>NC_044326.1:123545114-124178384 GCF_007399415.2 Gopherus evgoodei | reverse complement strand
AGTGACACCTTATGACATCATTCACCCTGTGAGAGTGCAGATTGGCTACCATATCTGGAGCAGAGTTTAAATTCATGCACTAGTGGAGGAGGCTCCAGCTACTAAAGCAACAGGGCGATACAGGTATTTAACTAGTCCTATGCCTTTGTGACATCTGAAGTACAAAAGCTCAGAGGTCCTGAAGAAAGCCTGTGTGACGTGCATACAGAAGTAACTATTTTAATTTCTTTGGTTTATTCTGAAAAATGAAAGAGCATGTACATGTTAACAGTTATTGAGCTGTGATTTATAGAAAAGCACAAAAGAACATCTGGGGAAAAGAGAGAGCAGAGGGGCAGGGGGCAGATTGTTTTCTACGGAAAAAGCAAAAGCTCATCTCTTATTTTCAGATCTGTGTGTGCTTATTTAAGAGAGTAAAATAATGTAGTGTTTCTTTCCTAGAGCATATTTATCTGTTTGTTTCTATGTCACGTGTTTAGCTGATTTACCCAGTGTATAGATCTGTGAGAAAAGGTGTTTATATGCGAGGCCTTATAACTCTGATTTTTTTGCCTTGAGGGAAAAAAATTCCAGGTAATTTGTGACAGCCAGCTATGATGTTAGATTATCTCATGCAATAGACTCAGTTTCAGATATATCCTTTTGCTCAAAGACACGGTGGAACAGATTCTGCCACCTTTTACCCTTGTTGCAGCGCACCTTGCTCCACAATTATTGTGTCGTTGGATGCTACTTACTGTGAGTCGGGGTGGCAGAATCAGGCCTCCTGTTAGTCTAAAAGAGTGAAAATGTGTTGACTTACCCATTGCAATGTTTATGGTTGATGATACACAGAGGGGTTTAATTCAGAAAGAAAATGATTATTTAAATCCATTCTTAAACTCTGTTCTTTGTGAAGCATTAGACTGATGCCCCTCGGTACATGGTTATCCTATTCCAGAATTTTGTTTGGGATGCACAGATGATTGTGTGCAAGGCTCCATGTGATTTTCTCCACTATTAATTTAGGATGAAAATGTAGATGTAAAGACAAAGGGCCAATAGCAATGGCCAATATTGGTACTGTGACCGTGATCTGTGGTACTAACCTTTTTAACAGGCTGATTAGCAGCCCTAGGTGACACAGTCATTATGGAACTAGCGAATCATAAACTGTTTTGCAGTCTGTCATTAAAGTTTAATCAAGAAAAATCTGCACTTCTCCAGGTATTTCCTATTCCACACCAAAATATGAAATTTAACTTAACCTTCATGGCTCAGCTTCAAAAGCCACTAGAGATGTTGGGTGCCAGACAAGACCATGTGCTCAGCACTCTTTCCAAATCAGAATCTTTTCAGGTGTCTCAGGTTGGGCACCAAAAACTGAGGCATCCAAAATCACTAGGTGCTTTTGAAAATCTTATATACTGTTATAATCAATCCTGCTGAATTGCAATTAAGAGCATGTGAAAATACTCTTTTTTAACACCCCTACTTCATTGCAGCTACAGACACCATAATCAATATGAAGACAGTACTCCTGTTAATCTCTCTCTGGGCTTTATCCTGTGCTCATCCTGTAAGTACTTATTAGAAAATCATTAAAACCCCTAGCCTCAGCATTTTAAGCATGCCCAAGACACTCTGTACCACTTCTGTTCATTCATAAGTTGTCTTTTCAATGTGTTTAGGTGCCCAGCCATCAAAATGCCCATTCTGGAAGCTCCGAGGAACGGGGGGTAAGTTGATTATCAAGAGCTTTTCAGAAGACTCTATTTCAGCAAATAGCTTGTGAAACAGTATTGTAAAGTGGAATTGGACTCTGGTTAATAGTGCTCAAAACAATACTTGATTAAAATAGCTATTCATCTCTAGGCTTTGAGTTACATTCATTTTTTCAAAGTTATTTTAATTCATAATTGTTTCAGCCATTTCTACATAATTGTTTCAGCCATTTCTACATACACCCTCCCTGCCCCACACCCTCCATATGTGGAGATAACTAGGTGATAAATTGCATTACATGCTTTCAGCCACCTCAACTACGTGCTGCCCACTAATCCATCCCCACAGGACTTACTGTAAGAATGCAAAGATCTGAACAGCTTCAGAGAGCTGCCATTTGAAATAGGAATGCTGCCAGAGCAATGTTTCCTCATTCACCACCAAATATGGAATTTCTTCCTGGCCTTCCCACAACGTGAGGCACGGGAGTGGCATGGTTCAGCCATGGACTAATAACTACTCTTTTAGACGTAATAATATCACAGCTTTCAAGTTTGGTATCTTCCAAACCCACAATGCTAGAAATGGGAACGTTGTACCACTGGAAAGAAGAAAGTCCCATCTTCCCAGTGGGGGACAAATCATTTGTTCTTGACTCTGAAAGCTTATACTTTTGTTGGTTCTAAAAAAATGGAACTGGTATACTCCAAACCTCTTGTGGTTTTGGTTTTCCTGAGCCCAAAAGCCTCCCGTGGTTTCACAAATCTCTATCAATGAAATTTAAGGTACAACACCAAATAATTTCTGAATATAATTTTTAATGATCCCTTTAAAAGAAAAAGATTAGTTCATTTGAAACGCCAGCTGCATCTATAGCAGCTCTAATAAAAACACTCCTCCTTTATTTTACTCAAACTGAAATGACTTGAGAATAAAAAGTCTCAGAGCACTTCAAGGTGCATGAGCTGTTACTAAAACAGAGCCACCATATACCCATCTCTTTTACCCACTAAAAACCGCAAGATGAAGCATAACCAAATGTTTGGGGTTTCTTGCATAAGGCAAGATGTAGTTCATTAGAAGCAAATAAAAGCAGTGCAGAGGAACTGGTAATTAAGAGTCTTCACACTGCTCGCCTGACCCAAAGCCAAACACTAATAAGCAGTTTATTTTACACCAGTGGACACAATGTGGCCTTTACAATGTAATCAGTAAGACTGCAACAACATTTGCTTAATCAAAGTCCCTTAATTTTGCCTTTTTGTGCAGGACACAATAAGCGAAGAAAGTCTGAATGAGGAGGCAGATTCTGCTGATGATACTTACAGCAGTCCTACAAGCAGTGCAGAAACTGGAGGAGAGGACTCCAATGCTGATGAGCACGATGGCATTGATGAAGAAAACCACGACCCAGCTGTGGTTTCTAGCAGGAGCTCTGAAAGTCATCCAGATGATATCGATGCAAGGAGCACTCAGGACTATGAAGAGGAGGATAGTTTCCGAATTAAGCAGGCTCGGCGTAAGAATTGGGCTGATCACGAGGATTCTGGTGACTTTGATGAAGTGGAAGAAGTAGATGAAAACAGCCATGGTGATCAATCAACAGAGAAAAACTCTCTGGTAAGTGTACATAGCTCTCCTGTATATGGTTCAGTTTCCTAGCAGATAACATTCTTCTTCTGCCAGTTGTCTGAGCAGAAAAAGTGGTTAGCAGTCTTAATTCAATCTGCTGTAAACACAGGGCTAAACATAACACATCCCAGATAATTTGCCATAAATCAGCACTTTAATCAGATCAGGCTCTGTTTTCAAAAGACAGAGGATTGTGCTAAATGAGCTGAATTTTGGAGAACAAATTTGGATTTGGGTAAGTGTATGGGAAATAAAAAAAGAGTATCACTTCTCTGGCTTTGTAATGGGATCAGTCTGTCAATTAAAGACAAACAAATTGGATGTATTTGAAATTCACACAGATGCAAATTACTTATAGGACAAAATTTGACTACATGGGAAAACATAACCAAAAATATACAATTGTGTAAAATTATATCTGAAATGAAACCCTATCCCATTTTTTTTCACCACTAGATTATAGTCCTTCACGTGAAAAATGTTGTCCAGATACCTAAGGGACTTGGGGATATATAGAAAGCTTTATTTTATTATATCTTCACTGTCAAAAGCATAAAAGCTCAATATTCATCCACGGGTCAGATTTTCAAAAGAGCTCGAGTTCATCAGCTCCCATTTTTTATTGTACAAATAGGCCTGAAATCAGTTACTATAAATTTGAAAACACTGGTCAAGATTTTCCAAAGAGTGCAGCACCCAACAGCTACCATGGAGTCCATGGAGAAGTTCTGACTTTTTTTAGAATGGTGCAATGGGCTGGATCACTGCATGTAGTGCTGTGGACCATCACTGTAGATATTATAGTGTCAAGTGTCAGAGGGCTAACCATGTTAGTCTGGGTCTATAAAAAGCAACAAAGAGTCTTGTGGCACCTTATAGACTAACAGACGTATTGGAGCATGAGCTTTCGTGGGTGAACACCCACTTCGTCGGATGCATGTCATATTATAGTAGTAACATTAAGGCATATACAATTACATGTAGAAATGGAACAAACCAAATCCCTATATCCAAACACCCAGAATTTCAAAAGCTGGATCAGAATTTTGTGGCTTGAGCCATATTATATCACATCATGTTCTATTTATAGTGACTGTGACAGACCCATCCCATCCCAAACCAAGTAATGCCATAAAGCAAAATTCACCTCTCTCCTGCCATAAATCCAATGATGACACATGTTTTAAACTAGTGGATTACTTGTTTACAGCATCTACATTGAATCCTAGTAGAGCAGCAATTTCTAGGGGGACATATTTTTAAGACTCCTAAAATGTTAACTGAAGTAACATTGTTTTATTTGGTGGTTTGAAATCTAATTTGTTAGATATACATTAAGGCATACTGGGCCAAATTCTGCTCTTAGCTACACCCATGTAACATTATGACTTTTGATGCAGGGGCACACATATAAATGATAGTAGTATTTGGCCTACAGAATTTAGTAAAAAAATCACCTTTGTAAAATACAGCAAGGAAGTATTTACAATAATTTCTCTTCGCCACATGTCTAGGAGGATGCAAATGAGATTCCTGCTATTGACAGCAGTGACAATGGAGATCACCATGCCAGGGGCAGCAGAGAATCAGAAGACAAGGATGACTTTGAAAATGATGGATTTCTTTATCAATCCAACGGCTTTGACTCTAGCAAAGGGGACGAGGAAAGATATTCTCTGACAGATGAGGAAGATGACAGCGGAGATGATACCTTTAGTGAAAATAATGAGGAAGAAGTTAGGGGGGCAGACCCTAGATACACTGTTCGTCCCACTGAAACAGATGAGCATAATGCAGTTGTTGATGGAGATCGAGATGGTGAGCATAGAGATACCGCTATTGGGAAAAAAGATAGTAGCAGCATTAGCAGCAGCAGCAGCAGCAGCAGCAGCAGCGAGAGCAGAGGCTTTGGTAATGGGGAGGTTGCCAGTCGCTACAGGCATGTCCACAGGAAAGGAAATCGAGGTGACAGTGACAGTGCCAGTAGTAGCCAAGAGGAGAGAGGTGATTTTGATGATGAAGGAACGCAAGGTGATGACCCATCCATCTTTGAGAGTGAGGGTGGCAATTCCAACATGGTTCATGGTGCTGTTCATTCCAAAGAGAGCAGCCAAGAAACCAGAAGGGAGCACCGCTACAGCAAGCAGAAAAGCAGCAGTAAATCACTGAAACATTCCCAGAGCCACATGTTCCAAAGTGGTGACGATACTTCAGAAGAGGATGATAGCGCGGAGCACAATGACAGCAAATCCAAAGAGGACAGCAAGTCCCCAGAAGACAACAGTCGCTCTGAAGAACATCTCGACAGCCGCTCCAGAGAGGATGTTACCAGTCAGTCAAAGGAAAATGTCACCAGCCGCTCCAGGGAAGATGTCTCCAGTCAATCAAGTGAAGAGAGTAGGGAATCCCAAGAAGACAGTGAGGAAAACTCCAAAGACATGGATAGCAAATCCAATGAACACAGCGGTAGCAAATCTAAAGAAGGGCAGGAAGACAGAGACTCCCCTGAGGATGACAGCAAGACATCAGTAAGTGACAGTGAATCCACAGAAGATGCAAGAGATGATAGTAAATCAGAGGAGAACAGTACATCCACAGAGGACAGCTTGGAATCAGAAGAAGATAAGGACGGACCATCTCACAGTAAATCAGTTGAGAGCAGAAGTGCTTCAAAAGAAAGCAGTAGCAGTGAAGAGGGCAATGCCAGTGATTTGAATGAAGAGGACATCGGTTCTGAAGAGCTGCGAGGCCAAGACAGCAAGTCTGCAGAAACTAATGATAGTGAATCTAAAGAAGAGGAAGATAGTGAATCCAGAGAAAGAGACAGTGAATCCAGAGAGCGCAGTGCAAGCCAATCAGCCAGCCAGGAAGATGACAGTATATCAAGGAGCTTGGAAATTGAAAGCAGAAAGCTAGTGCTTGATGTTTATCACAACAAACCCATTGGTGATTATGATGACAATGACTGCCAGGATGGGTATTAAAATATACATTAAAATCCAACTATATATGACTTGTGGAGGGGAGGGGAGGGAAAATCTTTTAATTTATTTACCATATAGACCAGGGGTGACCAACCTGAGCCTGAGGAGGAGCCAGAATTTACCAAAGTACATTGCCAAAGGGCCACAGTAATATATCAGCAGCCCCCCCATAAACTCCCCCTGCCCCGCTCCTGGCTCCTCCCACCTACCAATAGTCCCGCTGATCAGCACCCCCCCCCTCCCGATCAGCTGTTTTGTGGCATGCAGAAGGCTCTGGGAGGGAGGGAGGAGAAGTGAGAGCACGGCAGGCTCGGGGAGAGGGTGAGAAGGGGTGGAGGGGGGTAGGGCCTGTGGCAGAGCCAGGAGTTGAGCAGTGAGCACCTCCCCAGCACATTGGAAATTTGGCGCCTGTAGCTCCAGCCCCAGAGTCGGTGCCTATATAATGAGCCGCATATTAACTTCTGAAGAGCCGCATGTGGCTCTGGAACCACAGGTTGGCCACCCCTGCTATAGACAGTATGAAGGTCAGCTGTTCCTACTGAGAAATATTCTGTGAACAATAAGGGTATGACAATATTGTAGGATTTCACTATTTCAGCTGGTGTTCACCCAATGTGAAATGAAATGAAAAAATGATGCTTAAATATGAAAAGGATAAATCTAAGTGAGAAGCTGATTTATGATCCTAGAACTGAATTAGTACAAAAAGAGAGAAGCTAAATATTTGTTAGAAGTGTTTGGAAATAAAATCAAATCTTGTATTTTTCGGTGAAGATAAAGCTAGCACAGTGGTGGGTCTATGTTCTTCTATAATTCATTGCATTATGTCCATTAGCATTGTTGGAGTGATGTTTGAGCATTAAGGAGAGAATGGATGCTTAAATTTATTACACAAATATTTGCATCTACAAATTCTATAAATTAATTTGACTACAGTCCAAATGACCTTTAAATTAATTGCCACTACTGCACATAACAAGGAAAGCAGCTAGTCACTGCAGGTACAGTGTATGAAATATCACTTCAGAATGGGACGTATGTAATATTTTGTAATAAATGTACAGAAAATGTGTTGTATTCTTTTGCATAGATGGCATTACTTATTTCTATGTTAAAAATAATCCTATTTGACTTCCCTAATTAATATTAAAAACAACAGACTAAATAGTCACATGGCTTGAGTATTTACTATTAGTTATATTAAATGAAACATTATTTGGATTCTAACTGCTGTGAGCAGAAACAAAGGGTTTTCTAAACAAAGAGTTTTAATATATGCAGCATGGCTGACTCAGATAGACGAACCACTTAAGAAAAAGAAGCACTTGATTCTGATCTCACAATGTTTTTATACCAGTGTAAGTCAGTGGAGTCATTTCTGACTTGCTGTCACACCAATGAGATCAGATTCATACCCTGTACTTGTGCTGATTTTGCAGCAGGAGGCCAGCATTTTGAAGCATCCCTCTTCAAAATGCCACTTTCAAAAAGAGATCCTAGGTGGAATATTATTGCAACATAAGCTAATCATCTTTCTCTAATGCTCTATTACCATTCTCAGATGTCCAGCATGTCCACTAAATGCATGGGGAGTACAGACGTCTCTATGCTAAACCAAACCAAGGACAGTCCTGTATTCAGAGGTGCACACACATATACATACCATTGACCCTGACTGACCCACCCCTGTTTAGAATTCAATCATTAGCATTTAAAAGCTTAGCAATCACATAGGGCTGCAATCTCCTATTGCCAGTACTGGAAGATAAAAAGACCCGGGGAGCGTGTCACGGAGTCACCGGGCAATGCTCTGGAACTGCTCCCCACCAAGCCAGTCAGGACTTTGGGGAGCCTCCTCTCCCTTGGAGCAGACTTGTTCAGGGCAAGAAGCTCACACGTCTTCACCTCCTGGGTCTCTCCTTCGAGCATTCACCATCCTCTGCCCCTCCGTGCGCTTCCCACAACGAGCCCACCCAGGCGGGGTCCTGGGGAAGCCACAGGGTCCTGCACTCCCACTTTGCAGTCAGACGAGACTCTCAGCCAGCCAGTAAAACAGAGGTTTATTCAGTGACAGGAACAGGGTCTAAAACAGAGCTTGTAGGTACCACGAACCGGACCCCTCAGCCGGGTCCATTCTGGGGGTCAGTGAGCCAGACCCCCATGTCTGCCCTCAGCCAGCTCCAGACTAACAACCCCTTCCAGCCCCTCCTATCTGCTCAGCCCCTTTCCCGGGCCAGGAGGTCACCTGATCTCTTTGTCTCCAACACCTTCAGCTGGCACCTTTGCAGAGGAGGGGCCCAGGCCATCAGTTGCTAGGAGACAGAGTGTCAGGCATTTAGGTGCACTGGCCCTTGCTCTGCCAGATACTTAAGAACTGCCATAGGGACACTGAGGCACCAACACAGTATTCAGAGAAAACATTAAGAACATTCCCAGTTTGTCACATCTATCCCCCCTTCGAGACCGAACTGAGCGAGGTCACTCCAGCCAGTGACCTGGGGAAGTACGAACCCACCAACTTTCCCATGGATTCCCCAGCATCTCTCCCATTCCTTGGTGTGAGTTACACCAGGACAGTCGAGTCTCACGCCCTCCCTTAGGTCGGGTGTGCTTGATGGCACTTGCAGGCCACATGTGGTAAGGTTTATGCAGCCCACACCCTTTGCCACCCCAATACCCCTGGGGTTCAAGCTGGGATTGGGTCTTTTCCCAGCCCTCTGGTCTGTGATTTGGGCTCTCTTGGTTAAGAGCCCCCATCTTGGCCTTTGCCAGCTCTGGGCTTGGGCAGCCGCTTCCCACTTTGTGGCCCAGACACAACACCTCTGCCGTCCCCACCTTACACTTTCCAGCTTTTACCGTCAGTCTCACCTCCTTGAGGCAGCCCAGCCCCCTCTTCACCTGGGACACCTGTTCCTCCCAGGTCTGGCTAAAGATGCACATGTTATCAGTTTCTGCCAGGGCCAAGTTCTCCATTACCCTCTGCTTGTCTAGAATCTCCCCAGGCCTAGGCATGGGGTTGGCATCGGACACTGTGATGGCTTTAAGCTTCTGGTAGCCCCCATAAAACCAGATCATCCTGTCTCCCTTGGGGATCAGCCCCATGGGTGAGGCCCATGGGCTGTAAAATGGCTGGATCCCATCTAAAGCCAGCATGTTCCTGACCTCTCTCCAGGATCTGGGTTGCTTTCCCAGTGACTCTGAACAGGGAACACCTGATGGGGAGATTGGCTCCCACCTCAGGGAAGAGATCCCCTCGGGGGTCTTCCCCCTTCTCCAACTAATTCTCCCCCTTCAGGTCCAGGGATGCCCTCACTCTCCTCCCATCCAGCAGCTCAAATGGGAAGAACCCTGTGGATTCCTGGGGCACCACCAGCTGCCTCCTGGTTCCCCCCAGTTCTACTTCCTCTTGGGGAGCCCATTCCCGGTACAGGAATCCCTTCTCCTGCAGGACTCTGTCCCTGCAGCCTTCCCCAAGGGGGTTTGCAGCGCTGTGGCCAGCAAGTTCCCTCAGCTTCTCCAAGGAGGGATCCCTCTGCAGCTCGGTCTGGGATTCAGCTGCTGGAGCAGGGAGTGGAACCTGCTCCCTCTCACTGGCTGGGCCTGGGGTCATAGCCCCCCTGAGCCTTGTCCCTGGTAGCTCCCTCCCTGCGGTGTAATCACTTCCCAGCAGCACGTCTGGACCAGGCAAACCTGGATGGCAGCTGACCTGCCCGCCTGGGTGTCCCTGCACTCAGCTGGGGTCTCAGCTCCCCCCGTGCTCAGTGCTGCCCTTGCTGTCCCAGTGGGGACAGGCAGCGAGCTCTCTGCTCTGGTCACAGCATCAGAGCCAGCGTGAGCCCCCTCTCCGGTGTGCAGGGGGGCAGGGAGCATCTCTCCCTCCCACTCAGCCCCAGGGAGCTGGTTACAGGTTGGCAGGTATCCTGAGCCCAGCAGCACCTCCCCCCTGCCAGCCAGGTCATTTGCATTTTCACTGACCATTTCCATCCTAGCCAATTGGTTCCATGGATTTGAATTCAAACCCTCGGCCGTTACAGGAGCGGGGCCTGGATCCTATCCCATGGGGAGACAGTCACCCCCCAACAGGGCCTCCGAGCCGATATCCTGGAGAACCCCAACTACCAGCCAGCCCGACCCCTCCTGGGTCTGCACAGGGATCTGGGCCATAGGCAGGGCGAGGGGCTTCACCCCAGGGAACTTCACCCAGGTTCCACAGTCCCTCAGCATCTGGGGCTGCACCACCACAGTTCTCTCTGTCCCAGGGTCTCGCCCCCGCAGGTGTGTTTCCCCACTGACCCCTGGGCAGACCCCTATGTCTCTCCGCTCCACCATCGCCAGTCCATGCTGCTGCTGCTTCTCCTGCAGCTTTTCCTCGGGCTCTTGCTCTCTCTCACGGTCCTCTCAGGCTCTGCTCCAATCCCATCCATCTCCGATCCCCTGATGGGGAACCCAGTCGTGAAGACCCTAGTCTGACTGGGGACCAGACTCCTGGGGATGCCTGGCTGATGCTCCAGCTGCTCCCAGATCCTCTTGTAGCCCCATCTGGGTCAGGAATCTGCTCCTCAAAGCAGTCCTTCTCCTCCAACTGCACGATTAACTGTGCCTTGGTGAACGTCCCCATGCATAACCCTCTCTTTGTCCACAGGATTACAATGTCCTTCTTAAGGAGATGGTGATAGGCCATCACTTCACCATTTCCAAGTGGCTCTGGACTCACAGGCCTGTGTGCTCTTGGCTCCCCCATGGTTTCCAGGAAGAACCCCTGGTGTGCCAGCCCTTCTCGTGATCACCACCTCTTTGCCAGGGTCGAGCTGCAGACTCCTCCGCCCCGGGACTGCTCCTGCAATCCCCAGGGGAACCCTGCTACTGCAAAAATCCTTCTCTCTCCCAGGGTTGAGCGGCAAGCTCCTCCGCCCCTGAGACTGCTCGCTGCAGTCCTCAGGGGGACCCCGTTACTCCAACAGTCCTTCTCGCTGGTCACACACTCCCAGAGGTTAACTGCCCCCTGAAACCGTCCATCTCTGAGCCTTCAGCACGCCTGGTCCTCATTATCCCTCCTTTGTTTTACTGCTCCCCAGTCACTTACTGCAGGAAGCGCCATTCACGGGGTGCAGTACATCCCGCCGCTGCCAACAGTTGTCACGGAGTCACCGGGCGATGCTCTGGAACTGCTCCCCACCAAGTCAGTCAGGACTTTGGGGAGCCTCCTCTCCCTTGGAGCAGACATGGTCAGGGCAAGAAGCTCACACGTCTTCATCTCCTGGGTCTCCTTGGAGCATTCACCATCCTCTGCCCCTCCGTGCACTTCCCACAGCAAGCCCACCCAGGCGGGGTCCTGGGGAAGCCACCGGGTCCTGCACCCCCACTTTGCAGTCAGACGTGACTCTCAGCCAGCCAGTAAAACAGAGATTTATTCAGTGACAGGAACAGGGTCTAAAACAGAGCTTGTAGGTACCACGAACCGGACCCCTCAGCCGGGTCCATTCTGGGGGTCAGTGAGCCAGACCCCCACATCTGCCCTCAGCCAGCTCCAGACTAACAACCCCTTCCAGCCCCTCCTCTCTGCTCAGCCCCTTTCCCGGGCCAGGAGGTCACCTGATCTCTTTGTCTCCAACACCTTCAGCTGGCACCTTTGCAGAGGAGGGGCCCAGGCCATCAGTTGCTAGGAGACAGAGTGTCAGGCATTTAGGTGCACTGGCCCTTGCTCTGCCAGATACTTAAGAACTGCCATGGGGACACTGAGGCACCAACACAGTATTCAGAGAAAACATTAAGAACATTCCCAGTTCGTCACAGAGCGCAACTCTGAACATTACTGAGGACGTGGAGCTTTCTTGGCATGCATCTCCATGGGCATGCTAGTTACAAGACTAACCTGTGTACAGAAGGTGACAACCCTTCTGGATCCTGCTCCCATCCTCTGGTGCTGGGAGGAGGAGGGCAACAGGAGCATTCTGAAGGTTGGGGCAGTGGAGGGAAGGTAGGGAGAAGCTGGGAGGAAAGGAGAGTCAAAATGTGGCCACACATTGGTGATGGCAGAAGAAAATGGAGAGAGAAGGGAAAGGGAGGTTAATGGACATGACAAAGGAGAACTGAGAATGCATCCGGGTTTTAGTGCTGGTGCAGGAGGTGGAAAAGGAGAACAAACAAAGGGTGCTGAAGCTGCAGGGGAGTTAGAATGAAAGTCTATCTGCGTGCTGGCACTGGGGTTGCAGGGAGTAGCGTGGGAGGAGGATTGAGGGCTGAGCTGGACTTAGAGTTGGCAGTGGTGGAAGGGAGTAGAGCAAGGAGGCTGAGAAGTCCAACCAGTCTCTCACCTATCTTCTACTTCAGAACACAAGTATGGAATCTGGGTTACAGGACTACAAATAGTGTTTTATGGATACCTCTCCAATTACTTTTTTGTCTCCTGGTGTAAAAGTTCTTCCACTTCCAATATGTTGGGAACTTAACTCTAGAACTGCTCCCCAGCTGCAGCATCCTGGCCGAGGGCAGTTTCGGGCAGTCCCTCCCTACTTGCTTTAAACCTATGTTGACATAGCTGTATTCCCAACATCAAATTCTTCATGAAGGGCAAGGAATGCTCCTTTTCAATCCCAGCAGCATGTTCAAGTGTTTGTGGTAGGGGGTCCCCTGCAAATACATGTTGTGGTACCAAAGAACATGGACAATTAAGCAGTCTTGCTGACACTGATCCACAGCAAGCAATTGAATGCAAGAACCCGCAGGATGGACAAATTTCCTAAATAAAAGCATATCAATTGGATTAATTTTTGTAATTAGATATAAAACTCTGAGTTGATCACAGAGCAGATGATGTATCGTGCTTACATGATATTGAAATTCAGTAATTGCTCCAGTTCTGAGAAATCCTGAGTCAATCCTGCTTGACATCTGGAATTAAATTCAAGTTTCCAGGT
Organism: Gopherus evgoodei; assembly: GCF_007399415.2. Taxonomy (NCBI): domain Eukaryota; kingdom Metazoa; phylum Chordata; order Testudines; family Testudinidae; genus Gopherus; species Gopherus evgoodei. Next base: position 124,165,147 of record NC_044326.1, on the reverse strand, counting down.
GCATGCAGACAGGAATATATGTAAAATACCAGCAGATGAAACTGCATGAATTTTACCTCTAGGTGAAACATTATCTGTAAACTGTAAAATTACAGACCAGTAACTCAAATCAATCTGCAAATGCAATCTGAACTATGAAAAGCCAATGTCAAATAAATTAGCTCTTATTTTGTTACCAATGAGCTCACATTACGGGTGGAGTACTGACCCCTTGATATGGGGTTAGTATTTGCTGATTAAGCAGAGCATTTTCGCTATGTAATTTACTTTAAGCTCATACAAAGTGCCATTAAAATCAGTGGGATTATACATATGTTTAAAACCAAGCATGTGCTCAAGTGCTTTGCTGAATTGGGATATGGAATCTGGGTTATGGGACTACAAACAGAGTTTTATGAATGCCTCTCCAACTACTTCTGTCTCCTGATCTAAAATGATTAAGAAACAAGGGCCAAATTCTGGAAAAGAATGAAAATACACAGAAACGTCATCGGAATATATGGGGAAAAGTTTGGACGTGTGAAATATTGGAGCTCCGCGGAACACAGATCCACTGGCCGTGCCTCTGGTGTGCCAACATTTCTCTGTGCAGGACTGTGTAGAGCTCATTGAGATCTGATTTGTGCTGTATAAAGATCAATGGTTTTCCCCATGTAGTCTCTTGTGAAAAAGTCCCATGAAATTTAACCGAATGTTAAAACACTTGCATAACTTTTTACACCACCATACAGTGTGAAATTCATGCTCCACTTCAGTCAATGGGAGTGTTGCTACTGACTTCAATGGAGGCAGGATTTAAAATAACAGAATATCAGGGTTGGAAGGGACCTCAGGAGGTCATCTAGTTCAGCCCCCTGCTCAAAGCAGGACCAATCCCCAACTAAATCATCCCAGCCAGGGCTTAGTCAAGTCTGACTTTTAAAACCTCTAAGGAAGGCGATTCCACCACCTCTCTAGGTAACCCATTCCAGTGCTTCACCACCCTCCTAGTGAAAAAGTTTTTCCTAAGATCCAACCTAAACCTCCCCGACTGCAACTTGAGACTATTACTCCTTGTTCTGTCATCTGCTACCACTGAGAACAGTCTAGATCCATCCTCTCTGGAACCCCCTTTCAGGTAGTTGAAAGCAGCTATCAAATCCCCCCCTCATTCTTCTCTTCGGCAGACTAAATAATCCCAGTTCCCTCAGCCTCTCCTCATAAGTCATGTGCTCCAGTCCCCTAATCATTTTTGTTGCCCTCTGCTGGACTCTTTCCAATTTTTCCACATCCTCCTTGTAGTGTGGGGCCCAAAACTGGACACAGTACTCCAGATGAGGCCTCACCAATGCAGAATAGAGGGGAATGATCACCTCCCTCGATCTGATGGCAATGCTCCTATTTATACAGCCCAAAATGCAGTTAGCCTTCTTGGCAACAAGAGCACACTGTTGACTCATACCCAGCTTCTCATCCACTGTAATCCCTAGGTCCTTTTCTGCAGAATTGTTGCCTAGCCACTCAGTCCCTAGTCTGTAGCAGTGCATGGGATTCTTCCATCCTAAGGGCAGGACTCTGCACTTGTCCTTGTTGAACCTTATCTTATTTCTTTTGATTCAATCCTCTAATTTTTCTAGGTCTCTCTGAATCCTATCCCTACACTCCACTCCTCCCAGTTTAGTGTCATCTGCAAACTTCCTGAGGGTGCAGTCCACACTATACCCCAGATCATTAATGAAGATATTGAACAAAACCGGCCCTGGGGGCACTCCGCTTGAAATCGGCTGCCAACTAGACATGGAGCTGTTGATCACTACCCATTGAGCCCGATGATCTAGCCAGCTTTCTATTCACCTTATAGTCCATTCTTCCAGCTCATACGTCTTTAACTTGCTGGAAAGATTTCACCCATAAAATGTAATAGTGAATTATACCTCATTATAGAATTCTATAGGATGGCTCAAAAATCTATTCTATGAATCTAATTATTTGCTAAATGCAAAATACATAGAGTAATTTTGATACAACCCAAAGTTCTATAGCCTTTGACTCATCAAAAGCACATTCTTTGCTTCAGAATGCTCGGAATATTTGGGCCTGTGTATGGGGAACACTAACCAATACAGACTAACACAGCTACCCCTCTGATACTAACCAAAAGGAAGAGCGTTTTGTTTAGCTCCACATTGTGTGCGGATATTGGTCTTTCCTTCTCAGGTTGAATCAAAATCCATCTTCAATTCAATCCAGAGGAGGTTTGAAAACTGCATCTTAATTTTTATTTGTTTGTTTTATGAAAGAGCTAGAGGGTGTAATCCTGGCTCTGTTGAAGTCAGTGGAAGTCCCATGTCTAGGGGGAAGTGATGTAAAATAGTAGGGGGAAATGATTAGGTACACACAAATAAAACACATGCCTGGTAAATGCTGGAATTCATGCAGCATACTATGTACCGGAGGCCTGCTGAAGTTAATGGGAGTCTTTCCTCTGACTTTGGCTCAGTACCTAACACGCTGGAAAGATTTCTAGGGGGAGTGCAGAGTTCTAACATTAAAGTAATATCTAGGCTTTATGAATTTCTTAGAACAACTTAATGTAAGAAGCTTAAACTGCAACATAACAATGAATAAGGACTTTCAACAAGAGATTAATCAGATCAATGGCTAAGGCCTTTTACCTTATAAACTATTTTTTTCTACCAGCAAGCAAGACATTGTGGGCTAGATTCATAAATGGACTTAGGCACCTACCGGCTACTTTAGGTGCTTAAATTCCAAATCAGGCCCCACAGGGATGAACAAAACCCCCACTCAGCTGCCACCAAACCCTAAAAAGTTGTCAGTAAATGTTCCCTACGAAGCTGAGTTTCTGCCTCTGAGTATATGAACTACAGCCCCACACCAGATGCCTAAGCCCCAGAGCGATGCACAAACCTGGGGAAGATGCATATTCCTCTGCCTAATTTGCCTGCAGGGCCGAGCCTAGTAAGTGTGCTCAAAGCTAACCTGTCAGATTGGGCTGCTATAGGCAATTTTACCCAAAACGGCCAAGGGGGAAGGGAGGCAGTGGACCTTCTTCATAACTTTTAGCCCAGTGGTGATGGTGCTCACCGGGGATAGGAGTGGCCCTCCCTCCCATTCAGATTCTCCTCTGCCTGAGGGGGAAAGGGATTTGAAGTGGGATCTGGGTGAATGCAGTAATCCCTGGGTGCTGGGATATTCTGCGATGGTGTTCCCTCAGTCTCTCCTGTTAAAGCTGTTCCACTGTGGATATATAATTTTAAAAAGACATTGGTGCAAGGGGGCTGGCTGCTCAGTCTCCCAGGTGAGTGCTCTAACCACCAAGTCACACAGACATTCCCATGGCTGCTTTCTCTATGGTTCAATGATTTTTTTTCCCTTATTGATTCACAATGGAACAGCTTCACCTGGAGAGACTGAGGGTCACCTCCCCTCAGAACATCCCATAGCCCAGCAATTAGAGCACTCACCTGAGAGAGGATAGTTCCCTGTTTAAGTCCTTCTACCCTCAGGCACTTGAACCCACCCCATGTGAGCAGCCTAACCACTAGTAGGAGTTACAAGGGAGGTGGTCCTCTTTCCCTGCCCCACAAAAGAGGAGGATTGCAGAGACTCCCAAGCACAGGAAGATGCCTCCAGGGACCTACGTGCCTACCTCCAAGGAAGAGGTGGCCTTAGCACACATCCCATTGGCAATCTTAGCCTAGGAGCTGCCTAGTGTGCTGGCTTTTGTGAATCCCATTGTGAGGCACCAATCTCTCCCTATTCATTGTATAGGGAGCCTAGGTACTGAACCCAGGCTCTGTGAGTCACAATAATTGTCCAGGCACTCAAAAGTTAGGCATCATGGGGATATTGAACGTCACTGTGCCTAAGTGTCTTTGTGACTCTAGCCCTAACTCTTTTACCTAGCATACAGACTGTTTATTTCTTCATCTTTATATAAAAAAATACATAACATTAGTCCAGTGGGTTTGTATTAGATGCACAGTTGACAGACCTTGACTTACTCATATGTTTTAGCAATGAGGAATTATTAGTGGACAGATGTACTTACACAGATGCATGCTGATACAATGGCATTTAAATTCCTCTGGAGCCAGTGGTATGTCTGCTGGGAGTTGGAATAGATCTACAAATTAAAGGCCCAGAAAGGAAGTTAATTCAATTTTAACTATTTATAGCAAGAAAAACGATACTTAATTTGTGAACTCAAATACTCTCTTGAGCATTGAAAAAGCTCTTAATTGACTTTCTGGTTTGAGAGGATCTGACTTTTTATTTATGAACTAATCAAAAGAGACTCATCGATAAGTGGTGGCAAGTAATTAAGCATGTAGCTCAAGATACAGGCTGTGTAACTGTATTAAAAACCACAAAATGTTTAAAAACCTTGAAAAATGAAAAAAAATATTGATTTGGTGAAACCATTGAATTCAGCCCACTTTTTAGCATTGTTATTTAGAAACATGTCAGTGTAGGAAATTGCATTGTGATTTCTCAGATACCCAGCAAGTGGCGCTGCTGTTCAGATCAAATGATGCAGCCCCAGCAAGCACACTGAGTTGAGTTTACAGGCCTACTGCGTAAACGCCTCCAACAAGCCTGGGCAAAATGATACAATGAAAGGAATGGTAGAGGAATCGGGTTCTGAATTCCTCCCAAATGTATGTAATAATTGCGTTAATAAAGAAATGAGTCTAACCTCCCAGGAATTCTAATTCAGCAACAGGGTATGCAGGACCTATTCAGTTTCCTAATTAAAATGCCCAACCTGACACAAAGCAACCTTAGGACTGGGGAATTGCAGAAGTTGCTTAAAACTATTGCTTCATACACACACATACAAGACTACCACTCAGCACTCATGAGCTGGACCTCAAAATCGGGCCCAAAGTATTTGGATGTTTGAGAAAAAGTAGTAAGTTTCTGTCCTCTGCCTCATCTTTTCCCTCTATTCCTCCAAGATGCCCAGATAATACAGTGACTGGTGACAGTATAAAGCTCTAAGGTAGAATATGATTTAGTGGACAGAACACTTACAAATATCATTTACCTAGGACTTACAACAGTCCTTGGAAATAGATAAATATCATTTCTTCATTTTATCCATGGAGCAAGCGAGACCCAAGGTACGTCTACACTATGGGATTATTCCGATTTTACATAGACCAGTTTTGTAAAACAGATTGTATAAAGTCGAGTGCACGTGGCCACACTAACCACATTAATTCGGCAGTGTGCGTCCATGTACCGAGGCTAGTGTCGATTTCCTGAGTGTTGCACTGTGGGTAGCTATCCCATAGCTATCCCATAGTTCCCACAGTCTCCCCCACCCATTGGAATTCTGGATTGAGATCCCAGTGCCTGATGGGGCAAAAAACATTGTCGCGGGTGGTTCTGGGTACAGCCTCACCCCTCCCTCTGTGAAAGCAGCAGACAACAGTTTCATGCCTTTTTTCCTGGGTAACTGTGCAAACGCCATAGCACAGCAAGCATGGACCCTGCTCAGCTCAAGACTGCAATCGTGGACGTTGTAAACACCTCGCGCATTCTCGTGCAGCCAATGCTGAACTGGGACCTGCAAAGCCAGGCGAGGAGCAGGCGGCTATGGCAGCACGGCGATGAGAGTGATGAGGGCATGGACACAGAATTCTCTCAAACCGCGGGCCCCTGCGCTTTGGAGATCCTGATGGTAATGGGGCAGGTTCTAGCCATTGAACGCTGATTTTGGACCCAGGAAACAAGCACAGACTGGTGGGACCACATAGTTTTGTAGGTTTGGAACGATTCCCAGTGGCTGCGAAACTTTTGCATGCATAAGGGCACTTTCATGGAACTTTGTGACTTGCTTTCCCCTGCCCTGAAACGCCAGAATACCAAGATGAGAGCAGCCCTCACAGTTGAAAAGTGAGTGGCCATAGCCCTCTGGAAGCTTGCAACGACAGACAGCTACCAGTCAGTAAGGAAACAATTTGGAGTGGGAAAATCTACTGTGGGGGCTGCTGTGATGCAAGTAGCCAAAGCAATCAATCAGCTGCTGCTATGAAAGGTTGTGACTCTGGGAAATTTGCAGGTCATAGTGGATGGCTTTGCTGCAATGGGATTCCTTAACTGTGGTGGGGCGATAGATGGAACCCATATCCCTATCTTGGCACCGGAGCACCAGGGCATCCAGTATGTAAACCGCAAGGGGTACTTTTCAATGGTGCTGCAAGCACTGGTGCATCACAAGGGACGTTTCACCAACATCCACGTGGGATGGCCGGGAAGAGTTCATGACGCTCTTGTCTTCAGGAACACTACTCTGTTTAAACGGCTCCAGCAAGGGAATTACTTCCCAGACCAGAAAATAACAGTTGGGGATGTTGAAATGCATGTAGTTATCCTGGGGGACCCAGCCTACCCCTTGATGCCATGGCTCATGAAGCCATACACAGGCAGCCTGGACAGTAGTCAGGAGTTGTTTAACTACAGGCTGAGCAAGTGCAGAATGGCAGTAGAATGTGCATTTGGCCATTTAAAGGCGCGCTGGTGCACATTACTTACTCACTCTGACCTCAGCCAAATCAATGTCCCCATTGTTATTGCTGCTTGCTGTGTGCTCCACAATCTCTGTGAGAGTAAGGGGGAGACATTTATGGCGGGCTGGCAGGCTGAGGCAAATCACCTGGCTGCTGATTATGCACAGCCAGACACAAAGGCTATTAGAAGAGCACACCAGGAAGCGGTGCACATCAGAGAAGCTTTGAAAACGAGTTTCATCAGGGGCCAGAATATGATGTGACTACTGTGTTTGTTTCCCCTTGATGAACCCCTCCCTTGATTGACTCATTCCCTGTAAGCAACCCACCTTCCCGCTTCAATTCCAGCTTGCTTCCTAAGGAAATAAAGTCTCTATCATTTAAAAATCATGTATTCTTTATTAATTCATTATAAAAAGAGGGAGAGAACTGACAAGGTAGCCTGGGTGTGGTTTGGGAGGAGGATATGAGGGAAGGAAAAGGCCACTTAACAAATTTCAAGGTAATGACAGCCTTTTGGTTGGGCTGTCCACAGAGGTGAAGTGGGTGGGTGCACGAAGCCTTCCCCCACGCGTTCTTACACGTCTGGGTGAGGAAGATATGGAACATGGTGAGGGGTGAGGGTGGTTACACAGGGCTGCAGCGGCACTCTGTGATCTTGCTTCTGTTCCTGAAGCTCCATCAGACGTCAGAGGATGTCAGTTTGGATCATGCAGCAGCCCCAGCATTGCATCCCGCCACCGCTGATCTTCCTGCCGCCACCTCTCATCTTGAGCATTCCTCCCGTCCTCACGTTCACTGGTATCTTTCCTGTAATTTGATACCACGTCCTTCCACTCATTCAGATAAGTTCTTTCATTGCAGGTCACTTCCATGATTTCCGAGAACATTTCGTCTTGCGTCTTTTTTTCCCGCTGCCTTATCTGAGATAGCCTTCGGGATGGAGTAGGGAGGCTCGAAAAATTTTCAGCTGCATAAGGGAGGGAAAAAAGGGAGAGAAGTATTTAAAAAGATACATTTTATAAAACAATGCTTATACTCTTTCACGGTAAACAACACTATTCACCTTACATAGCATGTGTGATTTCACTACAAGGTCGCATTTTGCATCTTAATATTGAGTGCCTGTGGCTCTGATGTTAGAGATCTCACAGACGCAGGTCCGGGCAGCAGAATTCAGCTTGCATGCGTCCATGGTAAGCCATTGTCTTTCGGCTTCTGCAGCATTCATATACACAGTGCCCTCCTTTCCCAAATATCAAGCAAATCCTGTTCAGTGCTGCTTCTTTCCTGTTAACATGCAGCAGCAGAAACCAGCCCCCATCCAATTCTCTGGGAAGATTGCTTTACCCCTCCCCCCACCGCATGGCTGGTATCATGGAGGATCACTGCTAAACGCCCCCCTCCCCCCACCCCACTGCGTGGCTGGTAGCAGGGAAGATCTCTGCTAGCCAAATGCGAAAAAGCTCAGTGCCAATCCCCGCCCCCCTGCTTGGCTACCTGCAAGGAAGGATTTCTTTTAAGCAACAGGCAAACAGCCCAGTAGGAATGGTCATGTCTGTCCCCTTAATTAAATTCCAGAATTTCAACTAGGTTACCATGAACGATATCACTCTCCTGAGGAGAACACAGCGAGATAAAGAACGGATGTTGCTTGAATGCCAGCAATCACTGGGACCATACGCAGCTAGGCTTTGTTATGCAATGATACCAGATTACTTGCTACATGCATGGCGTGGTCAAGTGTCCTACCATGGAGGATGGAATAAGGCTGCCCTGCCCAGAAACCTTCTGCAAAGGCTTTTGGAGTACCTCCAGGAGCGCTTCATGGAGGATTTCTGCTCCAACCCCAGACATGTTAACAGACTTTTTCAATAACTGTACTGGCCGCGAATGCATCCAAAGTCCTCAGGGCAAATTAATCATTAAAAAACGCTTTATATTTACAAAGGTACACTCACCAAAGGTCGCTTCCATGGCTTCATTGTCTGGGCTAGTGGCTTGGGAGGGCTGGGAGGGTAATTCCGTCTGGGTGAGAAAAAGCTCCTGGCTGTTGGGGAGAACGGAGTGCTGTGTGCTCTCTGCAAGCTCGTCCTCCTCTTCCTCCTCCTCATCTTCCCCATCCGCAGAATGCTCAGCCATGGCTGAGATTACCACCCCCACCTCGGAATCCACGGACAGGGGTGGGGTAGTGGTGGCGGAACCCCCCTAGAATTGCATGCAGCTCAGCATAGAAGTGGCATGTTTTCGGCCCTGCCCCGGACCTTCCGTTTGCTTCTTTGGTTTTCTGGTAGGCTTGTCTGAGCTCCTTAACTTTCACACTGCACTGTACTGAGTCCCTGCTGTGGCCTCTCTGCATCATGGCTTTGGAAATTTTTTCAAATGTTTTTTCATTTCGTCTTTTGGAACGGAGTTCTGTTAGCATAGAATCCTCTCCCCATATAGCAATCAGATCCAGTACCTCCCGTGCGGTCCATGCTGGAGCTCTTTTTCGATTCTCAGGAGACTGCATTGATACCTGTGCTGATGAGCTCTGCATGGTCACCTGTGCTGGTGAGTTCTCCACGCTGGCCAAACAGGAAATGAAATTCAGAAGTTCGCGGGGCTTTTCCTGTCTACCTGGCCAGTGCATCCGAGTTCAGATGGCTTTCCAGAGCGGTCACAGTGGTGCACTGTGGGATACTGCGTGGAGGCCAACACCGTCGATTTGCGGCCACACTAATCCGAATCCGATATGGTAATACCGATTTAAGCGCTACTTCGCTCGTCGGGGAGAAGTACAGAAACCGGTTTAAAGAGCCCTTTATATTGATATAAAGGGCCTCGTTGTGTGGACGGGTGCAGGGTTAAATTGGTTTAACTATGCTAAATTCAGTTTAAATGCGTAGTGTAGACCAGGCCCCAGAGAGGTTAAGTATTGTGCCTACGCTCACATAGCAATTTAGTTTCAGAACAGAACCACGACTAGAACCTAGGGTGGAATCCTGGTTCTGTTCCAGTCAGTGGGAGTTTTACCTCAAGTCTCTTGACTTCCAGTCCTTTGCCTTTAGGCCATAGTGTCTCCAAGGAAATCAAACAAAATCTCCAGGCTCGACTCTGTTCTTATTTCTACACTTGTATGTCGGGAATAATTCCCACTGAAGTGAGTGGAGTTATATCAGCGTGACAACAGAATCAAGCCCTAAATCTCAGTCTCCCATCTAAAATGGGGATAATAATGGCAAACCTCCCAATCTCTAAAACAGGGATAATATTTGCCTATTCAAAAACTAGATTGTTTGCACTTTGCTTTGAATAAGAAAAGTAATAAGTACCCCATAAATTATTGCAAGACACTATTGAAAGAGCATTAACTTTGATCTGCTGCTTTATTTGGATTTCCACAATATCTCACTATCTGTTTTTATACACGAGGATACAGCTTTGAGGATCTGCAACCATCAACTGAAGATAGCGGAGCCTATGGTGAATACCTACCAATGAGAACCGTGCTAAAGTCATGCTTCTTTTTCATCCATATCCACCTATATTCTGAGAATAACGTTAACTGTTTCATACATGACAAAAAAAGAGAGTTTAATAGAACTACTGAAGTTTTGTGGCTGTCTTTTTTAAACCTTTACACTTCATGAATTTGTGAGCAGTTTCAAGAAACCAACATGCTCTCATCCAGAAGAATGAGAAGAAGAAATAGCCATTTTTGCAAAACTATTGAAGGAGTGCTGAAAAGAACCCTAGCATGATTGTTGGAAATATTTGTTAAAGATTTCATTAGGAAGATTAAAGGATGGTAGCAAAGTACACACCTCAGTATGCTACTGCTCTGTTTTGATAACCAATGGGCCAATGCTACATCTGTAACATAGGGGTAATGATACTCATCTCCTTAGGAAAGTGCTTTGAGATATACTGATGAAAAGTATTATTTACGTGTATTATCACCAGCCTTATTACTACTTACGATAGCACTGATTGCTAGGAGTGTCCCACTGAAGTTTACTTTTTATTTCCTTGCTTAAAAGCTACTTTTGACTTCAGTGGAACTACTCAGGCTAGTCAGCACTACTCCCAGTAGTCCACACATGGCAGTAAGTGCTTGCAGAATCCAGTACAAAAGTCCTTCACGAAGACATGTACTGTATTTGAAAAAAAGTTACATCCTTTAATGTTGGCAAAGGGCTGTGGCAACCAGTCAGATCACTCTGTGTCAACAGTCATGTGACAAGTTATGACTATTACTGTAAAAAAAACAAAACCTTTTACAAAGGGATATAAGACATATGCTTTGTATGACACCTGTGATTGTCCTAGGGATCTTGGGAACAGAAACATATTTGGATATTATGGGGCATTAAGGATAAAACATTGGGCTGGACTCTCTATATCCTCACACCTCCCTGATTCCTCACTCCTGGAGGACTGAGGTGGAGGTGAGTTGTATACCTTGTCTGCCAGCCCAAAGCTAGCAGAACAGCTCAACCATGTGCTTTAGAAATGAGATTATGCAATTAGATAAAAGGTCATTTCTCTCCTACTGCTCCCAAAATCTAAAGGAGTTTCCATCTTTTAGGCTTGGTTTCCTCTCATATACTCTGGTGTAACTCCACTGATTGCCACAAAGTTCCTGCTCATTTGCAGCAATGGAAGAGGAGACTCAAGTCCTTTAGGTCAAATCCTATAGTCCTGACTAATCTTTCTTCAGGCAACACCGTCTACCATCGCCATGATCTGCAGTGAATGGTTTGCTTGAATGAGGATTTGGCCCCTTATTTACAGATAGCAAATTTATGCCACATTCTTGTAATCAAATCAGACCTCTCTGGGCAAACACTTGTGCTGTGCAGAATAATTCAATTAAACTCAACAGTCCCACTGGATCCCATTGTGGGACTAGGGGCTTAATTGCTCCACAGCGTATTCAGACTTTGGAATATTAACTACTTCTGCTACCACCTCTTACAAAGCAAACGTCCCATCACAATTCTATGTCCTTTCTTGCTCTCTGAAGTAGAATCAAAGATTAAGCCTTTTGTTTGCACCAGTTTTCAGATGCAGGTTTCAATCAAAGAAGAAATAACTGTGTAATGATTAAAATTACAGAACATAACAAGTTTGGCAAGATAGTTAAAGCATTTCAGAAGTTTGCTAGACTTCCATTTTTCACTTGAGATAGCTGAATAATGGGAACATTTTTTGAGAAAATTTGGTCTTTTCTTGTGGAAATGCAAAAATGTTCTACTAGCTCCATAGCTGGTCAAAATGTAGGATGCTGGTTTTGTGGAGAAAAGTGGATCACTTTTTTTCTGCTGAAGAATTTTGAATTGTTTTGACCAGCTCTATTTTTTAATGGCTCTCACGAAACTGTTAATTTAATCCATCCAGGGTAACCGACATAGGGTCAATAGCAAAAACTCCATGGGCTCCAATGGGAACAGGACTGGGCTCTGCTCTTTAAAAATGTAAGATTTGTTTCCCCCCAAGACTAAATACCATTATTACTGTGGCATATTGATCTCAGGGAGTGGAGCAGGAGATGCAGCAACTCTCTGTGGTGACTATACCACATTAACGAAGTCACACCAAAATGGCAGGGTGCACGGTAACCAGCTTTCCCACCTGTGTCATTGCCTCTCATCTGACACTTGTGCTCTTTTTCAGGTTACATCTGAAATGGAGAACACTGAGCAGCTCTTGCAACTTTCCCTCCTTTCTGGTGCGCGGGGCTTTAAATATGGTCCAAGTACCACAATACTGTGGTCAAATCAAAATGCCAGTTTTCAAACTGAGCTTTATTGCCCTTGGTCACCTTTCTGCTTCCCTACCATAGCTGGAACTGTATTTTTAGGAGCCAGGAATGTGGCCAGATAAAATTAAATGGGGATGAGTAACTTTCAAACTGATTTAGCACACACCGAGACTGTCACATACGCCCCGTCCCCCCCACTGAGGGCTCTATTTTTTTCTTGCATAATAGCACAGGCTTGTGGTCATCATCAAAAAATAGGGAAAGGGTTTTTGAACTTTTTTTATTTTTAAAAACGTGGTCACTTTCTCTTTTTTTTCTGTAACCCAGAGCTATATTTTCAGAACACCACAGGAATGCAGTTTAAAAAAAAAAACTTTATTTCAATTTTTTTTAAAGACCTCTCCCTATTACACCTCTGTTTACTGTGCCTTTAAATCCGCAGCAGAAGGGCGTGAAAAAAAGATCTAGGCAGAAGCTCTACAGTGAAGCAGGAAAAGATACAGTATCTTCATGTACGGTGACCAGACAGCAAATGTGAAAAATCGGGACAGGCGGTGGGGGGTAATAGGAGTCTATATAAGAGAGAGACCCAAAAATCAGGACTGTCCCTATAAAATCAGGACATCTGGTCACCCTACCTCATGAGCAATACTCTTTTCCTTATTATAATAAAGTTCCTTGTACAGTATTGGAAGAAAGTGACTCTTTTTATGATTTCTTACCATTGTCACATGACGCTCCTCAGTCTATGTTCAGAGACTATTTCCTTCCCCTGTAAATAAAAAGTAAAATGAAGTTATTTACATAGGAAATATTCAAGACTATTTCACCCTCTACCTTCTTTTCTCTCCTCTATCAGAAGGTGTAATAAGATCTTCCAGAGATACTCAAAAGTTGCTATTTATTGTATTTATTTTAATGTTATTAAACTCTATTTTAATATTGGTGAAAGAGCACACTTCTGACCAGGCTGTAAATGAAACACAAAGAGATCTTTATCCTTCATCGCTCGGCTAATCTCTCTAACTCTTGCCAGATATTCACCAAGAGCCGCATTCCGCATTCATGACTCACACACACTTTAGGCAACCCAAAATGTTCCAAAATAAGAAGTCAGGTCCAAAATCATAAGATTGGCTTAAAAATCATTTTTTAAAAAGAAAATCTGAGGTTCTTTAACTTTGCTTTTGTGTTATTGAGCCTTTAAGGTGAACTCACTTCATGTTTTCAAGCTTTTCACCTCAGTTTTGAGGGGGTAGAAACTACTACTATTGCTACTGTGCTTTTTTCATTTTAAATGAACACTGAGAGTCTCATGTAACTCCTGATTCAAGCAGTTGGGGCTCCAAGAAAAACAGCAAACATTGCAAGACTCACAATGAAGTTGAGAGCGTTGCCAACACAACACACGAGTAAGCTTTGCTCACAGAGGCAGCCCCATTGTGTCCAGTAGGACTATTCACCCAAGTAAAGAATGCAGGATCAAGCCCAAAATAGGCAGCCCCCTGTTCTTCCCCTCAGAAAAACTGCAGCTGAAGCCCAACTTGTCATTAAGTTAAGCATGGACTTCAGTGCTTTACTGAGTCAGGACCTTTAAGCACAAACTACAAATAAATGTAAGGTGACCGGATTTCCCGATTTTTATAGGGACAGTCCCAATTTTGGGGGCTGTTTCTTGTATAGGCACTTATTACCTCCCACCCCCGTCCCGATTTTTCACACTTTCCCTTTGGTCACCCTAAACAAATGCTAACAAAGCTCTCTAGTAATTGAAGCAATATGGCTAGCTGCACTTTTGACCTCTCTCTCTATCTCTCTGGTCTTCAGAGTGACAGTCCTCTTCAAGGTAGAATTCTCCCACTCTTAGACTAGGTCCTAGATACCTCTGTACCAATCATGATTACTCAGCAGGCCTGAGTGGCTTTGGCATCTGCAAGTCTTCTCTTTGGGAGCTTTGACCAGTGGTGAATAAAGTGACTCAAACCAGCCTTTTAAAAAAAAAAGTATTGTTTAATCTTAATAGCAGAATCTCAGTATGAAATGGGTTTTTAACACAATAAACAGTCTACATGCATATTTGTCTTACCTGAAGTTCAGGTAGGCTTTGCTTTACCTCGGATACCCCCACCTCTGGGAAGTAGAATTTGGCCTGCTTTGCAGCAAGTTTCTGCTCCTCTCTCCCACCCCAGTGCTTTTGGGGGCTGAGTTTTGTCCATCCTAAAGTTTCAGTTTCCCTAGCTTCCCCCTTCCCCAAGTCCAGGTGTTGAACTCAGCATGGTCAGAGGCAAACTTCAATGGGAATGACACCTTCATTGTCTTTTTTAAGTAATGGAACTATCTGAAGTGACTGTGTGCTTTCCTGCCTAGAAGCAGTTAGCTGCTGTTGGAATTAAGCCTTTAGAGCCCTGTAGCCAACACCACAATAACAATCAGCCAGAAGGAGTTTATAAGATTCATAAAACATTTCAGGCACTTCCTTTGCAATATGCACTTTCTATTTCATTCTCAGGGCTGTCTCACTCTGATCAGGGCAGGCTGACAAGAACTTCTATTGATGTCAGTGGGAGTTCTGCATTAAGATAACACGGAATATCAATGGCAGCACATGGCCCTAAATGAAGACGCAATTGTAAGAGTATAATGCAGCTCCGTCATGCAATGACCACTCAGGGTACATCTACACTGCAACGAAATACCTGTGGCTGGCCTGTGTTAGCTGACTGGGGCTTATGGGGCTTGGGCTGTGGGACTATAAAATTACAGTGTAATTTTGGGCTGGAGCCTGGGCTCTGGGACACAGAGCCTGAGCCCAAATGCCTATGCTCCAATGTTATAGCCTCCCAGCCTGAGCCTCACAAGCCCAAGTCAGCTGACCCAGGCCAGCTGCAGGCATTATATCACTGCACTGACATACCCTCTGTGCCTTTGCACTGCCTAATTGAGTTGGTTTTTTTCTGCCTGCTATGTTTGATAGCGGCATATTTTTAATTAAACTGAGGGGTTGCAATAGTAGCCGAGTCTTTACTGTTTGGAACTGGCAGATTGTGCCTTTGCAACTTTTGATTCAACAGGGGTCAGGTGAGAAGCTGCAAAGTATGAAACTTGGGGGTCAGCGTGATCCAGCTCTGCTCTATTCCCACCCCCTCCTTAAAGTTCAGTCCAGTTTCTGAGACAGACAAAGGAAGATGAGCTGACTGCAGATTGCAGCACCATGTTTTGGGGAAATGAAGCCCCACAGGGTTGGCATTCACAGTCAGGGCCAGATTTTTCAAAAAAGCTCAGCACCCACTTAGACAGTGAAGCAAGTGGGCAGATTTTCGGAATGAGCTCAGCACATTGGGAGACTGAGTACTTTTCTAAATCTGGCTGTAAGTGTCACAATGTGAGCTGCTAGGTGCTGAACTCATGAAAACCTACCCCGTAATCCCTAGTGTGTGGTTGCTGGGAATCTGCAGGGACTGATTTGCTGCCAACTGCTGCAAATGGACTCTGCAAGGTCTGGCTTCTGTGGCTAAAAATTACTGGAGATTTTGCTTAATGAGTCACAGATCATCACAATAGGAGAGTGGTCACTAGTTGTCCACTGATGAATGTGGATTTCTGTCCCTTTAACCTCAGTGTAGCGGCATTGCTTTTAGGAATGCTGTCCCAAACCCTGGGATATGCTGTTAAGTACGTAAAAGTGCAGGTGTGAAGACAACTTCCCTACCCTATCATCAGCAATTACCCCCATACTAACAGGGACTCCGTTCTTTATCATTCACTTATGCCATGCAGTATGTAATGTTAACAGATTTAAAAATGTTAAATAGGCAAAAATAGCATGAAATTCTTCATGAAAAACCACTTCAATGGTCATAAATAATTTTAGAGGCAGGCTATCTATTTGTTTTTGTGGTGTTATTTCCTCTAAGCCACCACATCCACACCCTTGAGTGAATGCTGGTGGGACATCTGTGTCAACATTATTTGACATATGGAAAAAACAACTTGCAATATTTGCAAACAGCTCTATTTTTGTTAAAAGTTTGTGTTTGTATGTTAAGTTTCAGGGCTAATTTTGTTATTACTTTATCTAGCAAACACAGTACCTGATGCTTTAGGCAGGAATGTAGGATGCATTTATATTTTTCAATATTTTTCTAACTTTTTAGGTGGGTTTTTTTTTCTCGTAAATATAATTGAATACAGTGATTTAGCCAGAAATAGTATCTGGGAATTTAAAGGGACACCAGTTGATATTGGTTTTGAAAAAACAAGAGTTTACAAAAGTTTAAACCAATAGAAATATTTCCATTACTTTTTTGTCGGTTCCTATGGGCAAAGCTACTTTAAACAAATAACTCCTCCTTTGACATGTTTGCAACTCAATCATTAGAGCACTGTGCAAACCTATGACAGCCAGAAAATGAAACCTCAACAGAAATAGAGGTGAAACTGACCAGTTTATTTTCACTGCCTAAACTGAGGGGGGAGGGGGAACACAATAGCATAAAAGGTGCCATTTTAATTCAATATCTGCTTTATTAATAACAAAGGTAAATATATTTGCTTTTTTAAAAATATTGATTTATTTTAGAGAGACAAGGTAGCTGAGGTAATATCTTCTGTTGGTGGAAGGGACAAGCTTTCACTTACAGAAGTTGATCCACTAAAAAAAGATTACCTCACCTACCTTGTCTCTTTCATATCCTGGGACCAACACAGCTAGGACAACACTGCATGCAACCACTGATTTATTTTAGGTATTTCTATTGAGCTCATCACCACTGATTCTTTGCACTTTTACACTGGTGTAAATCAGGAGTGATTCCACTGAAATCAACAGACTCACACTGGTGTAAAAATGGAGTAAGTGCAAGGAGAATCAGGCTCCAGGAATTTTAACTTGTGAGTGTCCCTTTAACCAAAAAAGCAATGTGATCTTGCAAACTGGAGTTGCTTATCATGTGCATTTCATTGATTTATGTTTATTTGCTTAACCCAGTTTAATCCTCCCAAGTTTAATGTGTATGTTTGTGTGTAAGTATCCTGTAAGAGCCCAGAAACACAGTACTGAACCCTATCATTTTTTATCATACTGCCTGTGCTGTCTTCCTGCTTTCTAAAACTGTGCATCCCAGACATGTTTGGTCTAGTATTTATTTCTGCTAAGAGGTTGGGGGTGAGGAGAGATGTTAAGAATAGGAAGGACTTTTTTTTTTGCCTTGCTTTGCAAACACTGTGTAGAGTAAATGCATTTCCTTTGTTGAAGCAGATAAATTATGACTTCTTAACATAGGCATTGACTATAATAGAATATAATCAACAAACTATCGAACAAAATTCATTTGTGTATAGTCATATACAGTGATATAGTCAAAGAGTCCCATTGCTGCAAGCATTTTATACATAGCTGGAACTTTTCTGACTTCAGATAAAAGAGATCTGCTTTTCACCAGAGAGGTCTGGTTCTTACTTAACTTTAAATACATCATAGCAGAAAAGCAGTTGCACTATGCCCCAAATAAAAAGTCAACAGAACTGATTATTTGAAAAACAACAGACTTATTATTTCATGTATTTCCAAAGACCCAATCATGTAGCCTGCATGATACAATCAAATATTCAACAGGTGGCATCTAACATTCACCTGTAAACTTTGTACATGCATCAGTTGCACTAGCAAACCCTGAATCTGCTTGCACAGATGGAGAACTGCACATTAAAAGTGGTGCAAACGTGAGCAATTGACAGCTGTGCACTCACAAAGGTAGGATTGCCTTGAGCTGCCTCATAACAAGATTTTTTGACCAGAAAGGTCTTTCTGAAAGAAGTTTTTTTGTGTATTTGACAGAACCCAAATTATTTTCAAAACCTAGACTTTTTAAAAAAATGTTTCAATAAGTGTTTGGGTGTTTTTTTTTTTAATTTTTTTTTGAGGAGGGGGAGTTCCTGGCTTTCCCCTTCTCTTAAATAAAAACAAAAAAAAAATGGAGAAGAAAACCCCCTCAGAGACAAACGTTTTATGAAAACAAAAAAAAAATCAACATTTCAAAAAACAAATTAAAAAACTTTTTCTTGAGTCACTTGGGCGGTTTGGAAAAATCCCACCCTTAGATTTGTAAATATGGATTTAGGAGTCTATCTTTAGGCTCCTTATTTTTGAAAATTTTGGCTTACATGCTTTAATCCAACACAAGGCGTGCATTCCACTCAGTGATGCATAGACCTTGTGATTATTCTTTGTACAAGAATGAATGTCACTGGCACTAAGTATAATGAAGATTGCTGGGCCAGTTTATGCCTGATGCAAACTGGCTGCGGGTTTAATTTGTGAGTGAATTTTATTCTTTGCAGTTTTAAAACATAAAATGTATGGTAAATTTGCTGCTTCCCACAATTATTTCATAATAGCAGAGTTACTAAGTGGTTTGCCATCCATGTTATTATACCAAAAATACAAGGTAGATGAGTACCACAGGTTTTTTTAGCATAAGTGATTAAATCTCTACAAACAAGCACAAAGTTTATAACTGAACAGTGACAACAGTCCTCTCCCATTTGAAAACCTGCTCTGCCTCTGCCTGGAAAGCACTCGTTAATTTTATTATGGCCTGGATTCTTTCTAAACCTTCATTTTTCAATAGCATAATGACTACTTTAATTTCAGGGTGCTTATTATATGTGTACATGTATATGCATAATGTGCAAAACTATTTTTTCCAAGGTTAATGTCAGCTTAGCAATTTTATGTCTGACCTAGGTGCAAGGGATACATTTACCAGGCAAATGGCTTGTGCCAGTCTCCTTGTCTGTTCAGAAAATCTGGGTTGTGTAAATCAAAACGCAATTTAGTCAGAAATGTGACTATATTAAAACAGTATTGGAAGTACTGGAGAAAGGAGAGTTTTATGCCTATGGCACTGGGCTCAGAATCAAAACAGCTGGGTTCAATTTCTGGCTCTGCCACAGATTTTCTTGTGACCTTGGACAAGTTGCTTAATTTCTCTGATCCTGATCCAGAGTCCATTGAAGTCAGTGGGTGTCTTTCCATTGGCTTTAATGAGCTTTGTTCTCCATCTGTAAAACGGGGATAATATTTCCTTTCTCTGAGCCATTGTCTGTCTCATCTATTTAGATTGTAGGCTCAGAGACTGTCTCTTACTAGGTGTACTACACTTAGCAGATGGAAACCTGAAGGTATTACTGGAATATAAGTAATAATTCTTACTTAACATATGTTCTCCTTGTGTAGCCCCAAGTCGTAGCTTACAGTAATGGTCAAACATGTTTTTCACTCCCGTAAGGAATACAGTGACAATGCATCTGCAGAACCTTGATCTTTCAGTTCAACAAAACCCTTTAAAACCTCTAATATTCTATTTTAAAATGAAAAACCTTTTCAAGAATCCTGTCCTAATACAAAACAAAACACCAAGGCTGAAAATCTCACCCTCTGGACCAGGGCCAGCTCCAGCTTTTTTGCTGCCCCAAGCAACAAAGACGGGGGGACGGGGGTGGGAAGAAGCCGCGATCGGTGGCACTTCAGTGGCCGCTCTCACACACCACTTCATTCTTTGATGGGAATTCGGCTGCCGGTCCTTCCCTCCGAGAGGGACTGAGGGACCCGCTGCCAAATTGCCGCCAAAGACCAGGACATGCCACCCCCTTCCATGAGCCATCCCAAGCACCAGCTTGCTGTGCTGGTGCCTGGAGCCGGCCCTGCTCTGGACATCAACTGCAGTTTTATCGATGAGGCCAGCATTTCACCCCATATTCTGCTCTCCTGTATGCTAACGCTACCCCCATTAAAATCAATGAGCTAATGTGAACTACATTTACCTCCAGGGGCGGCTCCAGGCCCTAGCACGCCAAGCGTGTGCTTGGGGCGGCAAGCCGTGCGGGGGTGCTCTGCCGGTGCTGCAAGGGAGGCAGGAAGGCTACCTTCGGTGACTTGCCTGTGGAGGGTCCACTGGTCCCGCAGATTCGCGGGACCAGCGGACCCTCTGCAGGCAAGCCACCAAAAGCAGCCTTCCTGCCGTGCTTGGGGCAGCAAAATGCCTAGAGCCGCCCCTGTTTACCTCAAAATCTTTTTTAAAAATTCTCGGCAATTTTGTGTGCCTCATTTACCAAAGTGGGTAAAAACCCATTCTTTGCCTGTTAAGAGCCTGATCCTGCCCACACCAATGTCAATGTCACAACTCCCATAAGAGCAAGATTTGGCTCAGGCAGTTATACGAGACACCCGGTTACGGGGGAGATTGAAAGCACTCACAATGCATGCAGAGGCAAACAGGTATGCAGTGTAACCACAGTGTGACAGTACTCAGGTGTACCCAAGGTTGCGAGATCCCAGGATTGCCTTTTTCTGTGCTTGCTGTGGATCAACTCCCTGACACTAACAGCCTCTGGCAGCACAAGCAGTCCCTCTAGACCTCCACAGGGCTTTCTCTAAGGCACACACCAACCCCCTGGGTCCTCAGAGTCTTCCCTGCAGTATCCAGCCCCTTATCCACTGGACACTTGCAGAATTACCAGGCCTGCAGTTCCCAAAGGAACAGAAAACACCGACTTGTAAGATTCAGCTCAGAACCAGCACTTAGCTTAACACCACAGCACCAAGCTATATTTATAGTGAAACAAGGATACGTTTATTGTCAAAGAACAGAGATTCAAGGGATAGTGAGTAAGAAGATTGGAAACAAATGATTACATATAAAACAAAATCATAACACACTTTCTAGAGACTAAACTTAACTAACAAGTTAAACTTCTTTAGACAGGAGGTTGTCTCACCCAAAGTTCTCTCCAGCCAAGTGTGGTTGAAATCCCTTCTTTCATGAAGCAAACACACTCTATTTACTTCCTAGGTGAAGGATGGCAGAATGCCTGCTTTGTCCCCTCAAATATAACAGAGCAAACCTTTGATGTGCACCTCAAGATAGGGTCCCCCGCTGCAGGTTGCTTCTTCCAGTTACCTTTCTCTTGCTCTGACGTTTTTACAATCCATCCGGTTTAGACTGGTGAAAGGAGACCCATTTGAACCATGCAGTACTTAACTTACTTGCAAACAGCCAGATAGCTAAATAGTTCTTGTCTGACAGAAAAGCAGTTTTTCACTTTTGCTGTTGACCAGCCCCTCACTGCAGACCTAAAGAACATAATGTTCAGTATATGTACATAACTCCTTGTATAATATCCATCCATATGTTTTACTATGATGACATTGGCTTTTATTGAGGCCTCACATGGCACTTGTTGATGAACTATAATGTACATACAGGAGAGCCCTGTAACCTATATGCACCCCTTGGCTTCAAGAGGTTATTGGGTTACACACAGATCTCATCACGTCCTCTTGATTGTACAGATCATCATGCACACGCATACCTCCTTATTGTTAATTCATCCTTCCAACTCACCCCACCTTCTTTGTCTGTTGCTTGCACCAGTTGCATCCTGTCATATAGATTATGAGTTGTCTGAGACAAGGAATTTCTTCCTGTACAATGCCTAGTGAAGTGAGGTCCTAACCCTTGACTGGGGCCCCACGGTGCCAGTATAACATGAAGAAATGGCATATATGTATCAGTAAATTTCCCAAATTGTCACAGCTTGCTGGTTGCTTGCACTAAAATAAAGTTATACAGTGAAACCATTTTTTGCATAGCATCTTTCATACAAGCTTTATTCCAAAATTATGTACAAAGTTAGACATAACAGCAGAAGGACATTATGAGGTATAAATAGGGAAAAGGAGGGGTGTTTTCAGAGGATTTTTGAAAATAAACAGGGAGACAATGAAGGAGGCAGAGACGCAGGAAGGATCACATCACTAGCACTCAGAAAGTGGTTATTAAGGGGAAGATTAAAAGATAACTCAGCAGGATTAAGAGTGTCAGAAAAAATTTACCTTTCATTTACAAGCCTGTATAGTTCACAAAAAAATATAGATAAAAAAGTGTCTCGTAATCATAATGCCAGGGAATAATGCGGTGTGTGTGTGTATCTATATATCTTCAAGAAAAAATATACTTTTAACTTGTATTTCACATAGGTCTTTCTATAATGGAGATTTTAATTAACTGGAAAGTAGCCTAAAAATTTCAAGAACAAAAGGGCAAGTAACTACATCTCAGATTCTATTGTAGGAGATTAGTGGGGTTTAGTTTAAGACTTTGTGAAGACATACTTAAGTTACTGTGTTACAATTGGTTGTTTGGAAGCTTGAACAGAGTTTAAATTACTTCAAGGTATCAGGTTAGGCTCATATGCCTGGGTGCTGATTCACAGAGAACATAAATGCTATAATATTGGCAGATTCTTTTTCAGAAGTTCTTTAGAAAATATCCCTAGAAAGTGTTACTTTCTACTAGATCCTTTACCGAATTGCTCCAACAAGGTATGTGGGTAGCTTTAAAATAGGTTTTCTGGTAAAACTCAAGTTGAATTTTGATTTCATGAAATATAAATGCCAAGAAATGTATCTAGGATGTTTTGTTTAAACCTCAGTTAAGCTTATCGCGTGTTATTTGTATATGTGTATGAAGGTAACACCTAAAATGATATTACCACTGGAGAAAGGAGTTCTTTTTGGTGACTACAATCCCATTGCTCATTCATCAGACATATCGGATTCAGCTATGCAATCTGCACAATGCCCTGTGTAGGGGGCAGTGTGAAGCCACACCACAGTGGGAGGAGCACTGGCAGATTGTACATCAGATTGCACAGTCTTTCCTGGGACTGTTTAAATTTCACTGTGGCTGAGCAGTCTCCATCACCCATGAGGATGGCTCTGTGCCTGGGGATAGGGCAGCCATGACCCACCCCTCCCTGGTCAATTTGCTTCCTGGAGGGAGCAGGTGACTGACCCTTTGCAGGTGGTTGACCCCAGCTCTGTACACTGGCATAAGGGCTGATCACAGTCTGGGCCACAATGGGGAGTATTTTTAATGATGTACTTTTCACTATCTTCTGCAAGAGTTGAAAACACTAAAGGCTCAGCAGGGTCAGCAGTTGCTGGCTGTGAACTCTTCCATTTTCCCCCTCACCTCAGCACCCACACAGATTTAGAGCAGGAAAATGCTGCGTTCTGTGGGCTTGTATTACTTTAGGCTTTAGCCACATCACCTGATTCTGCAGCTCTCCCTTCAGCACCTGGACATCCAGTACAAGGGACACTAATTTTAGAAATTATTTGAGCTGGATGACCTTGGGTGCAAAAAAACTCAGACGTGCTTCATTTTCCTAAGTTACACCCCTGCTCCATACAAACCACTGATACAGGCCATTTGGTGCTTGAAGTGAGAATCCAACCCAGAAGTAATTACATTTCCAACTTAAATATTCTGAGCTGGATTTCTTCCAGAAGGTGATCGGAACCTGCTTTCTTTGGGCTGATACAGACCTCCTCTAGATGCTCTCAGCACCCCTTTCATAAATTCCTCAACAATACTGATAAGAGAGGGCCAGCTTGATTGGCACCTGCAGTAGGACATTAACATCATCCTCATTCAGTGGCAACCCACAGAGCCATATGGCCTTTACCAAGTAGAGGAGGACATTCGCTCAACCCTGGAAATCTCTTAGACAGCCAGGCCAAGACCAACTGATATATAGGTTGTTGGTTTAGCTCAGGGGTAGGCAACCTATGGCACGTGTGCTGAAGGCGGCACGTGAGCTGATTTTCAGTGGCACTCACACTGCTTGGGTCCTGGCCACCGGTCTGAGGGGCTCTGCATTTTAATTTAATTTTAAATGAAGCTTTTTAAACATTTTAAAAACCTTATTTACTTTACATACAACAATAGTTTAGTTCTATATTATAGACATATAGAAAGAGACCTTCTAAAAACATTAAAATGTATTACTGGCACGATAAACCTTAAATTAGAGTGAATAAATGAAATCTCGGCATACCACTTCTGAAAGGTTGCCGACCCCTGGTTTAGCTGTTTTGTTAGAGCAAGGAGTACTTTTTTCAGCCACATAAGGACAGTTTCTCTCCCTCCTGAATTGGGCAGTAATACCAGTGAGGGGAGGAGAGCCCATTATTATGAGTTTTCCACCTCCCTGTGGTTTTCCACAACTTGGACCCTGTGTTAATGGGAAAATATATAACATGGTTTGGTCCATTTCAGTGCTGAATCACTTGGCCAGCCACAAAACCAAGATTGGCAAACTGATGTGGCTTTTTTGTTCTCAGGTGGCACACAAGGCCTGAGACCTTATCTTGACAATTGAGGCCTACATCTGTATACTCAATGCTGTATCCTTAGAGAACAAAATCAGTTGACTGTAGGATTACAGTAGTAGATGCCAGATGCTCCCACTGCAAATAAAACTTGCTGCCGACTGACAATACAGATTCATTCGGCAAACTGGCTCTCCTTCTGAGATTGTAAAACTCATGGGAGATTAACATCCTGTAAACGTTAAAAGTAAGAAAGATCACACAGACCCCAGATGGTGCAGTTAAAGAGGAAACCTTTTGGCATTAGACTCATCATAAGAAGGCTGGGGCTTCCGAAAGATATTTTTTTAAATGCATTTTCTTGTCAAAAGGCTTTGTAAAACTAGCACATGAGAAACAAAGAGGATTTGCATGAGACTTCTTGTAAACAGCCTGGTACTTGCCAAACAGAGCTCTTGTATTAATACCACTAATGCCGAACAAACAAAGAAATAACAGATTAGTAGTCCTCACACGCAGAGTCCATTTTTAACTACACGTTGGCTCCACCTATGAATTATGTGGTGGATGGGGCTATGTAACTGTGATGCCTTGTTTTGTGTGGACTGCACCTTTAAATTTCTAGGAATTTTGTCTGTAGAGACAACAGCCATTTAGATCTCAGCCTTGCTGCAGCTTCTTCAGATCTCTCTCTCTTTTTCTCTCTATCACACACACACACGTGACAGATCTGGAGCTGCCTGTAATAATTTATGAATACTATATCTTGACTGGGGTATGGTAATGTGTACTGTCAGTCTAGTTTGAGTTAATTCAAGAGCAGGATTGTTGGGAAATGCACATAGGTGGAGGTGTGAGGCTGGGTCCTGGTATACACTTCTCCACAAACACTAGAGAAAAAACTAGAGCTATTCATTTTGATGCCCTGGCTTGAACACCTGCAGAGCTCACCAAACTGGTTTGGGGCAGTAAGTTGAAGCCTAGGAAGAGAGAACAGAAACTTGGATGGATTAAAAAAAAGTGACTTTCTCTGGGGTAGTTATTTTTAGGGAACAGAGAGGCCTGATCCCCAGAGATTGAGGATCTGGGATAAAACTGACTTGCCTAGAACTTCAGGTAAAATAGACGTGCATAAACAGACATTTTGTTGTTTTATAAATCCATTTCTCTTATATTATGCTTTGTTCTTTCTGTTAAGATTAATATTTGTTTTAAGAAGACTGTTTTGGGTTACTGGATTCACTGCTGGTCACAAGCAGCTAAAGAGAAGCCTTGCAGGCCTGACCTCAAACAGACCTGCTGGGTTAGCACAGTAAATACACAGAATAAGGAATCCTGTGGTCTGGTTCAAGAGTGGGAGAATTATGGGATTCCACCTTGAGAGAGGTGAAGGAATGAGGCCTAAGACCTGAGAAGGGTGCACTCAGAAAGACCAAAGAAAGGGAGTCAGGTGTAGCTAGCCCTGTAACTATGACAACATTGCTGCAGGATGACAAGTGAAACTTCTCCTTCACTTCTGCTTTTTACCAGTAAAGACTATTCCCAATCTCAAAACTGAGACCAAACTCATAAAAAAGCAGGAGAAGCTGGTCCCAGGCAGGCCAGCTGGGCATTATTTGCCACTTTTGTCAGTATCCCTGTGCAAACCTCATGGAGTTAGACAAAAAGAAGAAAACAATGGTGGGAAAAGAACCCAACTCGCAGAAAATAATAATACTCACTTTCAGATGCCGCTAGCCTGCATGGTGAAGAAGACACTGTCCTGCATCAACTGAAATTAGACACAACTGTACCCTTCTAAGCTTAATTCCTATCTTAGATCTGATAGCGCCGCCACCAGCCAAAATATAGTGTTTGGCACACTCTTTGTTCCCCCAAAACCTTCCCTGGGGAACCCAAGACCCAAACCCCTTGGGTCTTAAAACAAGGAGAAATAAATATCCCCCCTCCTTTCCCCCTCCCAGACTTTCCCCTCCCTGGGCTACCCTGAGAGACTACACTGATCCAAACTCCTTGGAACTTAAAACAGAGAGGAATTAACCTTTCTCCCCTTACTTCCCCCCCACCAATCCCTGGTGAGTTCAGACCCAATCCCCTTAGGTCTTAAACAAGGGGAAAAAATCAATCAGGTTCTTAAAAAAGAAAGCTTTTAATTAAAGAAAGAAAAAGTAAAAATTATCTCTGTGAAGTTAGGATGGAAAATGTTTACAGGATATTCAGCTCATATAGACTAGAGGGACTTCCCCTCCCCCACCTGAAATTCAAGTTACAGCAAACAGAGGTAAAAATACTTCCAGCAAAATACACATTCACAAGTTAAGAAAACAAACATAAGACTAATCCGCCTTTTCTAGCTAGTACTTACTATTTTGAACATGAGAGACTGTTTCAGAAAGATTGGGGAAACCTGGGGTGCACATCTTGTCCCTCTTAGCCCCAGGAGCGAACAACGAACAAAACAAACAGCACAAACAAAGATTTGAAAGTATCTTGTCCCCCCATTGGTCCTCTGGTCAGGTGTCAGCCAGGTTCACTGAGCTTCTTAACCCTTTACAGGTAAAAGAGACATTAACCCTTAACTATCTGTTTATGACACAGCCAATATAACGAGACCTAAGCTGTACATTGGAAGACAATTCAAACTGGAATTGGGGTAGATAAGCGGAGCTTCCTCCTTGTTCCAAACAGAATCTAAATGCACTTTACTTAGTCCAAACATTCTGATAATAACAAACATAAACCTTAGCCTTGCTTCAGTCTCTCAGTCCTAGGTCCCATCACCTTCCATCCAGAGAACCACTTCCACTAAATGGAGGCCGACATCAACAAGCCACAGCTGGCTCACTAAGCCAGCAGGGCTCAGTCAGCCTCTCCCTGTAAGGTCTCAACTCGTGCTTATGGGGGGGGTGAAAAGGAGAGCTCTGCCACTCTGTTACTGCAATGAATAAATCAACCAGCTCTATTAAAACACGTGTTTGACAAAGTGCCCATCTGTGCTGATCAAATATTATTGCTCTATTATATTGTGAAATATCCATGGGCATTGATAAGAAATAACATACTTTCCATTTCTTCCAGGAAGTAGTCCCAAGCATGAATACTCTGCTTCTGTTTATGAGTGTGCTAGGTATATCCTTTGCTTCTCCAGTAAGTATGGACCCCACCCCCAAACATTAAACACTACCAGAGTTATTGTTATTATCCAGCGATTTGCATCTTTGTGTATGAGAGTGCTCCATTGACCCTTTTATTAGCCTAGCTGCCACTGAAATCAGTGAGAGTTGGCGATTACAAGGACTAGCTGTAAATGGTCATCCAGTTCATTACTTAATTGACTGTATTATGCTTCCCTTTTGTACACCATAGCAAAATTATGATTATTATGCTAATACTCTTAGATAACACGATACATTTGGTGCAGCTTGCAAAATATAAAAGGAACAACTTTTTTTCTTGATCTGATCTACTGCATCAAAAAAACAGTTTAAAATTATCTGAATTTTTCATTTTTATCTGGCTGGTGCACATTTTAACATTTGCATTCATAATGTCTTTTGATGCTTTGTTTTACTAACATCTCCTCTTTGCAAAAAAAAAAAATGCTTAGCAAATCAATTGATGCTTTTTCCCATCTCTAACTATACATCAATTTAACTTTTCAATTTTGAAACATGATAAGTCCATAATCAAGCAGCTCCTCTTGAGGCAATAGTAGAGTCTCCTGGAAGGAAGAAACTGTTAAAAATCTGGTCCAAGGTTTACCTGGCCTTGTTACAATATCCAAGTCTTCTACCTGTCTGATAATGGGGCAGGTTTCATTACCCTTTAGCTAAACTATTTCTTTTGTGAGTCTTAGGTATTGTGCAAATTGCACTGCATTTTCCCAGCTTTCAGAAAATGAAACTCAATCCTGCAGTCCTTAGCCAGGGAAAGCTGGAAAAGGACTACAGGATCAGGCTTATGAGGCCAGATTCTGATCTCTACTACACCTTTGTAAATCTATTTCCACTTTAATTTGAAGCAAAAATAAACAGTTGGTGCTTTCAATGTGCCTACTGTATTAGTGAAATTGCAAAATCTTTAATTTGTTGTCAACAGTATTAGATGTTTTGCTGAACTGTAAGAGAAGTCCATTTGGCCCCTTGTTTAATGCTGGCTACTGGAAGTAAATTGAAGTCACACAGACTCCAGTTCAGCAAGATGCTGCAAAACACTCAAACGTGCTTAAGTCCCATTAAAGTTAGTTGGATTTAAATACGTTTCAGTATTTTGTTGAACAGGGATGGACTTGCTGAATCAGGGCTAAAGAGAAGATATATATTGTCGCCAAACACTGGCAATTTGGCAGGTGACTATTACATTTCCAAAAGAGGAAATGGTAATTAATTTGTATTTGTAAGTGGATTTTTTCTTTAGTACTCTGGTAATTTAGTGCATTAGGTAAGATATCCTATTCCTTCATTATGCTTTAGAAACATAATATAGTTTGGACTGTGTCCTCTTGACAGATCAAAAGAAGCATAAATTTACTTGGAAGTCGCTATGTGGAAAATGTTGCCAATGTTAATGCCATTAATGCAAACACAGAAAACTTAAGCAATGGCTCTGGGAATGCTGGGAGGAACCAACAGAATGGCAAGAATGAAAACAATGAGCACCCAGAAGGAGCAAAATTCAGTAATTATACACGAGGACCCAATCAAACTGGAGAGGTGTCTGCAATTGATATTAACAATCCCCAGGGGGCTTATGAGGATAAACCCAATAATCAACCAGTCCCTGAGGACCCTCCTAATACCCAAGGAACACAAAACACTGATCAAAATGCTGAGCTTCGCACAGGGAAAGGAATTTATCATCTTCATTTAGACCTTCATGTGAACACAAACCGCACCAGTGAACACAATTCATCTGAACATTTGCCAGGGAAAAACAGTGTTTATGGTTCAGCATGGGCAGAAAAGGGTTCTGCACCTGAGGATGCAGAGCTCTCCACTGACAAACAAGATGCCATAGAAGCCCACAATGACAGTGGCTTTAATGTAGGGGAAAAGGATGAGGATATGGATAATGGCCACCATCATTCAGACAACTGTTGTTTTAACGATGAAGGCATGCAAAGGGTTGATCCAGGTAATGCTGGTGATAGTGCTGACTCTAACTCTAGTCAGCAGGAAGAAAGCAATAGCAACTCTGCACAATCCACTCCAAAACACTGCAAGAGTATCCCCAGTGAATCAAGGAGTAAATCTGCTCATCAGAATACTAGTGTCACCAGTGATTCCATCAGCCTCAGTGCCGCTAGCTCCTTCAGCGACCCCAGTGCCTCAAGTGACACCAGCGACTCCAGTGCCTCAACTGATTCCAGTGAGTCCAGTGCCTCAAGTGACCCTAGTGCCTCAAGTGACTCCAGCGACCCCAGTGCCTCAAGTGACTCCAATAATTCCAGAGAATCCAGCAGCTTCAGTAATTCCAGTGAATCCAATGAAACAAGATAGTAAAGTTCAATAAGTCAATAGTGACATTCCAAAGGCATCAGATACTAGTCGCTGGCAAAACAGAGAAAAAGGCAATAGCCTACAAACAGATATCAGTGAAAATAATTCCAATGATTCAAGTAAGTAAAACTAAATTGGTAAATGGTAACAACCACAGCGGAAAAGATACTCCTCCAATAGTATCCCAGAATAAGTACTGTAGCTCTCTAGAGGACTCTACATAATTTGCTTTGGTGGTTGCCTAATTTCATTAGTGTTAAAGCTTTTTATAATGAAAGAGAATATTGTGTTGCATTAACAAGCATATTTGCCTTCTCCCTTTGCAGCCTGTGGTTCAAATTCTGTTTTCACTGACACCTGTGCAACCCCAATGACTTGGGTGTCATTTGGAGATGAATTTGTTTCAAATTCAAATCGTTCCAGAATGTTTCAATGACATTGTGTAACTGTGCCTTGTAGCCTAGCACTGCAGAATCTTAGCGTAATTTAACATTTCAAATTTTCTTTACACATTTGTAATTTCTTAATCAGAACTACAAGAAAGATTGCTGTTTACCATGCTGTGTCAAAGACATTTCCCACTGCTGCCTTGTATCACTGTTATCTGTAATCTATTCATTCTCTCCAGCTACTCTTCAGCCTTATCTATTTGCTGTAGTACTAGAACGTCCCAGGGTGACGTGCATTAGAAAGAAAGGAGTGGTTTGGTGGAATACTTGAATTTAGCAGATAGCACCAGTCCAGTCTCTACTGAGTCTATCACATGACAGAAAGCATATGTGGTACTAAGTGATACGCTTGTTGGTGTAATGACCACAACATTCTCTGCTGTAGTTGGCCTTTATCGGTCATAATTGAGGCATATTAGTGGAGCAACATTGGAGTGACTGTAGTACTGAGGTGACAGAGGAAGTTTGGTCTCTAATATAGTAGTTCTCCATAGTCCTATTACAGATAGTCTTACAAATGATGTTTAACTAAATGTATAGGCAGTTAGATCTTGGAGAAAGGCTTGTTCTTACATTGCGCTGTCATCCTTTTTTAGAAATTGTGAGTATTACCAGTAAAATTGCCTTCTTCTAATGGACTCTTGCTGACTAGACATTTACTTAGGTGCACAGTTGCTGTCTTCAGAATATACCCCCACAAAAAAATGGAAATCATTACAAGGTCAGGAAAACATCACATTCAAAAAGCTGACAATCTGGCATCTTTACAGACAGCTACCACTGATATCAGTGAGAATTGAGGATGCTCAGAACCTCTGGAAATCAGGCCAGTGGTCCCTGCCCCAAAAGTCTTAAAATCTAATTAGACATCAGGCAGACAGTGACTGACAGACAATTTGTGACAGTAACAAATAACAATGGTAACAGTGGAGAGGGAAAGAAAACAGTGAAAGGAACAAGATCACATGGTTACTCATCTACAGTACATGTATTCCTTGGCAGGTCCATTTAAGTTAATTTGGTTATGGTGGATGAACTCATTTGCTGTAGGCATTTCTATAAATGATGGGGGAGATTGTGATTGTCTTATTCACACAAGTAAACAGTTCTTCATGGGACTTCAGTGAAACTACTGAAATGAGTCACTGCTTGCTACTGTTATTGAACTGGATTTAATTCTATGGCCTATGCTATATAGGATGTCAGACTTATATAATCACAACCTTAAAATCCATGAGGCTGTGACAGTTTATAACAGCTCAAGATCAGCCCCTTTGAATTTGAGTAAGGAGACCACAATCTGCCCCTATATTTGTAAAGACCACCATGAAAAAGGTGAAAGATCTGTAGCGTATATTAAAAAAGATGATTATAATAAACAAACCATCCTCTTTCACTTTCATGAGTGCTTTTGTTTTTCTTTTCTTATTTCTGGAATTGTGGTTTCCTTTCAGAATAGCTCTAGGGTGTGGAAACACAAGCATGTAACAGAGCTAGTGGCTTAAGACTGTCAAAATGACAATCACTGCCTTGACCTGCCATGAGGCACAGAGAACAAAAATTAATTCTTCTTTCACTATGCTACAAAAATAATAATTAAAACTCTACATACAAACTGTGTCCCCAAAAGCAATACCATAGATTTAGCTTTAGAAAACTTTGGCAATTAAAAAAAATACCATGCCACTGCTCTGCCAAGTTTATCAATTCCAGACACTAACATTTATAGTGCTGGCAATAATTTTCAGCCACCTTTCAAGCACCAAACATTGAGATTAGTGGAGAGACCAGCTGCCACTAAATAAAGCATGGGGCTTTTGGGTGTTGCGAACTCCAGTTTCAGAGTAGCACCAATATCTGAGTGGAGTGACCTTTCCGCTCTCCCCACAAAATTAGCAGGGTTGGTTTTGAAAAGCAATGATTTACTATGGTTTGGTTTCATATAGGAGTAGTCTACCAAGCTTCATGTTCCTTCTTTGGGCTACATGAAGGACATGCCTCCAAAGAAGCATCTTGAGTATTTTTTCCCCACTTCCCTCCCTAATTTTCTCACTAAAATATTTAATCAGCAAAAATACAATGTATTTATAGATAAGAAAACAGAAATGGAAAAATACAGTTTAAATTCATGTATACTGTGCCATGAACATGGCCAAATATTATTTTAAAATATATTTTTACACTTTCTTACTCCCGAAAACATTTTTCTAGTTACACATGTATGTTTTCTATTGCTAGGATTATTCACCTTAGTAAATCACCAAATGGGGTTTCAATGGTGGGCAAGTGTTTGAAGAAGAGAAAATGAACGCTCACTATGAATAGGGGAGAATCACTTCTTATATGAACCTTGTGATTTCTATGTACTCAAGGAAGGGAGCAGGGTTTGGATTTTTAGAACCACTCAGCTCTGATCTAACTCTGCTCCCATTAAAGTCAATGTAAGATTTTTTCTTTTTCTTTTTTCTACTTCAATGGGAACAGAGTTAGGCCAACACCAAGCACTCGAAAATCCCACTCTGTGCTTTTATGATGTCTGTTAACTAACGATGGGCAAGGATATGGTAACAGTTTTTATTAGGGAGGCTCTTCTGATCTATAATACTTCACATAAATTAGCCCATTGTTACGGATGATCTTTTATGCTACCCAGGCTTCTGCATTATACCCAATATTTCATCAGTAAATTACTATTGGATCTGGTGAAGTTAATCACTGCTAATAACATGCACTAACAAATTTAGTCCTCTTTAATGTTTGTAAATTCTTAACAAACCGATTCTTATATTCTGCTGCTATGTTATTTATAAGTATTCACCCAGATAGTTAGATAAACAATTGTTCACTTAAGAGTTTTTCCACAAACTATTCAATTTAACTATTTGTTATTCATGGTAGGTCACCTAAATGATGGTATTGTTTCTGCTCCCTGACTGATTGACAAACATTTTAAACAGGAGAACAAATAATATTCTTGTTCACATATGAATACTCTTGTCTGCACGCAAATATCATAATACTATTCATAATAAGGGCAGCCAATCCCCAAACACAGGTGTGAAGAAAAATATCATCATACAAATGTTCGCAAATTGTGAACAACAAGGGGCACTGTACAACTGCATAGAATTCAAAGTGTTTCTGAAACCCTATTTTGCAGTGTTTGGTCAGCTCTAAAAATGAAACCTGCCGGGAAAACTGGAGAAGGTGGAATGATGCATTACACTTCACTATACTAACTTTACTAGGGGTGCTTTCTCTTTCATTTCCTAGCCAATGAGCGGGGACGGCTCCAGGCACCAGCACGCCAAGCACGTGCCTGAGACGGCAAGCCACTGGGGGTGCTCTGCTGGTCGCCGCGAGAGTGGCAGGCAGGTTGCCTTCGGCTGCATGCCTGCGGAGGGTCCTCTGGTCCCACGGCTTCAGCGGACCTCCCGCAGGCGTGCTGCTGAATCCGTGGGACTGGGGACCTCCCACAGGCAAGCCGCCGAAGGCAGCCTGCCTGCCGTGCTTGGGGCAGCAAAATACCTAGAGCTGCCCCTGCCAATGAGATACACTTAGAGAGCCAAAAGTGTTAAGTGTGACTCCCACTGCCTCTTAGTAATGCGGCATGTACAATAGGCACTTGGGCTGGCACTTACCCCTGGCATGAATTATTAAGGACAATTACTTGGTTGTTAGTGTGAGTTTAGAATCTCCAGACAATTTTCTCAGCCCAGAATAAGCTGTATCTAAAATGGAAGAGGGTATTTAAGGTATTAGTTTTTATTTTACATATATCAGTGCTCTTTGCTGGAATATAACTGATACACTAACGAATAACTCATAGGAACTTGTAGTGATGGAGCTGAGGATACTAATTTTGAATACTGCTGATGCCACCAATATACAGTTGGCAGCTGTCTATCGTGCATGCATGTGTGTAGCCATGGATCATTACATACTGTGGGAAGTCTGCTCTTTCCTTAGCCATGCTTAAAGGAGAATGCCTCTGACGATAAGGAAATAATTGAGCAACAGGGCACGATGTATGACCTGGAGGATTTAGGGGGAGATGTTCAAATGCGATGGTGCAAGAAGGAGCTCCAAAATCATATTTGGGAGGACTAAGAAGAAAATCTTCAAATCAGGTCTATACAGTCTCAGAAAGAAGTTCATGCTCTTCTACTTTTCCATTCTCTGTTGCTCATGTATAAGATTTTATATTTCATTCTGCATTGCTCACATAAAGATTTTTTATAGCAATGGGACCAACCGTCAACACAAACATCCAGATTCAGTTTCCAAACCCATCCAAGTTTGGATCAAATAATCAAGTGTGCTAAAATTTTTTGAAACTTTCACCAGTGGCTAGGTGAATCCTCACAAATAAAATTTATGTCCAGAGCTGGTGTGATAGTGTGTGTGTGTGGTGATGGGGGGGCGGGGGGGCGGGAACAGCACCCAAAAACCCACTGAAGAATATTTTTGCAAACTAAAAGTGCTGATGGGTATTGTAAGGATGAAGTCATTAATGGTTGTGAGGTGCTTAGTATTAAATTGAGGGGGACAGATACAGTATTAGAACTGGTTATTTGTCCTGGAAGTGCTTTATTTGTTATTCCCCTGTTTCAAGGTTCCAGTCATCTACTTAGGGAGCAGAAACAATCCTATGCACCTTAAGTGACCAACCCCAACGAACAACTATTGAACAGCAAATAATCTCACCAATGTCCCAAAAGCAATACATTTTCTTCCAAACTATTTAGCAAATAGTTATGAACAATTAATACATTTAAAAGACAATTAGGATGAGTGCACAAACAATTTAGTAACCAAAATAAAAAGACCAAGTTTGTAACAAATATGCTTCATGACAAATACTGAGAGCAACGTTAAGCATGAGCAAAAACGAGAAGTCCTTGTGGCACCTTAGACATACACATTTATTTGGGTTAAACATGAGGCTGCTAGTCACAGTACACAGAACCTGGTGTTTTGGGACCATATTGTGTCACTGATTTTCATTCAGAACTAAGATGGTACAATATTGTCATTCATTTCCAAAAATATTCACAGATTATTTTTTCTCTGTTCAACCAGTTCTACCCAGCATCAAGCTTCTTTTAATTGCAGTGCAGGGGGTTGCAGGAGCACTAGCTGTAGGCTTGAAGGAGGGCTCCTCACAAGTTAAAAATGGTCTTGCTTCTGGGAATGATGCCCCAGCAGCACAGTGGTTTGGCGTATCCTTGGGTACATGGATATTTTTGTGCTGGCTCATTTCTAGCTCTCACATGAAAAACATTCTTCTCTGACATTGTGAGTTTCTTACATTGTCAATTGAATCTGTCAATACAGAGTACGTATAAACACAAAGGCTATATATTTTTCTGTTTTAAAGGGTCTCCTTTACTTCCCCACTTCCAAGGAAAAATTCTTTTCTAATAAATCATTGTATTAAAATGAATGATTTTGTTGATTAATGATGTTCCCCACCAATCTATACACATCTATAACTGGAGTATTTAATGTGTATGTTCAAAGTATTACTTGCAACTGGGATATGTATATTTCCTAAACCATTAAAATATGTACAATGATGGTAAATTATATTTATTTTACAGGACAGTGTTCCTGTTTAGTAGATTTCTTTTTTTCTTTTTTTGCTATTATTTCAGCTACTGCTAGTACTAAAGCCCAGGTACAACCAGTTCACACAGGTTCTTTCATTTATGTAATTATTCACACTTTGGTTCTGAATCTCTCCATTATGGCGGCTAAATCCATCATAGCTAGGCCATTCTGTACACTATTACAGTAAAAAAACCTTGTTTTTGTTGGATAGCCTTCTACTGGCACTCATCATCTCCTGCTCTCTTGACCAAAATATGAACACAGATGCTAATCCAGCATGCTATCTAAGTGCTTTGCTGGATCATGGTGTAAATGTAGATGTTTACTCGTAGAAAAAGTCTGACTCATATTTTGACACCAGAAATCTTTTCTTAGATTTTTTTTTAAATGGGCTCCTTTATTTATACACAAAAATTGTTTCCCTTCATTATCCCAACATTCCCTGGCTCCAATTCAATTTAACCATAAAGTTAAGCATGTGCTAAAATGCTTTGCTGAATAGGTACCTCTGAGATGAGTTACCTGGGATGGTGAGGGGCTTTCAGAGCTAACCAATCCCCTCCACTACCACCACCAAACTACTTTTTAACAATGCTAGTATTGTACATTTTTCTATTTGGGGAGCAGATTTCATACAAATCCAGTCTCATATTTTTGCTTCTATGTGGGTTTGTTTTGTTTTTAAGTTAAAACTGGGAAACCCAATGAAAATTAATTAGACACAGTTCTCCTAAACTATTAGAAAGCCATATAATGTGGACTGAAATCTTATTAGCTTGATCGCCATTATGTGCCAAATATCTTTGCAGGAATCTATTTGCTTTTACATGTAAATTAATGGGCTAAGATATTCTTTTTCAAAAGAACTAGGAATATGCAGTTCAGTCCTCAATTCAGCAAAACACCTAAACCTACACTCAATGTTAAGAATGTTCCTAAGTGTTTTACTGAATCAAGACCTTAGAGAGGGTTATTCTGCTAATCAATTCTTGGTAGAGAAAGGAAAAGGCAACATATTTATATGGCTTCAAACAATCTAATACAGCATTTTATACTATAAATAAGACTAGAGGCCGAAAAGTGGGACTATGGACCAGGGCCGGCTCTTGCCATTCACCGCCCCAAGCACGGTGGCACACTGCTCTGGTCCCGCGGCTCTGGTGGACCTCCCGCAAGTGTCCCTGTGGAGGGTCTGCTGGTCCTGCAGCTCCAGTGGCCCTCCCGCCTGCCACCCTCCTGGCAACCGGCAGAGCGCCCCCCATGGCGTGCCCGCCCCAAGCACTCGCTTAGCACGCTGGGGCCTGGAGCCGGCCCTGCTATGGACTTGTCTACAAGATGCAGCAGTGCGCACTAGAAGGGTATGATTTCTAAAGCACACCAATACATTGTGCACTAACTGGTCCATGTAGACCCTGCTGACGCACACCAAAAGTGCATGATAATAGAGTACACTGCTATTTGTTCGCGTGCAGCATGTTGGTGTGCTTTAGAATTCACACCCCTCTAGTGTGCATTGCGGAGCACTGTGTAGGGAAGCCCTCAGTGGAGTAACTGCTGAACTGAAATGGGAAGATTGCTGCCTATCTACTCCTAGAAGATACCATCAGAGTAGATTGTGGAAGACCAGTTCCTTTAAGCCACCTTGATGGTGCTGAATGAGAAACAAATGATCTTGCTACACTATGTGCTGACACCAATTATGTGGAAAATAAAAATTTGCCTCTGAGAATTTTCCATTTTTAACAAAGGGTGGGGAATGTTCAGATGTCATACAGTTCTACCATCTGGAAACCACAGCAACAGCACATTGATTGCCACTCAGAGGCTAAATGGCACATCTGTTGAACTAGTGTTTCATAAAAGGTGAAAAGCTGCCTGGCTTTTTCCTACTTAAGTCTGCTGAGCTGGCACCAGATAACGGTCTGCTTTTGATTTTGTGGGTTTTTCTGGCCTGAGGTTTCCATCAAAACCAAAACAGCCCTAGGCTCTGCCTTGTAATTAAAGTTGATTCAGTAGCACACTGGGTCTCCGCTAGGCTTAGCAATTCATACTTCATTAAGACGAATGGCTAAAGTTTACATATCTGTTAGTGCTACCATGACAGTCCACTTGGGAGCAAAGTGGGTATATATGCACTCGTTTACATGGTGAAAACAATCTTGGACACCAGAATGACTAAGAAAGATCATTTTTGAATAATAATGAACATTTAAATCTGGAGGAAAGGTTGTAACCTGGAGAAAGACCCAAAAGCTGACATTTTCAAAGGATTCTAAGCAAGTTAGGTGTCCAATTCCAACGAAATTTCAAGTTAGGTGCCGAACTTACTAGTTTAGGCTCCTCTGAAAATCCTAGTGTAAAGTCTCAAGAGTTTAGGTTTTGAGATGATGAAGAATAAATAAAATTTCTTCTTCTCCTGGATACTAGTACTATGATTTGAAGCCATATTATCAAATTGGGTCTCTGGTTTTGGGTGCCCAGTTGGACACACCCTGACCTTGACTTTCAGAGCTACCAAGTAACCGCAGTTCCCATTGACTTCAAATGGAGTTGGCCTCTAAGACGCAGGCCCTACCTATCCTGCACTATGGCCTGTTTTTATACCAGAAATAATTCATGCCAGTTTTCATAACTTGTTAACTTACACTCCTTCTATACATTAGTAATCATCACCAAGGAATTGATTCTTCAGTCCAAGTGTTGCCAAAATGCTCAATTTTAGCACCAGTTTTGTGATATTTGCTGTGTTTCTTGAAGCTCCAGCTCTTAGAGGCATGTGATAAGGTGACAATCTCAGTTTTCATTTTAAAAAACCTTTTAGTCCTTATGGTTCCAGAGAAAAGCTTGAAAACATGACCCAAGTACTTAGAGACTCAAAACCCAGAAGGCAAAATACAAGAAACCAAAATTGATTATTAAAAAAACCCCTCATGATTTTTAAGCAGATCACATGA
This sequence comes from Gopherus evgoodei, assembly GCF_007399415.2. Classification (NCBI taxonomy): domain Eukaryota; kingdom Metazoa; phylum Chordata; order Testudines; family Testudinidae; genus Gopherus; species Gopherus evgoodei. Next base: position 124,126,188 of record NC_044326.1, on the reverse strand, counting down.
TCCTATGGGGCCTAATTCTTGTTTTGTAAATGCTTAGGGTTGCAGTACTCTAGTCCTATAATTACTGTAGCAAAATTCCTACTAAAAATAAATGGAAGATTAGCCTGTTTCTCAGGGAATTTGCAAATCAACAGTTTAAAATGAAGTTGCCTCATTTAAAACCTTAAAGAGCTTTTCTCTTACTCTGTTAACTCAAACTTTGGCAGCTCCAATTTTTTCCTCATTGTCTACATTCCATTTATTTTTCCTCTTATTAATGCATCAAAGATTTCTTGCCTTTAGTGGATGTCATAAACAGATAGTTAAGGGTTAATGCCTCTTTTACCTGTAAAGGATTAAGAAGTTCACCTAGCCTACCTGACACCTGACCAGAGGAACCAATGGAGGAACAAGATGTTTCAAAAGGAAGGAGGGAAGTTTTCCTTTGTTTAGAGTTTCAGTTTCAGCCAGAGTGAAAATATCAAGGAATCAGCCTCTTATTAGAGTAGTAAGTTTTAGAAAGGGATAAATAGGTTTATTTTTATTTTCTTGTAACTTGACTTGGTACCATTAAGGGAATTATTAAATTTGGGTATTCTTATGTGTATTAAAGTTTTTGCCCAGAGGAACATCCTCTGTATTTTGAATCTGTTGTCTGTGGGAGTAGCTGGTATGCTAATCTCTTCCAGAGGGTTTTCTTTTACCTTTCTTTTCTTTAATTAAAAGCCTTTTTTCTTAATACCTGGTTGATTTTTCCTTGTTTTTTTAGATCCAAGGGGATTGGATCTGGATCCACCAGGAGTTGGTGGGAGAAAGTAGGGGGTGGTTAATTTCTCCTTGTTTTAAGATCCAAGGGGTTTGGATCTCTGTTCACCAGGAAATTGGTGAAGTCTCTCAAGACTACCCAGGGAAGAAAAGTAGTGCTTGGGGGTGGTGGCAGCGATACCAGATCTAAGCTGGTAATTAAGCTTAGAAGTGTCCATGCAGGTCCCACATCTGTACCCTAAAGTTAAGAGTAGGGAAGAAACTTTGACAGTGGAGTTGCTCTACAGTAGAATATGTCAGTTTTTAAGGAATGAATTAACACTTTAAGTACCAAATGGAAACTGACCCATCTTTTGCACTGCCAATTATGCAAAAATACTTTAGTCACAGCTAGAAGTTCAGTTCTATAATGAAATCAGTAACATGGATCCTTTCTGAGATTGCAAGGAAGATTATCTAGAATCACTGGGGTTTCTTCTCTCAGTCAATCTCTTTCTCCTTGAAATGAGTTTAGATATTAGATAAAGTTCAGCTCCTTATTCAGAAGGATATTGGAATATCCCAAATTTCATTTTATAGTGTGGCCTCTTTTGATTCTTTAATACCACCTAACCATTCCAATCTTCACTAATTATCAGATCATTTGAAGACAATTTTTCCCTCAGCCTCCCCAGATGCTCTTTTAATAATATCCATGGAATTGTAATGACTGTACGTACTTAGGAGGCTTACTGACATTTACTTTAAAACCCATTCAATTTTGCTTGATGATTAAACTACAACAACATGGCAATATTCTGTGCTCGTACTGGCCAGGTCACTTCTGCTTAGTTTTTCACTATTTTCTCAAAAAACATAAATAGGAAAAACAAATCACAATTTAACTAATTTCCCTGCAATTCATTAATATCAAATATTTACAAGCCTTCCAATCCTTGTCTGATAATTCGCTATAATCAATTATAAAGGTAGTTTTTTAAAATGTAGGCATACTTTGAATATCCTGCTTCCAGAAAATAAGGAGTTAAAATTAAAACTACTAAGATGTTTTCTTGATGTTCTAAGATTTCATAAGCTGTCCTTGGAAAGGAACTGAAAAGCTTAGTCTTTAGTCTCTGATCCAAAGTCCCTTTCACCTTCTTGCTTCAGACTGGTACAGAGCATGCTAATGGGACCGGTTTATACAAGAACCCCTTAACCGTATAGGTAGAAAAATCTGGAAAAGCAGGTAAAATATTCCATAGAAAGTTAAAGTAATGTAAGAGCTACAACAATAATCACACTGGCATTTCAAGAGATAGTAAAAATATAGGTGAAAAGTTTAGCAAGACAATGACTCTTAAGGAATGATAGATTAACAGGGTAGTATAATTGCTTCTTTCAAAAGGCACCTAAAAGAGTCACACTTCCTACTCCATAGCAGGGTGGACCCCTGTTCCTTCCCTGAAGGGTTAGAAACAGCCCAGGAGAGGGCTGAGGCTGGGAAGGAAAGCCTGGGCTGATTAGGGAAGGTAGGCTCAGCTGTGGCCAAGCCCCAGTCAGGTCCAGCTGGCCCCTATAAGAGGCAGTGAGCCAGAGGCCCAGTCAGCGCTTGGCTACACTCACACTTTACAGCGCTGCAACTGGGGTGTGAAAAAACACCTCCCTGAGCGCTGCAAGATACAGCGCTGTAAAGTGTCAGTGTAATCAGGGCAGCAGCGCTGGGAGCGCGGCTCCCAGCGCTGCACGCTACACCCGTAAGGGATGTGGTTTACATGCAGCGCTGGGAGAGCTCTCTCCCAGCGCTGCCGCTCTGACTACACTCACACTTCAAAGCGCTGCCGCGGCAGCGCTTTGAAATTCCAAATGTAGCCATACCCTCAGTCTCTCTCTGTTTGTAGAAGGAGATGGGCCTGGCTGCAGGGAGCTAGACACAAAGTACCTGAGCGGAGCAGGGCTGAGGACAGGCTGAGGAACTGGGGAGCTCCAGCCTGGAAAGCCCCAGGCTGTGGCCTAGAATTGGGCTAAAAGGTACTGGGGGTTGCAGAGGCCAGTCCAGGGGTAGGCCAACACAGCAGGTCCAAACCCCTTTGCCTATAATGAGTGGCTGATACTGCAATCTGCCCCAGGGCATGGAGGCTAGACAATGGCTGGCAGTAGCCATTACTGAGGAAAGGTGGGGATGGGGGGGGGTTTCCCAGGGAGCGGAGACCCTAAGACTGAGGGGTTACTGCCAGAGGGCAGCACCCCAGGTAAAAGAGCACCAGGGCCCAGGGAGGGACACGGGGGACAGAGGACAGGCAGATCACTGGCCTGCAGAGGGCGCTCCTGGCTGGGAAAAGAGCTAATTCCCTAAGAGACCAGCAGGAGGCGCCACAGGGGTGAGTCCGCATGTCTACATACTCCTATAGGTTTTCTGTGGGAGTTAGATGTCCAACTCCTTTAGGCACCTTTGTAAATTTCAGCCAAAATGTTCAGGGCACCTTAACTCACCTAACAGACTCAAGACAATAACACTAGTACCAGCAACCTTCTTGCAGGAATATTCCTACCCAAAATAAACAAAACCATACTTCCTAATTTCCAACCCAGGTGTTTACAACATAGCCTAAGGGAAACAGACCGTACTGAGGAATTTTAAGTGACATAATCTAGGTTTTCCTGTCAGAAGGAGATTTCCAGTTTGCCATGAATTCAGAACATTTAATTCTTTTCTTTGGCTCTTTTTCTTTAGGTGGCATTCACGCTGGTGTTTGCTTTTCTGGCTTGGAGAGTGTCCATCACAGTGTCATCACCGTGGCGTCTATACTAACGCTCCCACTCTGTACCTAGTTATCCAGAGGCTTATATGCACTGCTAGCTTCCTCACGGCTATCACAACTGAAATAAAAATAAATAAGAGTTACAGGCAGTAGCTAGTGCATTATGTTTTCAAAGTGCGGCAGGGCAAAAGTTCGAATTAGAGAAGGTCCTGATCTAACCCCCCAGATCTGAGCACAGTCTGGGTTCAAGTCTGAGAGACAGGCAGCTGTTCAAATTGATCCTTACTGTAGATGAATTGATTTACCCCTCTAAATGTGGCCAGCTCTGCCAAGTAGTTCCTGAGATGTCTAGTTCCCTTATCAGTGTTCTGGGGGTGGGGATGTCTGTGTCATATAAGAAATGGCCTAGTTACCCAAATTGCTACACTTCATTGATGATTATAAGTATTTTCAGCAACAGAGGAGAAGGAGCCTGATTCAAAGCCCATTGCAATTAGTGGGAGCCCTTCCATTGACTTCAGTAAGCTTTGGATCAGGCCTAGATAAAGAAGGGAGTTCTAGGGTATAACTATATTGCAGCGTTAGCAGAACTCATCTTAGCAGATGCTGGGTTTGCTAACCGAGGACTTGAGCATCTACACTACTGACATACCCAGAGAGTCAGAGTTTAAGGCCAGAAGGGACCACCCGATCATCTAGTCTGACCTCCTGCCTATCACAGGCCACCATCAGCACCCAGCACCTGCACGCTAATGGAACAACTGAAATTAAACCAAAGCATTACAGCTCACAGCAGACTAGACCATTATGTGCCACAGACAGAGAACAGGAGGGACCCAGGTGCAACAGATCTCCACAATGGCAGGGAAATTATTAAATGACATATACCCAGTTAATTCTGCCACATGCTGCAGAGGAAGGTGAACAACCCCCAAGGTCAGTGCTAGTGTGACCTGGGAAAAATTCCTTCCTGACCCCACATGTGGTGATCAGTTAGACCCTGAGCATAGGAGCAAGAACCAGCCAACCAAGCACCTGAGAGAGGGGATATTTGATGCCACCTCAGAGCCCAGGCTTTCCCCATCCAATGTCCAGTGTCCAGCTGTGGCCCCCAGGATGCTTCAGAAAAAGGAGATTAAAAAACACATGAAGAATACATTGTGTGTGGGGGGAAATCCCTTCCTGACCCCTAGAGGAGGCCAGCTGAAACCTGAAGCATGAGCTTAGGAACATAAGAAAAACCAGAAGTGAGCCCCCCGAACTGTTGAGCACCCTACCATCACAAGCAGCCCCATTATACAATTGCATTTAACAATTTATCCAGAAGAAAGAGGTGAAGGGACATCTAACAGAGACAGGAATGGGTTAACCAGAGGGAAGAACGATGGGATTAGAAACAAATGTATACTATCTGGACTTCGAATCTGATCCAGAATAGCAATTCCTATTAAACCTCAAATCTGAAAGCCTTGACTCTCAAATTAATAGACGTGGCAGATACTTAGCACCTCTCAGGATTTCACCCCAAGGGTATGTCTACACTGCAGCTGGGCAGTGTGATTCCCAGCGAGGGTAGGCAGACAAAATACCTGTGTGAACATTGCATTAGCCTGAGCTGCCACATCCACATGGCTATTTTTAAGACACTATTTCAAACAGAGCTAGCACAAGTCTGTCTGCCCACTGTAGGCATCACTACTGCCAGCCCCAGGGTGGACACACCATCAAAGAGAAAATGCCAACAGGATAAGTAAGTCAGAGAATAAAAGACCCAAAATAAAGAAATATATTTTGCAGAGATAAAAAACAGAATGGATTTAGAGGGTAAAAACTTTGAAGTCTCAAAGACGTATTAAAGAAACAGTTTGAAGAGAAACTGGTGCTGAAAAAGATTTAGAAAAAGGGAAGGATAAAGAAAGAAAGAAAAAATTAAAAAGAAAAGAAGCCAGATCATCAGCTGATATGAATTAGTGGAGTTCCATTAAAGACAATGGAGCGATGCTAATTTACACCAGACCTGGATTTAGTCCAAGGGGTGAAGGAAAACCACTAGCCCCCTTTGCCCTACTCAAAAAAATCCCCCCACAACCCACCAAGAAATAAAGAGTTTAATTTTTAAAATTGGAATTTATGATTATTTAAATGAATGTGACTTTTGCCTGAATAAATCCCCAATGAGCAAACAAAAACACATCCACATCCACACTTTGGGCACATATAACATACATCGCCATTGTCTTAGATAACTAATATCAGACACACCCAGGAATGGGCCAGACAATTCATTCTATATCAGATGTCCATTTCAAATATTGCTAGTCTACTTTGCCCACGGTAATGGGCACATTTCAAGCCCCAAGATGCACAAAAAGTATAAAATCAGCTCTGCCCTGGAGAATTAGGGATATCAAACATACTTATAATTGCCTTCTCTTGTCAGCATCCTAACTTCCTGAGAGAAAAAGATCTGTCTTAATTATTCAGTTAGTAAAACCCCATCCTTCAAGCAATGTCAGCTAGTCCTTTCTGCCACTTGATTCCAGTCTGAGTTCAGCCCATTGTTCAAGGATTTCCTCTCTCTTTGGTGGTGTGCAATAGCCTCCTGACTGCCGATACCTGACCCCTCTAATTCCCCTAAAAGTCACCCAATAGGACTGCACTGCATCACTAATACATTATTGAATGCTGCCCTGTACATAGAGTTACACTTTCATTCTTTGCCTCTTTGTCCTTCCTAGTATCAATAATAACCACCAGCTTTGGCTCCTCACAACCTATTATAGAATCCTGCCCTCCACATTTTGCTACTGAAGCCTTGGCACTAAAACAGATTAATGTACCCCCTTTTCCAGATACCTCAACCCCCACAGTGTGACCACCACATTGGGATATCAGCATCTGTAAGGGCAGTCAGCTCCTAAGTGCTCCTCACTGTTCATTATAATATTAGCCTTCGCTCAGAGACAAGTCAACATTCATGTCAATGCACTGAAGTGCTTCATGAGTGTAAAATCCAGCCGGGACAGTGCTTTGATGGAAGACCACCAACGAACACTTAGGGGTTGTTGGAAGTGGTGCTAGTAATTCAGTAGGTGGTCATTTACCCTCTGAGTCAGTAATGAACCAATGCCCTAGCATGGTGTTAAGGGACACCGCTGCAGTAGGTGGCATCTTTCAGATGAGCCATAAAACTAAGGTCCTGACCACTTGTGGTCATAGATCTGAAGGCATTTCTTCAAGGATAGGGTTGTGAACTCTGGTGTCCTGACCAAATGCTAACTTGAATAACTACATTCTGCCTATTTTGCTTTTCCCCTGTACTTTCAATTGCACATGCTATTCTTCACATTAGTACGCCATTAAACAATTGCCACGTTTCACCCGAGAAGTGACTGCTTTTCAGTAGTGGGTCCAGGGATCTCTGTGTATAGTTTGTAAAGTGCTTTGGGATTCTTTGAATTGAAAAACTCTCTGTACATTGTATGGGTTCCAATGATTATTAATGCAGCAAAGAATCCTGTGGCACCTTATAGACTAACAGACGTTTTGGAGCATGAGCTTTCGTGGGTGAATACCCACTTCTTCAGAGGCATGATTGTTAATGGTAACATTTTTCTTCCTTTCTTTCTATAAAACAGTAAAGTGGGCCAGGCTCTCCAAAGGTGTAAAGTAGCAGAACTGTGGTGAGCATCTGGCTTCCTATAATATATATACTGTGTTTAATTCATATTCATGAGCTATACCAGCTCAAATGATACTATGGACCTAATAGTCCTCTCACACTAGCCATACACCAGATTGATACTGGCATTAAGTGAGAAGAGAATGAGGACTGTTGTGTTGCCACTTCTTTTGTATATAACATTTTCCAAAAAAGAAAGAGAAAAAGCCCTTAAAACAGAATTCCCAATATTTGTTTTAATTTATATCCAGAACATTATTATACATCTCAGCATCCAGACCCTTCATCTTACACAAGACCTTTAATTAAATGAAACTATACAACCCTTTTGGCACTAGAACAGAGCTTTATGTTTATAAACTGAATCTGTGTCTAGAAAAATGTTGAAACTGGGGGGGTTTATGGTGAGAGTCCACTTGCTGACATCACACAGGCAAGGTGGTGATTGGCTGCTGGAGGGTAAAAAGAGAGTTTATATTCCAGTAGGATGACAGTGAGCAAGCAAAACTATTAAATCTGTGTCCACTGACTTGTTTTAACTAGACTGTATACTTCAGGACTGCAAACTGGTAAGATTTCTTATGTTTAGTTTCTTTATATGTTGTATAAATTGAGATCAACTTTTTCCACCTGTTTTTCTAATCTGTTGATTCTCTATTTCTAACTGGATTGCAAAATTCTGCTTTGTATACTTTGTAAAGAAATATGAATTTTCAGCATGATTGTTGTGATACAACTGAATGAAAAGGTAACTAAAGTTATAACTTGTTAACGACTCCAATATGAGACAGAAAATGTGAAAAAATAAAAATTTCATAAGTGAAATATAATCAAACCCCCTACTGAACAACCTAAGAAAACAATTTTTCCTGACTCTTTTCAGACCTATGTTTAATACAGCATGGGGGAAATTTGCAGAATGGAAGAAACAGATTTTCCCACAGCTTAAAAAAATTGGTACAATTTCTCTTGTTACAAACTTAAATATAAAAATGATCCCAAAAGCAGAGTTTTTAGGTGTTATATTATGGACAGGTGTAATTTGCAAGTTTGGGACCAGATCCTTAGTTGGTATAAATCAACATAATTCCACTGGAGTCTACAGAGCTACACTGATATACATCTGACTCCTTATGTCTCAGTGTCTTAATGAAAGAAGCAGTTGTGCAAGTTACAGATATTTTTGCTTTCAGAATCTGTGTTTATTACCACTTCCAAAGAGAAATCTGTAATTCAGTGAAGAACCACGACAACCACATTAGAACCAAAATCAGACCACTGCAAGTTCTGAAATGTCATGAACTACAGTGCAGTTGCACCCACTTGCACAATGTCTGAATTTGGTTCCTAGTGTTTAGATCGCTTCGATTTACTTTTACTGGGGAGGCGGGTGGGTAGGAGTAGTAGTCTGGTAAGATTCCTAATTACCTTAGCACTAAAAGGAAATTTCCCACCAGCTCTCAGAGCTGTCCCAGGTTTAGAGGACCTGAAGAGAAAATTGAATGAAAACTAGAGATGTGTTTCCAGGTCCTGTTCTATAGACAAAGGAAGAAGATGCTTCTTCACTTCAAGACATAATTGGGTGGATTTGGCAGGGTTGAAGAGGTAGTAGACCCGCTAGCCACTTATCTCAAAGACAGTGGATAATAGAGTCAGCTGTTCCTCAGAAACTCTATAGCAGGCCACTATTTCCCCCTTGAGACAACTAAAAGTTAAGTAAATGATGTCCAGGGCCTGTCAAAGTCCTGAGGTCTCTAGCAAGTTTGAGGAAAGGTGCAATAGACCATTATTCAGATCAGGTGATTTAGGGGTCTAAATATCATACAAATGTCAGGCTCTATAAACATAAATATTATGTAAGCCCACATTGTGAACTCTACTCTCATTGCTAATCAGCTGATTACCAGTGTTAGAGCAGCTGATCACTTGGAAGGGAGACCTATGAGGAAAACCCACATTTGGCAGCCGTAATCATGGTGACGTTAGCATTCTTACTATAGCGAAACCTCAGCTTGAAGTTAGGAAAATGGTGAAACAGGAAGTGCCTTCAAACATAAAAATTTACTTGAGATCATAAAAGTTTCCTTTCAGAAGGATGGAAGAATTAACCCCAAAGAACTGGCCAAATTCCAGGGTGGTAATTACATGCTACCAATCTAAATATTTCCTCTTGGAATTTCAACATTCTTGACTTCCTGCACTCAAGAGTTACTTCGTGTTACTGTGGTCTGTTGACTAATGTGTTGAATAATACAGAAAGTGACTCATTAATATTTTCATGAATTAATGTGACAGGCTTGATCTGCATAATGTCACCCTATGAATTATTCACTAGGATACAGACCGCTGCCAGTTTATTTGTGAAAATGAGTGCAATTCCCAGAGGTTTTGTGAATTCTTATATGAAGGATTATTTGGCCAAGAACTCAGACTAGATGTACATTATTCATTGTAATTGCTCACTATTCGTCACTCACTAGTCTTCTGTTTTAAAAATGGAGTTGTCCAGTCAGGGAGCAGAAACATTGCCATGTGACTTAGAATCCCAGTCATGCAATGCAAATGAAGGACTAGTTCACAAAGAAAAAAAACTGATTAAACATTGTTCACAAACTATTTGGTGAGTACTTGCAAATGGCAACTATAGTCACCAATCAGGATTTGTTAATGAATGATCCATGAACAAAGAAAGAAGGCTACATTCATCAGATAATTTAACTGCAATGAAGTTGCCAGGCTCTAGGGGCATACTTCCTCGGCAGATGGAATCGTGCCTCCCAGCCTAGGTAGACAGATTTGTACTAGCTCTGCTCTAGCTGGCGTACTAAAAATAGCAGCGTGGCTATTATAGCATGGACAGCAGCTTGGGCGAGCTGCCTGAGTCCATGCCTCCCAACTCAAGCTCAGATGCTAGCCTGTTCCATTGTCTATGCACTAGATTCAGGCTGCTCTTTTTGGCACACGAGCTCAAGCAGTATTAGTGGGAATCCGTCTACCTACGCTGCAAGGCACGCCCCCAGCTACTGTGTAGACATACCCTAAGTGACTGTCAACCCCAGAAATGGCAGTATTTCAGTGATGGGAGAAGTGATTCCCCTATGTTTGTCTATCTCCATACAGATATATTTGTGTGCGTGTGTGCTCACACGTGTCTGTCTAAATGTCACTGGGGTAGTTCTGGATGAAAATACTGCATAAGTCTTTAGTCCAGGAGCTCCCTTGCTGTGCTGATGTTTCATAAATGTGAAGTAAATATACTAACATTACCGTTCTTGTTACTTCCAGAAAATACAACAATGAGGACTGCACTTATCTTTATCTGCCTTTTGGGAATAGCCTGTGCTTTCTCAGTAAGTGGCTTCAACAACTGACTAACAATTCCAGATCATTTATGAGGCACTAGAATACCACTTGCCAGTGACTTTGCTTGCTGCTGTTTTTAAGTAGGAGACCCATTCATTAACATAACCTTTTCCAACAGGCAAAAAGCTTCTATAGAAGAGCGAAATCAGATGACTCGGAAGAAAACGCGGTATGATATCAGCCTTGCTGGATTATTTTAGTGTATTAGAATTATACTCACTTGTTTCTTAAGCTCCAATCCCTGAAACCAAAATTGATTTAGTTTTTTTACTTTTTTGCTAGGTTTTCAAGAACAGACATCGATATTATTTTTACAGATATGCCTATGCGTATCCACCACAGAGAAGATTTCAGGTAAATGCAGCTTTTTAAAAGGAGTGGGCTCCCTTACAGTTATAAACATTTCCGGTTGCATTATGATCCATACGCTTAACACAATTAAATACCTATTGGACAGAAATGATGGCCAGTTTCAGACAATTTAAAGTTATCTGGAACAATTCACATATATTTGAACTCAGTTTTGGCATAAGCAGGAATAATTCCATCAACATCACTTGAAAGCAGTGGAGTTAAACTCATTTGCACCAGGACTGAATTTGGCCTGGGATGTTCCAAAGACAATTAGGGATGCTAATTTATTCTTATTCAGATGGCTGAACCTAATCTGCTTCAAGAGCCTGCAAATCTCTTAAATTCTCTTTTAAGTGTGTGAAATTTTTTCTCTATAGTTTAAAATGGAGCAAAATGAACCATTCATATTGACTTATATATATAATTGATTCATTTTTTACAAACAAAAGCCTATGGGTGAAATCCTTACCTCATGCAACTCAATGGCAAAAATCCCCTGGACTTCAATGGGACCAAGATTTCATTCCAAATGTTTCTCTAGCCAAAACAAAACGAAACCAACTATGCTTTAGAGACAGAAACCTCCAAAAGCTGAACTGGCACAAGTGTGGGTCCTATGGGGGATGCAGGGTGGGGCAGGCGGCAGATTCTCAGTTGGTTTAAATATTGTAGCTCAGTGGAGCTACAGCAATGCACAACAGCTGATGATCTGGCCTTCTGGGTAGTGTACATGTACTGAGCCTGATTCTGATCCATTTGTAGTGGTGTAAATTAGGATTAACTTGACTGAAGTTAGCAAATTTATATAGTGTAAGTCTGGGGTAAGTAAAAGGAAAATCAGGCCCATTATATCCATTTTTTCAGCCACGCTAATTTATGCCCAGGTCTGGCCTTTGTTGTTTTGCTGCCAGAGCAAAAAAATATTTTTGGCACCCCCCAAATGGCCGAGTTTAAAACAAAAAACAAACCAAAAAACTCCCCAAATGGCTGAGTCAACCAGCAGCAACAACAGGAGCAAAAAGAGAGACGAGCAATGTGGCGCCCCTGGAAGTTGCCATCCAGAGCCCCTACCCTGGCTGCCCACCCCTTGGGCTGGCCCTGCTTTTGCGCAGTTGACTATGGGGTTGGCTGACATTCAGCAATAGTCAGACATGGGATTGCCCGAGGCACACCTCTTTCTCTCCGGGAATATTCCCCAGCGTGACCCCTGAACTGGGGGCTACTGCAGGTAACAGAGGAGAGCCAGTGAATTCCCCAGGAATTCTCCACAGTATCTTTACTGTCTTTTATGCTGTCAGAGCCAGTGGAAAGGAGCTGGAGGGCAGTCAGGAAAAGGGCCTGGCACTCAGCCGCCCCCCATTGTTAACACTTTTGACCAGATTTACAAAGAAGAGCTCAGCACCCCAGTAAGTCGGGATCTTTGGAACATTTCGCCCACAAGGTTCATGTTCCAAAGACATTTGGTGCGACTCATAGGGGCACTGACACAAAACATGTCATTTAAAAGAGACTCACTGTTATAGAAGATAAAATAATTACACTCATTTTAAAGCAGTAAACAAAGGCCTGTCCAGAACTGTGGCCAGTATAGCCGTATGGATTGCATCCTGCCCAGTGGAGCTGCTGAGAATATGACATAATTTATCTCAGTATGGTCTCTGGAAATGGCACCGACTTACATGGCTCAGGGTTACAGGAAAGGAGGATGTGTAATTGCATAATGCATTACACATCAAAGAGGACTCCACTGGAAGAAGTAATTTTGCTTATAACTGAAAAAAAAATAGAAGAAAATAGGAAAAATAGCAGAATTTACTATAAGCTTTTTTTTTTTTAAACCCAGCAGTTTGAAATTATTTTTCATGGACTCAAAATCTGTCTCTTTTGACTGGTGTGCAGTTCAATGCAGAGGCACAGTCATAGATTTCCTCTGAAGCTAAAAATGGTCTTGCTTCTGAAAATGATGCCCCATCTCTAGCTCTCACTCACAATGTCAGAGGACAATCCTGTGAACCCATCTCTTATCTAGTCCCTAATTATGCTGAATACAAATGTCAACGTACAGAAGATACAGGCTTGTGGGCTTCCTGGATTTCTCTACACCTTTCCTCTTCCCACCTCCAGAAATATTAGTCACAATAAAGCTAATGCTTTGGCTCCCAGATAATATTAGCAGAAATGTTTGCTGCCTTTATAAGAATTCAGTCAAAACATTACTTACACCTGGGGTGAAAAATTGAACGATGCGAAACCACATCTATTTCAAAGCACATCCGTTCTGTCCAGAAATTGATGTTTACATACCTATCTCATGGAGGGCTGTGAGTCTAAATTAGTTAAGGCCAGATTCTGGTACCCTTTCTGCCTGCCTAGTAACAAATGTCATAAATCAATGTAATGGCTGAGCAGCTCTTTGAAAGTGTTACGTGCTGTGTGAACCAGGGTGGAAAATCACAGCGTAGCACTGAATGGTGGCAGGAGAAGGGGAAGATTCTGTCCCTCTATAACTTATTGTCCAAGGCCTTTATTCTTTTCCATGAAGCTCTGTGGTTACTGGGAGAGTCTGATGGTACACCTCTACCTCGATATAACGCTGTCCTTGGGAGCCAAAAAATCTTACCGCGTTATAAGTGAAACTGTGTTATACTGAACTTGCTTTGATCCACCGGAGTGCGCAGCCCCGCCCCACTGGAGCACTGCTTTACCGCATTATATCCAAACTTGTGTTATATCGGGGTAGCAGTGTATATAACAGAGGACAAGTTGTTGGAGAGGCAAGATATTTGGCAGAAGATTTTCTGTAGACAGAAGCAGATTTACAATGAATATGAGAGGTGAAACACACAGAGCAGCAAGGGAGCTTTTCAGTCCAGCGAGCGGGATGGCTTAATGGGCTACACGCCACGTTTGAAATGTTTAGTCTCTCAGGAGGACAGATTCAATCAGCTGTCGGCCACTTTGATCCTGCCCTCCATCCTCAATGTATATAATCTGAGTCCCACAAAATTTTCAGACAAGACTTTAAAAATCTGTCTATTGCATGTGGACTTTGAAGGACTTATTGATGCCTTTTGAAAGGCTCGGGGCTTATCACTGCACAGAATCATTGTGTGCTGGCTGGTGGCTGTGCTCCCCCCGAAGATCACTCTGGTTCAGTAGGATGCATGCATGTAATCGGTGCTTTGGGATGAAAGGCATTGTCCACATCAGCCATTTTTGGTACAACATGCTCCCCTGAGAAGCTAGCGGAAAAATCAGTATAACTGTGGCACACACACACACCTCTCAAGGTTCCACTAACATTACAAACCCTTCTCCACCTGACTCTCCACCACTGCCTGCATCACAAGTTTCATGTTCACCATCATAAGGTCACCAGAATCCTTTAACTGTCTGGCTAACCTTGTAGATACCTTTTTTTTTTTTTAAGATCGGTTATCCATGTAGACTCTTTTCAGTGCTTTATATGCAATCCTTAGAAATGCACACACACACTCCCCTCCCTCCCCAGGTTTCTGCAAGCACAGGAAAGAAAATGCTCACAATTTTCCCTCTCTTTAGGGCAGTGACTCAGAAGAAGAAGACAGCTCGGAGGAGGAGGAAGAAGAAGAAGGGGTACGTAACTTGTGTGGCCATTGTAAAAACAAACCAAGCAGTACAAAAAAATCAAACAAAAAATGGGGATTTTTGTATAGTCTGGACTCTGCGAATGATCATGGTCAGGATTGCTAACTACCCACAGGTTTCCATTCTGGACTGCTGCTATATTTTTTAAGCCCTGAGTCATCTTTTTTTTTTTTTAAGGGGGGGGACAGACTAATCTTTGAGACACAGTCCAGACTTTCTGGTTCCAAAGGTTCTGAAATGGGCAGGGCTTAATAGAATTACAGAACAGACTTGCTTCAGGCCTATGAAGATGAAATGCTAATAATGTTCAGCACTTTGATAGTGCCCTTCATCTAAGAACCTCTTTAAAAGAGCACTTTATAAACAACATTGTGAGACAGGTACGTATTGTTACTAGCTTTTTTACAGCTGGGTAAACTGATGCACTAGCCGTGGAACGTTCTGCTTAATGGTTAGACCATAGAACTAGGGTTACTACATTTAGATCAGGATAATTGCAAAGCAAAGAGAACTATGGAACTAAACTCTTCTTTCCTTAGAGAGTCTGTGGGTCAGATCCTCAGCTGATGTAAATCTGCAGAGCTCCATTGACAGTAATGTAACGTTGTTGATTCACACTAATTGAGGATCTGGCCATACCTTCAGTTCTTTTGGCTGCATGTGTTTGTATGGGACAGTATGTATAGCTGCATGCAATCTTCTGCACTGTTCTTGGGTTTGGTGATTCACCAGTCCTTATTTTACCTTATTCTCTGTGTTGGCACACCACATAATTCTGCAACCTAATCCTTAAGGGAACAAAGTGACCCAGAAACAAGAGTGGCCCCAGGGTTAACTCATAAAACAAACCCATCAACACAGAAAAGGGAACACTGACTAGAGAGAGTACTTCCATCACATAACCATGAGGTGTATTTGCAGTACTAGGAGTTAAGCATCCTCTCCTATTATTATTTACTTTCTGGATTTTGTTGGCTCCTTCAAAACTGATATAATCTCTTGCATAAACATGTAATTTGGTGTAATACTATTTCTGGAAATGCATATTTTGATCTGGACAGGCAGTAATAGCTTCTTTGCCACCATTATGGTCTCTTGGGTCAATGTGTGCTTAGAGACAACTGTATTTATAACACCGAATTTTTGGCCTGAATGACTGTTATGGCTTACAAAGATGCCATTATATATATTGTGCTTACCTGGCTTTCCCCACACTTATACATCAACCATTGGTGTTAATTATACAGGTATCCAGGGAAAGGAATATATTACACTCCTAAATCTACGTACTGAAAATAATCATGCAATTTTATTTGCTAATACTTACGGTTAAATCCTCAGGCATGCTACATGGATGCATAATACCCAAAGGCAGTTGAAAAATCTAAATGTCAGGTTCACGGGAGGCAGTAATTATTTGACAGCCTTGTGCATGGAGATTCTGCAACCTATGTGCTGTGGAGATCTCTGCAGCTCAGCACTGGGGAAATGGGGGAAGCGTAAGCAAGACAGGGCACCAGTGTTTCCATACAAAACACAAATCTATAGGAGTGAAACCCCACAAGCAGGAGAACAAACAGTGGACCTTACCCCCCACTCACCTCCATAGCATGTATTAGTAGCTGTGGCCCAGATATCCTGACTTGTTGAGTCTGAGTCCATTCCTCAGTCCTGTGGGACTTTCTTTGCTCTGTTTGCATTAATTTGGCTTTTCATGCTCATAGTCAGCAAACCAGGATTCTAAACAGAGTAACTCATTTGAAATTTATTTCCCAATGGTATCTTTGTTGGCAGAGACGACAAAACCAGAACTGTGATGGCGAATAAATTGCCCTATCAGTTTGAGAGAAAAGAGGAAAATATATTTCAAAATACCTCCCCTTGTGGAGGAGCGCAAATAGCTTAAACATTTATAGACTAGCACAGCTAAGATTTTCCAAAATGAGGACTGATTTTTTGGGTGCCTAACATGAGAGGTTTTAAAGGGGCCTGATTTTCAGAACATGCTGAGCACCCACCTCTTGAAAGTCACTCAAGTTGAACACCCACAAACTGAGACACCCAGAACCATTAGTCTGTATTGAAAATGTAAGCCTAAATTTAGAGATGAATCTTATCTGGAAAGGGCTTCAACATGATCTCTGTTCGGGTGGGCAAAATATTAATTGTGGGTGCATTGCAATTGACATTGCATTTAATCTCTAAACTTTGAGTTTACAGTTATTCACAAAGATAAAAATGGTATCCACAAAAATAGAGGCCACATTTTAAAAGGCAGGGCATTACCACGTATATTGTGTCTGTATTCATCTGCAGGCATAATACTGTCATATAAAAACAATTCCTTTATTATCTACCTGCCAAGACTAGAGTCAGGTTTCTGCCTTTCCTTTGGGAAGTGTTGATGACATGCAGACAACCTGGAGCAGAGCCAGCATCTGCATGCTGAAACTGTTTAGGTGTTGGTGATATAAACAACACTGGCAGGAGAAACCCAAAGCCCTGAAAGCATAAAACAAAGTCCTGGCTGGTTTAAAAAAAAACACAACAAAAAATAACCCTTTAACTTCTCCTTTAAAGTGCTTTTACTTGTAATTCTTAAATCTCCTTATGAATTTTGTTTACATGACTTGAGGTTTCGGATAGTAATTTCTGAAGTAAACCAAAGTGGCTTGAAGAAACATTGATTTTATTCTCTATTGTTTTTTAAAAAGTGGTTTCCAGGCTAAGACTGTGGCATGCTTTAGCCTTAAAGGCAGTGGAGAGAAAGATAATTTATAATGAAAAGGCAGAACCTCAGCAATGGCTATATAAATAGCATAACTACAATAATTATTTTATTGGGCCTCTGACAACCTCTGATTCCTATCCACACAGACAACCACACCATGCAATTTGGTGGCTCTTGCAACAGAGTGGAAAATGACTTAAGTTTTAACTGGCACTAAATTAACCCAAGATTTAAGGTTCACCTTCCTTGATTCCTCTTTAGATACTGAGTAGTGTGTGTTGAAGGTGATCACATTAGACTGCTCCTCTCTTTAGTATTGTACTACTGGTCATATAAACAAGGCAATCCTCAGAAGATAGGGGGAAATTCTTACAGATTCTAACATTAATAATTGGCTGTGTGCAAAAATAAGAAAGAAAAATCAAGCCAGGCATGCCAGAGGAACAAGAGGAATTACTAAAAGTAGGGTGACCAGATGTCCCGATTTTATAGGGACAGTCCTGATAGCTGGGGCTTTGTGTTATATAGGTGCCTGTTAACCCCCACCCCCATCCTGATTTTTCATACTTGCTGTCTGGTCACTCTAACTAAAAGAACCAGCACAAGCACCATGTATCTATCTATGATTTAAGAAGTAGGTTTCTCTCTTCCCCAATCTCAGCTTGAGAATAGGTGAAGCTAGCCATTAGTAGCCTCAGAAGTCAAATGTCCCTCCCATTCAACTGAGCACTAAAACTATACACCCAACTCTTCAGTCCACTTCCCACAGAAGCCAGGGACTTCACTTCCACCCCAAGAATAGGATCCATCACTAGACCTTTAATATTCCTTTTCTTTCACAGCCCCGTTGGTAGCCAGAATAGATCGATACACAGCTGTTTGACTGCAATGTGTTAGAGACAAAACAAACCTCAGAAGTCCGTCTGGCAGAAGTGGGCCCCCTATATTATTTTCATTTGTTCATTACAATTTTTCACTCTTCCCTCTCTGCTGCTTTGTCATTGTGTCTCTATATTTTTTCACTCTTCCCAATAATCTGATCCACTTTGCACTTTATTTCTTCAATGGTGCTTTTTCATCTGCTCACTTTTCCAAAGATACTCCAAAGCAGAAAGCAAATTCATTAATGTCTGAGTTCAAATCAAAACGTTCAAACCCACTATATTTGAGTGCATTTGAAGTTAGGCAAAACAAGTTCACCCATCCCTACTTCAAAGCTTAATTTGGTTCTTTCAAATGACATATTATGTTAAACAAGAAACAAAAACAAAAACATTCAGCTTCAGTCACTGACATGTAATTACAAAGGAAGGATGGGACTAGTTTTGGTTTTCACTGAAGTCTCAAAACAAAAATTCCTGGGAAAATCACAAAACCCAAAGTAGTCCCAGTTTTCTGAGCAGAGTTAACAGTTCTTTGGGATGTTGTGTGATCGTGAACGGGATTTTAGCAGTCAGCTAGAGGATCGCTATATTAAGATATGGTCTACACTGTGAAAAAACCTTAGCTCTAGAAACACAAAACCAGAAGTGGTCCCAGTTGTCCATTGTTCAAATAGCATAATTTAAATTCACACAAACCCAGAGACTTACTTGAACTGCTCATTATGTAATTACGATTATTACATGCACTACAGCTGTAACTGCTTGTACATTAGGGTTGCAAGTGCATGTGCTTTTTAGCACATGCAACTAACTGTATACATGCAGATTTAACAGTTTAGCCATAGGGCTTACATTTTACCATAGAGACAGAGGGATGCTGGATCAATTCTTATAGTGGTGGCGCTGAGAGCCATTGAACCAAACAGTAAACCCCGTATATGATGAAAACCACTTCAAGCCAAGGGGTGTGGCAGCACCCCTAGCACCCCTTGTCCAGCACTATGCATAGAGGTACAACTGTGACTACTAAATGGCTACTTGTGCGTTATATGTGCACAATACTAATGTATATAAATAATCATGGTAGCTGAACACACCAACTCAGGCTTCTTCTAGAAAAATGTGCCCCTTAAAGTGAAATTATTAAAGCAGCCTCTACACCTCATTACTAAATTTGTGCCTGTAATTTTGTTCACACAATCATTTCCTCCTGCAGATAATGGGATTTTCAGGCAGGCTGTTTGTTTAGAATTGCAGATGACTGTGCACACTGAAGTTTGAGGCAGCCTTTGAAAACAGAGCTCTAAAATTATTTGTTCTTGTACTCCACAGCCAAAACACACATTCAGGATTCTTTGTTTTTCCTGCAAGCATGCGCACTGCAAGCTCCTAAGAAAGAGTGCTTTCCTTCAGTATTTAAGGCAGACAGAGCAAGGACAGAAGGGAAAAACAATTCTCTCTATTGAAATGTTTACTGCTCGCGTGATGAGATTATTTGTATATCTCTGTCAAAGCTAAAACAGCCTATGTGACCAGTGTCATGTAATATCTCAGCAGGAGCAGTCAAACGAAGGAAACAATGGAGAGAATGGAGGTGAAGAATCTACTACAGAGGCTCCCACTGGAAAGAAGACTGTAGGCAAGAAAGACCTTGGTAAAGGAGAAACCAAAATCCCTAAGAAGGTAATATTTGCAGCCCTCCACTAAGCTTATACATACAATGAAGCCAATACAAAAGACTGTCCGCCCCCACCCCAACCCAATAGACTGGCCAAGGAATCCCAAAATACATTGAGCTTGATTCTCTGCTCACTCATTTTACACCGGTGTAACTCAATGGACTCCTGATTTACGCTGGAGAACAGGCCCACTAAATACAGTTCAGATCCTTTATTAGATGGTTCTCATTGTTAAACCCCAGTTTATGACCTAACCATCAGTAGTGTTTGTTTCCAAGAGTTTCTATTGGCCTCGACCAGGTAAGGGCCCTCGCTACGATAGACATCGTACAAAACACATATATGGTGACAGCTTACAATCTGAAGGCAGGCTTTACTGTGCCTTAATGTCTTTTTGGTCCCCAAAAGCAAGGGGAAATACCAGTGCTATAAAATATAGTACGTATTTATTGCTTCTTAGTCTGGAGCACATTCAGCTTTTTGGTATGGGCTTAGGAGCCAGTGGATGATATGCCTACTATATCTGCTGGGAGGTAAACATCCTGAAAGGAGTCTCTGTTTGCAGCCATGTATTATCAGCTCCTTAGCTAGTGTAAGTCTGTGGAGTCAATGTGTGCCTTTCAGATGGGCACTGTGCCCTTTGCATGTTCCCAATTGCACTGGGAGTAATTTTGTCTTTCCCATTTTGAAAGCTCTGTCATATTGCTGCCTAGTGGGCCAGCCAGCTTAGTAGTCATTGTGGTGGGTGTGAGTAGAAAGCCATACCTCTGCTTACTTCCCAGCCATTTCCCCCTAGAGTGGGGGAAGCTTTTGGAATGCCGTCCTTGAAGCAACCCTACCCCCAAGTGACTGAGTTGCAACTGTGACCACCCCTTCCATGGGCCATGCAAGAATCCGGGAGGGAATCCTTCCTTCCTCCTACCCGTGTGTGGTCCATTAGGGCAAGGCACACCTTGCCTGAAGTCAGAGCTCAGGGTCTGGCCCCACTTTAAAAGTTTTCAAATGACTGTGTCTTTCCTTTGTGTATTTATCCCTTTGTAAATTTGAACGATTTTGCCATATGTGACACAGGATCAAGACAGCCAAGGTCCCGAGAATGCTGAAACGGGTGAAAGCCCTAAAAAGGTGGGGGAAGGCAAAGGTCCCGGAAAAGGTGGGAAGTGTGAAGGCTCTGAAGGTGAAGAAGACAGTGATGAAAATGAGGAGGAGGAAAATGAAGAAGAGGAGGAGGAAACTGAAAAAGTGGATGAGAACGGCAATGGTGGCAATGGCACGAGCACCAATGGTACGGACACAGAGAATGGGAATGGTGGCAAGGGAGAGGCTGAAGAGGAAGAGGAAGAGAATGAAAGTGAAGCCACGACCATCGTCATCACCGCCCTGGCAGATGACACCACACCTACTGAGGATCACGGCGTTTATGACCTCACCACCCCTGGGGATCTGTGGGATTATGAAAATGGAGAAACCACCTCCACAGGCTATGAAAATGGCTACGAAAGCCAAACAGACGGCAGGGAGAATGGGTATCCCCGAGGGGACAGCTACAGAACGTATGAGGATGAATATGGCTACTACAAGGGGCATGGGTATGATGTATATGGCCATGATTACTATTACAATCAATGAACAGCAAGACCATGGTTGATATTGTTAATGCTAATACTGTACTCTGCATGGCAATTGTTTTCAACATTCTCAGGAAGGTGCAGCAAAATGTAACACGATGCCTGTAAAAAAAAAAGGGGAGGGGGGAAACCCATCTTTAATGAATGGCATTACTGCTAACTACTAAAATGTGCTCTTTGTTAAAGACATGCTTTTGGACTTTATATATGCTCCTGGGGTTTGTAGATTTGTAATCCTGGTGCTGAGGAATATTGTGTGTCAGGTGGAATTATCCAATGAGTTTTGTTGTATACTATATATTTGCAGTGTGTCTAACCATTGTTTATATTAAAGTCAAAATGAATGTTAAAGCAACCAAAATGACCAACATGTTATAATGAAGAAGAAATGACTTTTAAATGATCTTCCCAATGCAATGTCGCTTGCTAATTTTCCACTAATGGCATCAAATGCTCAGCTGGTGTAAATCAGCATAGCTGCACTGGAGACAAAGGAGCTACATAGGTTTTTATCAAGATCTGCCTCGCTGTGTTTTGAGACTGAATTACTCCTCTCTCTCCCCATGCCAAATGCACACAAAACACACTGGCAAGAGGAAATGATTGATTCAAAATAGAAAAACGTCTCTAGACTAACCTCAGAATAATTGAAGGGCCCTCTTTTAGGGAATACTTTATCAACAGATTCACAGTTGTTCTGCTGGCATTATAAGAAGATATGGCACTGACCTAGTGCAACTGAGATGAACCTATAAAATTTGGAGTCTGAAAATCTTATATTACTTTTCATTGCTAAGTTAAATGATCACACATCAAGGCCATACCATATCAATAAGCATACAATGGGCTAAATTCTCCTTTATGTTGTGCTGATGCAAATCCCTCTTGTCTTTAATATCAGAGGGGTAGCTGTATTAGTCTGGATCGGTAAAAGCGGCAAAGAATCCTGTGGCACCTTATAGACTAACAGACGTTTTGGAGCATGAGCTTTCATCAGATGCATGTGGAAAAATTTCCACTACATGCATCTGACGAAGTGGGTATTCACCCACGAAAGCTCATGTTCCAAAACGTCTATTAGTCTATAAGGTGCCACAGGACTCTTTGCTGCTTTTGTTTTTAATAGTTACTCCAGTTTTCTATACCAGTGTAGCAAAGAAAAGAATTTGGCTGTAAAATTATAACTGCATCCTGACAGTTTCTATTGTGTGATAAGGATGGTACTGTGGTTAAGGCAAAGAAAGGACTTTTGAATGAGGCACACAGGACCTTCTTATGAGGTTCAGGGTTTATGTCACCATTTGCCCTGCAACATGGGTGCTTTACAACACTTTGCTGCTGTAGCTGTCAGCCAGGGACGCTGACAAGCAGCCTACAAGCCTGAAGTGCCATTGTGCTGGACAGCCCTGGTTCAGCAGCTCTGAGCCTAGAAGCCTGTCTACAGCCCCACTCTGTACCACTACTTGTTTGCCTAATATGTGAAAATGGACTTTCATTGTCTTTTTCCGAACACCCCGCTGGTCAGAGAATCGAATACACAGTCCTTTGCTAGGGCAAACCTGTTTACCAACACCTCCTAACATGTTTGCTTTAAACACACTTGAGTCATAATTCCAGCATATATCTCTTAGTGCACGCTCCGTACGCACCTCACACAAGAACGTTAGTGATCAATGAGTTATTAGTTTTCAGATGATACCTTTCAAGGCATATTATGTACAAAAATTATTACAATAGTGAATAGGCTGCGAATACAGGAGTGTCCAGGGTCACACACTTCTCTTACAAAGCTGCAGGAGAGTTACCCACTGGCCAATTCTGAGGCAGCAGGTCGAGGCATCTGCCACCACATTTTATTTCCCCTTTTTACAGAAGAAACCTGTTTTGTCACCCTTGTGTACAGTCTCCAGGACACTATACCAGAGAGTATCCATAATTTCACCTACTGAGTTGTTACAAACATTTCATAGAAACACTAATGACCAGTGTGTGAGGTATAATGAGTATGTCAGGCCTGACAAGAGTTGCTAACACGGTAGTGAAACACCAATGGGCCTTTGTGACATAGTTCTGATTTTCAAAAACTATGTGTCCCAACTGCATACTCAATTCCTGCATGAAATTCCTGCAGCTTTGCACACAGATATGTCATTCACACACAAGTGGCTAGTTCTTTGCTTAATTTTGCAGTCTTGAAAAATCAGGAAAGCCCAAGAGGATGTGAATAAGCCTGGTAGGGTTAGGATTACTCCAAATGGCTGTGTGAAGGGAGAGGCAAACATGAGCAACCCAGTGGTTGACAGTGGTTAGGCAGCTGCTGTGCCGTGACCACTGCTTTTCTTGCTGCCCAATAGTGTCTCATTGTTACTTTGGGCTCCCCAGTCTCTATTTCTTATATTTGCACTGTAACCTCTTTTGGCAGAGACCATCTTTTGATTCTATGTTTGCACAGTGCCTAGCACAATGGGGCCCTGATCCATGACTCAGGGTCCTAGGTATTATTGCAATACAATCCAACAAACAAATAACGAAAATGCAGAGAAAGGAAGTGAGATGCACAGCTGTGAATGGAGAGAAGAAAATGGAAGTAAGGAGTGATATTAAAGACAGCCTGTAGGAAGGTGAGAGATCATTATTTTTGAGTTTACATTAGATATGGATGAACTCTCTCTTCCTCCTGGACCATCGTTTCAGGCACAGGGAGCAGTCACAATGTTGTCATTCATTGTTGTCCGTGGCTTATTCCTCCACTGAGCCCAACTCAGTCATAGAATTGTAGGACTGGAAGGGACCTCGAGAGAGAGGTCATCTAGTTCAGACCCTGCACTCATGGCAGGACTAAGTATTGTCTAGACCATCCCTGACAGGTGTTTGTCTAACCTGCTCTTAAAAATCTCCAATGACAGAGATTCCACAACCTCCCCAGGCAATTTATTCCAGTGCTTAACCACTCTGACAGTAACGAAGTTTTTCCTAATGTCCAACCTAAACTTCCCTTGTCCCAATGTAAGCCCATTGCTTCTTGTCCTATCCTCAGAGGTTAAGAAGAACAATTTTTCTCCCTTCTCCTTGTAACAACCTTTTACATACTTGAAAACTGTTAGCATGTCCCCTCTCAGTCTTCTCTTCTGCAGACTAAACAAACCCAATTTTCTCAATCTTCCCTCATGGGTCATGTTTTGTAGACATTTAATCATTTTTGTTGCTCTTCTCTGGACTTTCTCCAATTTGTCCACATCTTTCCTGAAATGTGGTGCCCAGAACTGGACACAATACTCCAGTTGAGACCTAATCAGCATGGAGTAAAGAGGAAGAATAACTTCTTGTATCTTGCTTACAACACTCCTGCTAATACATGCCAAAATGATGTTTCCTTTTTTTTACAACAGTTTTACACTGTTGACTCATATGTAGCTTGTGTCCACTATGACCCCCAGATCCCTTTTCTTAGTACTCCTTCTTAAGCAGTCATTTCCCATTTTGTATGTGTGCAATTGATTGTTCCTTCCTAAATGGAGTACTTTGCATTTTTCCTTATTGAATTTTATCCTATTTACTTTAGACCATTTCTCCAGATCATTTTGAATTTTAATCCTATCCTCCAAAGCACTTGCAACCCCTCCCAGCTTAGTATTGCCACAAAATTTATAAGTGGACTCTCTATGCCATTATCTAAATCATTGATGAAGATATTGAACAGAACTGGACCCAGAACTGATACCTGTGGGACCCCACTCATTATGCCTGTCCAGCATGACTGGAACCACTGATAAGTACTCTTTGGGAATGGTTTTCCAACCAGTTTTGCACCCACCTTATAAGTAGCTCCATCTAGGTTGCATTTCCCTAGTTTGTTTATGAGAAGGTCATGCGAGACAGTATCAAAAGTTTTACTAAAGTCAAGTATGTCCCCACATATGATATCCTGCCATCTAGTTGGTGGTTGTCTCTAGGTCTGACTGACCTTGGTTGCATTTGCATTATTTTCTTTGGCATTCTATCATCTGTCTTCTGCAGCGCTCACACCGTTGTAAACTTTTTGATTGTCACCAGTACCAAACCCTGACTTCACATTTTGAGACCTATTAGCAGCTTTTAATGCATTTAATGTGTGTCTTGTTGATTCTAACTTGTGCTTTGAGATGCACAATCTGATTATTGGCAATGCTTGGTTTCCTCACAAAGACATGCAGAAGGTTACCTGGAATTCACTAGATGGCCAACCAAAAACCCAGACTAACCACATTATCAGTAAGATGCACAGATAGATGGTCACTGCTGGATGTCAGAATCCATACAAGTGCCAAGTGTGGCAGTGATCATGAACTGCAAATGGAAAGATTAAGTTAAAGATGAAGAAAAAGATGGGGGCAAATGGAACTAAAGTTGATCGTGATAAATTAGAGATTAGCTCTGTGAAGAAGGCATATAACGTGGCGCTTGGAGAATATTTCAGGCCATTCATTTGTGCTAATGAAGAAATCTCATTACAGATCAGATGGGAAATAGTCAAAGCAGTGATACAAACACAGCGATACTGGAAGGCATAAGGAAACAGGAAAAAACTGGAAAAGCAACAAAACAAGAACATTACAGGAAAAGTGCAAACAAGCCAAGACCTCTGGAAAAGTAGAAGAAGTAAAACCATTCTGCAAAGCGGTAAAGAAATCACGAATACTGGGACAAGCATAAATTTTAAAAAGAAGAGGCTCAACAACTAGAGGAGAAATCAAGAAAACAAATTATGAAAACAATATACAAAAAAGATTAGGTTGTACAGATGAACTATATGTAATAAAAAGCTAAATGACTCAAAATTTGCGCTTTTTGTTACAAATTTGACAATGAGCACAGTTTTGTGAAACATTTTGCAAAGGTTTGAACATTTTTGTTTAAAAGGAAAACATGGCCATTTTTCATTGACAATGACCCAATTTTCAAGCAAACACAGGTCTTTTTCCAAGCTAAAAGGCGCAAAAATGAGTCTGCTTATCAAATAAACATAGCAGCTGCATCAAAGAGACATATAAATATATGCTTTTAACATACTTTCATTGTGAAAATAGCCATTTTGTCCAAATAGCAGATAAAGCTAAATTGGAGGAGAGATGAAATCACTGGGAATGGGGAGCATTTTTCAGATGAAAACAAAATGTTAACTTTTGCACAACTTCATTTCTCTTATATATAGCGTTTTTGTCTGAGGATCTAAAAGGGCTGAAGAGGTGATGAAATCACGCCTCTAAAGTACGTAGATATTATATACATTTAACAGATGGGAAAAGTGAGGCCTGGTATGTAAAGTGATATCACCAATATCAAACATTGCATGCTCATAGCAGAGCTGTAAATAGATTAGAATGGAGGCCCAACCCACAGTATCCTGCTCTGACCATTTGACAACACTCCTTTGTCTTTAACTTCATTCCCTTCCATGTATCTTCTGTGGTAAAAATGCTGAAAGTTGCCACACACCTCTTATCACATAAGTGGAAGCACAAGTCCTAAAAGCTAGTCTAATTACTGAACAGTTTAAACTTCAAAATAGATATTTATATACTGTACTTTCCGTTTATTCAACTAGATGGAACATTTGATAGCTGCCTTTTACCACAAAAACATTTTTAGAGTAAAATTACCCCCCATAGTTGTCTGTGGGCACTGCTAGTTCTGACAAGTTGTTTGCTGGTGCTAAGGTAGCAAGAGCTGATTGGCTACAGGAAATTATAACAAATTTTACATTTCAGCAAAGTGCCCAAAGCCTACAAAGTCTGCTGAAGAGATCTTGCATTCTGAAGATAAAAAGGTAATTTCCCTTGCCTCACTGCCCTATTGCCTTTTAACATTTAATTTTTCCCTGCAAGCATAAATCTATCGACTAGTGAAATGAAGCTGATAAACAGTAGCTGAACTTAGTCTAGGCAGTGCATAATTTGCTTAATGCATGCCAAACAGCATATAATATATAGACATGTCTGTATATAAGTGAAACAGTATGTTTTTTCTGCAGGTGTTTTATATATAAGCATTAAAGTAACAAGAATAATGTATGGACTAGACCTGTGTAATCCACCAATGACCAAGCAGGACAAAGGGAATATGCTAAAAAGCATTAATCAATAAATTATTTGTGTTTCTATTTACATATATCACAGACACTTGGCACCTGGCTTTTATTAGTTTTGGTCCAGCAATTAGCAGCACTCAGAAGAGATCATATTAGTGAAAGCTTTTTACAATAGATTAATTTAGAATGATAATGAAGCACATGCTAAATTAATTACTTCACTTATGATTATATTTCTTTCCTTACACATGTTAATGTACTTACTTGTTTACAACATTCCCCAGAACCTCTTCCATAAAAACTGATTTTTAACAAGGGGTGTATAACAATACCTTAAATAACTTTAATGTCAGACACAAAGCTATATCACTATAACACTGAGCTGACATATACTTAGGGTGACCAGATGTGTCCCAATATTTGGGGCTTTTTCTTATATAGGTGCCTATTACCCCCCACCCCCATCCCAATTTTTCACACTTGCTGTCTGGTCACCCTACATATACTACACATTGTAAGATACACACACACATCCCATATTACTTTGTTCTTAAACCACAACAATCCCTGCCATTACAGGCTTCTCTGAGAGAGACAGAGCCAAGGCAGGGTTGGGTACCAAAGGTCAAAGCACATAAGGGACACCTAGGTAAGTTAATCACCATTGAACTGCCTTTGGTCACTACTGCTCTGGAATGTATTAGAACCAGAGATTCAGGAGAGAATGATTCCATGTTCTGTTACCAGTCCATCTCAGACATCCAGTCTCTTCAAAGCAAGTGTTTTACTTCTGAGGAAGTTACTGTAAGTCACTTACAGACACTTCTTATAGTGCTTATGATGATTCACTGCACATCTCTAGAAAAACGAAACTAGGTGAAGCCAGTTGGAAGAAAACTTTAATTACTTTCCTTCTTTTATTCCTCTCACCCAAAAAGAAATTCAAACAGGCCCCATTTTGAGGTTTCAGGAAGTTCTGCCCTCCTGTACGCAGCACTTTAATTGTCATGGAATACTACAATTTATATTTGAGATTAAAAACACATGTCAAATAATTTATTGCTCTGTGTCCTTAGGAATCTCTGAAGATGAAAGTTTCCCTCTTGTGCCTGTGTCTCTTCAGCGTAGCCTGTGCTGAACCAGTGAGTATTTCTTTCTTCGGCTTCTAGATGTATATTTAGCATGGCACAAGACAGTAACCTGTCACAGCACAGTCAGAAGGGATCAGAATTGCCCACATCACCATTTCTGCATTCTTAGGGCTCCTAAATTAAAAAATAACAAAGAACAAGGGAAAACACCTGCCCTAGCAGGTGTCTTTTACATTCCAAATGTTCATTCAGTCGTTTTGTGAAACAAAGCAAACACCGTACATTGACCGTATCCTGGCAGATATTAGGAAGTTTCAATGCTACTGGTGGAAATTATTTTTTTCCAGTTTTCTTATGACAAGTCTCTGTCTATGATAAGTGCCACAGCTTTTTATAGTCACAGTAACTGAAGTGAACCAAACAATATAATGGACTTCATAACATAGTTGTCTAATATATCATGTTAATGTCATTTTTTGCAGATCAAGACTTTTTGCAGGTCTTCATCCAAAGCCCACTGAAGTAGTAGGAATCTCTCCATGAACTTCCATGGGTTTTGGATCAGGCTCATTTGCTTTTTATATAAGCACTGGGGAGACTAATAAAAAGGCAAACTGCTGAAGAGTATGCCGAGGTTGTTAATCACAGTGGGGTAGATGGAACAAATATCTTTACAGCGAATTCCTATATCCCTTTCATTTTGTGGGCATGAAATATTGTTAAAACAAAAGATAAACTAAGATAAAAGTGTTTACTAATCTTCTGTGTTTAAAATGTTTTGTAATTTTTGGCCATGAACTATTCCCAACAACAATATATTTGGAATATAATGGCAAAACCCAAAGCCTTAAATACATGGACAAATTCTGCCCTCAAATACATGGTTGCATCTCCTAATGGGGTTGAGCAGGATAGGAACTAATTTGGTAGGGTAGAATTGAGGCCCATAATATGTATAAATTACTGTCTGATTTATACTCTGTACAACCCAATCATCTTCAATAGATTGTCTGGAGGGAGGGATGTAAGTTACAACAGAATTTTGACAAAGGTAGTTACAGTGCTTACTGTTACCAAATACAGCTGGTTAAATAATATTCGCTAAATAATTTATTTAATGCATTCCATTATATTTTTCAAACAAATTATTCAACGTCTATGGCATTTTTCCATTTGAATATATTAACTAGTAAATGAATAAGTCAAAATTTTGGAATATTTTTCTAGGTAACTTCCATTTACTCAAAAATGGGTCCATTTTGATGGTATTTAATTTGAAATTGCCATGTAGAGGAGTACAGTGACACAAAGGAAAGTAGTTAGACAACTGTTTTACCAGCTGCCTTTTTACAGTAGTTTCACCCCATATTAATGGCTTTCATACTATTCTGGTCAGTTTGGTTTCTACCTCTTGTTAAAATTGCAGCAACTGAGTGTTGATGCTCCAGGGGGTTCCTTGTTTGCTAGTTTAAGTGCCACCTGATAGTCACTAAAGTACTTAAACGGCATGGGAAGGATTTTCAGATGCTCCAGGGAATGGTCTAACCTTGCTCTCACTGAAGTTAAGGGGAGTTTTACCATGGATTTTGATGGGAGCAGAGTTAGGCTGACTGACACTGAGTGCTTTTGAAAATTCCACCCAATCTGGAGTTTACTGTGCAATTTATTGCAGCCAATTTAGGCACATGGCTACTTTGCTGTGAGGGATGGGCACACTTCATTAGACCTCTGTAGCTGGTTAGACTAGCCCTCCTTCCTCCCATAACTGTGTGTGGCCAGACACCTCAGGGTGCCATCCCCCATGTGATGAGGCCACTACTCTTTGCCTGCTTGATAGGAACACTATCCCTGATACGTAATCTATCATAAGCCAGTTGTACATGGCTCAATCATGTTTCTGCAGTGGTCTTAAACATGGGAGGGTCCTAGCTACACGTACACAGTTTTCAGCACTAGAGAGTTGCACCAGTTGCTGACACCTGTTGTGACATTTGATATATAATGAAAATGGTTCCCACTACCTTCCCTCCCAAATGGATACCATGGGCCAGAGTCTCAGCTAATGTAAATTGACATTGCTCCCCTGAAGTGAATGGTGCTACACCAATTTAGTCATCTCAGACTTTCAAGACTTATAGAACTTCCACCAGCTATCCCACAGTTATTAGGCAAAAGAAGCATCATCACTGCACTTTACAGGCATCTTTCTGCAGCAGGCTGCAGTGCCAGAAAAACCATTTACCACCTGTCACACTCCAGTAACATGTATGAGCACCCATAACACTGGTCTGATTCCCTTGTATCAAATCCTGTCAGATGCCTAAAAAAGACTGAGGAATGTTGTTAAATAAGAATTAATTTATTATTGCACCCAAACAAATTATTGTCTGACATCAGGTTAGTCAAGGAGGACAGGCAAACTAACAAAAGAGATCTGACATAAGCACACATCCTTGCTTCCAAGAATTCATTCCTCTTTTCCCTCCCCAGGGCCACCCGGGGGGGGGGGGGGCAATTTGCCCTGGGTCCTGCAAGGGCCCCCACAATAGTTTTTCGGGGCCACTGGAGTGGGGTCCTTCACTCCCTCCGGGGGCCCCGGAAAACTGTGGCGGGGCCCGGGCTCCTGGAGCTTCTTCCTCTCTGGGTCGTAGTCAGCAGTTCGGAGGCGGGGAGTCCTTCCGCTCCAGGGTAGAAGGATCCCCTGCTGCCGAATTACTGCTGAAGCAGGACCCACCGCCAAAGCGCTAGGTCTTTGCAGTAATTTGGTGGCAGGGGGCCCCCGCCAAGTGTCTTCGGGGTACTTCAGCGGCGGGTCCCAGAGCGGAAGGACCCCCCCACAGTCGAATTACCCCCAAAGCGGGGGGCCCCCTGCCACCAAATTACCGGGAAAGACCTAGCGCTTTGGTGGTGGGTCCTGCTTCAGCGGTAATTCGGCGGCAGGGGGTCCTTCCATCCTGGAGCGGGGGGCCCCCTGCTGCCAAAGACCCCAGACCCTCTGAATCCTCTGGGCAGCCCTGTCCCTCCCTTCCCCAATTGACATTCTGAATAACCTGGCACAGAGCATCTCATCTAAGTCTCGCCCATTTAGTATAACACCTTCCTCAATGGGGTCTGGCTCCTAAGCACTATAGGAACACAAAAATAAGTACAGAACTATTACTAGTAGTCAATAGGGCTCTCTTTATTGAAACTTTCACTTCCAATACAATTTCTCTCAAACTCAGAGAGGCACCAGCCATCAGTGCTACTGGCCAGTCTCCACAATGCTATGGCAAGTCTCTTATCCAGAAGAGCAGTCATTTGCATGTGTATGTTTCTTGTGCTTGGTCTGCATATTCATAAATTGCCCATTTTCCTTAGCATATGTAACTGCTCCCAAGGTACTGTGTGATTCGCCACCCAGAATGCATTCAAAAACATGGTGAGGCAGGTTGTTTATTGTGAATGCAAACACATAATTATGGCACAAAAGTTGTTGGGTGGATACAAACCAAATGTTGTTACTTGTAAGTGATTAATGGGGCCAACCCTCTAGCCAGGAACAAAATCATGGCTGTAAGTTGCAGCATGGGCATAATAGTACAATGTATTATGAAAGTCTAACTACAGCGAATTACTTTTTTCAGAACATCTGTTGAAAATCCCTTAGTTGTAGTACAGAACCCATTACTTGATAGCTTTGCCCTTTTGTTTCTCTCAGGTGTTTCAGTCACACTCTGGGAAAGCCAACGAGAACTGCAGTGAACACCACAAGGTAAACTCAGTTATTATTCTAACAGAAATCTAATTTCCCTAAAGTGTGGATATGGGGCAGGAAGTAAGGTGGGAATGTGTATTTCGAAAAAAATGTATTCTTCTTCAAGTTAGCCAAGAGAGCACTGGGAAAGGAGACTGAAATCTCACAGGGTTCTTAGACCGCTGTGTTGTATAGGAACATTGGAGGGCCACTTCAGAAAGATCTATGATGGAAGGGAAAAAATCATGGTGAATCCAGACAAGCGTGAGAGTCAAGAACTGTCTCTATCCAAGGGCACTGGAATCTTTGTAGAAGTGGGAGGGCCAAGGCAAAAGTGCCCCCTCCCTCTCCATGGCTGGCTGCTCTGGCAATGAGCTGGCTGCCCTCTCTTCTGGTGCTACAGCAGCCCCTGGTGGGTGAAAAGTGTAACTGCAGTGCTTCCCTGGCAGAATCTATTATTCTGCAGGGTAGTGAGGGGGAATCTGCAGGTGACATGAATTCTGCGCTTATTTCTTGGGACATGGCTCCCTGGCTCTCCTGGTTCTGACACCAGTGTTTCTATCACCTCACTGGACAGGACAAATTTGCAACTTTTAAATTTTCTCTACACTGAACTCTATTGTATCTTGTCCCTAAGCAAAAGGAGTGGACCTGCTCCATTTTCACTACAAATACAGGCCCCAATTCAGCAGTCCATCACTATTCAGCAAAGCACTAAAGCTTAACCTTTTTTTGAACAGGGATGGACTTAAGTACATGCTTAAATGTTTTGCAGGGAGTGTTCACTCTGAACCTTTTTTCTATAGTTGAAGTACAGGTACTAGTTTACTGAACCATAGATGAATAGATTGACAAAGGTATTAGAGTTCCTAGGCCCAGTTGTTGATAAGGAGATTTTCTTAGGATTATAGAGGCTGCATTAGTAATTGCATATAGCTGAATATATAGCTTGAATTGTTTGTTTTGAAAGAGTAAATTTGTCTAGGCAAGGACTCAGACCCATAGACTTTAAGGTCAATAGGGACCATCATGATCATTAGTCTGACCTCCTGCACATTGCAGGCCACAGAGTCTCACCAATCCACTTCTGTAATAGGCCCCTGTGTCTTCTTTTGTATTTCTACAGGGTTTGCGATTGTCACAACTCATTGAGAGCACTGCCAGAAACAAATAAATATTAATGGAAGAAAAAACCCTATTATCTCTCACAGGAGCTAAATTAATTATATTAAAAAGCATGTACTTTCCTCCTATTATTTCAATCAATTTGGATCTTAGACAAATTTAAGTAGTTTGTTTACCACCAGTGACTGAACTGTTATTTTGCCTAACAGAGAAAGTCCAAATTCTAAATGAAAGTGCAAGATGAGAGTTGAAAACAAATCCATTAAAAAATAAAAAGACAAACTAAATATTTCCCTATTCAGCTGAACATGGCTATTATCCATCCCGCAATGATGTTCTGCACAAGACAAAATATGCCCCCTTGTGGTCATATGGCTGTCAGCTCACAAATCACTTACATCATTCAAAGTGATAGGAACAGACTTGATTGAAATAAATAGAAGGCACTGAACTGTAATTAAAAAAGAAAACTTCCTCAATAATATTTAAGTTTTTAAAGTCATATTCTGTTGTCCTAGATATTGGTGAGAGGCCATAATCTCAAGCACGGGTATTATATATTTAAGTATGTGTATGCATCTTCAATCCGAAAAAATCAAACACAGATAAAGGTAAGAGGACTCTAAATTGATATTTCTTTAGTATGTGTGTAGGTAACAGAATAGGAGAATTGCAACTGAAGAAACCACAATTTTCACTTTGCCTTTAGGAGTCCAATGGTTGCAGAGAAGCCAACACTTCATGGGCAATTTTCTAAGTAAAATTCTTTCTAAACAGATTCTGTTATATTTTCTGATTTCTCTTGATTACAGTATTTTGATTGCTCATGATTTATTATTGCCATCTTTGTCCTTAAAGTGCCCATAGAATTAGGGAATCCTCTATTTGTGACATCACACCTGCTTCATGTGAAAAGTAAGATTGGTCACAAAGAATGGAAGTGTACTGTGCTGTTTATTTTAAAATCAACTGAATAGTGCCAATATGCAAGGACTAGCATATGACATTACTATTTATTTTATATAAAATAATCCTGTGCAAAACATATTATAAAGTTCAAAATGCAGAAGTCAAAGGTTAGACTACAAACAACTAAGTCCCTATGTTGTACCCTTTAAGCTCATGAGTAATTGTACTGAAGTCATTGCACATTTATAGGTGCCTCGATGGTTCAATGATTGACTAGTAATGACTGACTATGAGGTTAATTTGTACTGAAGCTCACCCATTAATAAAGCAAACCTGCTATTCTCACAGCATATTGCTTATATTTATTTGAAGGTTAGTCCCAGGTAGGGGCTAGAACCTACTTTCTTAAAGGACCATCCCATCCACCCTTTGTCCCCCCCTTTATGGTGAAGGACTGAATGCCTTCCTTGCCTTGAGATCAGACTGGATGCACATTACCAGGGCACAGTGTGGAAGAGTTTACTGCCACTGCTGAATGTGTTCTGGGAATAAATACATCATTTCAGTTTCCAGTACTATCCAGATAATAAATTCAAAACAAAAATGTGTGTGTATGTTTATATATATAGATAAACAATAGATACAAAACTTATATATAATGTGTGTATATATATCTAATATTGCATAAGAATATTCTCTGATCAAATCAACCATCTCACTTTTATACCGCAATTTAGAAAGAAGAGGAAAATAACAAAAGCAATGTTTCTACTCACCAGTTTAACAACAGAGACAGATTAACAAAGCTTACAGAAGAAGACTCCAGGGTCCAAGAGAGAAGTGAAGACCAGAAATACATTGGTGAAAATGGAATTGCCAGAACATCTGAGAACAGAAGCATTTCTGATAGCAGACAGAAATTTATTGGAGTTCATGGAAATACCAGCAGCTGGGACACCCATCATCACTTAGAGGTCATTATACACAAAGATGACACTCAGATTACTACTGGGAATATTATTGCTG
Organism: Gopherus evgoodei; assembly: GCF_007399415.2. NCBI lineage: Eukaryota > Metazoa > Chordata > Testudines > Testudinidae > Gopherus > Gopherus evgoodei. The sequence continues at coordinate 124,090,801 of NC_044326.1, read as the reverse complement.
ACATAGAGGGCAGTGGTGACCTAGATTTTCTAGACCACGTTTCTGTTAATGCCCACCATGCCAGACGTAGGGGTCAGCAGGATACAAGGGGCACTGGTCACACAGAAGTTTTGGGGAAAGATAAAGACAAAGATGGAGCAGGATTAACCAGTAATAATGAACCAGACAGTACTGGTTCTAATGTCATTGGAGAAAAATATGAAGCCAAGGTCAGTGATAGTGCTAGAGATACCTCTAAGAAAAACAAAGACATGAGTCAGGACCCAGAAAGTACTGGTTATTCAGACCAAGATGGCACCAAAGATAGAGAGCCTGGCAATGAGGGAAGTGGTTACACAGGCTTTCTAGACAAAGAGGAAGAGGATGTTGTCACCAGCAATAGTTCTACAGATATTCCAGAAAAAATGGACGATGCTAGAGTTGATGCAGAAGGCACAGAGGATTACACGTATCTTCCAGCCACAGATGAAGTTAAGACAATTAAGGGGAAGTCTAGCAGTCACGTGGAAGGACCTGGTGTCACCAAAGAACATAAAAAAGGTGAAGTGAATATCCTTAGTGGGAGGGCTTGTAATTGTGTAAAAGAACCAGATGTCACTGAAGCACATATCAAAGAGGAAGGGGAAGGTAACATTAGTGGGAGAGCTAGTAGCCAGAGAGAGAGACTTGGTTCCATCAAGAAACAGAAAAAAGATAAAGGTGGAAATAATATCCCTAGCAGGAAGGTTAGCAGTCACACACAGGAACCCGATGTCACGAAATCACTCAAGAAAGATAAAGGTGAAAGGAGCATTATTAATGTGAACGTTAGTAGTCATGTGGAGAGACCTGGTTTCACCGAGACACACAACAAAGATGGAAGTGATGTTAACAAGAGTAATGGAAATGCCTATGAGAGTAAATTGGGAATTAGTTACACAGAAGCTCCAGAAAAGGGGAGAACCATTACTGGGATTAGATTTAGAGATGGCAAAAATGATTTGACAGAAAGAGGTACCAGTTACAGTAAAGCCCATGGAAATGGTGCCAATGTTAAGACCAGCACTAGAGTTCCCACTACAAAGACAGAAAACATTAGTCACAAGTCTATTAGGGGCAAAGATGATACTCGACTCCGTGCATCTCAAGATCACAGTAAGCATATTAATAAAATTAAGAAAACTGATGAAATTCATACTTTTTATGTCCTTGGTAATGATGGAAATGTTATAAAGACTAATGAAACGAGCACGAAGAACAATACTGGAACTGACAGACAATACACAGCCAAAGCAAATCAAGGGAGTGATAGAGTCCTAAGGAGAAAGGGCATTTGTCATGATAAAAAGGACCAGTCAGCTAAGAGCTTTCGTGGCAACAATGAAGACAGAAGTGAGTCGTCTGACAGTCAAAATTCAAGCAGGAGTGATAGTCACCAGTCCTATGAGGTTTACCAGAATGATCAACCTGGCAGTTACCAATCAGCTCAGGGTATTCAGGTTGAAGAATCTGGTCACTCGGCTGAGAATAATCAGAGTGACAACCATAGCCAGATGGCAGAGCAAGAGACTGGTTATTCTCACGAGCACTAGCCAACAGGAACAGTTTCATTTACTGAGGTATCATTTCTGAGATTCATGTTCCATAAGCCTGCAGGTCTCACACTGACAGTGATACTGAAGCATCAAAGTGGGATATGAACTACTAGTAGGACATGGGCTGGGATCACCTGACATGATGGTTGCTTTAGACTATAGTATTGGAATAAGAAGCCATTATAACTACACTGATTAATATTAAACATGGCACACCAACTACTTTTGAGTTATTAGTTATTGCAGGGTAAGTTTTAAAGTCTGGGAACCACTACTATAAACTATAATAGCATAGCCAAAATATAATATATAGGTTGAGGGTTGACTACATTTCATATTTTGAAAGCGGTTTATAGATTTGCTGTAGGTCAAATACGTTATGAAGTAGTTGAGCAAAATCTTAAAATAACCATATTTTGGCATAATATGTTACAATTAAATAAGCAATAAGAAAGTCTCCTGTCTTACTTATTTCTTTTAAAATGAAAACATTATGTGCACATATTATGAAGAAACAGCTAGCTAAGACTGAACTGACATTTGCATTTGAAGTGCAAATTAATTTTGCTTCTTATGCTTGAATAATACCATGTATGTCACACTTTGGGCACAGAAGGAGTTTTCTGAAAAATTACACAAGAATCTCCTCATTAGTTTAGGAGCTAATAGCAATTGAAACCTCTGAAGCCATTTCAGACAACACCACTGATTGAAAAAATGAATAATATAAGAACCCTAATCCTGCAAACACTTACTACGAAAAATGTAGTGATAGATCCTGGGCTGTGTCTTCTGAAAGGAACAGCACTGAGGATGCAGCCCCAGGAATAGGAGGGAGCAAGGATGGCTTTATGCTACATTGTGCCATCTGGATTCTGGCCTGCTGTGTTGGCCAACAGATCCTACCCTGGCACACCCTTGACGCCAGAGTCTGTGAGGCTAAGCTATTTAATAATAATATAAAAATAATACCTAGCTTGTGTATAGCAGTGCTTTCATCAGTAGATCTCAAAGCCTTTCACAAGAGAGGGAAGTATCATTATCCCCATTTTATAGATGGGGAAACTGAGGGTCCAAGTTGAAATGACTTCCCCAAGGTTGCCCAGCAGGTCAGTGGCACAGCCATTAATAGAACTCACGTCTCCTGCGTCTCAAAGGTGTTCTACCCACTAGGAATCTACCCACTAGTGTAACTAAGGCTGCTTGCATTGGCCCATGCTGCCCATGTGTCAAAGTTCTCGCCCTGCTCCTTTGTGACTCCTTTGCAGACACCAGAATGAGGCCTATAGCAGGGCCCAGGATCAGCTCCACAGTGTCAGTAACCAGTAGTTAGAGCAGGAGTCAATAGTTAGGGACTGGAGCCAAGGGTCTGAACCAGAATCAGAGGCCAGATGTCAGAGCCAAAGTTAGGACTCAGAACCAAGGGTCAGAACCAGGTTACCTGAAGTAAGGCAAGGCTGTGTCCCAGGTAGGAACAGGCTCTATCACAGCCATGGGCAAATGTTCAGAGCATCTACTGAACTGCTACTGATGGTTTTAAGAGGCAGTCTGCTGACTCTTCCAGCCAATCAGGAAGTGTCGCCAGTCAGGTAGCCTACTGCAGGCTAGCTGCACTTGTTAGGTTGCCTGGAGACAGGCTTTTCTGCAGGCCTTAATTCTTGACACGCAATGCTTAGAACCTGGAGCAATACCATTGACTCCAGAATATTTAGAAACATCTCAGTTAATGCTTCTGGTGAGCGTAAGGGGATGGTGTACACCCTTGTGCTGCTGAGAGGGATCCAGATACATTGCAAGTTAAAACACAACAACTTTGACCATAGATAGATTCCTCTATACTTCAACCTGGGAATGCATTTTAGGTTCTTTTCAGTAGCACAAGAAGCACTAACTCAGAATGTGCAAAACAAGCTGTTCATTTTGGAGGTCTATCCAAGAAAGTCTGGTTAAGGCCATTTTCAGAGCTGGCTTTGGCCTTCCCTTTCCACAGAAAATCTGTGAGTTTTATATATTTTGTAGCTTGAGTTAACACTGTAATACAGCCCAAAGGAGGCTCTGCAGCTGTTTATTACCATCTGTGGGCCATGTTCAGAGCCAGACTTCAGGCTCTGGGCTGTTCATGGGCATATGCCCTTCTGATTTGGAGAAAACCAGAAAGGTAAAGAAAAAACTCAGCTTTCACTGAAAAGAAGTACCAGGAAGTGTCTTTTCCTTGTAAAAATAGATTTGAAAATGTAAAACCATTCCTGGGGTTGTACAAAACATACTGTCACAGTTCAGGGAAACTGCATCTGTCTTTCCCCCTCATGGTCCAGCAAGGGCAGACACAGTTAGGCCTCTGGCTCCTCAGCCATCATCTTGCCTGTGTAGAGAAAAACGTCTCTCTACCTCTGGACCAGGGTGTTTCCAGGATGCACAGCTCCCTGCCTATGCTGTGAATTCCCCAGCAAAGGGGAAAGTAAGCCAGCCTGCTCTGCTTTTCTCCTCAGAGACAGTAAAGGGTGTAATTGCTGCCACGGTGAAGTTACCACACACAGCTCTTTCTAAACCAGCCCATGTATTTGTATGGTAAAGGCATTACAGAGAAAACATAAAAACAATAAAAAGAACCTACATGCGTGCTTATAAGCTTACCAGAGATCACTCCAACTCCTTAGGGCTCTGGCCGGCAAACAGTCCTTCAAACCCCACCAAGGTGTTTTTCTGTCATCACAGGTTCATAACAGCTGTTAGCTCAGAACAAGCATACCCGGGACTCCAAGAGTCCCTCCTCTATGCTTTTTGGGCCTTTTGATTTTGGGAATAGCTAATTTCTAGACAAAGGTCCCCTCCCAGGATGGAGCTTTGAAACATCAGGTCTGAAGGTGGGCATTTACAGTCCCCTCCTCCCAAGTATTTCCTAGGAAATCTACTCAACTAACAGTTCATTCTTGTCTCAGCCTATTGTTGAAAAGATTCCTTTGATGTTCGTAACACTTCCCAAGGCTTACATTAGTCATGTCTCCTTATGCAAGTTACAATCCAATCCAAAACAACACAAACACTTGCACTTCTAATACAAGGAGCTCTTAAGATACTTGCATGTAATTCAACAATGTTTGTCCAGGATTGTGAAGGCAATTGCCACACCTGTCATAATACAGCTGACTCCAGTTCTGCAACAGAATACTGGGGCAAGGTGGAGGATCCAAGGATTCTCTTTGTGTGTAAAATGAGGCAGTTAAATTTGGAGTGTGTACTTCACAGAATCATTTTTGCTAGCCCTCCCCAAAATCTGTAGGCTGGCTCTGCACACACCAGTGTTATAAATGACCACAAGTGGTTATATTGTGGGGTGTGGTGCAGCAAACAAAATGGTTTCACAAGATGCCTCAAAACTGCTGAAGGTTCTGCCAGTCTTCTCAGCTTTTCAGCCATCCCTATTCAGTAGAGGAAATATAGTAACTGCTAACTTAACCTGCCTACACCTGGATCTTTCCCAGTATTGCCAACCCCAAACCCATGGCTTTAAAAAAAAATGTTGTCTTGTTTTTTGGTCTGTCTTTTGATTTTTGACCCCCCTTTCCCCAGTGTGTGTATGACAGTTACAATGTCACCAGCTGTCCCAGATGTATACCATGAGGTGATGCTGGCCCCAGGGATCTTGCTGGCTGCCTGATGGTGCAGAGATTCCAGTTTCTTCCTAAACGTCTAATGAGTTTTATGCTCCCGCCCCCGCCCCCAGTCCCTCTGCAGCTGCCCTTGCCCCTCAGTGCATCTCTTCTCCTTGTGCAGCTCCTCGGGTTCTTGACTATCCACACCCAGGTGCGGGGATTTAGCTGCAGAGGGGTGCCCTTCTGCCCTTCCCTCCTGGCATTCTACACACCCCATTCCCTATGCCAGCCTTAGTGTTGCATGGATGGGGAGGGGCAGACTGAGCCATTGTTCACTGGAAGGGAGAGGGAGGAGGGAGCTGAGCCACTGGGATCTTGCTGCTCCCTTTTTCCTTCCCCTCCCCCAGAAAGTCCGTTGGTTCCTAAGAGGAAGGGGGAGAGTTCTGCCTGATTAGCTGCTCTTCCCCAGGAGATGGGCAAGTGGGAAAGGCAGCCAATCAGACAAGGTTATTCCCTCCTGCCAGGACTGAAATTCCCGTAAAGGCTGGAGCTTCTCACATCATTCAGAGACTGGCTCCAGCAGGGGCCAAAACAAGAGTTGGCAACACTAATTTCCCAGGGGCAGAGTCTGCAATCCAGCCCTCCGTGGTTGCCAGTGATGCTGGGGGACATGTGGAGCATGGAGGCAGTGAGGGGGCAGAGGATTCTTTTCTTGCTCATCGGATTGAGGCAGTCAGGGAGGGTGCTTTTAAAAAAGGCCAAGTGCCAGAAATGCCCATCTCAGACGGATAATTCGAAATGGAGTTTAGCCATGAAGGGAGGAAGAATGGTTCAGTGGTTAGGTGTTGGTTTGGGAGACCCAGCTTCAATTCTTAGGGTGTAGAAGTACTTCTGATAGGCCATACAGCAAAAAGACATCTTTGGAATTTGTAAACACAAAATTCCTCTATGTGATTTTTTTCCCCCTTTCCCAACCTGCTCCAAAGGAAACAGAGGATACACTCAGCTTCACTGACTGTTATAGTTAGTCATTGGAGATGCCCTTGCCCAAATTGCTGTAAGACAATGGCTACAACAATGCAAGATAAAGAGAGCAAAGTTATGTGTTCACATCTTCCAGGAGAGACTATCAGATCATCCTGGCTCCTTCCTGGTCTCCCCTCCTTTCTTTCAATACAGTTTATATATCTCACTTATTTCCCATCATGTCTTGTCAGTAAAAGCTTGACAGGCATGTTGTAAAATACGTGGAGTTTTATAAAGAAAGAAACGTGACCTTTCTGCGCAACCCATTGCCACTGTGAATCTAATCCTGTCAAATCAAGATTTTTATACAGATCTATCACAACTAAAGTCCGCTAGTTGACAATTATATGAAATACCATAGTGCCATCTTGTGGGGGAACTGAAACATTCAAAGCAAAGGGTTTTATTTAAATCTCAATTCACATAACAGACCTCTTTCTGTAATGTTCTAGGAAAGGCTTTCTGTGCTCCCACAAAACACAGAGTGGGAATAGTAAGTAGTTCCTAATATAGTACACCTTCATTCAAGCTGCATTTGAAACTCTTGCCAAATTTGGATTTTTCATGCTTGAATTAAGGACAGACAATTTACTTTCATTTTATATAAGCTTTCATCACAGATTCTTTGAAGCACAATACTCTATCTTGGAAGGAAAGCTAAAGGATATTTTCCTTAAAAAGAAAATGAAAAATAATGTTATCTCATTAGTTTCTAGGGTATTTACACCTTATGCACTCTTAAAAACTTGAATCTACCTTTCATTCAATGCTTCTTAATTGTATCTATTACCAAGGCCCTGCATCTCCCATTGGCAGCACCTTGAAGTTCTGGTGCATAGTGATTATATCTGCATGCTTTTTCATGTTAGAAATTTGAAGCCCTAAAATAACATCTAATACCCACTGGCCTCTTGCACTGCCAGGTGTAGCAGTATTTCAGTTTTTCTGATGCAATTCAGCCCATCTCTAATGCTGCACATTCAGAGTAAGTTTTCTAGTGGAAATTCCAATAGAGTCCATTACAATACTTCTGCTAGTCTCTGGAGAAACCAAAAATTCAAAAAGTCCCATTGCTCGCTTCCAAAATCTAGTTGACATATGGAACACCCTAGAAGACAGATGAATAATTGTAGCTCGAATTTCCAGTTGGGAAATTCCGCAGTGTATTTTTAGACCTACCAATACATATTGTATACTATTAATAGGAATAACTAAATTAAAAATATTCTTGTTAAATATTAAAGCTCGGATTTTCAGTCATGCCCAGGAGACTGTGGTCACAGTTGAAGGGACGAAGGGCATCTGATTGTAATGCCTTGTTCCTGATTGGCCCCAACCTATATTATAGCAGCCTCTAATCCATGCATGGCTGGTTATGGCTCCACCTAGGAGCACGCCACCAGTCAGGGATGGCCACAATGCAGTGAACTCTGACCATGGACCCTGCTGGCCCTTCCCTTCCCTAAGTCAAATGCAAGGCCTACCAGGGGGCTGTAGAGATGTCCCCACCTAAGCAGATGCATCTGCTTTCTGGTCCCTTTGCATGATAGGAGCAGTACAGAGGGAATGATGCGTAGCTCAGGATTTAGGCCTCTGCATTTGGGGCTTACTTGCACTTCTAATGCACAACCCTGTAATGGAGGTCAAGACACACCACTTCCCCAACCAGCCTGATTCTTCACTGCATTTGCACCTGAGCAAAGGGAAGTAAAAGCCCTGCCGCTGACCTGAGAAAGTGGAGAGTTCTGCTCTGGTAACACTTCATGCCATCTTTGTATGGATGCAATTGACTACACAAGGCAGGAGTCTGTAGGGACGTGTAGGAATTGCACAACTGCTACAGAACCCCTCTTGAAGGGGGCAGTGCCCACTTCCTTTCTCTGCTCACTGATGCATAAAGGGTGGGGCCTGCTCGCTGTCTCCTTTGGAGAGACTAGTCCTGCTGATAGCACTATCCTCATGCAGTCACTGAGCAGAAGGAAGGCCACTGTGTCTGGCTTCTGCATGGGAAAAGTAGGAAGGTGGTGGCATGCTCTCAACCCGTTATGCACCCACATAAGAGCCAAGCATAATCTTGATGCCATTGACAGCTTGCAGCAGCATGAGAACCTTAATAGATTAAAATGCAATACTAGCACTGTAGTAGTTTTGACCATTATTATAGAATTCTGTAGGGCTTTTTAAAATAAAGGGCTTATGGATAAAATAAGCCCTAACAAGGAACTTTCACATAAAGCTTGAAGTGAGCCTTTTATATGATTAGAAAACAATTTAATTAACTACTCCCCATTATTTTATATTTGTAGTCATCGCCACACCCTTGGGTTGTGTCTGGGTCTGAAATCTCACAGGGAAGCCTTTCCTCAAGAAAGTCCAGGTTTAAAGATCCAAGAGTTTCTGATAACCATTTAAAGTGTTGATGTTTATCAGGACCAAACACAAACTCCAAGTCTTTTGAGGTTCACCCATTGCTAAATACTGACCAACACTTTGTGTTCCTTGGCAAGTTTTATTCCTGGAGCTGTAAAACTATATATAGAGACGTCAAAACCAAACAAGGATTTCCGTTTTGTGTTTCCTTTTGGTTTATTATATAGAGGGGATGAACTAATTCATGAACTTCTGCCTGTTTCTGATTTACGCAGTGTAGATCATCTTATGGGTCTGCTGCTGTATTTGCTAGCTAATGATTGGCAGGTCAAGCAGGTCAGACTATGGCTCGCTACACCAAATTCAAATCAAAACAAACACCACTAATGTGACAAGTATGTCTCAACAAACGTGCCAGGAGACATGCTTGTCAGAGCTCCACCAAAACAAATCTGGCTTATTCTCACAACAGCTCCACCCACTTCTCCATGCACTTTTCTTATATTTTTCACTCTGCTTTTCTTATTTCATTTCCTATACCACTAGTGGCTGCCATGTCTGTGTCTTAATATACAGGACAGGCATTCCAGTGTTGGCTTTTGTACATTTATATTCCCTGCATGTTGTGTTTTGTCATCACCTCTGGTATTTATTTCACTCCTGAAAGCTCCTTACCCCACAGACTGATACTTTATCTGTCTTTGTACAACGGCCATACAATACAGCCCCAATCCTCACAGGAGCCTTTGAACACTACCAGAATAATTTGCTCCTCCGGCACCCTCATGTGTAGGAGGAATTCTGTTTTTCTGAAAACTCCAGTGGTATCTATGAGACCTGGGAGCTCTGTGGTATATGGCACAGTTAAAAGAGCATAAACACTTGATTTTAGGAAGAGCTCCACTCCCCTTTATATTGTAATGAACTGTCCAGTATTTCAGTCGTGCTCAGATCTCACCTTTCGGTGACCTAGAGGCTGTATTCATATTACATCCTCCGTATTATGCTAAAAGAACATTAAAGTTGCAAATTCTAACATTCAAAAGTTAGTGAATATCAGCCTTAAGGTTGCCTGTGCAACCTTCATTTGCACCCCTTGATCATGTGCATTAAGATACAGTCTTTAACTACATGATCTTCTTCCTCATTCAGTGCATAGGATGGACAGTGCTGACTGATTGAGCAGCTATTCATTTTTTTGTTTTAGCCTCATTGGTGTGTGGCCCCTTGCCTGTCCCTTCCAGCTGATCCCCACCTGAGTACGTATCTAGGGTCCCAGGTGGGTGGGGCTAGCCCATGCCACCACCCATGATGCAGCAGCCTCACTACTATTGTTATTCAAGCTAGCTTTGATCCAAATCAAAAACTGGGTCAAAGCTTACTGTGACATTTCGGGTCTTGAATACAGGTCTGGGAGTCCCCAGACAACTGCCGCCTCCTGGCCTTCAACCAATGTCTTCTGAAACCTGGTGGGTTGAGAAGCCAGTAGGACTATAGGCTCAGCCAAGGCACCACCCATGGGAGTCCTGATTGGAGGATTACCTGCCTCCACCGATTGGTCCAACCACACTATTTAAGCCAGAAGAAGGTACAGGAAGTTTGTCTGAGCAATAATAAGGTGATTTCCTGTCGTGCTTGCTTCCTGCATCCAACCCTGTTCCTGATTCCTGTTCTGCTCCTGGCTCCTGCTTCATCCCTGCCTTCGCTCCTGCTCCATGTTAATTCCCTGCCTCTCCTCCAGTTCCTGCCCTTACATCTTGCCTCTAATCATCAGTGACCAGTCCTGCCTCTGACCCAGGCTCTGACTTCTGGCCCTGCTCCACCCACTAGACCTGACTCCTGCTCGGACTACTAGACCAGGTCTACATCCTGGTCTATAACACTAACTCAGAAGTGTCTCCCTATGCAGTCATGCTTCCCGATTGCAATGTAGACGTACCCTGGAGAGGCCTACAACTGAACAGTTTAGGGCACATCCCTTGCCATATGCTCTGTACTGCACATCTCCAGCCCACTACCATAGCAAATATCTGCAATAAGAAAGAAAAAGCTAGAGGGGGTACAACAATTAGCCCAGTAACCCCAAATTACCTGGCACTGTTCTTTCACCAAGGACCTTGGCAGTTGTATCCAACCAAATGACATTGTTAATTAGCATGCAGCACACATTTCCTTGTGCTGCCCATATATGTATTTCATTCATCTGACGTCAATGGCAGTACTACTGAAAGTAATAAAACTGGAACTCTCATCACACCCTCTGAACAGGATACCCTTCTATTCTGCCAGCCTTCTTTCAGCTCTGCATCTGCCAAATTCTATGTGCCTTGCAAAACTGCAAAAGCCTTTCTAGCCCCAGTCTACAAATGGGAAACCAAGGCAACTGAATGATATGCAGATTGTAATAAATTATAACAGTTTAGATTGATAACTCATAGCCCCCAAATACCAACATGCATTACAAATGATTTTAGACTTTTTTCTAGGGCATTCCTATGTTTTAAACAATTAAAAGGATACAGTTAAATAAAGACACTTGGTTACTCATTAAGCAAGGAATTTTCCCGAAAAGTGAAATATCTTTGATAGATACTAGAAAACAGTGATCCCCCACTAAGTGCACTAGCCCTTGGAAAGCTGAGTGCCTTCTAAAAGTTGAATGTCCTCAATGCCTAACAAAAGCAATGGGAGTTGAGGACCTTCCCTGTTTTGAAAGAGCTGCTCACAGCAGCAGGATCCAAAGTTTGGGCATGTTGGATCCAGGGTTTTAATTTGGGCTCATTTCTAACACACACTAAAGTTGTAATGCAAAAAGCAGACATTAAAGTCTTAGGGAAACAGGAAAATTAAGTTTGAAATGACTTGTAATGTGAATCAGACTTGGGCAATGTGACCTATGTTTTCCATGATGATCCCAAAGTGGAAGTTGCCTAAAAAAAGTAGGCATACTGGTCACAGCCGTGAAAACTATGCTTCCTTGAAGCTTGCATGACCAGAGAGGTTTTCCAGTAACACTGGAAATAGCCTTCTGCTGACAAGGTCAAGATGGCATCACACATACACATCACAGTTAGAGAAAACCTGTTTACCACGGCATTTTTATTTCTGTCCTGTTGTGCAAATATTTCCAAACTGTTTCTGGATACTGCCAGCATGCCCTGAGATCTCTTCACAGTTACTATTAAACAATAACTAATCTTCTTACAAACACAGATCAAAACCCTGTCCTGTGCCATAGGGATGTGCTGGGGTGATGCTGGGAGGGTAAGAAGAGAACATACAAAGACTCCTCCTCCCCACGCACCTGCTCAGCACGAAAGCTATCTTTGGAGTGTTCTCCTGAGCACTAAGAGAGGGGTCCTGGCTAATGTGCTCGCATTCCACAAGCCCTGAGTGTGTGGGTCTAGCTTGATCAGGACACTTCTCTGCATACACTTCTGTGTTGAGCAGCTGCTAGAGTGGTGTGCAGGACTGTTCCTTTCAGATGGAGACTCCATGTTTTAAATATAAATGACCATTGTAACCATTTCTCAGTCACTTTAAAACCCTTGGGTCTTCTCTAGGGTTTATTTTGTCTACTAAACCAGTAGGGTACCTGGTCAATTATTAAAATGGAGCAGGAACTTGTGCAACTGTGGTCATATGTAATTTTTCCAGGCTGGTTAGCCAGACCTTAACTGGCACCGTTCTGTCACTGGGCACCTTGAAACTTGTGCAGTGACCCGTTCACGATCCACATGCCATCTTTAATTACAATGCTGCAATTATTTCTCTTCACCTTCACTGCCAGTAAAATAGCTTCATTCATCTCCCACAATGGTTGGTCTAATGACATCAGTGGCAGCGCTGCTGTGAACAATAGAACTGGAAACCTATTTTTCTGATTCACTAGTTTTATTTATTTATATGTATGAAAGAATCTTTCAATGAATACCAAAATGGGCAAATGGTATTATTCTGAATAAAAGATATTATTAATCTCTTGCATTTCTAAATCCTTCTCTCTCTCTAGGGATTACAGGGCACTTTACAAATTGTACAAACTCTATTTGATTCTATTCATTTTATTATCTGATACAACATTTCTATCCTAACCAGAATGTAGTAAATAAAGTAGTCTAGCAAGTCCTCACATGGGTTAGAATTCATCTTAGTTCCTTCTCTCTCTTTTTCCATGCCTTATAAAATAAACTATGTCAGATTTTTAATTTTCAAAATTTACAACCAGATTTTCTCCATTCTATATTGTGCCCAACTCCGCCCCAAACCAGCCATCTATAAGACATTCAAAACTGGCTTTAATAATTCCCCCAGGATGCTGGAGGTATAGCCAAGAAAGTGTTGCCAACTAAGTGCCTGATTCTGTAAGTTGCTGAGTGCCTCCTGCCAGGTGGTGAGCATCTATAACTTCACTTGAAATTAAGGCAAGTTAAGGATGTTCAATACCTCACAGAACTGGTCCCTCCCTGGCCCACTTTTTGGTTCTGCTTGGTCATAAAAGCACAATATTGACACAAGATTGTCCAACAAGATTGTCCAGAGTTTGTGGCAGGAGGGCAACTTGCCAGGAGCTCAAGGGCCACACCTAATTTTCACATATAATGGTTGAATGAGAAAGCAATGCACACAAATAGTTGATCTAATTTCCATTTTGTCACAGGGGTATTCTTCCAGGTAATTCCACTGACGTCAATTAAATGGAGCGGTGAGTCAAGCCCAGTATTTGCTTCAACTCATAACTTCCATGAAAGATGATTAGAAACTGCTTGCCATTTGAGTTCCCAGCAATAAAACCTTACAAGTGAGTCTCAGCTGCATTTAACTGCATTTGGACCACTTTTGATATATGTAGTTCATGCAACTGTAGAATTTACACTTTCTACTAATCTTGGTACACTGGATAACTATACAGGATGGTTTGCTTTTTCTTGCTAAACCGACTCTTGTGAAAAAGGACATGTGTGGTAGTAGGTCTGTCACATTTTTATATGTCTGTGAACTATAATATATGAGACTATCCCCTTCCATACATAGGCCATATAAGCTCATTACAAACTACATATACTGACTTGTATGTCATATATGTTACATTTACTTTTGTATCAGATAGGAAGTGGATTTTCACTACCAAAATAACAGCTAGGGAAATTGTACTGACACTGAAAAAATAAGGATCAACCCAGAGATGCTAAATAGGTGTCTGACAATCACTATTATTGTTCAGACAGAAAAGTGAAAGCTGCATTAAAAATATGGGTGAGTTTATTATTCCTTTAATGAGTATTTCAATAGTGTATGCTCCACCCATTTTTTGGGGGTCTGATCCAATGCCCATTCAAGATATTGTGGGTTTTTTCATTGAACCAGGTCCTTGTGTTGTTTTTATTAGTTGATATGGTACAAATTGTGAAGTTCATAATTGTTTTTCTCTCTTTTTTTCTAAACAACTCCAGTGAAGATTTTTCTTTAAGTTTTAAGGGACTTCGATCTCACCTCTGAACATGTAGATATGTTAAATTAACAATAGGATATGAAATATAATCTCAGTGATATTTTGTATCAGCTGGGTTATTTTCAACACCTCCACCGTCCACGTTGCATCCGATATGTTGTTGCTTGTAGGTATTTTGAATCAGAAATCTGTAGGTTTGTTTTTATACCAGCAATTCAACCACTATGCTGTTTAACCTTCTGTATGTTCAATGTTTAATCAGGGCTGAGAACGAGAATGCCAGACTGTATGAAAACATGAGTTGCAGATGTGTTCAAAAAACCAAAAGGAAGCTGTAATTTTCTGGAAGAGAAGGTCATCTTTAAACTTACAGAAAAGGGCATATATAGATCTCTTACAAAAACATGTAATGATTCTTTGTCACTGTCCACAGTGGCATCCATTTGCCTTTGCCAATGTGCAATCTGTCATATCCGTCACATGTTGGACACAGTTTGTTTTGGTCAGATCTTTATACCACATCCTTTTGGGGACTTTCTCTTTCTATTCCCATTGTCTGCCTCCTCTTTCTTCCCCCCACTTCTGGGGAAAAAGTAAACTTTCCATTTTGCTTATATATATTTTTCCTGTTCAAATATTTTAGCATAGATTTTTAACTTAAGCATATTATTTATTTGTATTACAGCAGCACCTTGTGGCCCCAGCCAAAAGCAGGGCTCCACTGTGCTGGGCACTGCACAGACATACAGTAAGAGACAGTCCCTGCCCCAGAGAGTTTACAATGTAAGCTGTCAAGAGAGGCAAAGGAATGCTATTTTCCTCATTCCTTACAGGTGGAGAAAACATTTTGCCCAAGGTCACACAGGAAATCTGTGTCAAAGACAGGAACTAGACCCAATCTCCTGAATTTCAGTCTGGTCCATTTGCCACAAGATCATCCTAAACTTATTCTACCAGCACAATCACAATGCAGTGGAATATGACACCTTCAGTTCTGTTCTTTCTCTTAATTCATTTGGAATAAGTCATTACCATATAAATACAACTTCATCTCTACACCTTTTTTTATATGAGTCTTTGAAACTCTTTATGAACATTAATTCTCACAACATTCTGGCTAGGTAAGTATTACACCATTTTTCACATATGCAAACTGAAACACAGAAAGATAAAGTGACTTGTCTAAGTTCACATAGCAATCCAGTGGTTGAGTCAGGAAGAGAAGCCAGTTGTCCCGACACAAAGTTTCATACTCAAACCACTAGGTAGCATTACCAGCTAATACTTCACTCCATTCAGTCAAAAATAACTCCCAGAGTGACCTTTGGGCTCTGAGAACAGACTGTGCAAAGATCCCTGGGGCAGAATTACCAAATCACAGATGAATGTGAAGTAACAATTATTCAAAGCCAACATCTTAATTGATTATATTTGTCTTTTTTCCTTTCTGATTTCACATTGTTGTGTAGCAGCTTGCAATCTTGTCAAGCTATTGATAATTTCAAATTATTTCTTAAATACGGTGTCACAAGAATGCCCATTGAGTGTCTGTGAGCAGTTTGCTGCAAATATTCCATATTTGAGAGGTGTTAGGCAGTTTCAATAGACACAGTCACACAGTGTTGTTTCTGTTCCCTGATTGGACAAGCATAACTCTTCCAATCAAATTTCTGGTGCAAATTCTATTTTGAGTTCAAAGCCCTCTTTCCACAAATACTGGCTAACAGTCACTTAAAAGTCAAAATGTATTAAAGGGAGACATGGAGCTGATCTAGCTTTGATTTTTCCAAGCTCAAGCAAAGATACAGTGCGTGCCTTTTGATAGTAAGGCAATAAAAACAGCATCCTTCCAACCAGTTATGGGTCTCTGTAGCTGTTTCCAGGATGCTTAAGAATTTTGCTCAAGGAAAAGAGCCCACTTGGTTGGTTTGTTGCAGTCAGACACTGGAGTTGCGCTCACACAGTTTCCACGGGAAGGGCCAAAGAAATTTAATTCTCCACAATTTCTTTTAAAATAAAAGTATGTCTTTTAAGAGCCTTGGTTGGAATGTTAAGCGTATTTCTTTTTTCAGCAGGACAACAGAACAAGTGCATTAAGGGTGGGGGTGGGGGTGGAATCTGGTGGAAACCAACACTGCCTCTTTCCACTTCAACACCAGCACACTGAGTGAAATGTAGAGGAAATATTTTTTGTCACATGGAAATATTCCCTAAATGGGCTGTTGCAGCCTTACTAATTCACGCTGCCATCTCATCCCCTGTCATCAGCTCAACAGGGTTGTGCCAGGTCAGTACTCTGAGGTGAGGTGACCTAGAAAGCAAATACAAAGTATCCACAGGAAGTGGTACCGGGGATTCAGTAGGTGGCTCTCTGAGTCTACAGAAACAATGATCCAGCATGGTGTTGGGAGGGCAACGTGTCACTGAAGAGGATGAAAAACAAGGTCATGACCGTATCTAGCGGTTAAAACCCCCTTTGCACTTTCCAGGAGAGCGGAGGTGTTATGCCACTGTCCGGACAAATCCCATCAGTGTATTGATAACTGCATTCTGCCTACTTAAACATTCAACTCCCTCTTCACTTTCAGCTGAACAAAAGAAATGAGGAATCCTTGTGGCACCTTAGAGACTAACATATTTATTTGGGCATAAGCTTTTGTGGGCTAGAACCCACTTCATCAGATGTGTGAAATAAAAAATACAGGAGCAGGTATAGATACATGAAAGGATGGCGGTGCTTTACCAAGTGTTAAATCAATTAACAGCAGGATACCAAGGGAGGGAAAATTACCTTTTTGTATTGTTAAACAGTAGCCATCCTTTCCCCCAGCCAGGGGTTAGAGCACTAGGTAAAATGAATTCCGACGGCACATAGACTTTGTAAGTCGACCAGTAGGTGTGATGGCAAAGTATCCCTTATTATCCTTCTGGCTGAAAGTTGCTGTGTTATCTTTAGTGCCTCAGAACTCCAGTCTATGCCATGCCAGGGGAAAAAATATTAGTTAAAGAATGAGCAAACCTGGGAAAAATTTAACTGTACATGCCAGTCACCCAGTGTTTCATGTACTGCCTAGTAACTGCTGCTTTCTGTGCAATTTTGTGATATCCTTTGAGAAGGACTTTATTGCAGTCCACTCTCTCTTTCGTACCTTGGGCCTCTGCCCTACAAACTTGAAATGAATGCAACTACTCACCTGGCTAAAGTGAGGCACATGCACCACATTTTTTCAGGACTGGGGCCTGGGCCCTTTCTACCACTAATCCACATATCCATCGCTATTGCATTGACCCTTCCAAAGGCAGTATTTCCTCAAATAGACTGACTGGCTGATTCCGGTTTTGGAAATGCCAAATTGGGACTTCATCTAACATGCATGGGACACTCCAATTGACTAAGCTCAAGTCCTTGTTGCACTATGACAATGACAGAGGGTCTCAGTACCAGTGGCAGGGAACTTCTGTAAAATTCCTAAACAAAACAGTGTTGCAAAAAGTTGCAGTTACAACTGTATTTAAGTGGAGTCCAGCTAACACCCAAACCAACAATCTATATCTTTGAAAAAACAACACCAAAAAAATCCACCCATGTTTAAAATATTTGGAAGCTTCATAATAATAATGTCATTCTCCCCCCTCCCGATTTACATCATCCACCCACATTTAAGTTTGCCCCTAAAATTTTCAGAAGTTTGTTCAAAAGATCAAAACAACCAAAGTTGGTTGGGAATGGAGCCCTTGAATAACAAATAGGATTTCATAATCTCCTAATAATTTGTAATTTTGACTTTTGCATATATACATGCAAGTTTTAGATGGTTAACTTAAGGGTGAGTGGATGTTGTAATATTTGGGGGGCTAGGGGATCAGAGGGACTCAACTGAACACACTTTCAGCCTTAATATTAACTGAGGTTTTTTTGTTTAGTAATTTCCATGTTTTTTGACAGAACGCAAAATGTTTGTCAAGTTGATATATGGTTTGCAGGAGAGGATCCCTGCTTGCACATATATTCTTATGTCCACCAAGTCAAGGCTTCTCTTCTGCAGACTTTAGGAAGTTCATAGAAAGTATATGTGTGGGGAGAGAATTATACATGGGAAAGATGTGGGGGAGGAAAAGAAAGGGAGGGTTTTTATCCATATGGAAAACTTTAAGGGCTTGAAATGTTTTATTGTATCTAGAAAACCAATATCTAGAATGTTGTTAACATGGATTTCAAACTGCCTTTCCCATTCCTCCCTGTATGCCACAATCGGTGCTCCCCTCAATCTAATCTCAATCTAGAGAATATGGTTTTAGAGGTCTATATATTACAAGGCATATCTGCCCAGCAGTTCACTAGAGAAGTAACTAAAATCAGTAATGGAATTAATTTTCCTGCATTGTCTGAGAGAGGGGCCTTCTGTGCTCCCAAAAAAGGGGTGGGGCAGATATGGACCATCCCAGGTATTCCTCCTGAAGCTCTTTCTGGGTAAAGGAGGTAGTCACAAGGTGTCTTTCTGGAGATTTGAGGGAGGTGATAGATGGAACCCAGCACAGAAACAGATGGCAGGCCATTGGGCCTAAGACACTGAAATACATGGTGAGTGGGAGATCTGTGGGTCAAGGGGTGCTGAGGAAGAGGAGAAGGAGGAGGGTTGAGCCAGGTGCTACAAACTGCAGCAGCAGATGTTTGAGAACATTTCTGAACTTGGGCTGGTGTCCAGGCATATTAGGGAACCTGGAACTCATCCATGTGGATTCTGGGTTTGATGCAAAGGATTTGCACAACCTTAGTGCCAACCTACGTAAACCAAAGCCATAGAACAGGTTTGTCCAGACCCCTGCCAACTGAAACCACTGGATTCTGTGGTGCTCTAGCTGTGACCTTCCCCTCCCCCATTGTTTCCACGCTTCCCAGTGACAAAAGCTGAACTTTTATCCTAGCACATGTTTAGCTGCTGCTATTGTTCAGCTGACTAATTTCTCATAGTTTCACTCCCACCTACCTCCTTTCCTCACATACCTGTACAAAAATTAAGAGAACAGCCTGCTGCTATGCTTATGTTGTGCTTAATCATTAAATCAAACCCACGCGAAGAAGGATGGGGGGAGAAGAAAGGCTTAATTATGAGAAATGCAATCAAGGAAGATCACGGGAACCTGCAAGAAAAGAATCAATGAAGCAGTAGCAGTCACTAGTCAATGGTGCGTCAGCAAGCAGCAGTCGGGATGTCTGGGCTGCCCAGGTCTTTTGGAAGGCTATTCAGAACTGGATTTAAGGATAAAAGTCTATTGGGCAGGAGGCTAATGTTTAGCAAAGGGCCTGAGTATGGTGAGCTGGAGAACTGGACTGAGGGGAACTGCAGAAGGAAAATGGGATTGATACATAGCATCCAAAGGGAACTGGATCCAGTAAAGGAGTGTCACCCCTCCATAGCCACAAGCTGGGAAAGGTTTTCGATTTTGTTTTACTGGAAGCACCAAAACCACAATGAAATCAAATTCAAAACACAGACTAAAGCAAGCTTTCTGTACAGGGAAACAGCCATCATTTAATGTCTCTCTGTGGTTACTCCTTTCCCTATCCAAGATCTTGATGGGTCTCTTCTTCATTCTTTTAAATTATCTGAGTTTTCTCTCTAATTATCTCTGCTTTCAATCCCCTTTTAAAAGGTTTTTTCTCTCTCTTTCTCTCCCCTTCTCTGATTCAACTTCTTCCCTACTTACTTTTACCTTCATTGTTTTTTCTCCCTCCACCTTCCTACCAACCCTCATTCTCAGTTTTTCCTCATCCCTCTTTCTGCACTACTCCCTCTTCCTGCTCCTATCTCCTCATCCTTGGTCCTCTCTGCTGTCCATTTCGATCATATTGGTGCTCTTCACCCCTGTTTCCCCAACTGCATATTTGCACCCTCTACCATTTTTCTCCTTCCTTTCTCTGCCCCATTTTTCTGCCCCTGTGACTTTGTGTCCTGTGCAGCTGCCCCACTCTCCCTGCCCTGGTTACAAACCTATCACGTATTAGTCCTTTCCTCCCCTTTTCCCTCCCTCTGGCCATCTCTCCCATTGTCTCTTTCTGTCCCACCCACCTTCACTCAGAGAAATGGGGGCTAATATTATGCTAATATATTACAGAAAAGAACAGCAGATTATTACTTAGAGTTTTTAGAAAGCTTGGGGATCATTTAATGAAGGATGTTTAATAAACATCAGTTGTCCCTAGTAAGCAGCAATCTCTTTTTTTCAAGCTTACTTTTTTCCATCTTCTCTTCTTTCTATATTTATTTATATCAGCTCTCCCTACATTTATGGGATTGGGGATCCGCTTTTTAAAACAGAAGCAAAACAAAAGAGAGGAAGGATGATCTTGTGACTCAGACCCTGGACTGGGACTCAGGAGATGTGGGTTCAATACCTGGCTGTGCCACACGCTGCCTGAGTGATTTTGAGCAACCTATTTAATCTCTCTTTGCCTCAGTTCCAACTGTAAAATGGGGTGATAGAACTTTTTTCCCACCTTTTGTCTATCTTGTCTATTTAGACTGTAAGATCTCCAGGGCAGGGCCCATCTCTTGCTTGGTAGATGTACAACAGCTAGTACAATAGGACCCTAGCCTCAGATGGGGCATCTAGGTGATACTGTAACACAAATAATGACAATGATAAAGAGTGAGAGCAGATGCACATCAGAGAGCTTACTAGGTTGGCAGTTCATATCTCTCAGAGTTCTCCTGACTAGGAGGACTCATTCATACTTCAGGAACAAAGGCATCATAAGGAATCAGTTTCATCTGGATTATATTTGTGTTTCCTATTTACAGTATTTAAGCATTCCAAAATTTCATGGATTAAGTGTCCCTTTTTTGCTGCTGCTCCTTTCCAGGCAGTGACTATAAGACAATATTGAATCACAGTTCTCTTCCCTTTCACCTAAAATTGATTGCTAAGTAAATAACATTCTTGTTAGCTATAACTTCAAGAAAAAGCTGGAACTTCTT
The DNA here is from genome assembly GCF_007399415.2 of Gopherus evgoodei. Taxonomy (NCBI): domain Eukaryota; kingdom Metazoa; phylum Chordata; order Testudines; family Testudinidae; genus Gopherus; species Gopherus evgoodei. The sequence continues at coordinate 124,069,806 of NC_044326.1, read as the reverse complement.
TACATGTGAGTTAAAAGCTGCAGGATGCAGGTTGGTCCCAAGAGGAAAAAACAAAGATAAATTTGCTTGCTGGCCCACTCACACACCAATACCACACATAGCAATGTACATTGTACTAAATCAATTATCTTTTAAAAATGCCCTATACAATATCTGCTATATGTTAGGAGCTGCCTGAGCAGCTGTCTTGATGGCATGTATCCCTGGTATAACTACTGCATTCAGTGCAGTTATATCAGGGATACATTTGGTTGGGGCATCAAGTTTAAATGATTAGGGATGAAAAACATTAACAGATCAGCTAAAAAATGAACAAAGCGAAAGAAGCGGAAACAATTAATCACCCCCACATGAAGGGAAACCATTGCAATGGGAGAGACATTCTCCAGCTATCACATGAGCAGCTGATTATGTAGTCATCTCTTTCTTTAGACTCACTGACTCAATTGGTCATAGACCAGTCTGAGATAATGTAAGTTTAAACTAGCAGCAAAGAATGTTAAAATTGAAAGTGGGCAAATTTTGGAGAAGAAAGAGAAAAGGAAAGATAGATCAAAATCTCTGTGCAACAGTTCAATGGATTCTCTCCCCTCTGCTCTTTCTGGAAATGATTACATAGTACAGGAAAAGCAAGATAGCAGGGAAAGCTTCCTGTGGGATCAAGAGAAACTCGAGCTTTGCCAGCTATTCCTGGCACCCATGAGGGTTCAATAACCCGTAATGGTGTGTTACACCTTGTGTGTCTAACTACATGTTAGTAGCACCAGCATCAGTGCAGACTTCTTCTGTGACCTTCAGGACTGCTCCTCTCATAAGTTTAATCCATGACAAGGTGTGCTCTGGTGCTTCCTACTGGTGTGCAGAAAGAGAAAGGAGCCTCTGAAAGAAAATGGCAACGGAGAGAGCATGATGGACAAATCTGTGTACTGAGGTTGTGTCTGGGCTTTAAGTAAAGTGCTTACAATCAGCATTTGGATTCTTCTAGTACTGCTCATCAGGAGGAGTGTAGGAAAGCCCAAAGACATTACAAAGGAGCCTTCCTAAGTGAGGCTGAAGATATCAGGCATTAGCCTGAATACTGAAAACCTCAGACCTCTAGACAACAGGATCAACCAGTGGTGAGCTGGAGCCAGTTCACACTGGTTCGCACGAACCGGTTGTTAAATTTTGAAGCAGTTTTAGAACCAGTTGTTAACCTGTTTCCCTGCGAGGGGACACGGCGGCTTTGATGGGCTCCGGCCAGGAAGTGATGTAATTCATCCTCTGGCCGCCAGGGGCTCTGCGCTGCGGGATCCATGTGGGCTGCCACCTGGCCCTGGGCATGGGTCCTGTTGCTGCTGGTGCTCCACCAACCACCTGGGGCTCCCGCTACTGCCTGGTGGGTCCCTGGCTGCTCTGCTGGGCCTGGGCTGCGTCCTGCTACTCGGGCAGCTTCGAGCTGCTCTCCCTGTGAGTACCCGCCACCCTGCTCGCAGCCAGCCCTTCTCCAGTCCCTGCCCTGCCCGCAGCCAGCCCGTCTGCAGCCAGTCCCGCACCCCTTGCCCTGCCTGCAGCCAACCCCTGTCGCACCCCCCTGCTCTGTCTCCAGCCAACCCCTGCCACAACCCCCTGCCCTGTCTCCAGCCAACCCCTGCCACAACCCCCTGCTCTGTCTCCAGTCAACCCCTGCCACAACCCCCTGCCTGAAGCCAGCCAGCCCCGCACTCCTTTGTCTCCAGTCAATCCCTTCCGCACCTCACTTCAGCCCTGCCGAAAGTCAGCCAGCCCCACACCCCATTGTCTCCAGTCAGCCCCATATACTCCTGTCTCCAGCCAGCCTCACACCCCCTGCCCTGCCCACAGCCAGTCCCGCACCCCCTGCCTCCAGCTAGCCCTGCCCCACGCTCCTGTTTGCAGCTGGCCCCATGTCCATTGGTGCCCTGCAGTTCCCAAGGCAGTAACCCCGCACACCTGCTTCAATGAGGGGGTCAGGGAGCAGCTGGGACCCACACATGTGCACACCCTAGGGTGACCAGACAGCAAGTGTGAAAAATCGGGACAGGGGGTGGAGGGTAATAGGAGTCTATATAAGAAAAAGACCCAGAAATCAGGCCTGTCCCTATAAAATTGGGACATCTGGTCATGCTAGCACACCCCCAGGGAGTGGTGGGGACCCACACATGTGAAACGGAGCTCATTTCTAGTTCAGGCCCCTCTTTTTTAAAAAGAACTTTAGATGTGGTTAACATACATCCATATTTTCCTGGACATGTCAGGCTTTTTAGTTCTTAAATCACCATCTGGGAAGAATTTTTAAAATTTAAAATTCCCGGGAAAATACGGACGTATTTTTTATTGTTAAGTATGACTCCCAATGACTCAATGCATTGCCACTTCTTATGGAGAAAGGTACACAAAATACATACTGTGGCACAGCCCTTAAATCAGAACTTTTTATAGGGAACCTGTTATTAAGATTTTGGCAGCTCATCACTGGGCTCAACTATATACTATTAACCACTGAAGTCAGTGAATATTGTTGAAAGACTATTAACCTCTGGACCCGTAACCCTGGTCATGGGATTGTGACCAGGAAACAAAGTTTCTTGCCAGCACTCCTATATGTCAGCCCTTTATTACAAACTATACAACTCCAGTCTGGCTTGTTAAAAGAACACAGATTTGATAGTTCCATAGTGTCAGCCACAGAATGCTTAGGAGGTGGGGAGCAGCCTGAGACACTAAAAGAGAAGCAACCATTCATTCTTGCTTGGAGTTGGCCTCCATCTATGGAAAAGGAGGAGGAGAACACAGAAGTGAATTGGGAACCTCCAGCTGGACTCACTGAGCTCTCATCTGTAGTTACATAATGACAAATATATACTGGGCAGGAAACTAAAACGTCATCATTTGAGAACAGCCACCCTGATGCTAAGTGGAGATATCTTCATAACTACAGTTTGACATGTTCTGATTTTTCCTATACAGGGGAACATTCTGAAGGGTGCACATGTCACAGCTCACTGCTGTAGCATTTTCAGACTTCTTTGGTTTTGAAACCAGACAACTTTTTTTCCTCTCTCAACTCTCTGGGTCATTAGAAAAACATGTGAAAGGAAAGCCAAGGCAGTTACTATTTTACCACATACACAGAAGCCCCACCTCAATGGAATCTAATCTGTTTACTTGAATCCAGGCAGATGATTTTAAGCTAATTCACCTATCCCAGCAAACACGCCAACCTTGATTTGCCAATAAGTCTGTCTACTAGTGTCACGGAGTGTGGGGGAGTCCAGTCCTGCACCCCTCTTCCTGGGACTCACAGTGACTCTCAGCCAGCCAGTAAAACAGAAGGTTTATTGGACAACAGGAACACAGGTTACAGCAGGGCTTGCAGGCACAGTCAGGACCCCTCCACCGAGTCCTTCTGGGCTTTCAGGGTGCTTGGATCCTAGCTAGGATACCCTGAATTCTGCCCATCCAGCCCCAAGCCCAAACTCAAACTGCTTCCCTCCTGCCACTCCCTTCCTTTGTCCCCTTCCCGGGTAAAGGTGTTGACCTTTCCCCTCCCTTACCTAGCTCAGGTTACAGGCTCTGGCATCGTCCATCCCCTAAGTCCTCCCCTGCTCTCCCACTCCCCACACAGACAGTACCTACTGCATCACATCTCTCCCCCCTTCGAGACTGAACTGAGCGGGGTCACTCTGCCCAGTGACCTGGGGAAGTTCAGGGCCCCCTCTCCGGGACAACGCATCCGTTGTCAGGTTGGCACTTCCCTTCACATGGAACACGTCCATGTCATAGTCCTGCAGGAGCAGGCTCCACCTCAGGAGCTTGGCGTTGGCTCCTTTCATCTGGTGCAGCCAGGTCAGGGGAGAGTGGTCGGTGTACACGGTGAAGTGTCGCCCAAAGAGATATGGCTCTAGCTTCTTAAGGGCCCACACCATGGCCAGGCATTCCTTCTCGATGGCCGCGTAGCTTTGTTCCCGGGGTAGCAGCTTCTTACTCAGGTACACGATGGGGTGTCTCTCCCCCTTTTCATCCTCCTGCATTAACACCGCCCCCACTCCCGTGTCTGAGGCATCGGTGAACACCATAAAGGGTTTGTCAAAATCTGGGTTTGCCAGAACTGGGCCACTAACCAGAGCCTCCTTCAGCGTCCGGAAAGCCTCCTGGCACTGCTCAGTCCAGATCACCTTGTCTGGCTTCCCCTTTTTGCACAGTTCAGTGATGGGGCCGGCTATGGCACTAAAGTGGGGCACGAACCTTCGATAGTACCCCGCCATCCCAATAAAGGCCTGGACCTGCTTTTTGGTTTGGGGGGCAGGCCAGTCTCTGATTACCTCCACCTTGGCTGGTTCCGGCTTCAGGCAGCCGCTCCCCACCCGATGGCCCAGGTAAGATACTTCAGCCATACCCACCTTGCACTTCTCAGCCTTTACTGTTAACCCAGCCTTTCGGAGTCGGTCCAGGACTTGTTTAACCTGGGACATGTGGTACTCCCAGGTCTGGCTGAAGACGCAGATGTCATCAATATACGCCACGGCAAAACTCTCCATCCCCCTCAGTAGCTGATCCACCAGGCGCTGGAAGGTGGCCGGTGCTCCCTTGAGGCCGAAGGGCAGGGTCAGAAACTCATAGAGCCCCAGAGGGGTGATAAAGGCCAATTTCAGCCTGGCGTCTGCGTCCAGCGGCACTTGCCAGTAGCCTTTGGTAAGATCCATAGTGGTGAGGTACCGAGCACCTCCCAGCTTGTCTAGGAGCTCGTCAGGCCTGGGCATAGGGTAGGCATCAGATACGGTGATGGCATTGAGCTTTCGATAGTCCACACAGAACCGGATTGACCCATCCTTCTTGGGAACCAGCACCACTGGCGAGGCCCAAGGGCTGGAAGACGGCTGGATCACCCCCAAAGCCAGCATGTCCCTGACCTCTCTTTCAAGATCCTGGGCAGTTTTACCAGTGACCCGAAAAGGGGAGCATCTTATAGGGGGATGTGACCCGGTCTCCACCCGGTGGACAGTCAAATTAGTGCGTCCAGGCTGGTTGGAAAACAGCTGTCAGTATAGATGCATCACCCCCCTGATCTCAGCGTGCTGGCCCGGGGTCAGCTGATCAGAGAGGGGAATCGCCTCCAGTGGGGAACCCGCTTTGGTCCCAGGGAATAGATCTACTAAGGGGTCATCTCCCGGCCCCTCCCAATGTCCACACACGGCCAACACCACATTCCCCCTGTCATAGTATGGTTTCATCATGTTCACATGGTACACCCGATGGTGATGTGCCCGGTTTGACAGCTCCACCACATAGTTTACCTCATTCAGTTGCTTGATAACCTTGAAGGGCCCTTCCCAGGCGGCCTGGAGTTTGTTTCTCCTCACGGGGATGAGAACCATCACCTGATCTCTGGTGGCGAAGGCACGGGCCCGTGCCGTGCGGTCATACCAGACCTTCTGCCTCCTCTGGGCTCGGGCCAGATTCTCCCTGGCCAGGCCCATGAGCTCGGCCAGTCTTTCCCGGAAGGTCAGGACATACTCCACCACTGACTCTCCCTCGGGAGAGGCCTTTCCCTCCCATTCGTCCCTCATCAGGTCTAGGGGCCCCCTTACCCGCCTTCCATACAACAGTTCGAAAGGTGAAAACCCGGTCGATTCCTGGGGTACCTCCCTGTATGCGAACAGTAGGTGAGGTAAGTACTTGTCCCAATCCTGCGGGTGCTGGTTCATAAATGTTTTTAGCATCATCTTCAGCGTCCCGTTGAACCTTTCTACCAGCCCGTTGGACTGGGGGTGATACACTGAGGCCCAGTTGTGCTGGACCCCACATTTCTGCCATAAGGACCGGAGCAGAGCCAACATGAAGTTGGACCCCTGGTCCGTTAAGACCTCCTTGGGGAACCCCACCCGACTGAAAATTGTCAGCAGCGCATCAGCCACTGTGTCGGCTTCGATAGAGGACAAGGCCACCGCCTCGGGGTAGCGAGTGGCAAAATCCACCACCAACAGGATGTATTTCTTCCCTGACCGGGTCATCTTGCTGAGGGGTCCCACTATGTCCATGGCCACCTTCTGGAAAGGTTCTTCTATGATGGGTAAAGGCCTCAAAGCCACTTTCCCCTTGTCCCGGGCCTTCCCCACCCTCTGGCAGGGGTCACAGGATTGACAGTACTGTCGGACATGGGTAAAGACCCCAGGCCAGTAAAAGTTCTGTAGCAGCCTCTGCCTGGTGCGTCGGATTCCCTGGTGCCCTGCGAGAGGGATGTCATGGGCCAGGTACAGCAGCTTGTGACGAAACTTCTGGGGAACCACCAGCTGCCTCCTGATCCCCCATGACTCTACTTCCCTTGGGGGAGCCCATTCTCGGTACAGGAACCCTTTCTCCCACAGGAACCTCTCCTTGCAACCTCTCCTCTTGGTCTGTACCGCACTAAGGTCAGCCCGGTCCCGGTGCTTCCGCAAGGAGGAATCTTTCTGCAACTCAGCCTGGAACTCAGCAGCTGGGACAGGGATGGGGACCGGCTCTCTCTTGCTGGCTGGGTCTGAGGCCGCAGCCTCTCTGCACCGTGCCCTTGGGCGTTCCCCGCTCCCTGGGTTAGGGTCCTGCCCCTCGGGTCGAGTACCTTCCCCGTTGTCGGGGTGCAGTGCCATTTGCCGACTCTGACTACGAGTCACGACCAGGGCACTCTGGGTGTTACTAGGCCAGTCCTCGAGGTCCCCTCCCATTAACACGTCAGTGGGCAAATATCGGTGTACCCCCACATCCTTGGGGCCCTCCTTGGCCCCCCATTTCAGGTGTACCCTTGCCACGGGCACCTTGAATGGGGTCCCGCCCACGCCCATCAGGGTCAGGTAGGTGTCAGGCACCATCCGATCTGAGGCCACTACCTCGGGTCGGGCCAGCGTCACTTCTGCGCCCGTGTCCCAGTACCCAGTGACCTTCCTCCCATCTACCTCCAGGGAAACAATGCACTCCTTCCAGAGGGGCAGCCCCGCGCCCACTCGGTAAACCAAAAACCCGGAGCCTGGAGCATCCACAGGTGGTACGTTGCCAGCCCCCCTTTCCTGGGAATGTAGCCCCTCCTCCGATTGGGTTTTTACCCAGTCCACCCTCTGCGGGTTGGGTCTCCTTGGTCTGTCCCTGAGCTTGGGGCACTGGGCCCGTATGTGACCTCGTTGGCCACAGCGATAGCAGCCCATGTCTCGTGGGTCCCCTTGAGTGGGTCGGAGGGACCTGCTGCTGGATGTTCCCCTTTTGGGAAGGTTCTCCATAGGACCCAGCTGGGAGGTCCCATGATGACTCTCTCTCTGCGTTGAGGCAGGCTTGCTCCTTCGAGACTCCTCCCTGCCATCCCCTGCCCGACTGTCCACAAATTGGTCGGCCAGCTGGCCTGCGTGCTGTGGGTTCTCCGGCTTCTGGTCCATCAACCACAGCCTCAAGTCGGACGGGCACTGCTCGTACAGGTGCTCCAGTATGAATAGGTCAAGCAGGTCCTCTTTAGTTTGGGCCCCAGCTGTCCACTTGCGGGCATACCCCTGCGCCCGGTTGACCAGTTGTAGGTATGTGACCTCACGGGTTTTATGCTGGCTCCGGAACTTTTTCCGGTACATCTCAGGAGTCAGCCCAAACTCGCGGAGCAGGGCCTGTTTGAACAGTTCGTAGTCCCCTGCCTCCGCCCCTTTCAGTCGGCTGTACACCTCCACGGCTGTGGAGTCCAGTAAGGGGGTGAGAACTGCAATCCTGTCTGCAGGGTCAACCCGGTGCAGCTCACAGGCATTCTCAAAGGCCGTCAGGAAGGTATCTATGTCCTCCCCCTCCTTATGCCGGGGCAGCAAGTGCTTATCAAAGCTCTTTGTAGGCTTGGGCCCCCCCTCACTCACCGCAGCCAGGGCCCCACTGCTCGCCAGCCGGGCCAGCTCCAGCTCATGTTTACGCTGGTTCTCCTTCTCCTCCCACTCACGCTGGCGCTGGTTCTCCTCATGTTTACGCTGTTTCTCCTTCTCCTCCCGCTCATGTTCACGCTGTTTCGCCTTCTCCTCCAGCTCTTGCCTCTTTAACTCGAGCTCCTCCCGTTTCAGCTCCCTTTCATATTCCAGCCGCGTCCGCTCCACGGATGCCGAGCGTTGCCGGGAGGATTCCCTGCTGGGGGGTGAGCTTCGCTGGGCGGATCCCCTGCTGGCCGGGGGTGTCACGGTGCCCTTGGTATACACTGGGCTCCTCCCCGCCCTTCCCCTAGGCCTAGGAAGGGGGGGTCTCGGGAAGCCCTCGTCCACCGGCTGACCACTCCCAGCGGGGACAGTCAATGGTGCGTGTGCTGCATCTGCCCGGCTGCTTCCCTCAGAGACAGGGCTCCGTTCATTCATGCGGTCTCCCTGCTCCAGCTGGGCAATCAGCTGGTCCTTCCTGAGCCTCCCTGGGTGCAGCCCCCTCTGCTTGCACAGCTCCACCAGGTCACACTTGTGCCGCTTGGCATACATCTTCCTGCTGGGCACTCACAGGCCGGGGTGCTCGCCGCTCCCCACGGTTTCCAGGGGGACCCCTAGTGCACCAGCCCTTCTTGAGGTCACCACCTCTCTGCCAGGGTCGAGCTGCAGACTCTTCCGCCCCTGGGACCGCTCGCTGCAATCCCCTGGGGGACCCTGTTACTGCAAAGTCCTTCTCACTGGGCACACACTCCCAGGGGTTTAATCACCCCTTAGTTTTACTGCTCCCTAGTCACTTACTGCAGGAAGCGCCGTCCACAGGGTGCAGTATATCCCACCGCTGCCACCAGTTGTCACGGAGTGTGGGGGAGTCCAGTCCTGCACCCCTCTTCCTGGGACCCACAGTGACTCTCGGCCAGCCAGTAAAACAGAAGGTTTATTGGACAACAGGAACACAGGTTACAGCAGGGCTTGCAGGCACAGTCAGGACCCCTCCACCGAGTCCTTCTGGGCTTTCAGGGTGCTTGGATCCTAGCTAGGATACCCTGAATTCCGCCCATCCAGCCCCAAGCCCAAACTCAAACTGCTTCCCTCCTGCCACTCCCTTCCTTTGTCCCCTTCCCGGGTAAAGGTGTTGACCTTTCCCCTCCCTTACCTAGCTCAGGTTACAGGCTCTGGCATCGTCCATCCCCTAAAGTCCTCCCCTGCTCTCCCACTCCCCACACAGACAGTACCTACTGCATCACAACTAGATACAGAGGCTGGAGTGTGGGAGAAGGAGATGTGAAGGAAGCATAAGGACATAACACAAGAGAAGCCATCTTGATTGCTTTTGGACTGCAAGCTCTCCAGCATTTCTTCTTCTGTGTTTGTGTTGTGTTTAGCATAATAGGGCCCAAATCCAGCTTGGTGCCTTTGGTAATGTATATGCCAGACTGTATACCCTTACTCACATTCAGTAGTGATTTACTCCAAAAGCGAGTAATTACTTACGGTGAAAGCCGTTATTCACGATGAGTAAAGGTATTGCTGTCTGGCTGTAAATAATGAATAACAATGAATCCCTGTCGTGGAGGGATCCAGTGTGACAAATCCCACAAGCCAGTGCCCCAAAGCTAATATTTTCTGATCTGCAGTTTACTTCTACTCATTTCTGAATTCTCACACATATTGTAATGATGAGGATGAGATAGTCTTTACTTTCATATTTTAGCAAATAAATGGTTACAAATCTTCAGTACTGAATCCTTCACATGGATAGAAATTCAGCACTTCATGAGCACTGAAAGGTGTATCTACTCACCTTACCCATGTGTCATATTTTCATTGTAATAGTTTACATTTGGTAATCACTCTCATGTGACAACAGTGAAGAATCACAGAAAAAGTCACTTTCTTCTAAAAGTGAGCTGGGAACTTTAATAGATTAAGGAAAACAATATTATATGTGAGATTAAAATAATAATTAATAATAATATATATGAGTTTATTTTTATTTGCCATTTGGTTTTTGAGCCTACAGGACACATGGGGGCAGGGGGGGTTGACATTTGTGCACTTCTTTTTATAACCAAAAGGGAAGGTAGAAACTTACTTTTAGAAAAAATGAAAACTGAGATTCTCAGTCACATGGCTCCAGGGAGCAGGGATGTCAAGTAAAACACCAGATACTGAGAGCTGATAATACTATGCCCATAAACTATCTTTTTCCTTTGCTACACTGTAGGACCCCTGCCTTAAACCTTCCTCAGCTCCTTCCTGTCTGAATTCCTACTATAGAAGTAAAGAAACACCATCCTTACTGATATCCCTACATCTAAGCTCTGGCAACTTTCCTTTTTACAGCTCTGCCTTCTCTCACTATTGACTGTGACTTTCCTGTGCTTCCTTCTACATCTGTTAAGTTCCCCCAGCTCCATTGTGCCAAGCAATCTCACTCTGTCTTCATAATTCCCTTCTTTCACCTAGACTTCCACCAATAGCACCTACTCCTGCTCATGTGGCAAGTCCCCTGTCCATATCTAAGCAGAACTGAAGTCAATGAAAGTTTGGTCCAAGTAAGAATGGAATATGTTCTGCAGGATTTGGCCTCTTATCTAGCCCTCATACTCCTACATTTTAACGCACATTAACAATGAAAAGTATAAATACAAAAATACAAACACACGTTTGGAGCTAATAAGATGCCTGCTAAACAAACCATATCACACAATATTTTCTGATCCACCCCATCCTACCTCCTTAGACTGTCTTATGATTGATTCAGACTGGAAGCATCTCAAGCTTGTGCCTTTATCTGTAAGCTGCCATGCATAACTATGGTTTGTAGAAATACATTTATTTGCCCTGCTCTTCTCTTTTCAGTGGCTGACAGCTATCTCTATTAGACATCTATTAGACATCCTCTAATAGTGTGCAACACACTGGTGCTCATTAGCACTTCTCCACAGCCGGTGCGGACTAGGCATTTGCGTAGAGTAAACCTTCAACAACAATGCTGGTTAACAATTTCTTCCTGGTGCCCATAAAGACCTTAATAAAAGTGTCCTACAATATTTCTAGTGGGGGACCAGCTATAAAAGTAATCTATAGAAATGCTACAGAAAAAAGGTCAAGGTGGGTGAGGTGATCTCTTTTATTGGACCAACTTCTGCTGGTGAGAGAGAGACAAACTTCTGAGCTACACAGAGCTCTTCTTCAGGTCTGGGAAAGGTACAGAGTGTCACAGATAAACACAAGCCGGAACAGATTGTTTAGCATAAGTAGTTAGCATATATTCTAAGGGAGAATTCAAGGTGAAGTGACCTTTTAACACCCCTGTTGTCATACAACAAAAGGCGGGGTTAATGGGCTACAGATTGTTGTAATAAGCCATAAATCCAGTGCCTTTATTAAGACCATGATTTTTAGTGTCTAGCAAAGTTATGAATTTAAGCTCCTAGGCTCATCTTTTGAAAGTGTTGTGCAGGGTTCCTTTGAGGATGAGGACTGATAGGTCAGATACAGAGTGATCACTCTGTGAAAAGTGTTCACCCACAGGTGATGTGGTGTTTTTGTCTTGTATCATTTTCATGTGAGTTCATTCAAGAGCACACCAATTGCTTGGTTTCACCCACGTCATTGTTATTGGGAATTTAGTGCGCTGGGTGAGGTATAAAACATGTTGTGATAGGCATGTGTAGGGCCCCTGGATCTTGAAACATGTGTTGTGGGAGGCGTTGATCATTGTAGCAGTGGAGGTATGTCTGCAGGTTTTGCATCTGATCTTCTGGCAGACTCTGGTGCGGCTTTGTGTTGGTATGTCCTGGTCTGAAGGAAGCTTGCTTTGTCTCAATCATCAACAGAAGTTAGTCCAATAAAAAGATATTACCCCACCCACGTTGTCTCTCTAATATCCTGGGACTGACACAGCTGCAGCTACACTGCATAGAAAAGAGGAACAGTCTTCTGTTCAGTGTGCAGGCAATTCTCTCGATAGAAATTCTATTGCTACAGAATGTAACAGAACAGTTGTGTAGAAATGCAAGTGTCATCTCCAGATCAAACTTGACAACCCTCTTCACTATTTGGCAAAGAGTTGTCAGCTCTCAAAGTCCCACCCCCTTCCCAAAGGCAGAAACTTCCTTAACCTTTCTTAAAAACATGGATTCTTGTGGCATCGTCTTAGCCACACTAAAAGCTGCACACTCGCTAGGTCAAAAATGACTATGTATGATAGGGATACTTTTATTTTACATAATATGCCAACAAATATTCTATGGATAACAATGTCTGTCTTTCGATTTAAATTATTTCAGGCTTATAAGGTCACAGGAACATCAATAGTCCAACATGCAGTCTCCCAATTGAGAATTTCAAGGAATTTCATAGCTCCCACAGCATTTTTCTGATCGGTTAACTAATTAATGTTTGTAAAGCATTTGGAAGATGAAAAGAGCAATAAAGTGTCAGGTCACTGTCCTGCTTAAGACCCTGATCCTGCCTGTCTTCTGCATACAGAAAGCTCTTTCAAGTCAATGGAGTTCTGCACATGGAGGGTTTTCAAAGTATGGCCCATAGGAATCAAGGTCAAATCCTGCTTTCCTTACTCATATGAAACTTCCATGGATCACAGCAGGAGTTTTGCCTAAGAAAGTGGAAGCGGTCAGTGTGAATTGCATATCCCACTCTGTGTCTATCCACAGAGGATGCAAGTCCATGAGAGCTTTCTGCTTGCCAGCTTGGCTCTTTAGCTCAACTATAGTGTCTCACGCTTTTAGGAAGACCCCAGTTCAATCCCTCGTGTTGGCCAAGCTGGCAGATGCAACACAAGAACTGCAAGATTTATCACTTAGGAACAGATCCAATGCTCTTTGATGTCAATGGCAGCCCTTCTTTGGACCATACCCATATTTATCAGAGAGGAATATACCAAACACTGCAATAAAAGCATATCCTTCAAGAGGAAAAAAGTAGTTTCTATCTCAGGTATATATATTCTGTTTCCGTAATGTGTTTCCTACAGAACATGTTTCTCATGCGATAGCTTTCTTTTGCTAGACAGAGTATCTTCATGAAGATTTTCTCCTATAAGGACTCTCTAGCATTTTAGAGATGCTTAGGCCGCATCCTGCTCCCACAACAGGAGCACTCTCAGGTCATTCATAAGGGACTGCCGCTATTGCATCCTAAATGAAAAAAGCAGATTGATGCTGAATACTCATTAGTACAGTAATTTGGTCCCCTCTTTCTTCTCAGACTAACTGCACTTTGAGCCTGAACATGGAAGCTGGTGTCTGCTCTCAATTTTCAGTGATATTAACAGGAGCTGATGGCACTCAGCAGCCTGCAAGATGAGGTCCTTGTCACTTTCTGGTTCCCAGAGTGCGGTACAAATTCCCAGACAGACACAGCTGTTTACAAGGCACACACTGTGCCATGCCTGCCTGTAAACACAGACTCCACTATTTATTGCCGATTGCTTCACCCAGTTGTATTTCCTGTGTAGTCAGACTGGCATCATCACGTGTCCATAAACAAAGCCAATTTACTCTTTTTGATCTGTCTACAAAGTAGATTTTGTGGAATTCTACTGGGAGCGTAGAGGGAAGGAGGCAGTTAATTTTTCTCTTCTTCTTACTGTAATAAAGAGCTAACCGTTACCACTTAGTAAGAGACTTTGTGCTATCGCTTTAAATTAGCCATACATCCCCCTACAGTATTTTTAATTCAAAGGGCAAATCCTGTAAATCAGCATGGTTCCACTGAAATCAATGGTAGAATGATAATCTACACCAGACAAGGAGCAAGACCAAAGTGCCCCAGAGTGAGTTTTCCAGGGAACTGGCCACAGTTAAGCTATAAAAAATTGCACCAAAATATTTTTAAAAGATCAACCTAACAAAATGATCTGAGCAATGACTGTACTTTCAGTATACAAAGAATGAAATTTCACAGCTAAGGAGCAGAGAGATATATTCCCTTCAGCCACTTGACCACCTTCTTCAGGGATATGGGTGGCAAACTTAGCTCCCACCCACTCACGAGATGGGCCCAACCTACAAAATTCAGACCTGGATCTGGAATTTGAGGGCAACTTGATTCAGAGTTTAACTTTGGCCCATTACAGAAATACAGGCCATTTTTGAAATTCAGAATCCAAATCGGATCTGAACTTTCACCCAGAACAACTGGGAATGTTCCAACATGGAATTTTTATTCAGACCCATCTCTAGGAAACTATACTATGAGTCACGACTATTGATATATGAAAGATCTTAACATGAAAGTTTTGTGGAAAGGAGGAATATGGCTATGCCTGAAGCCTTTAATGAAGTGTGTTGAGGATGATGGACCATCTGGTATGTACATGGAGCTTGTGGAGAGGTGAGCTGGAGAGGTGATCCATTTTTATATTAGATTTAGACTGATTCCAGGCTTTCACTTTGAGGCCAAAGTAAGTCTGGCGCTGGGATTCAGGTTCACTGTATCTGAAAGTGTTGAAATCTCACGATACCGCTGAAGTCGCTGTGCTGTGACCACTGCCAATGAGGGGACTCAGCTCTCCATTGTACTAAGGCTTGGCAGAATATGGTGTTCATTTTTTATAATTTTGATGGATTCTACCAATGTTTACTTTTAATCATTGTTTTAGATTTTTAACTATTTGAATTTTCACTGTTGCAGGAAATTATGGGAGGTGTCACACAATAATTAATATTAACAGGCCCAGAGATTCAAAAAGTTAACACTTTTGTTAAAACACAAATTGTCAGCACTGCATGTAAAATATACAAAGCAAATATTCTTAAATCAAACTCTCATAAGTTAACGACCAGCATTTTTCTTATTTTGCCTACCTGTAAATTTCTATTGTTATCAATGGGAAAGATTTTTTCTGTTCGTGTTTGTACAGTGAAATCAACATTTACTCCCATTTAATCAATAAAAACGTAATACTTCCAAGCCTAAGTGCAGCAAAGGCAACCTCATTTAAGCATCCCTAAACTGCAAGTCTTGTGAGAGCCAGGGCCGACTCCAGACACCAGCTAAAGAAGCTGGTGCTTGAGGCAGCCAATACCAAGGGGCGGCCCTCTGGCCACTCTTGGGGCGGCATGTCTGGGTCTTCGGTGGCAATTTGGCAGCAGGTCCCTCAGTCCCTCTTGGAGTGAAGGATCAGCCGCTGAATTGCCGCTGAAGAGTGGAGTGGAGCGATCGCGCTGCCGCGGCTTTTTTTAATTATTTTTTTTTGCTGCTTGGGGTGGCAGAAAACTGGTACTGGTGAGAGCTGCTGTTTTTGCAAGATTTTAGCCACATTTGTACAGGAACTGGGAAAAAGCCCTAGTTCATCTTTACGTCTGACCTAGAACCAAAACCCATGTCAGATCCAGGGATTCAAATCCAAAAAAAAGCTCCTGTAAGCTGGAATTCTAAGCTTTCAGGTTTGAGATACTGGTTCTTGCCCATGCTGAGTTTCTGTACATAGGGAATGCCACTTGTGCATTCTCTAGTGGCACAAGAGGGACAGAAGGCTGCAAAATCTGTCCAGCTAAGAACTTGCCTGACCTGGAGGTGCGGAACTGGCATACCCTGCTCTGGCCACCTCCATCACCACCCTAGGTACAGGGAGTGCCAAGGAAGTTTGTGCTAGGGACACGGTTGGACCGTGCCGTGCTCCAGCTGGTGTACACCCCATTGCCAGCAGACGTAGGTTACAGCAGTCTGGAAGCTGCTCTAACTTATGCTAGGGTCTGTGCAGATGTGCCCTGAAAATCATGGAGCTGTAACCAACTCCCCCAACTCTGACTTACACTCTGCCCAGCAGAAATTCAGTGCAACACCCCTGGGAATTTGGGCTATAGTTCTTAGAACAAGCAAAAGCCATGTAACTAGCTTATGCTGAAATAAATTTGTCAGTCTTTAAGGTGCCACAAGTACTCCTGTTCTTCTAACCAGTATGTGAAGAGAGACAATGAACAAAGACTAAAATGATCACACCAATCCAATAAAGCCAAATCATACAGTTTCTAAGTGACTTCCCAGGCTTTCATAGCTCCCTAATTGTTTGCTAGAAGTTGATCAGACTTGTTTCAGGTGGAATTAGGGATTAATCACACCCTGTAGACGTCTAGCTGGAGAATGCAATAGCAGGAGGGTAATGTCTGGAACGCTCTCAAACAAACAACGCACAGCAATGTGCAGGCTGAAAGGGAATGAGGCTGCCAAACTGAGTCTTTGAGGTCTTTAAGTTTAAGGCAGTTTATTTACAAAGCATGCAGCAATAATATACATACTATTTTGTTGCTATTTATATGTGGTTAGTCTGGACCTTGCAGGACTGGAGACATTCTAGCAGGCCACCCAGGGATCTGACCAGTTCAGGGCTTCTGATACCCTGCCGGCTGCTTTCCCATTCCCTTCTGTCCAGCTAATTCCTTACCTCACTCAGTCTCAAGGACTAGCATGGTTTAATAGCCCACAGCAACATTCATAAACAATTTTGTCTCTCTAAGCTAGACTTCTGGCCTGCTTTCAGAAGTCATTATACATTTGCAGTGGACGGTTTAAAAACACAGACAGCATCAGGGACCATTCTGGCAGCAAATAATTTAATAAAATTCAGGCAACCAATAGCCACTTATAAACAGCCACCACCCTAGGTCAGTCCTAAACTCTGGTTAAATTCATAAAATGTGTGTGTGTGTGTGTGTGTGTGTGTGTACACATGCACACACAGACACACAAAGTTCTCTTAAATTTTACATCAACAAGATGCACCCATTAATATCACACAACAGCAGTTACATCTGGCTACGGGACAACTTAACAATATATCCTTATGGGGCTAGACTCTATCAAACTGGTAAAGACAGAGAAAAAGAAAGTTCCCAGGGCCCAATTCTCCCCTCTTAGGACAGGAGTAATAACATATTAGATCACAGGGACCTTATTCTGGCCCATATTCTGCTTGGCCTTTTTGTGGGCATGCAGTGGGGAAGAGTGCAAGAAGATCCCTCTGCCTTGAGTGGCTTATGTAGGGACCAGGCAGAATTGCTGCTCCAGCACCGCACACCAGCCAACTCAACTGGCCATCTGTGCAACAGGGAGTATGCTGTACCTTTGAATGGTGTGTAGTAGTAAATATACACCTTCTGTGTGCCTTGGAGCTCCAGTAGCTATTTTGCCTCCCCATAGGGCAATGTGGCTCTGCTCCAGCCCTTACTGGGGGCTATGCCTAGAGAATTCTAGCCCTCGTGTTACCACAGCAACTTTCCACTGATCTGCCTCAGTCAATGACAAACAGCGTGAGCCCTCCAGGATGCTGTCTAGAACCCAGCCTCTACGGTCCATGGTTTTAGGAAGGAAATGACTTATGTGCTTGTGATTTGATTTTCCTTCTAGGTTTCCTGTCAGGGAGACAGCAGGCAAGCATGGTGACAGTGATGAAATCTGCCTGCCAGCCAGGCTCGGCCCAGCACTGCCCAGGGTTTGTTTTACAGTGGGATGATCAAGTTTTTCACAGGCAGAAGGCCAGTTCTGAGGGCATTCAGGTAGCACTCTCATATGCTCACACCGTGACTGTGTTTCAGAAGTGCAAGTGTTCATAAAAGGAGCAGTCTTATTCCTTACTACCCATCATGGCAGGAGAAGACTAGACACATAGTCAAACTGTGTTACAGAGACTAATACTGTCCAAAATATTACACATAATGACCCGATCTCCATGAAAACATGTATCTTAGCAAGCTGCACTTTGTAAAAGCACTATATTCATCCTGATATCAGTTTACTAATATAATAAGGATCACCTAATTAGGGGACAAACACTTAAAAGTCATGTGGAGGTAGGGTGACCAGATGTCCTGATTTTATAGGGACAGTCCTGATATTTGGGGCTTTTTAAAATATGGGTTCCTATTACTCCCCTCCCCATCCCTGTCCTGATTTTTCACACTTGCTATCTGGTCACTCTATGTGGAGGAGAAAAAATTTCAGAAATAATTATGAGATTCAGGAGCACATTGACTTTCAATGTTTGACTTTCAATGGAATTTGTGCTCCCAAATCCCTCAGACTTTTGAAAATCTCCCCTTTACACCAATCCAACTGGCATAATATATTGTAAGCCAAAGTATTCTTATTTATCTTTGTTCTTTTCTCTTTTCTGTAATAATCTTGCCTTTGTATTTTGTAGGTACCTGTGGGTTTGCTATTTGATGAAGGCCACTGATGAGCCATCTGAGTAAGTCTTTTCTCCACAAAAAGGGGAAAGACAATGACTGGGTTTTTATTTTAACATTACTAGAGTGTATAGTATCATTATGTTTACAGTGCAGTATTGTCCTTTTCATTGCTTTCATCTGTACAGAGGTTTTCTGTGATGGTGTGAGCTCACCACACTAGCCCTGGAAGAGCTGAATTAGGCCAGGTTGGCCCAATCAGCTAATTAGACTACAAACAGGGAGCTTTAGGCTGGAGGCAACTAATTACAGACAAGCAGGGCTTCTACAAAAGCCAGGAGGCTGGGAACGGAAGGGGTAGTAGGGAGAAGTATACAACTACTTCCTGAGAGAAGGGAGATGTGATTGTGGGGCTGCAGAGACAAGCTGTCAAAAGTTACTCCTTTGAGAGTGAAGAGACTGGAAAACCCAGAGGAGTGGGGAAGCCAGGAGGTATGGAAGTGGCTTAGGAAATGGACCTTGACTACTACGTAGAGTAGGGGTGGGCAAACTTTTTGGCCTGAGGGCCACATTGAGGTATGGAAATTGTATGGCGGGCCATGAATGCTCATGAAATTTGGGGTTGGGGTGCAGGAGGGGATGAGGATTCTGTCTGAGGGTGTGGGCTCTGGAGATGAGAGGTTGGGGGTTCAGGAGGTTGCTCCAGGCTTGGACCAAGGGGTTCAGAGGGTGTTGACCTGATCTAATCTCTGGAGTGGCTAGGAGTGGGTGCCAGACTGGTGGTGAGTGGATTCCCCATCACATTTCTCCACATGCTATAATGTGCATTGTATAGCAAATAACTTCTTTCAGCAAATGGTAGCACTAATGACACATGAGGCACTTCCCAGACATTCAGGTAAGGGTGGTCCATGCATGAAGGATATCAGTGTCAGTCCAAGGATGGACAGAGAGACAGGCAGGTTAGAACACAGAGGTCATGGAAGAGAGATCAAAAGGGATTTTTTTAAATGTAAATCAACAAGATTCTTAATAGGCAGTACTACAGAAGTGGATTTTAAGAGGGGCTTAAAAGATGGAGAGGGTAGGACGCTTGCAGATGGGTTCAGGGAGGTTGAAACATACATGGAAAGAAGGCACCAAGTGCCAGTTCGAGGGATTGAAAAATTGGCATTTAAGGGTGGGATTGTTGGTTTTTAAAGGGGGGAAAGGAATGCAAGGCTGTAAACTATGTTGAAGATATAGAAACTAATACATAAAGGGGAATGTGAATCTCTGGAAATGGTATCTATCTATGATGATCAGAGGTCTAAGATCTATATACATGTCTCTGAATGGTAAAAGCTTTCCATTTCCCAATGACTGCACAGATCTTTTTTCATAATCCTCAGACAGAACTAGCTGACTGCCTCCATCATGTCAGGCGCACCCAGTATTCTGGGTAGCCCAGTGGAAAATTATGCATATCCCAGTCACATATTGCTCCATTCCTTATTCTACCTTCTTGTTCCTGTTTCTGTGCATTTCACTTGAGGATTCATGAAAGGTGAAACATTCTAGCATTATTATTTCATGCTATCACAAAAGAGGGGACATCCTCCCGTTTCGACCAATATCATCACATAGATTGTAAGCTCTTTGGAGTAGAAATAGTCTTTTGGTTTGTGTGTACAGTACCTAGCACAACAAGGCTTCTAGGCAACTATGCATGTCCCTGGAAAGTGAATTTCTAGATATGGCCTGATTTTAGGGGCCAACCTTTACTCTCTCTGGGGTATTTACATATCCCCAATAACAGTGGGAGCCCAGTTTATGTGATTTTTAAAGGCATTAAACTATATCTGCACAAGGGACCAAGTGCTAGCTAAAATGGTTTGTCATAACTTGCTTTGACAAGGCTTCTTCACCACTTCTAAAAGAACCCCCTCTTGATGAACTCCAGAGTGCCTAACAACCCTCTCCTTGCAACCTCTAACATGCCTGTGACCACTTGCTATCTCTTATCCTTTCTGTCCACAGCCTCATGAACCTCCTCCCTGCCCTCTGCATTTATTACTACTATTCTTACTATTTGTATTGCAGTAGCACCTAGGAACCCTCAGTCATTAGTCATCACCCCATTGTGCCAGGCACTGTACAAATACAGAAAAAGACAGTCCCTGCTCCAAAGACCTTACCCCCCCCCCACAACTGTTGATGCATTATGATAACTCTAGGGGTTTTTTTTGTTTGTTTTTTTTTCTTTTCTATTCAGCATTCATATTTTCTGGGGTTTCCATGTCAGAGACCTGCCAGCACATTCTTCACTCCTCTGGTAGGAGAGCAAATGAGCAAGAAAGATCTGAAAGGATAAGCCAGCCCTGGAACACAATAGAGATGATAGTAATGTGTAAGACCCTGGAAGGGGTTTTTTTTTTAAATGGAGGGAGGCAACAGGTGGGGAAGACGGAATTAATGGAGAAGGAAGGGGATATTCAAACATTTTTGGGAGCTCTTGAGGTTGGCAGAAGGTGTAGAGAAAGGAGGGCTTTGGAGAGGAAACCAAGAAAAGGATGCTTAGCCAAATAACACTTGAGAAAAGGTGGGGTTCAGTTTGAGGATGAGTATGAGGTTCGGGCCAGTTGTTCCTGTTTGTTCCAAACTCTTTCACTCAACCACAGTCCACCATGCCTGAAAAGCATGGCTATATATTTTCTTGCTGTTATTTAAAGAATGCTTTGTAAGTAGAAGAGCAGGAAGAGGCTGGTGTATATGACTTCCCGTCAGCCAATCTCCTTACCTACTGGAGCCTACACAGGTTTAAAAGATGTCTTGCTACCTTCTATATCTTCCTGCTGCTACTGGCCTGCATCCAACACACTTCCCACTAATGTTTGAAAGGTTGCCCAGCCACACTTGGGTCTGACATAAAAACATATGACACACAGGAAGAGTTGGGCAGGCTCCCATGGCAAGAGGAGAGAGAGTCAGAGTGCATAATAACAACAAAACTTCATCCCATGGTGCTACAAATCCCTGGGGAAACTAGGCTCCCAGCTGTGAAGTGTTTTTCAGAGGAATTCTTTGTGAATCCAACATGTATAGATTGAATAGAACAAAACCAAACATGGAGATTCTCCCATAAGCAAATGCCTCCCAGCTTTGAGAGAGCTATTTATGCAGCCACCCGGCATATGTGATGTGTTAGGATGTACTGCAGTCTCTGCTAAATGAGAGCCAGAAGTGAAATAAAACACAGCTATCATGACCTAAAGAAACAGAGGACACTATTGATATTGTTTAAAACAGTCTCTGCTTAGAAAGACTTGTAACAAAAATGAGATCGGACATACGATTCGTTGACATACTGAAGTCAATGGAGCTAAGAATATTAACACTAGCAAGTATCTGCCCTATAGTATATTGTATCATTCTTGTCCCATTATCGGCATATTCGAAGAACCCTGAGAAATAATTCAGATCTCAGTAAATGGTTTGTCTGGTTATTTTATCCGCCTTGATTATATTCTTGCATATAAGCAAACCAGAGCTAATGGAATTGCATATCTGAGTAAAATGGCTCCTGTGCAGTAACTTGTTTGTTTGGTTTTTTCAGGATCAGATTCTTAGGTCCCAATGCTGCAAACACACATTTACATACATGTGAATAGTCCAGTGGCTTTAAGCTGTGCATCTGCTTAAACGCTTTGTTCGTGTGAGGGCTTAGTGTGAAAACTTCATGGAAAACAGGATCAATTTCAAATATGTAGGGGTATAGGAAAATGTTCCTATTTTGAGTAATCCAAATTTAATTGCAAATATCTTGCCCCATCTACCTTTTTAGTTTTTGCAAACTCTTACTATGATGTTTCCCCCTAAAATCTGATTCATTTCTGTGTTTGTCCATCACTAATACTCTTGGGGTTTGTCTATATCAATGCATAAGAACTAGCATATTGCTCAGTGGGTAATGTTTTTGTACAGCTTTTGCAATTACTCGAGATCAGAGTTTGGGTTACCCAGTTCATGCTGAGTCAACGATCACAGCACAATATGTGCCTGTGGTGGTGTATGTTTAATCTTCCTGAAACTACGTTTATAGACAGAGCGAAACAAGTTTCTTCCAGTGAGCAAACTGTCATTATAGGTTATGGTGGCCCTTCCCAGACTGTTGACTTAAACAGGAAGTGAAAGAGACGTTTGCTTTTTTTCTTAACAAACCTAACTTTATAAATTGCATTTATGTTGAAATGCATAAACCATAACCCAAAATAACTTCATTCTTATGCTTCAATTTACTTTCACAATTATACCTCATAACAGGAAGAAAACTCTGTTAATTACATTTTACTGAAGGAAACACACTTTTTGTTGTTCTTTCCTAAACGTTGTGTAAAGGAAAAATACAGATTCTGTCCACTGTTTAAAAGTCCATATGATATCTATTTTCACTAGGGAGCCCATTCTTGCCATCTGTACTCAGATGAAGAGTCCTTACACACTTGGGTAGACCCAATAAGTAGCAGTAATCTAAGTGCATGGATAAAGGCTTGAAGATTTGGGGTGTCAGATACCAACCCTGTATACAGTAAGTTACATGAGCAACGTTATGCCCAGGTATTAACAAGCGTTTCCAGGCCTGATGCCTGAAACCCCAATCCTGTCAGTTACTCCCTGAAAGCCGACTCCTGTAACTCTGCAAAGCCCTATTGACTTCAGCAGGGCTCTGTATGATGATAGGGGTCCACCCATGTGGAGTAACTTTTGCAAACAGACTTTTAATTTGTGTATATGTTGTGCTATGTGGATTACATTCATGGCTGACAGACACATAGGGTCTTTTATATTTAATTCTAATTCTTTTTGTACAAGAGGGATTCTGGACATATTTATCCTCTTGACTGATAGAAAGAAAAATCTGAATAGAATAACACACTGCATTCAACTTTCTAGTGTGTAATCCTGTTGCATCAGCAGAGATACAGACTTGATGATTAAAAAGGTCTTTCCCAGCTCTAATTTCTAGTCTTCTCTTTCTTAAAAAGACAAAGAGTGAAGAAGAAAGTTCTTTGTGGATCTCAGAATTCATCCAGGGCAGTGGGGGATGGAGAAGAAACACATTTCCTAGAAAGCCAGTGGCTGCGGCAGCAGCAGCAATAAGCCAAATACTCATGTGTGCTGATAGCATGTAAGAAGGGGCAGAGCACAGCACAGCTGCACCACCCTAGAGGGAATGCTAGAGTCATTGTGCCTCTGAATCAGCATGTTTCCTGCAACATCTCAGTAGAACTGATTGGCCATCAGAAAATTTTCCACTTTTCCCTTGGAAAATACTGACTTGATAGAATTGAAATAGCCCTTGGGAATATGGTGATTCCACCAAAACTTTACCAAGTTTTCTGTTATTCCTGGCACCTCTGACTCCCCAGACATATGTCCTTGGGCTGCCTGTTCCCTGGAGAGTTGGGCAGCATGTGGGGAGGCAGCTCCTTCAGAAGCTAGTTCCTCAATGCCTTGGGTTGCTGGACTCCCCAAGTTGACCGGTCTCTGGGGAGTGAGGTAGCATGGAGAGACAGATGCTAGTTCCCTGACTTCCCAAGGCTCTTGTGGCTTGGAACAAGCCAAAAATTCCACTTTGGGAGACTCAAAATGGAATTTTTCAGAACCTGTCCTCTCATGAAAAATCTTGGGGGGGGTGGGGGGTGTTATACTTGAAATCCCATTTTCCAGCCTGTTCTACTCCTCAGCCAGTGAGGCAATGGACAAACTGCTATACTCCTTTAAGGGGTGAAGCCAGTTCCCCGGAGGAATGGCCTGCTAGCATTATGGGCCAGAAGAAGGGAGGGAGTCACAGAGTGGCTTACTGTCAGACACACACCACCCTTCATGGGCAGGAGTTAGAGTATAAGGAGACCATGGAAGCAGGGAAAATCTTCTCCTTCCTTTCCCTCTCCTGGCTTCTGGGAGCTCACCTCCTCCTGCCACTTTCACTGCGTAGCAAATTGAGGCCTTAGCAGGCCGGAGAATCTGAAGTGGCAGCAGTAGGAAGAGCTGGTACCTTGCTGGGGAATTTACTGGGATCCTAGCCTTCCTATCTGCAGGTGGAGTAGCACCAGCATCTGACGGGGAAAAGAATTGTCCAAGCTGGACATCCTCTTTATGTCCCCTTTTGCCACAGGAAGGCAATAACGTTGCACCCTCTGATAGCAGTTGTGAATTTTGTTCTGTGTGCCATATGTTTTTGTGGTTTTTTTGTTTTTTTTCTTCTCAAAATCAGCCTGGGAGGTAAGGACTCTCTCCTTCCTCTGGAATACTAAAGATCCACAGGGAGAGACAAACACCATAATCTGTTATCTCTTACTCACTTTGAATAGGACATTTCATCATGGGTTGTCCCCATTAGGCCAGATTCTGAATTCAGCGGAGTTACTCCAGCTTTACACCACTATAACTGAGATCAGAATCTGACCAACTGAAATCAGTGAGCCAGAATATGGCACCCTTACTCATGCTGAATAATAACTTACTCAATAAGTTGTCTCAACTATTGCTCAAATTCCATATCAGCTTTTCCATTATTTTGCCAACAAAGCATTAATGGATGGGACTATAATTAATGCAAATCAACATGGCTTTTATTGAAAATCACTCTTGTCAAACTCAGCTGATTTCATTTTTTATGAGATTGTGTGATTGATCAAGGTAACAGCATAGTTGTAATATGCTTATACTTTTGTTAGCAGTTTGACTTAGTACCAAACCGCATAAAATTAGCACCATATTCTATCAATAAAGCATATCTTAAATAGATTAAGAACTGGCTAAATGACAGATCTCAAGAAGCAGCTATCAATGGGGAATCATCATTGAATGGATGTGTTTATAGTAGCGTGCCCCAGAGGCAGTATTACAGCCCATGCTATTCAATATTTTTATCAATAATGTGAACAAAGAATGCAGGCCACACCTATCGATGGGGCACTGTATCTGGGAAGAGGCAATTCTGAAAAAGATCTAGAGGTCATAGTGGACAACTTCACTTGAACTGCTAGTGATGCTGTCGGGGGTGGGAGGAGGGAAAGGAGGGAAGGGTAATAACATGATCTTTGGATGTATAAACAGGGGAATAGTGAGTAAGAAAAGAGAGGTGATCTTACCTCTGTATGTGTCATGGGTGAGACCCACACTGGAGTACTGCATTTGGTTCTGGTGTCAACATTTTAAAAAGGATGTTGAGAAGTTGGAGAGGATGCAGAAGAGAGCCACCAAAATGATTTGAGCATTGGAAAATATCTTCCAGTAAAAGATTTAAGAAGCTGATTCTGATTAACTTATCAAAAAGATCAAGAGGTGATTTGATTACAGTGTATAATTTACTTTCACAGGAAGAAAATACCAGGTACTATCAGTCTCCTTTATGTAATGAGGAAAGGCATAACAAGAACCAATGGCTGGAAGCCAGACAACTTCCAATTAGAGATAAGGCACTACTTTTTTTAGAAAGGAGAGTGATTGGCCATGGACACAGACTACCAAGGGAACTGGTAGATTCTGTCTCTTTACATCTTCAAATCAAAACTCAGTGCCTTTGTGGAAGATATGTTTTGGTCAAATACAAGTAACTGGACGTAAAATAGGGAGTAACTGCATGGAATTCTATATATGTCTGATGTACAGCATGTCAGACTAGGGCCTGGCCTACACTGGGTGTGGGGGGATCAACCTAAGATACACAACGTCAACTATGAGAATAGCGTAGCTGAAGTTGACATATCTTAGGTTGACTTACCTTGCATCCTCACGGCACAGGGTCGACTGTCGCTGCTCCCCTGTCAACACCGTGGTGCAGTACAAGAGTCTACGGCAGAGCAATTGGGGATCGATCACTACCCGCCAATCCAGCGGGTAGTGTAGACGTACCCTTGATGATGATCTCTTAGGGCCTCTTAAACTGACTATATGAAAGCACTATTTAAAAAGCAGCATATCTATATGCTGTGTGTGTTGATTGTATAGGTTTGAGTGATGTACTAGTTTGGTCCTCCAGCACTGCTAATGCAGTCCTAGAACAACACTCAACTCTCTTGAAAAGATTGTCACATGTGTAGCAGCTATTGTAGTGTGCAGCAACTCAGTGAACAGTCATTCTCTTCCTCTTTTTCATGTTATTGCTGTGGGGGAATGGGAGGCAAACCAGCACAAAGCAAAATGGACAGACAATTGTCAGGAAGGCAATGCATTGGTGAAACTGACATAACCCTAGGACAATTGCTACCCTAAGCCTCAATTAGTAATGTCTGCATAGCCACATTATAAACAGCCCCTGGTTCGTGTATCTCCAGTGTTCAATCTTCACACATGTGCATCTCATCCCACTTATGTCTACAGGACAGGACTTCCAGTAAAAGGGAAGATAATTAAAACCCGTCTGGGGTGGGATTCAGTTACACAGCCAGGTTACTTTTATTTGTCTTGTGCCTGTGTGTGATGTTCTCTGCTTTCAGTATCCATAATGATGGTAAGTTAGTGTAATACAAGTTTGGACTAGACTAGTGTAATGGTGGGGTGGTGGTGGAGGGATGTATTTGAGGTTAGCTTGTCCCAGGCAGATATTTATGCCTTGTCTATTTTGCAGACCATCCTTAGCCAGAATCTGGTTAGCCCTTGTATCCAGGAATGTTCAAATGGTTATTCCATGGACATTCATGATGAGCTCTCTGTGGACTTTCTTATATTAATAGTCACCACCTAGGGTCAAACCCTTAACTGCTTACCTAGGCAAAACTCACTGACTATGGGACCACTCCCTGAGTTATGTATGTTTCTGGTGATTCCATTTCCCTCTGCCACTGTTCTCCCACAAACAGTTCCTGTCATAGCATTATCCTCCATAATGGCAGCTATGGCATCATCTATCTTCCCAATTTGGTGTGTGTTAGGCGTTATGGCCTCCACTTGATTTTCCCATCATATGGCACTCACTGGTTTCAGTGTCAGAGGGGATGTTTCCAGATGTTGCTTCAAAATTTGCCATAGATGAGCTGATGCAGAGAAAAATACATAGATGCTTTGAATTGCATTAAAAAATTCAGCAGCCTCACTAGAAGTTGAAGCTGCATCCCTGACCACCAAGTACAATGAATGAGAACTGCATGGGACAAAAAAAGCTCAAGGGTTTAACTTTCGGATCCGTGTCTGCACTCCTCTGTTCTTTCCTCTCATGTTGGCACCATTATCGTAGCCCTGACCTCTCATGTCAACTATCACAATTCCCGTATCTTCCAGTTTTTTAAGAAGCACATTTGTCATCCCAGCACCTGTATCATCAATGTCAATAAATTATAGAAAATGCTCTCTGACAGTCACCATTGCAGGGACATTTTCACTAGGTTCTGTTACAAAACGCACCATTAAAGTCATTAGTTCCATATGGCTGATGTCAGGTGTGCAGTCCAGAATAAGAGTAATATCTTGCTGACTTCAGATCTGCCACAATCTTCTGTTTGACTTGTGTTGCCAATAACTGTCTGATCTCATTTTGAATTGTTTTTCCAAGGTAGTGGTGTGTGTACATTTCTTGAGTGGTGACTCTTCTTTGATGATCCTTGAGTACAGCATCAAACTCAACCATCAGCTCCATAATTTTAAGGAAGTTTCCATTGTTTGGCACATACAGCTGATCTGAAGTGCCACACAGTGCTAGGTTTTGGGTAGCAAGCATTCTCACAATGGCAATGAGCCTTTTCAGAACATTTTGCCAGTAAAGAGACGCTGATGCGATCTCCTCTTGATGCTGATCATCTATGGTGGCCTTTAGCCTTAGTCTCATCTCAAGCTCTTTCCACCTCTGGAATGCTCTCTGATGATTTGCTGCCTTCTCATGGCATGCCATATTTCTAGCCAGATTTTTCCAGTCCTTTGTTCCTGTAGAACCCAATGCAGCTGGAACATTAGACTGGAAGAGTTTGCAACAAAAACAGTATGCAGCATTCTGGGGTTTTGAGTACATAAGCCATGGCCTCTCTGCTTTATCTCTATTGGGGATTTCACGCCAGTAATGTGTTAGATGGAAACGTCTATTTTCATTGTCTTTGGGGAACATGAAGTTTTTCATTTGCTGTGGCCCATGCAGTACAAGAGAGTCCCTTAGGCTATTGCTCAAGTGAGCCCACAGTCCTGGATCATCTAGACTTAAGGAACTAAACTCAGCAGAAGCTGTTTCTTATGCCTCCACCACACTTTTCTCTGATCTACACTTTTCTACAGGAATGTGCATGGTTACATCCATTTGAGATGGAGATATGGATGCTGCAGTAGCTGCCAGGTCACCTGCACTGTGACTAACTAGAAGATCAGGCATCTCCTCACCACTCACACCCTCACTGGGGCCAGAAGGCTCACCATGAACATTTGTGTCTATGTATCTCAGGAGAGCTCCTTCCTGCTTAGATAGAAAAGCTTCCTTTGCTTGCTTTCTTTTTCTGAATGCTGCCCCAGAGGGGTGTTTTCTTCTTTCACTCATGACTGCTGTTCTGTGCCAGCTATAGTGGCTCTCAACTCTCAGTTGGAGAGGACAAATAATCAGGCTGATAGCAAGGCCTGAGTGAGGGAGGATATCGGCATCTTGAGGGCCTAACTGGCTCCTACTACTTCAGTTGACTGCCTGTTCTCCTCAAGTGAGTTCAGGGAAGCAGCAGGAAACAGGAAGCTCCCTGAGAAGCTGGTATTAATCAGTCCAGGCTCCTGGAGGTGCTAGAGGAGCCTCTCATGTACCTCTCCTCCTCTCTTTCCCTGCAGCTCCTGCTGTTTTCTGTTATTCCTTCTCAGCTTTTCTCCTGCCTCTTGATCCCTCCTTCCTCCAGCACAGCACTCCACCATCTCTGTGCATCTAGAGCAGAGAGAATACATAACACCTGCAGAAGACACACTTTTCTACACTCTGGGTCCTAGTGGTGGCCCCCCATATTCTGGCACCTGAGGCAGCCGCCTCAGTTGGCCGTGTGGTAAAATCCCCCACTCTGAACCTTAGCGTCCAAAAGATGGGGTACCAGCATGAATTCCTCTAAGCTCAATTACCAGCTTAGTACTTGTAGTGGTGCCACCAACCAGGAATTCCAGTGCTGGTACACTCTGGTGCCCCCAAAACCTTCCCGGGGACCCCCAAGAGCCAGACCCTCTGGATCTTAACACAAGGAAAGTAAACCCTTTCCCTCACCGTTGCCTCTCCCAGACTTCCCCTCCCTGGGTTACCCTGGAAGATCACTGTGATTCAAACTCCTTGAATCTTAATACAGAGAGGAAAATTCACCTTCCCCCTCCTTCTCTCTCCCCCTCCCACACTCTCCCTGAGAGAGAAAGTAATCCTAACACAGCGAGAAAATTAACCTTTCCCTCCTTTCTCCCCACCAATTCCCTGGTGGATCCAGACCCAGTCCCTTGGGGTCTCATCAGAATAAAAAACCAATCAGGTTCTTAAACAAGAAAAGCTTTTAATTAAAGTTATCTTTGTAAATTTAAGATGGAATATGTACAGGGTCTTTCAGCTATAGACACTGGGAATACCCTCCCAGCCCAAGTATTCAAGTACAAATTAAAATCCTTTCAGCAAAATATAAATTTGACCTCCTCCCAGCCAAATACACATTTGCAAATAAAGAAAACAAACATAAGCCTAACTCGCCTTATCTACCTAGTACTCACTATTCTGAACTCATAAGAGCCTGTATTAGGGAGATTGGAGAGAAACCTGGTTGCACGTCTGGTCCCTCTGAGCCCCCAGAGTGTACAACAACCAAACTAACAGCACACACACAACTTTCCTCCCTCAAGATTTGGAAGTATCCTGTCCCCTGATTGGTCCTCTGGTCAGGTGACAGCCAGGCTCACTGTTCTTGTTAACCCTTTACAGGCAAAAGAGATATGAAGTACTTCTGTTCTATTAACTCTTACTTATCTGTCTATGACACCAGCCCCGGGTGGTGGAGGCAGCTTCAGAAGACCAAAGAACAGGCCTGTCCCCCCTCAGCCACCAACTTGCTATGCCTCTACATCAGAGGAGAATCAGAACAGCTGTCTCTCAGCTCCACTGCAAACAAATTAAAAGTACTGGCCTTCATGCCAAAAAATTCCTGCATGCTAATCACAGGGTCCAAGGAATGAACAACATCAATTCAGTGAAGGAGCTGATGTGTTTGGCTAGATAAGGTCTCCATATCCCATATGAAAAAGACTTGTTCCTTCATTACAGTAGGAAAGGCTACTCAAGCATTGTTTTGAAGCACACAAAAATTGATGTAGTAGCAGAAGCTGCTGTTGCTAACCCCATCTGACCCTAGCTATTAAATTCTGATAAAGTTACATCACTAGCTGGTTAAAAGGAAAAACAAGTGTCACAAATCAGTATTAGCTATTACTTATATAGTGCCATTGGTATAGTCAGGACTTTATGGTAGTCAACATACAGAGGACAAGATCCCTGCTCTAAAGAGCTTCCAGTCTAAAAGCATGAGTAGGTGTATATAGTGCAATTACAAATGAAGTACTCAGCTGAGGCCATTGTCAGCCTTATGGAATAGAAGGGTTTTAAAGAATGAGTTGAAAGAAAGGTGCTTACTCCAAAAATTTGCATCAGTGGAATCTCTTGAATCTATTGAGGCTTGTTAGAGGACACAGATAGAGTGACTTCACAGCTATACAGAGCAACTGAACGCAAATGCTTACAGCACTGGTTTTACGCCTAAGGACATCTCCTCAGGTAGGCAGTGAGAAGTTTATCTATTTAGTAAACTTCTAAATAGAACACATCATATATGGAATTCAGACATATCTACCATGGTCTGTATTGAGACCCATTTGACCTCCATATTATAAAACCAGCACTGCTTTGCTTTATGTCTAATTTATATTTATGATCAAGCAATAAATTTATTCTACCAAAAAAAATCCTTGCAGTTTTAAGTTTGACTTGCAGCTGTTTCATATTAAAAATATTAGCCAAAATAATGACTCAGCTGCACACAGAGTTGGAGCATGCGAAGAACAAATTTATTCATTTGGAATAATTCATCTAACACTTTCCGCCTGTGACAGATGAGTACTCCTGACTCTAATGCACTCTTCTGTCTCATTCCAGTATCCTCTGGCAAAGCACTGCAATAATATCTCAGCCTCCAAAGGTTTTGGACAACATGGATAAAACATGCAACCAGAAAACTTCAATCAACTTGAAGTTTGTTTGAAAAAAAGATTGTGGATAATGAGACTGCGGGGTCATGAGTGATCCCTTGGATTCTTACCTGGTGTATAGTTTTATGGTATCTTTTCACTATCTCCAACATCTCTGTGATTTTTGCAGTGGGTTCCACATAGCTGGTTGCACTATATTATGTTCCAACCTTTCATGTACAATAGGACACTCATGTATTGTCACTAGGATTGAGTGAATCAGTTTGGATGAAAGAAGAAACAGCCTGAAAGTTCACCAAAAACTCTCTAGGAGGCTATATGCTCAGCTGGTATAAGTTAGCATAGCTTCATTTCATCCATGGAGCTAAACCAATGTAT
Source organism: Gopherus evgoodei (assembly GCF_007399415.2). Classification (NCBI taxonomy): domain Eukaryota; kingdom Metazoa; phylum Chordata; order Testudines; family Testudinidae; genus Gopherus; species Gopherus evgoodei. Next base: position 124,038,206 of record NC_044326.1, on the reverse strand, counting down.
ACCAAGACCCCCTTCTGAAGTTTGAAAAAGTATGGTCAACTTTGGACCGGATGCTGCTCCTATTAGTCAGTGGCACTTGTTTCACTTCTACCTGGCTCTGCACTCCCTCACTCCATCTGGGATGGGAAGTGGAAGTGCTAAATTACTACAAGAAAGGTCTATTTGACTTGGCCAAAACCAGGGTCTGCTGGTAAGAATGGCCATTCTAATAGATTCCCAGCCCATGACACAGTCCTGCCTCCAACTTTTTGACCAAAGAATTTCCAGCAGTCTTTGCATATGTGAGCAAATGGAATGGTGTTTTGCTTCACTTGCATGCACTACATGAGCAACGGGGCTCTCTGCAGGTGAACAAACTACCCCACAACAGGGTTACAATGCAGACACTCTCCCCGGCCCACTGTCAGTCCCCCTTCCATACCTGCCTATAGGAGGGCAATGCAGAGATCATCACCCCCACAGTGTGAAAGGGCAGGATAGATCTTGCCTGCAAAGCTAGTTCAGCCAGAGAGCAAATACAGGTTATAGGGTTCACAGTTGGGAGAGTGTCAGAGTTTGAATGCTGCCCTTCTTCAGTTCCCATCATATAAGAAGAACGCTATTCTGTCTCCTAACCTGAAGGAGAGCTCTGTGTGGCTCCAAAGCTTGTCTCACCAGTAGAATTTGGTCAAATAAAAGATATGACTGTGCCTTGTCTCTCTACTATTCAGGAAGGTATCCATCTTTTCCCTTTTATAACAGGTTTATTAGGCTGGTATTTTAAGATTGGCTCACCCCTCTCTAGATTCTTGTTGTTCTGTTGGCTGAGATGGGACCAACCCAGCTCTAAAAACAAAAACACTTGCTGCTTCGCATTGTCTAACCAATTGTTTAGACGTGAATTAGGTCCTCTTTTTATTTTTGGCTCAACAGGACAAGTTTCTCCCTTTAGGAAAGAGGTCACTTCCAAAAACAGCCTGTCATCATATCTAGTCACATTTTCCAGGGGTGAAGCAAAGTCATTTGACTTCAGTGTGCTAAATAAGATTCTGTGAACAGCCAGCCACACTGATTTACCTCATGCCTCCCAGTGGTCTGTTCCCCGATACTTAATGCTTCCGAATACATGGCTGTCTCTCTCATGGTTTGCTTTAGATCCTTGTGTTTAAATATGTTTCTGGGGTTTTCCTTTCCTCTCCTTAATGTATATCTACTGCTCATTTTCCTTCTCTGTGTACATGTGCCAACCACAGTTTCCCATTTGCTCTGCCAAATTTATATTTACATACTCAACCGATAATCTTTCTGTATAGCTAGCATCAAATTATATGCAAAACGTTCTCCCTAAATCTGGATGCTATTATCTTAGAATTTTACATCCCAAAACAAACTCTCCTCTAAGATTTCCCCACTGAAGAGTATTTGCAAGGAAGATGGGGCCTCCATAGCAATGTATTGCACACAGGTAGAGCTGGTTGAAATATTTCCAGCCGACTAGTTTTGCGGGGGAAGTGCTGATTTGATGGAATTAATGCATTTTGTGGCAATGCGTTGATTCTGTCTAAACTTTCAACAGACACTAAGCAGGCTGAGGGAGGCGGATTTCCTGCCAGTCCACCCAGCTCCCCAAGAACCCAGGCTCCCTGCCTGGTGGGCTGCCCAGCTCCCTGAATGACCATCAGAATGGCCATACTGGGTCACACCCATGGTCCATCTAGCCCAGTATCCTGTCTGCTGATAGGGGCCAGTGCAGTGCCAGATTCTTCTGGGAATGAACTGAACAGGGCAATGATTGATTGACAGGCTATCTGGTTCCTAGTCCTACTCCCCAGCTGCCTACCTGGTAGACTGCTGGGCTCCTGGCTACCTGGGCATCCCAACTTACCAGCTGCTGGCTGTCCAGTTCCCTAGTTGCATGGCCAGCTTGCCAGCCATCCAGGGAGCTGGGGAGCTAGACAGCTTGGGTAACTGGACAGCCCGGCAATGGGACCTTTTTTTGGTGCTTCCAAAATGAAATATTTCGGAGTTCTAGTCCTGTGAAAAAGTTTGACTCTTCATCCCAGTTTGAGGCACCTTTTTTTTAACTTCAAAATCTCAAAATTTGTCATGGAACAAAAATTCCATATCTTGGCCAGCTCTACTGCCTGGTGTCATTTTGGCTTAATGTACATTGGATTCAGTTCACATTTAGTTCCAGGGACATGTGTACTTGACAAAATAGTACCAATAAAGCACCTTCATGCTGCGTCTGTATTTCTACTTCCAGCCCTGTCCTAGTATGCAAATTTTAAAAATGTAAAAAGTTAACTAAACATTCCCTAAATCTCAGTATAAAACATAGTCATATCTGAGTTTGGGATAGTTCTTACTGTATCTGATCTGATTCCCTACCTGACTTAAAATCTACAGAACCAAACTATGGTCATGGACACTTCCACCAATATATTAACTCTGTCTTGTTTGTTCAGCTCCAGTATTAAATCAACAAACTTCAGTACTGAAGCTTAATCCTGCAGTACCTCTCTCTAGGTCTTTTTCAATCCAAAATAATCCCTTTACCATTAAGCTAAAAAAAAAAATTAGAGAATCTGCTTGTGAGTCAGAGTCAGGGTGATGGGATAGGGTGAAATCAAGGACTCATTCAATGAGCTCTGATTCCACCACAAAATCAGGCCAGTTCCCTGGCAGAGATATTTCCTCCCAGTTCCAACCCCAACTCTTTAATCTTCCTCCCCCAACCCTACAATTGGCTTTTTTCCTCTCTGTCCCCTCACCATGAACTCCTCCCCCTTGCATATACACACACATCCCGTAACAGATTATTGATGTTTTTCTGACTCACTGCTGCATCAGTTCACCTCAGACAACATTAGGCTGGGATCTGGAGCTGGGCAAAACCTGAAACCACACAACAGTCGCTTGGTTACTGGGTTTGTAACTGGACTTGGAACTTAGACTGGGCTAATTGGAAAGACCACAAACTATTCAAGCAAGCCTGAACCTATCACAATGCCACTACCTTAATCCACCCCAGGAGCTTGTAAAGATAGTGGCTGGGTCAGAAAGGATGGCAGACAGAAGTCTCCTGTACAGATAATGACAGATATGTGGCCCAGGGTTCAAGAGGTTAATTACATAACACCGGTCAATTTTCCAGATTCCCAGCTCCAAGTGTTTACCAGGGAAGTGGACATTTTAAAAGATTTGAAAAAGTCTGCCTCAGGGGATTGGTGGCACCTCCTTGCAGACTAACTCATCCACACACTAAGCGTGTGCCCACTCCACAATCCAGGGGTATAACTGCAGCACATGTAGACCTGTCTGAGCTACTTTATCGTAGCTAGCTTGGGTACTGATGGAAGTGAAGCTGCAACACGGTGGACTTCAGCATGGACTAGCTAGATTAAACTATCTTGAGTTTGTCACTGAGCTCTGAATTTGCCATACAGCACAATGGTTCCAATGTAGGGTATGTCTACACTTACAATGGTGTGTAGAGTACAGACACTGCATGTCCAGCTAGCATGGGTATAAATAGCAGTGAAGCCAGCGAAGCACAGCTCCCCACGGTATGTAGCCTACATTGGCTCCCTACATGCCCAAGCAGTACCTCCTATTGCAGTGTCCTGGTGCCTCCCCACTTCTGGAACCATTCCCTGCAGCATGCAGCTACACTTGTAGTACCTGTACTCTACACCCTACCTAAGTGTAGACCTGGGGGTTAGACTAGATGACCCTTGCGGTTCCTTCTCTCTATGCTTTTACAGCCTTAGTATAATGTGAGTAAGGTGCTAAAGGATGGCGGATACAAATGTATCTCATCCTCTGCCTTGAAGAGGGTCAAATGCACACATGTGTACCTAGCACACCATGTAGACTTGCTCACCCTTGACTTCTTGTATCATAGCTCTGGAATTAAAAATAAGCACAGAGCAGTGGCATGCTTTCAGCTAATGTAGTTGCAGTTGATTGAAAAGGATAATTTCATTAATCAACAGCTTCAGAACGTGGTCCATGATCTCCGTGCACTCAGTAGCATTACCTCAGTGTAACCGAGAACAGAAGTTGGCCCCTAGTCCTTTGCTTACATCTGCTCCTTGCCATGCTCTCCTGTTACCTTTTCTCCCTCCTGTTTTCCTGGTCATGTGAGAGCTGGAGATTTCCTTCATGCGGTGGCAGCAGTGATCAGCACAGATGAGAGCGAGCACACTGTAGCCCCAGATAGTCATTTCCATCATGTTCTGCTAAAAATTTTCCTGCAGTCAGTGAAACAGACATCTTGTGACTTTCCACAATTTCACAAGACTAAGACTACTTCTGCAGCTGCAAATAATTCCATCATTCCCCTTTTTTTTGTGCTTGGTGGAGAGAGAAAATATCATAAGGACTGAAAAGAGGAAAATAAATGAATTCAAGAAGGTGTGTGTGGTGGGGGAAACAAGTTTTATGTCACCAGCATTCCTCTTTGCCTCGCCCCTCGAAAAAAACAACTCAAAATAAAGTCCCAGCACTTTCAACCAGCTTCAGTTTTCTTGGAATTAGGGCCAGCTCTGGCAAGATGCTAAGTGTCTTCAAATCCCCCTGACTTCATTTACGGGGAGGTTCTCCAAAGCACCTAAAGGATTGAGGCGCACAGGTCCTATTACCTTTCCTTAATTCTGGAGAATTACATCTGCTGTGGTGCTCAGGCTTTGGGATTAATCAGAAGGGTAGTTTCGAAGCTCACTTCAGTGGGCACTAATGGTGTGATGGGTTGGATCACAGAAACCCTCTTGGGAGCTGCCACCCGATGTGCCAAGACAACCTCTGCTCCTGCTTTCCCTGCCAGCTCAGGACTCCAGCACCCTGTCTTGCTGAGCCAAACACACCCGTCTGCTCTAACAAAGACCCAGGGCCTGAATTACTTTCCCAAAGCTGCAGGCTTCACTGAAAGCAGCTCACAAAAGTGTTCCTGTCTTTAACACTTAGATTCCCAATTCCCAATGGGGTCTAAACCCAAATAAATCTGTTAGGTAAATAAAGCAAGTCCTCACTCACCTCTCCAGCACCCGAGTTCGTGCGGAGTTGGTATGGGGCACGCAATTCTGTCAGAGACCAGACACCAATGCAAGCTTTAGATTAAGTGTGGCCCCTTTATTAGGGGTGAGCATCAATATTTATACACAGAAGTAAACAAAGTGATTAACAAAAGATAATGGTCATGCATAATCAATCAAGATTTTACAGGAAAAGCAAGTTAACAAGTAAATGCATAGAGATAAAGGCTAATGGCTACTTGAGAAAAGGGGGTGTCATGAGTAGTTTGCAGGTCAGTGCTTTGTTCAAAAGGGTTCAGGAAGGATTATGCAGAGACAGCCAGTCTGGGTGTGTTTTGGCTCCCCAAAGTTCACCAAAAGTTTAGACCCAACAAATCCATTTTACCCTGTATAAAGCTTATGCAGGGTAAACTCATAAATTGTTCACCCTCTATAATACTGATAGAGAGATATGCACAGTTGTTTGCCCCTCCAGGTATTAATACACACTCTGAGTTAATTAACAAGTGATTTTATTAGATACAGAAAGTAGGATTTATGTGGTTCCAAGTAGTAACAGACAGAACAAAGTAGGACACCAAGCAAAATAAAATCAAATGCACAAACCTATGTCTAATCGAACTGAATACAGTTAATCTCACTGCTTCAGTAAGTTTTTTCCTTAGATTGGATCCCTTCCAGGCCTGGGCACAATTCTTTCCCCCGGTACAGCTCTTGTTCCAGCTCAGGTGGTAGCTAGGGGATTCTTCATGATGGCTCCTCTCTTTAGCCAGCTGAAAACCAAACGGAGGGGTCTCCCCCTCCTCACTCCTATGCAAAGTGCAGCTCCAAGATGGATTTTAGGAGTCACCTGGGCTAGTGACATGTCCATGTATGACTCACGGTTTTTACAGGTAGCATCCATTGTTTACATGCGACCTTGAATGTCCTCTTATGTGGATTGGAGCATTCCAAGATCCATTGTCTTTTAAGTGTTTCTTGATTAGGTACTTAATTTCAACATTCCTTTCTCCAGGAACTGACCAAATGCTCTGCTAAGGTTATTTAGAAACCAACCCAGTACACAGCCAACATTCATAGCATTCATAACTTTGAATACAAAAATGATATATGTATACAAATAGGATTAATATATTCAGTAAATCATAACCTTTACGGAGATATGTTACATGGCATATGTAGCATAAAACACAGTCTAAGCATATTTCCATAAAGCCTTATTGGAGGTACCACCACAGATGGCACTCAGCACCTTGCTGGAACAGCTCAGTATGCTGCAAGATTACATCCTTTGATTCTCAAACTCTTGACCCAAATGGTATCTAATACCTAGAGTCCCTAACAGCATACTCAATTGCCCCACTGGGAATTTGGAATTTCCTGCAGGTAACAGGAACATGTCTTCTATTCTAGTTCATATATAATACTAGTGCAAACTAGAACCAGATTCCTAGTTCATGTATAAAGTCAACACATTTAAACTTGGCACTCAAATCCATAGCTAGGCACCTAAATGAAAACTGCCTGATTTTCAGACTAACTTCAGGCATCCAGGTTTGAACTTTTTGCCTATTTTTGTTTTTGATGGGAACAAAAAACTGCACCCAGGGCAAACAAAGATATGTAGAATTTTTTCAGTTGTTTTAAAGCTCATATTAGATACTGAAATATATGATGACTCACTTTTCACACTAGCAACTGAAGTGACTTGAAAATAATCTGACAATTCTGAGTCCAACTAATCTCTGAGCTGTTACTCTATAGATGGCAGTATTAAATATGTCAATGGGGCATAAGAATTGGAGAAAGATCTTGCATGGACTTTTGTAGCTGGCATTAAATACCAAAGGACAATAGTTTAGCGGGATTAAATTTCAGTAAACTGCAGGCATCTTGAGTCTATATCTGCCAGTGTCAGAGCCAGCCTTTGGGCCCTACAAAGCCCAAGACCTACTTTTAGCTCACAGCACCTCCGGTTTGTGGAGCTAGAAATGTACAAGAGAAAATCTCAGCTCTCAAATTCTGAAGAGTTTCTAGATCTTTTCTCTTAAAAAGAGGTTTGAAAATGTAAACTGATCTTCAGGCTTGGAAGAAGCAAGCACCTTGGCTCTGTTTCTGTAGTAGGGGCAGGGATGGAATAAAAAATTACATGCAGACAGTTTTAATGTAGAATGACTCCATTAAATTTGGATTGTCTCTCAAATAATCATCTCCTAAGATCTTCGGGCACGGTCTGTGCATAGTGTTGTAACCAGCAGACCTTCCCAAAAATGCAAAGGCAGGTTCTGGAAAATGTATTGCAATCAGTCTCATTCACTGAATAAGTGTGAAACAAAACCTGCTGTGTTCACAAGCTGCTTAGCCTGACACACAGGCATGCTTGGAACGGTGGAGGGAGTGACTGGGAAACTGACACCCATATTGTTATGGAACTGCCTCTAAATCCACGCAATATCTTCCTTTGAGGAAACCAGCTTCTTCCTGGTCTCTCACTTTTTCCCCTTTATTTAATGCTTCAGTGTTATTCAGGAAACAAATATTTAGATTTTGCATGGGACCTCGAACCTCCAGTTGAGCTTAGCCTGAGTTAGAGATTCAGGAAGTACAGCGAATGGGGATGTAGGATGCTCACAGAGCGACAGAATTCGAGAACCCAGAGCAGACTCCCTTTCCCTTAATTTTTGGCTGCTTCTCTGAACTGAACCCTCAGAACCTTATTACTAGTAAGAACAGAGCAGTGTGATGGATCTTGCATGTGAGAGGACCCATGATCCCAGGATATTAACATCAGGGCCGGTTCCAGGCACCAGCTAAGCAAGCAGGTGCTTGGTGCGGCCAAGGGGAAGGGGCAGCTCTTCGGCGGCAATTTGGTGGCGAGTCCCTCAGTCCCTCTCAGAGGGAAGGACCAGCTGCTGAATTGCTGCCAAAGAAGAAAGTGGCGCAGTGGGGCAGTGGAGCTTTTTTTCTTTTCTTTTTTTTTTTGCCCCTTGGGGCAGCAAAAACCCTGGAGCCGGCCCTGATTAACATCATCACAAATTATTCGAAAGACAGTATAAAGTCCACTTGAATTGAACATTTAGGATTATCCATAACTTGGTGGTAGCCATTTTGCATTAATAAACGTCATTCTGATGCCTGAGAGTGTGACAGCCTTGTAACCAGGGCTGGCCCTCGATCAAATGGTGCCCCAGGTGAGGAGCATCTTCGGTGCTCTCCCTCTATTTGTTAAACTTTTGAATACCTTATTTTTTATTGCATGTGTAGCCAGTTTAATGACTTTGATGCATGATTTATCCCTGTTATAGAAGATGATAAATTTGCATGATAGGATGTGTAAATCTGTATTTTTCATGCTAACAAGAAATTGTATTGTTCAGTATTGTTCTGGAGTGTCCAAGAATTAAAGATTAATCTTTAATTGAAGATTATGTGATGAGATGAAACCTCCAGGAATACATCCAACCAAAACTGGCAAACCTGGTTCTACCGTCATATAAATATTTACTTCTAATAGTCTATTGCACAGATAGTAAAGGGTCTTTGTAATGCTAAAAATATGGGTCCTCATTCTCATTTATACTAAGGCCCCTACTGCTCTAGCAGTATAGAAGGACCTTAAAGAAGATGTAAATTATATGGTATAAAGGGACTATAGTGTAAATGTGCATCAGGTTCATGCTTTCACCATGACAGTCAAAACAACACCCAAATTCTGGATCAGGAGACCTATTGACATGTTGCATATAAAGGAAGACTAACATTTGGGGCCAATATTTTCAAATATAGGTACCTAAAGTTAAGCACCCTATTTAGGTGCCTACATATGGGGTTGTGTGTTTAACTTTGTGCACCTACATTGGAAAAGTCAGACCTTTGAATGTGATAAGCTTGTGTTTTCAGACACAAGGATCACTGGTGCAGTTTCTTTTCCAAAGTATTCTGCAGCCAATTTTTCTCTCTCCAACACGGATGTAATTAAGCTAAGTAGAAAGAGTGCTCTTCAGGATATGGAAGCAGATGTTATGGTATATGGAGATATACATTGTCTGTGCAAAGGCAAAAATGTGAGCTGTAACTATGAACATGTCTCCTGCTCTGGGGCTTTAGTTAAACAGAAAATTCAGGGGTATTTGGGATATATAACATAAGGCTAAATAGTCCAGTTTTTGAGGCACTTTTCAGCAACATCTCATTCCAAAATGCACTGCAAAAATGTTTTGGTTGTTTTTCATATAAACCACTATTTACTAGTAAGCCTGCTTTTCTTTGGGAAGTTCTGACTGCAAAGATGTTATTTACAGGAGCACTGCCAAGTGATTTTTTAAAATAGTTTTTCATTTGTGTTCTTAGAAACTTGGAGATAACATGTTTGCCTTTCCCAATTTTGTCCTTTCCATCTGGAAGACATTGTTCCCTATCCCTCCCACCTCCTCTTTCTTATGGTGCACAAACCAACAGGGCTTCACGTTGTTTTTGTTCTGTTATTATCTTGTCTACCAACAAGTGAAGAGGTCACCAATGAAATCAGTGCGGTGTCTGGCACATGGCTTTGTTAGTTAAATTTAGCACCCTCTGGTGGCTAGGTGGTTCCCCACTGCAGTAACACAACCAAATTCTTACAGGATCATGAAGTAACAATGGCTGTAGTTTTACTTTTTGGTTAACAGAGCTTTAATTTTAAAATAAATGAGATGGAATTGTAGAAACAAAGGACATACCATATACAATCAGACTGCTGGTCCATCTGATGTGGTGTCTTGTCTCTTTCAGTTGCCAGAATCTGATGCTTCAGACGAAAGCAAACCACATGGCACTGACAAACTAATGCAATACTTTACAAAGGACAGAAGAATCTCTCCTGAGCTTCCTGGGGGATGAACTTACACAAGGAAGCAAGAAGAACTGATTTCTATTATCTTTATCTCAGGTGGCTAGTTTATAATAGTTTACAGTATGGAAAATTTGGAGCTGTCCCCCTAAACTAATAACCAGAAACGTTCACTAAAAGTGATACCTTTTACTAACACTGTGATCCTATAGTCCTCATACAAGCAAACTCCCACTGAGTTAATGGGAGTTGGCCTGTGTGGGGACTGTCCGATAGTAAAGGGGTCCAGACTGAGTCTGGAGATGTGCGATGTGTTTATGCAATGGAAGTACAGTGAAACTAATACCAAAAAATCATCATAAGGCAACCTCCAGCTTCAGTGACCACTGCAAAGTGAACCTAAACCTACTGAATAAGTTCTGTTCCAGCTTTATTAGGAGATGACTTCCACTAAACAACCACATGTTGTCACTTCCATAAACAGTACATATAAACCACCCCAAGGAGATGGGCTCAAGATGAAAAGTTCAGCTCAAGATCTAGATTTAAACCTACCCAGAGTCTGGATGTATTTGGATCTCAGGTTTTGGTTCAGACTTGTGTCTAGTTTAATGGTATATAAAAAAGAATGACATTGATGCTAACACAGATTATTACTCAGGACATAGCCAGATCATCTGCACAATACAGTATCAGACAAGCCAGGTAAGCCAGAGTTCTGAGGGGAAATACTCCATCAAAAGAAGGAAGTCATTATACAGCAGGAGAGAGAAAGACTGTGGGGGGTGGATAATGGCCACATCGAAAGGCAGATTGGAATTTCCCACACAGGCCAGAGGAACTACTGTCAGCTCCTGTCACTGTATTGAAGACCTAGTTCATGATTTTAGAAAAAGATAGCAGCATTGATAGTGGATTTCTACAATGAAAAATAACCACGCTTTAACAGTCTAACACCACATTCCTGATGTTATCCAAAAAGGAACTAAGTGTTGTTAAAAGATCATGTGTCAAGACAGGTGAATAGCAGATCTTGCCTGCATGCAATTAATTGCATCCCCATGCAATTGCATTTTGCACATTTCCAGTTACTTGGTGGAAACTCCACCATATGCAGATTCCAGAGAGCTATTTATGTTGCCCCTGTATATACCGTGCTCTTCAGATTTAAGCATTTTAAAATGGTAAATAAAAATACAAAACTGATCCTTCCATTCCATTCTAGCAGCCAGTTTGCTTCTGCTTTCAGTAAGCACCCACCTACTTTACAGCATACAGGAGTTCTCAGCTGGGCAGCACCATGCGGAGGAGGGAGACCTTTGGTATTACTGTACTATGTTTCTTGCTGAGGAGTAACCACAAATGACAGACATGAGACAAGTGCTAAATTTAATACAGCTTTACATAAGCTGATTTTGCATGAAAATATAGCAGTTTACTGACAGTCATTTTATGTCCTGTCCCTGGATTACAGCAAAACATCGCTGTTGATCCTTAGCTCTTACAAAATCAATACTTCTATAAACCGGAGTATCTGTATAAACAACGGAAACAGGCTGTCTGTTCAGCTGTCACAACAGCGTTCAGAAGCACTGCCATCTGGTGGTAGTTTAGAAATATAACCTACTAACTATGAGTACCCTGTTAGGGGTCCTAGGGTTAATCCTTGGAAGATGGTGTTCTAACAAATACCCCAGAAATCATTACCTATAAGTAACCAAATTGACTTTTATTCAAATGGCTGGTTACTGAATAAACTTCAGTGTGAATAAAGTTGTAAAGTATCTGAGCTCTACCAACCAATTTATGCTGATGTGCTTGTGAAATTAATAGATGCCAAGGCCAGAAGGGACCACTGTGATGATCTGGTCTGTGATCCCTGAAGTCCTCCTACGTGATACTGAATGCTGTGTGTTCTAACTGGTTAATGATATTGAACATAAGTAACATTTTAACCATGGAGTAGCTGTTGTTTGCTTTGAAAGCCACAAAACCAAAAAGGAAGTGTAGGAGAATGTGGGCAGGACAGTGGCAAGAAACCTCATGACCTCATCCTTTCCACCTCCAGGGGATTGGCTGGCTGATGTCTGGAACAGCATTTAAATTCCAGAAGGTTGCAGATGTCCAGCAGTAGAAGAGCAGAGAAAAGGAAGTCTGAATTCTTTCAGAGCAAATTGGCTTGAGCTGCTGCACAGTGAAAGCTAACAACACTTTAGATTCTACCCTTCTGATCCAGACACCAAGAAAGGTAAATGCACATTTCACTGCCTAACATTTGGTGCTGCGTTAAGTTTTTATTCATGTGAACCTCAGGCAGTAGAGTTTTAAATAGTCTAGTTTTTAATTCAACTTTAAAAACATTCTAATTCCTCTGTTGAAGGGTGAGCCTTCAGAGCAGTAAAGTTGTCTTAAAGAGGGCTGCAGCACATTATGTTAAATTACCATTTTAGATCTGTTTGTTCATTTAGGGATGGAGGAAGGAGGTGGTTTAAATTCCTGCCACTGAGTCAAGTGCTAGAAATTTGAAGCTGCCACTTGAAAACAAGAGTGTACTGCCAAAATGTAATCATTGTCACATCACATGCCACGCTCTTCTGCAGACTTGCAGGGCTTTGAATGAGCACCCTGGATGGGATATTTTACTTTTCTTTTATAATAATTGAAATTTCATTACTTCTAGTACAGTATCTGTTTAATTCATTGTTTAGAACATAAGAACTATTATAGAGGATCAGACCTATGGTCCATCTCACACAGTATACTGTCTTCTAAAAGTGGCGGGTGCCAGATGCTTCAGAGGGAATGAACAAAACGGGCCAATTTATTGAGTGATCCATCCCCTGTTGTCCAGTCTCACCTTCTGGCAGTCAGAGATTTAGGGACACCTAATGTATTCCTTCCCTAAAAGCAAATATTTCTGTCTCAAATTTCCTTTTCTCATAGATTCTGCATGGGGTTTTTCATTTTGTGGTTTGGTTGGTGTTCTGTTTTGTTTTTTAATTTGTCCTTAAATACTTAATCAGATACATGGCCTCTTGGCTTCAAGTTTCTGGAAAGATTTGATCTACCAAAAAGCAGATTTTGTTCATATAAATTGATTTTTGTATTCATCTTATTGCAACTTTAATTCAAATTATGTTCTGAAAACTAGATTTATACTAACGGTAAGGGAGACAAAAAAAATTGTCTTGCTTTCTCTGTTTGTATGAAACTAAACCGGTCCTTTATCAGCATTTTTCTTTTATTCCTAAAGCTTTTCCCTCATTAGCTCAAATCACCAGATCGCAGGACTACATTTTGTGAGGGACTGAACATCCTCAGCTCCTAGCTTAACACTTTGAAGTGTCAGGTTTAAAACTCTCGTAACACTTGAGTAGAGACTCAGTAATGAATTAAAAATCTACACAGCTAATTCTTCTGGCGTGGGATTATTGAGCTTCTGCTCCCCTCCTCTGATTAGCTGCAGAACAGGGCAGAGGTTGCAGAGACAGAAAGAGAATGGTTGGCATGGAGAGTTTGAATCCTCAGTGGAAACTTCAGCTGAGCACAGTGGAACACAAAGAGAGAAACAAAAAGCCTATAGCATACTTGCAATTTTTTGGTATTGTCAGCTCACAGTTACAATATCTTTTCCAGGTAAAATATCACAATGAAGATTGCGGTGCTTTGTTTGTGCCTCATCACCATCTCCTTTGCATTACCAGTAAGTATATCAGACATGTAACAACAAGCAAAAAGTTGTATATTTCCTTCACAAATTAACAGTGAATGTATAGTGAAAATTTCTTTCCTCTCTTCTCCCCACAAGGTGAGTAAATTGAAGCGTCGATCCATCTCAGAGAGCTCTGAAGAAAACCATGTAAGCTCTTTTTACAGTCCAACTTCTCTATCATTCCTTTACTTCTTATTTAATTGTCACCACCTCAGCTACGTTAAATTGCACTTTCTGATTCATTGTAACTATAACTGTTCACAAAACTTTACCTAACTTCAATTTTATGGCCAGATTCTCATCTAGTGTAAATCAGTGTAGCTTCATTGACTTCTGTGGAACTATGCCACTTTATACCATTTGGGTATCTGGCCTAATATCCTTAAAAGATGTGCCCTTGCATATCTTTATAGATCCATTTGTTTAATCACAAACTTTTAAACTCAAGCTCCTTTAAAAAAAGAAGTTACAATATGGCATAGTCTTAATGATTCACATCAATCACTGTGGGCTAGATTCTGATACTTTCATTCATCTTGAGTAGCACCTTACTCCATGAATGGACCCATTAATTTCAATGAGACTGTTCTCAGAGTATGGTACGACTCAATAAGGGTGTCAGAATCTGGTGCTGTAAGATCACCCCAGAATCTCAAGTTACCATAGAAGTGGAACTAATGAGTTTTAAAATCAAGGACACCTCATTATAAAATAGAATTGTTTTGGTAAGTTTCACTATTATATTTATATATGCACTACACCACGGTATGCTATTAAATGTATTGCAGAATATTTTGCAAAAGTCACAATGTATCTAAGAATGAGTTTCATATTCAAAAATAGATAGATCCACATTAAATGCATGGACAGAACACTCTGATAAATGTACACAACAGCCCACTATCCAAAGGCCTGATCCTATGGAGTACTCTACCTCCTCAGCTAGAATGGATTTGAAGGCACTCAGCACCTGCCAGGAGGTGCTCTGCACAACATAGGATAGTGTCAAAGGAAAGGTTAATTTATGGCACATTTGGATGTGTGTGCTGCATGTATTTGTCAAATAGTTCTAAATCACATACTGCTGATTTAACAAGCACACTCCACTCTTTGCCCTTATACTCTGTGCCGCCCCAGTGAAGTCACTGAGACTCCAGATATGTTAGTCAAGATAGAGTTGGGCTCCAACATTCCAGAAAATGACTAGCCACAGCTGAGGTGTTCGAGGAGGCGAAGAAGCCGAGGCATAGTAAGGGCTCCCTCCTACTGCATCTAAAGCATTGGGCACCCCAAATGAGCACAGAGTGGTAATGAGGAAATGGGGACATAATTTCTCTCCCTCCACACAGCTCCGCAGGTGCCCAATGGGGAGTGAGTGGCAGAAAGCATGCTCATCCTGCACCCTGCTCCAGCCTGAGCCCGAATATCAACATTGCAATGAAACAGCCCTTCAGCTCAAGTCCTGTGAGCCCTGGCATGGGCCAGCTGCAGGTTTTTCTTTGCTGTTTAGACATACCCTGAAGGAGACTGTGCCTCCTAATGTTCATGCTGGGGCATTGTCACACCAGGCAGCTCCTTACTTAGAGCTGTATCAGTCAATGACATTCTCATTTCTTACCTTTTGAGAGAAAAGGTCTGGGCAAGGGACTCTTCTGTTTATTTCTTTAGAAAATAAATGACAAAATTGGTCCAGGTGCCAGTTAATGCTTAACCCTTGTGCCTCACATACCATGATTGCCTAGTAACCGCAGGTAATCAGGTCACACACCAGTACAGGCTTAGACCAATAACTGAAATAGTGATAGCATGCCTGCAGTGTTGGAATGAGTAAGCTAATAAATGCACTGGACCCTATTCTCCTTTCATTTACATTGACTTCAATGGAGTTACTTTGATTTATGCCAGTGTAAATGAGAGGAGAATTAAGCCCATTGTTTGATTATATGTATTTTATGTAATGAGTGGTGCAACCCACAACATTTGGATTCAAATCCAAACTACCCCCAAACTAGGAGGTGTTTGGTTCTGGGGGTGGTGGAGGAGAGAGTGTTCTGATTATGACTGACACAGGAACCAGCTGCAAAATTCTAATCTAAACGTTCACAAGGTTCAGGAATGTTTACCTCCAGGAGTTTGGTACAGACATACCTCTCATATTATGTCCTTTCACATATAAATATATATTTGGATTGTTGAGTTCTTCCGCACTTTATTCCATCTTAGTAAATGAGTAAAAACAAATGAGATACAAAGAGAGCAGGAATTTCACATGCCATATCTGCATGAAAAGCAGCTTCACCATTTGTGTTCTCCTCAAGTCATATGCTCCTATCTGTTTCATCTTAAATTGTGACCTTGGTTCTTCTTCTTATTTCCAGGATTCCAGGAACCATCATTCTAACAGACATCACCATCAGCATGTGCATACACAATCACGTATGAGACCAGCACAAACACAAGAACTTCTGGAACCACCTCAGCAGGTAACTAAAGCCACACTATATAGCAACCTGCAGAAATGGTTTCTATAAATTTCTCTTCTAACCCTGCTTTGCAGGAAAATTTTGTACAGTAAGAAAGGTAGCATAGAAGAGCCTTAGTGATAGCCACAACGGTAACTATAGCAAGCGTGGAACTTCTATCACCTCCCAGAATAACAAACCTAGAAGAAGGTTAAAAGTAGAGCAGGTGGAAATTTTTCTAGTTTCCTACAAAAATGTGTCACAATTCTTGTTGTTGCCATTTTTAGACCAGCTGGTCAAAATTTCTCAAAGTTGAAAAAATTTGAATTGTTTCCACAATTTTTGCGTGAGAATTGTCATAATTTTTTTAGCAGCTGTATTAGATATGTTTCTCCACATTTACATTTCCTTTTCATATTCTTTTTCAGGACTGTTTTTTTCCAGATGAAAGTGTTGAGGACACTGAGCAGCAAGTAAGTCTTCATCCAGACCTCAAGCCTTGCTGTATACAGCACAGCAGCAACCATATCCCAATATCCATTTTTTTCTAACAACATTCTCTTCCAAAGTAGTTCCTTTGACATCTGTTCCTAAATAAAACAAAACTCCTGACAGGATCAATAAAATATAAAGCAACCAGATTTCTATAATTTGCACAGCAGTTTACAGAACCCGAGGCTTTATTCTCCCACTGCAAAATGTAATTAGCTCCCACTGAAGCAGTGGGAGAATGAGATCTGAATAACTAATTAGATTGAAGAAATCAGCACAGTAGATCCCCAAAAAATCTACATGGTGTTAAAGCAAAGGGATCCACAAGTGTGTATTTGATGGATGTCAGCCTCTAAACAAATTCTGCATCTGTAGTGAAACCGTTTGTGACAAAACCTCAATTAATGAACAAACCTATTAACACATACATAAACCTGAAGGACAAACCTTAGGAAGCGTGCTGTCCCCTGCCTCCACAAAGGGATTAGGAAACTCAACAATCATCTACTTGTGTAGTTCCCTCCGGCTTGTTCTAACTGGAAAGAGTAGAAGTGTTTGCTGAAATCCCCTTGAGGAGTGTCAGTAGCTGTGGAAAATAAGTTACTGCTGGGCCAACCAGAAGTAACTTCTGGACAAGTTGTTACCAGAAAATCCACCCAGAACTCAATGGAGCATGTTAGAGAGGACTGTTCTCACCTTTTCTGGATCCTGTGTCCCCAGAGCCACAACACTCAGGGATTCTAGGAATATAGGAGGGAACACTACAGAGTTGCTGATTCCCCCCCCCTGCTTCCCCGCTCACACACATTTCTCCACATTTTGCTCCAAGTGCACCAAGCCACTAGTTCATATCTAAGATACTGCTACATTCTGCCTGATTAGCACCAGCTTTCCTACTTGGCTCTGACCTCTCTGCTCAAGCAATGTGTCTCATCATGGGAGTAACCTGGAGGTGCTACCACATTTACCATGCCATGGTAGGATCTTATCGGCCTGCCTCAGCTTTAGAATGTACAACAGTGTAATACACTTTGAGAGAGCCACAGAGAGACACTGTAATAATATTAACCTCAGATCTATAACAATGCAATTGCATGCTGCACTATTAAATTGTTTCTATGCTTTTCAGAGCCTGCCTGAGCCAGCAAGTGTAAGTAACGAAGATGATGGTGATCATGATGATAATGATTCCAATGACACAGATGAATCAGATGAGGATATGGTCACCAATTTTCCCACTGATGCCCCAAAAACTACACCTTTAACTCCTGCCCTCCCCACAAGGGGAGATAATTCAGGCAGAGGAGACAGCGTGGCCTATAGAATGAGGGCAAAAACAAAGTTGGCAGGCGTGTACCATAAGAAGTCTAGTGAGTTCTACAAAGCTGCAGGAAAGGTAAGTACCATTTGGCAATGGTTGCCGAGTTACCATAAAAGGAGGAGGATGTTCAAAACAAAAATTTTTTTGTGGGCATTATCCATGGAGGAGATTGACAAAATTACAGGCAAAATTAGAGGGGTGTATTTCCACTTGTTATGGATACATAACTCATAAAGTTAGTAAATATTATATTCCTCTATGCACTGAGATAGGAAAGTAGTCCCACTGTTCCAGGTGGCCAGCAGCCTCATGGTATAATCATATGTGAGACTTGAGGCCAATACTGAACTGATGTTTCATATAGCACTATAAAACATTTGTTATAGCTCTGTAAATGTACAGTGCTTTGCAGAACATGGATAACCTCAGGGGAGGTGAAACCAGGATGGCAAGCACCCTCACAATGGAAATATTTTGGGAGCTTGACCACTGCCTAAACTTGTGCACATCATGGGTGGGGGGGTGCAGCGGTGAAAGCAGGGGGAAGAGGGGCTGGAGTAGCTGTCTCAGGGCCTGGAATCAGGCTAGGGAGCAGAAATGAGACAGGGAGGGGTGAAATGGGCCTAAGAGCAGGTAGGAACCGCCCTGACCCTCCTTCCCAGCCTGGAGCAGGCTGCTCTCAGTACCTCCCCTGTTTCCCCTCCTATCTTGTCCCCTCCCTCCAATAACCTATACCTCTTGAAGATCACCTGAACTCAAAAGGCATACCCTGCTTCAGTGGAGTATTGCAGTATTTAGTGATTCATTGGCTCTTCATAATCTAGGATGCCTATTAATTATGCTTTACCTTTATGTTTGGCACAGTTCATCATACATAAGGTCACAGAGGAGGATGACAGCAAACCAGACACAGAAAGCCAGCAGGTGGATTCCTCCGAAGCCCAACTTGCTGCACACCACTTTCCACGGAAATCTGACATTAGCGTGGAACTGGATGACAAAAGTAACATGCAGGACAGCAATGAAGTCAACAACAGGCCACACGATAAGAGCATGGAAAACGACAGCCCACAGCAGCTTGATTGTGTGGAGGCAGACAGCGACAACAGCAAACCTTATGTCACAGAAGACAGTCACATGAGCACTGAAAGCACAGAACAGCAGCAGGTTCAAACTGAGGACCTGCAACAGGTTGATGGTATCCCTGAAGTCAATGATAGCAATCAAACTTCTGAGAGCATTGAAGACACTCAAGAGCATAACAGCATTGAAGACAATGAAGTCGCTCTTTAAAATAGAAAAAAAGGGGGGAGGAAGGGGAAACAGATTCATTTCAAGAATTGTTTGCAAATTTAAACACATTGTGATTTTGATCTCTAGCTGTAGCTGTGGTTAGTGGCAGCTTTATTAACCAGGCAAACTTAAGTATGCAGTATTAGCTCTCCTTTCCATTACAGAAATGTAAGCCCTGCTACTGCATATTTTACTGTGCTATTTGATTGTGATTCTGTTATGAAGAAAAATATAGAGAAGCAAGACAAATATAGTTTTACACACAGAGCGAATGTTACCTGATATGATACTGTACTTAAATGGGTTTAGAATTCCAGTGTATATTTTGTTGTATTTCGTGAATTCAATAAAACTACAAAACCCTGTACATCTGTATTGTGTCAATGTAATTAATGGAGACTACACATCATACTGAGCTCACCAATTCTTGCTCAGAAAAAATGAGCTGTATCGATGAACACTGCCACTTTAATTTCCTAAAATATGAACAATATTTAGTCACACAAGTTTCAGGAGTATACAAAATTAACAGGGACTTCTTCCATTATCACAAAGAGTTATCGTTACTTTAGGAACAAATTGGAATGGAATCTTATCACTTTATTTACGCTCACATTGGCTGCTAATGTCACGACTTCAGATTTATCCCTTGTCTCCACAACACACACACAAATTGACGACAAAGTAATGTAACTGTACCCTCAAAATATTATTGAACATATAATTAAACTTAAATACTGTGCTGCCCACTATGGGCCCAGTTATGCTCCCAAAGAATGCACTATCAAAATTTTTCGTCTACTTATGTGGGAGCAAAATCAAACTCTTTCCTTCTGTCTATCCCTTCTATATTTAAACTATCACTTCCACTTTTTCGGTCTTGCATGTTAAACTGAGGCATTTCAGTTGCCAAAGTAGTGAATAACTCCAGTGTTAATCCCACTTAGGACAGTGATTGGCAGTCTCCACCTCCCGATAGAAATCCAAAAAGGAGTTTGTCATGTGTAATGTTACCTAGTAACGCAAACAAACAAACGTGTTCCCCCAAAGATTTTTCTCAAACTGTCCCTATCTATACAAGGACTTTGTAAAATTTACATTATGGATCCACATTCTAGTATTTTCCTTCTGTACTCAGCAGCCATTAAAAAAACAATCCGATATGTTTTTGCTTTGTAACAACTGCCAAACCGGGACAGAATATGAAAGAAGAGATTATTGGATTCTAAAAACTCTCCATGAGGCTGCAATAAATTTGCACTTTAGTGAGTCTGTAAATGATTTCAAAAGGGGCTTGGGTTTTGTTTTGCATTTCACATTTTAAACGTAAAGTCTGACAAGAATCTGAATTTTCTACGTCAGTAGCTTGCAAGTTTTACCTCTAGTGGCATGATTCTAAAGCTAAAAAATGTTAATTTCTGTTATATGCATGTCTTGCCAATAACAATACAGTGAAAATTGCTTCTGTGTTGAATCTCAGTTTTGAAAAAAGTACAGAATGAGTAAATTTAATCCAGTATGGAATACATTTAATCAACTGCTAAAAGAATTTGTGTCCATTAGGAATACTTACTCTGTGACAAGAAAATGACATTCTCTACATGTTCTAAAACCTTTAAATCATAGTCTAGAGCCGAGGTCACCATCTGGTTGATCATGATCAGCTGGTCAACCCTGGAGTCTCTGCCAGTCGATTGCAATCTCCGGCCGCTAAAAGTCCAGCAGTGCAATGGGGCTAAGGCAGGCTCCTTGCCTGCCCTGGCCATGTGCTGCTCCCAGAAGCCCTTCTGCCCAGCCCAGAGCCCCCTCCTGCACCCAAACTCCCTCCCAGAGCCCACACCCCGCACCTCCTCCTGCACCCAAACTCTCTCCAAGAGTCCACACCCTGCACCCCCTCCTGCATCCCAACACTCTGCCCCAGCCCGGAGCCCCATCCCGAACCCAAACAAGGGCCACCCAGAGGGGGGGCAAGTGGGGCAATTTGCCCAAGGCCCTGCAGGGGCCCCCATGAGAATATACTATTCTATACTATTGCAACTTTTTTTAATGGAAGGGGCCCCTGAAATTGCTTTGCCCCAGTCCCCCTGAATCCTCTGGCTGGCCCTGACCCAAAATCCCTCTCACAGCTTGACCCCCTCAGCCCCTCCTGCACCTCTTTCCCAGGCTCAGCCTGGAGTCCCCTCCCACACTCTGAACCCCTCAGCCCCAGCCCAGAGTCTGCACCCCCTCCCACACCCCAACCCCCTTCTCCAGCCTGTTGAAAGTGAGTGAGGATGGGGGACAGTGAGTGATGGGGGGTGCAATGAGCAGGGTGGGGCCTTGGGGAAGGGGTGGGATAGATCCTGGGTTGCACTTAAATTCAAAAAGTGATCCTGTGCGTAAAAAGCTTGGAGACCATTGGTTTATAGAAAAAAAGTCTAAAATAAAAACAACAAATGAAGAATGGGGGAGAAGTGAAAAAATATAATAAAAGGCAAAAGCATAGGCACTATGCTCACAACATTTTTTGTTTTTACTATAAAGACTTGTAATTAATGAACATGCTGGCTTATTACTAGATTTTTTTCCCCCTTGCTCTCTGCTGAGCTGGGGGGAAAGCAATGGAGACTGTAGAGCACTGTGTTGCCCTGCTGAATCGCCAGTATGCAGGAAAAAGGAAATAATATTCTCAGATCAAAGGGGATTATTATGCTTGGGATAGAGTCACAGGCTTCCTGAGAGCCAGAAAAGGAGAGAGACAGCTGGGCAACAAGTCGCAAAGAGGCAAGTTGAGCTCTTGTTCCTGGCAGGTAGCTAGTAGCAGCCAGCTGTAGGCAGGAGCACAGCAGTATTGCCAACACCACAGGTCGACCCAAAAATATCACAAGTTTTTTTCTAAGAAAATCTTAGGTTGTGTTTTTAGTCAGTGTTTTGATTTTTGAACTCCCCTTCCCTATCCGCAACCTGTGAGACAATTAGTGTTGCCCACTTGAACTGAATAGGGTGATTTTTGGCATTTGCTGCAGGATGCCAAGGCAATACTGATACAGTGCACAGGGTTTACAATGACACTCTGCTACCTTCATAATCCTGGCCTGGATGGCCTTCGGACCCCAAAGGGCTGGGTTGGGGAGTCATTTAATAGTTCGGCCTAGGATAGTTGCATCTTTTGACGCTAGCCCAGCTCTGAAGGCAGAGCCACCGCCAGCAGCAGTGCAGAAATAAGGGTGGCATGATATGGTGTTGCCTTCAGAGGTGGTTGCCTGGGTCGCAGCCACCACTCTCTGGCCACCCAACTCTGAAATTAGCACAGAAGTAAGGCTGGCAGTACCGTGATCCCCGAAAATAACCTTGTGACTCCCTGCAATTCCTTTTTGAGTCAGGATCCCCAATTTGAGAAATGCTAATCTCCTCTATGAACTCTGTAAAAGCACATGAAAGACCAGATTTCACGGGTGGAGACCAGATTTCACAGTCCTTGATGCATTTTTCATGGTTGTGAATTTGGTAGGGCCCTATCCATGCCTAATGGGCAGCATGGAAAAAAGTGCAAAGACAGTTGTGGGAGAAGAGGGGACACGTGTACATATGTACACACACAGACTAAAGCTTTGGTGGGGTGGAGGAGGCAGGTGAAAGAGTCAGTTGAATTTGGGGTTTAAGCCAATGAATAAGCACACTAACCTTTCCCCAAACCCTCAGGCTGGCCCTCAGGCTGTTTATGATCATAATCACCAGGAGTCCTCCTGCAACTCTGAACTGTGGCTAAAAGACTTGTATTGTAGGCTCACCCCAAATGCTAAGAATGGCTTTGGGTGGAGCTGTCACAGAAATACTGACAAACAGCAAATCATCATCTTGATTTATTATTAGCGACTGACAGGTCTTCAGTACAGGGTCACTGAAATGACTGGGACTCTGCCCTGCCCAGGGAGGATTTTTGATGCGTGTAGGTTTATGGTATGTGCTTGTTTGGGGGTCTGCGTGCGTGTGCATGTCACGGAGGTGTGTGCACACAGGGGCTGGAGGGATGCGGGTGCAAGGGGGTAGGAGGATGCGAGGGGTAAAAAGGCAGAGGGGGGCAGTGGGTGGGGAGAGAGGATGTCGGTGTGTAAGGGGGTGCATGGGGAGGGAGCGGGGCGTGGAGGGCAGGAATAGGGCAGGGCCGGGGAAAGGGAGGCGGCGGTGGGTGGCCAGCAGTGGGCGCGCGGGTCTGAGGCGGGAGGGACGTTTCCCCCCCCGGGCCGCGAAGGAAGGAAGGAAGGTGGGCGGGGGCCAAACGGGGCGGGGCTCCGGGGGGCGGAGCTCTGGGGGGTCCCGGGGCGGCAGCTCCCCGCGCGGTCCCGCCCCGCGGCTGCGGAGTCTGGGCGGCTGCAGCGGGCCGATGGCGGGGGCCGGGGGCGCCAGGGCCGCGCTCTCCTCCCCGGGCGGCGGCGGGGGGCCGCTGGCGCTGGGGCCGATCCAGGAGCCCGCGGGCGGGCCCTACTCGCCGCCGCCCTCCTCCTGCTCGCGGCAGGCCTGGAGCCGGGACAACCCGGGCTTCGAGCCGGAGGAGGCGGCGGCGGCGGGGCCGGTGCTGCAGATGGAGATGGACGTGGAATGGGGCAGCCGCGGGGCCGGCTCCTCCCCCGGCGCCAGCAACGCCCGGGGCCCGGCCGGGGAGCCTGACAGCGGCCGGCGGCGGCGGAGGCGTGGGGAGCGCGGCGTGGGGGCGGCTCCGTGTCCCAGCCCCGCCGGGGGGGACCCGCTGGCCCCACACCTGCCCCCGGACGGGGCCCCTCCGCCCCATCGGACCGCCTGGGCCAAGAGGCTGGCGCGCCGCTTGCGAGGTAGGAGCCAGCCCCGCTCTACGTCACCTCCCCCGGTTCTGCCCCGTGGGCTGCCCCCCCCAGGTTCTGCCCCCTCCTCCTGCCCCGTGGGCTGGGGCCCCTCACCCAGGTTCTGCCCCCTCTTCCTGCCCTGTGGGTAGGGCCCCCCCATGTTCTGCCCCCTCCTGCCCCGTGGTCTGAGGCCCCCCCAGCTTCCTTACATTCAGTCCCTTAAGCCCTCCCACCTAGTCACCCCCCTGCTTCGAGTTCTTGCCCCTTGTCTTTGCCATTTGGAACCTTATACTCCATTCCCCCAAGCTCTGTAGAACTCAAGCTCTTCCCTCTTTCAGACCCTTTCACCCTCATGTTGACCTCCCCCCCCCATACTTCTGTTTACAACCTCAGCCCCTTATTTTGAACTGCCCCAGCTCTTTGCCTTTCTTGCTTGTGCTACTCCTCCCAGGTTGTCAGTTGCAGGTAGGGTGACCAGACAGCAAATGTGAAAAATCGGGACAAGGGGTGGGGGGTAATTGTAGCCTATATAAGAAAAAGACCCAAAAATCGGGACCGTCCCTATAAAATTGGGACATCTGGTCACCCTAGTTGCAGGGGATGCTTTGTAGGGTAGAGATCACACTGAGGAAATGTAAGTCTGGCTGCATCCAGAATTTGCAACTGTATATGTGACCTTTTCTGGAGGCACATCGCCCTCTATCTTGACACCAAATCTCGGAGTGACCTTGGACCAAGTCCTTTTGTCTCTCTGCCTGAGGCTCCCCCTCTATATAATCAGATTGATGGGTACTTACCAGACAGAGATGATGTTGGGAAATTATCTTTTTGTACAGTCCTTTGAAGTGCTGTCTAGCTGCCAATTTTTGATTAGTTGCCAGAGTAAAAGGCACTGTTGATACACAGTTGGCTTATATACATCATCTATTTGTTACAGTAGTCTCAGTGGCCCACTGTAGTCCTATTGCTGAGAAAAATTGACATTGCAGAGATGCTCGGTGGGGTCCAGTTTTGTGGGGTCCAAGGCCTGGGCAAATGCCCCACACTGTTTTTCTTTTTTGTTTTTTGCAGTTGCATAACGTCAATATTCGTAAAAATTAAAAGGCTTCAGTATTTTAGACAGGATTTTTCTTCATTTCAAAGAAAATCTTTGTAATGGTGAATGGAGTGAACCACTTTTTCAATAAAGTTTGCAGCTAAGTGGATAATCTGAACTGGTGCAAACTGGCAGTGAACAGATCTATCAAACTGTATTCAGTTTCAGGCCTGTGGTTTGCAAATCGGACAGTTTCTTGTCCATTTATCAATGACATCCCAAAAAATTGTTTGATGTAAAAATATTCTGTGAATGGAGCTTTCTCATGTCAAAATAAATGCACTGTATTTTTTATATATGTTCTATTCTGTGCATCCGAAGAAGCGAGCTGTAGGCCATGAAAGCTTATGCTCAAATAAATTTGTTAGTCTCTAAGGTGCCACAAGTACGCCTGTTCTTTTTGCAGATACAGACTAACACGGCTGGTACTCTGAAACCTGTATTTTTTTTATTTATTTGGATGTGAAAGTTAAAGTGCACTGTTTCAGGTATGCAACATGCATGCTCTGCATCAGTTTTTGTGAAAGATGGCACAATGAAATAAGTTCCTGTTTTGTGATGTGAGATTGAAAAGTGAACAGTAGTGCTTGATTACTGTACATAAAAATAATTATTGTTGTCTGATGGGTTTATAGCCTTTAACATTGTTCCTTGCATGTAATCTGTTATCTGTGTGTGCATAGCTAGTGCTTGGAAAAGGAGCTGGCTTGACAGATGTAGAAAGTGAAGTCCTTTTTTAAAAAAGAGAAACAGGTACAGCCTAGACAACTGTAATAAGTTTCCCATACTCCCGTTCTGCCATGTTTGACAACATTTAAAAAAATTGCGTGAACATGACTGCAAGCACTTGAATTAGATGGCACAATACTAACCATGACTTTGATGATCGCAATGTTTTGTTATCTAATTTTAATACTGTTGGGTCAATGGTGGTATGTGAAACAGTATTGAAAACAGTCAAGACTATACTAGTATGACCAATGCTAGCATTAGAACTGTTTTCAATATTAGTTTGTAGAATCTGTTGATGAAAGTGATTGACTATACAAAAAACTTGCTTTCGTCCCCGACTAGCTGAAAAAGACATTTTAGTCCTCTGCTAGTTCTCTGAACTATCCAGTTACCTTAATACAATTTTTTAATGATTGACCTCTCCACGCTGGGGAAGGAAAACATTACCTGCTGGACAGTTCAAACTTTGTCAATGTATGCCCTCAGGAAATCTGTTTTTTAAAATATGCAATGATCTTACTGTACTACAGTTGAACTGGTTTTAGAACAAATGGGAATTTTTTTTGGACAAGTCCTTCCACTGACTTGTACCACAGGGAGCTAGGCCTGAAGTGAAATTAGCATTTTCTGAGAGTAAGAAGTTGTCAGGAGAAGAAACAGCGAGATATGGTTCTGTCAGCCAGGCTGTCAGGGAGATCAGTCTAACACAATTTTCTCAGGCAAAATAAGCAGTTGGAAGGTGGTGCACCTCAGTCATTTAAAATTTACCTTTTTCTGTGGGGCAGGCCCACCTTGAATCACCTGATCCTCTTGGTGTGATGCTCCAGCATGCAGTCTACTGGTGCCTTATTTAGTTCTTTTTATGCTATTGGGTGTGATGTCACTAGTAAAGTGCATGCTTTGTGGAAACTGATGGGCCTACATTTTATGGGTTTGCACGATAAGAAAATAAAAGGTAAAATTTTAAATTACTAATGTACTTAATATGTCCTCTGGCTGCTTGGGGCATACCGCATATATAGATAGTGTTTTACTTAAATGTTCATGTCCCTTTTGAAAGTAAAATGGTTTTGTTTGACCAAGTCTGAAATGTTAAGGTACAGACTGAAGGATTCTTACTACATATGAACTGAACACCTTTATATCAAGGCCCAGTGGAATTCACTGCGGCATAACTTAAGGAACTATTCAATCTAGAATTGGAAAACCACACACTTATTTTTGAAGTTTCATGGAGAACAGGGATGTCACTGAAGAATGGAAAATGTAGTGTTTACCTTGCGTTAAAAGATTTTGTGTGTTCAAATATGAAGTCAGTTATGCTGCAGAAGCATTTACTCTGTTTTAAGTGTTGGTACACGCAAACCAGAGCATTAGCTTAAGAAGATTCTCTGCAGTATCTGATGCACTGTTAGAGTAAATAAACTGGTAACCGGAGCACAGAGGTAATAAGTAGGGGCCTACCAAATTCATGGCCGTAAAAAACACGTCATGAACTGTAAAATCTGGTGCTTACCCCCCACCCCCGCTACCCTGTGAAATCTGGTCTTTTGTGTGCTTTTACCCTATAATATACAGATTTCACTGGGGAGACCAGCATTTCTCAAACTGGGGGTCCTGACCCAAAAGGGAATTGCAGGAGGGTCATGGTATTGCCACCCTTACTTCTGTGCTGACTTCGGAGCTGGGTGCCTGGAGAGTGGTGGCTGTTGGCTGGGCGCCCAGCTCTGAAGGCAGCGCCCCACCAGCAGCAGTGCAGAAGTAAGGGTGGCAATACCATACCATGCCACCTTTACTTCTGTGCTGCTGCCTTCAGAGCTGGGCGGCCGGAGAGTGGCAGCTGCTGACTGAGGGCCCTGCTCTGCAGGCTGCTGTGCAGAAGTAAAGGTGGCAACACCATACCAGGCCATCCTTACTTCTGCGCTCCTTGCTGGCCACGACTCTGCCTTCAGAGCTGGGCTCCCAGCCAGCAGCTGCTGCTCAGCTCTGAAGGCAGTGCCATAGCCAGCAGCAGCACAGAAGGAAGGGTAGCAGCATCGCAACCTCTCCCGACAATAACCTTGCGACCCCCCCCACAACTCCTTTTTGGGTCAGGACCCCTACAATTACAGCACTGTGAAATTTCAGATTTAAAAAGTTGAAATCATGAAATTTACTATTTTAAAAATCCTATGATCATGAAATTGACCAAAATGGACTGTGAATTTGGTAGGGCCCTAGTGATAAGTAGTAGTCATAATGAGTTAAGAACATAATGACCATGCTGGCTCAAATCAATGATCTGTCTAGCCCAGGGGTTCTCAAACTTCATTGCACCCCGACCCCCTTCTGACAAAAAAAATTACTACATGACCCCAGAATGGGGACAGAAGCCTGAGCACTGGCACCCTGGGGCAGCCAAAACCTGAGCCCTGGGCGGCGGGGTGAGTAGAGGGGCAGAGCTGAAACCCAAAATCTTCAGTCCCAAGCGGGGGGCCTGTAGCCTGAGCCCCGCCGCCCAAGGCTGAAGCCTAAGCCTGAGCCCTGCTGCCCAGGGCTGAAGCTCTTGGGCTTTGGCCCCCAGCAAGTCTACAGTAATCCCTGGTGACCTCATTTAAACAGGGTCGCAACACACTTTGGGGTCCTGACCTACAGTTTGAGAACTGCTGGTCTAGCCCAATACCCTGTCTATGACTGGCTAGGGCTAGATGTGTCAGCGGGAAGAAATAGAACAGGGCAATTATCAAGTGCTCCATCCCCAGCTTCTGGCAGTTGGAGTTTTAGGGACAACTGAAGTATGGGGTTGTGTTTCTGACCATATTGGCTAATAGCCACTGACAGACATACCCTCCATAAAATTATCCAGTTCGTTTTTGAACTCAGCCTTTTGAACTTCACAACATCCCTTAGCAACAAGTACCATAGGTTGATTGTGCATTTGTGAAGAAGTACTTTCTTATGTTTGTTTTAAACCTGCGGCCTGTTAATTTCAACAGGCAACCCCTTGCTCTTGTGTTATGTGAAGGTGTAAATAACACTTCCCTATTCACTGTCTCCACACCATTCATGATTTTATCATATTGCCCCTTAGTTGTCTCTTTTCTAAGCTAAAAAATCCCAGCTTAATCACTTCTTTATCACTCCTTATATAGAAGCTGTTCCATACCCCTAATCACTTTTGTTGCCCTTCTCTGTACCCTTTCCAATTCTAATATCTCTCTTTTGAGATGGGACGACCACAACTGCAGCAAATATTCAAGATGTGGGTGTGTCATGGCTTTATATAATGTCATTATCACATTTTCTGTCATATTGTCGAGCCCTTTCCTTATCGTTCCCAACATTGTTAGCTTTTTTGACTGCTGCTGCTGCACGTGGAGCAGATGTTTTCAGAGAACTATCTACAGTAACTCCCAAGATCTCTTTCTTGAGTGGTAGTATCTAATTTAAACTCCATCATTGTATGTATGTTTGGGATTATTTTTTCCAATGTGCATTACTTTGTACTTATCAGCATTGAATTTCATCTTCCTTTTTATTGCCCACTAACCCAATTTAGTGATATCCCTTTGTAATTCTTCACACTCAGCTTAGAATTGAACTATCATGAGTAATTTTATGCTTATCTAAAAAAATCCTGTTTAACCAATTATTCATTGAGTCATACACAAAGAGTATGCCAGTGCACTTGGAAATATAGGTAGAAGTTATTGGTATACCAATATATTGGCTGAGTGGGTAAGTGCAGTAGCGTTTCATCTCTGGTGACTTGCATTACAAATTCCAAGTCGGGTCAAAACAAAGTACTTTGAATTTATCCTGCTCTTTGTATTACAACCCATCACATGATCTTTGCATGACTGCAATTTGTCTGTTACAGAGAGGGCCAATATTGAGTAAGGAGATATTTTGCTAGTTAGGACTGAGGTATATTTGTAAAGCCAGGCTGGGAAGATCACAATCTTCCTCTTCTGTGCTAGGCCTTGCTTCAGTCGTTGCTGTTTTTCTGTCGCTTTCATGAATACTAAATTCATCTACCTAGCATTTTCCTTTAATGTTTTTCTTATTTGAATTTAATGTTCTTAAATATTTATTTTTTTTTAAATGAGGCTGCTACATTTGGCACTTACTGGGTCACAGTAGTAGTCGTGAAGTTGATGCTTCACTAAGCAATGTGAGCTTCAGGACATGTATAAGATTCCTCTTTTATATTTGTTTTGGGAGTAGGTGATGTTGCTTCAGGATGGCAAATTTAGGGAGGTGAGGTTTTATGTTTCTGATTTGCTATATAGCTTAACTGCTGCTATATATTATGAGCTTGCTTTTGGCGTGTTTTGGTTTTTTAATTGTGTTTTTAAACAACTTAAGTGTGCTTACAGCTTTGGAGGTACCTTTGTTTATAAATTCAAATATATACAAGCTATTTAAAAATAAAAGGAAATATAGCAAAACCTGTGTGGCTCAAATAAATTCAATTTATTCTGTGCACAGATTTTTAATGAGAGATGAAGTTTCTTTTGTTCTGTAGTTCCCTTTAATCACCACATTGTGACAGCTCATCTGAATTCTTGTAATCTATGGATATGCCTTGCAGGCAAATAAAAGAGAGTGGGAAAGAGAAGTGTTAGTTTATGGATTTGATAAAAAATTGATGAAGTGAATAGTATCTCACTTCAGCATGAATCAAAAGTTCATGAATAACTTTGTATGTCAGTAATGGGATGCTGAAAATGGTAAATTATAGCTAGAATTGAGATAATTTTGATGGTCCAGAGATTATTCCTGTCAAATCTTTATATTAAAATGACTCCCTGAACCTGCAGTATTCTTGATTATCTAGAATAATGTTTCTAAGCCTGGGGGTGGTCATGGGACAAGTTTGAGGGGGTCGCAAGCAGGGCTAGCGTTAGGGGGTAGGAAGCAGGGCAATTGCATGGGGCTCTGTGTCACCAAGGACCCTGTTAAATTAATGTACATGTTTCAGCCGTGAGCATAAGGTAGGGGTGTGCAATTTTTTCTGGTGGAGGTGGTCACATTTTTTTCTGTAAGTCCAAAGTGGGTCACCAGCACAAAAAGGTTAAGAAACACTGATCTAGAACAATATACTAGTAAAATGGTAAAGTGGCTACATCAGTCCTAAAATCTCAGGCACTAAAAGAAATATAATGGCCAATAGAATCTGGATTTACTTTATTGGTGAGCCTACTCCATGTACTTCTGAGCTGGATTTTTCAGAGCTGTAATTTTCTGCTCCGTGCTGACTTACAATATTTCTCTAATATGACAGAATTTCAGTTAGCAAATATTTTGCTTGCTACATTTCTTATTGGTGACTAATGTACTGACAACTAGTACTTGGCATTCTTGGGCATTTTATATGGTAAACTGCAGCAGCACTTATCTGTAAATTTTTCAGCCTTGGCTTTGACGAACAAAGTAAAAAAACAAAACAAAACCAAAAACCTAGTTTCCTTGTGGTAGAACTAATTCCATCTTTTTATTAATGTATATTAAAGAAGGGTTGTTAAAGACTGAAAACTGAGAGGAAAGCTTATGCTAAAGTTATTACTCACTGTGCTGAAATGTCTTTTCCTATTTGGCTTTGTGGCTAAGGTAATGTCTTGAATTAGTGTGCTTTAGTGGTTTCTAAAAATATTTGCTCTGTTAATGCTTTTGGAATGAACTTTAGGATTGCATGCAGATGGAAGATTGTAGCTTTTATCATCTTTGCTGGGTGAAGCTCCCTTTCAACAGCTGGATCATTCAGATTTTACTCTTTGCAACAGCTGGGATTAAATTTTTGCTTCATAGTCCAGTTTACATTTGTTTTAATTTTCCATTGTTGCTATTAAATTTGATTCCAAATGATTGATATCTCTAACAAACTTTTTTCTCAGAGATTTTCAGATAATTTTATTTCCATCCACTAGTGAGCTAAAGTGAATTCTTAAGGCTGGTTACTTGAAGTACCTGAAAACTGAGAATGATGACTGGCTTTGCAGGAACAAATTTGAGTTGTTTTTTTTCCCCTATCCTTTTCTCTCTGTCCTCCTTTAAACTTAGGTCATATTGGCTTTTAGGTTAAACAACAGTTGGCTGGAGGTAGCAGTTCTGAATTGAACATCAACAGCTGTTCCAAGCTTCTCTCTGTTCCTTATTACTTTCCTGTTATTAATATGATGATTGCTAATGCATTCTGTCCTGATAACATTCAACAATTGACCTTTTGGTGACACTGTTTTTTAAAATTTCCTTTGTTTTCTGATTCCCTTCGGGAGAGTATAGCAAGGCTGAGGGCATGTCTACACTGGCAATTTACAGCGCTGCAATTTTCTCACTCAGGGGTGTGGAAAAAACACACCCTAAGCACAGCAGATTTCAGCACTGCAAAGCGCCAGTGTTGGCAGTGCACCAACGCTGGGAGCTACACCCCTCATGGAGGTAGCTTTTCTGCTGCGACCACACAAGCCACGTTAAAGCACTGCCATGTAGACTACCCCTCAATTAGGGACTCTTGCATTGAATGCTAAAGCTTCTTAGGCAAGCTAGTGTCATAAACCCAATATTGGACCTAGATTCTTCAGCTAATACAAATGCACAGATTCCCATGAAAACTGTAGATATCGAGAAGATTTTTGGCTCTGGAAAAGTGGAACAACAGTGTTTAAAACATTAATAGATGTCCTAACTACAGTTCCCCCTTGCACTGAAAAATAAGAAATATAGAAAGCCTTACTGAAGCCTTTACTGCAGTGGTCCCCAAACTTTTTACTTCACATACCCCCTTGCCAGTTTCTCCATATCCTTTCTATGCAGCAGTGACAAAAATTGGACACAGTACTTCAGCTGAGGCCTAATCAGTGCCCAGTAGAGTGATACTATCACCTCCCATGACTTGCATGCCAAACCTCTGTTAATGCAGCCCAAAACTGCATTTGCCTTTTTTGCAACGGTATTGCATTGTTGACTTATATTGAGTTTGTGATCCACCACAACTCCCAGATCCTTCTCAGCAGTGCTGCTGCCAAGCCAGTTGTCATATTTTCTACTTGTACATTTGACTTTTCTTCCCAAGTGTAGTACCTTACATTTGTCTTTGTTTAATTTTATTTTGTTGTCTATAACCCAGTTCTCCAATTTATCAAGATCCCTTTGAATTTGAGTTCTATCCTTCAAAAGTGTTTGCAACCCCCCTAGCTTTGTGTTATCTGCACATTTGATCAGTATTCCAATATCCAGGTAATTAATAAAGATGTTAAATTAACTGGGTCCAGAACAGATTCCTGTGGAACCCCACTTGAGACCTCCTTCCAATTTGACATCATTCCATTAATAGTTACTCTTTATTTGCTGCTGTTTAACCAGTTATGTATCCACTTATGTATCTGCCAAGCCCACATTTCTCCAGTTTAAAATCTTATAGAAGAATATGCAGCAAAAATTGTGTCATGGTTTGTGTCATGACAAAACTTGTGCATCCTTTGCCTCAGTTATATCGGTAAAGTGGCTAATGTGTGGTGCCTTATGTGGATTTATATAAATATTTCTTTTTAAAGGTCTGTGGGGTACAAGATTGATGGAAGAAAACACTAGCAGAGAGAGATACCTGAAAAGTGTTTTACGAGAACTGATCACATATGTGATTTTCCTTGTGGTCTTGTGTGTCTGTAAGTACCATTTTCCATTAATTTTCAAATTTCTATACTAATTGTCTGTGCTATGTGACCCAAGAGTGAACAGTGAGGGTTTTTACCCCAGGATGGTAGGCGTGTTTTCTAGTGATTAGGCCACGAGGCTCGTATTTAGGATATTTGGATTCTGTTTCTAATTCTGCCATTGGCTTCTTGTGTGAGCTTGAAAAAATCATTTCAAACTGTTTGCCTCAATTTTCCCACCTTCAAAATAGAGTAATAATACCTTCCTTTTTAAAAAGTGGGAACTTGGGTAATAGTTATGATTCCTGTGTGTGCCTCAGTTTCGTATTGCTACATGGAATGTAAGGGTTAAAAAGCTGCTCTTGAGAGAGAACAGGAGACGTGGGGCATTAGATCATGTAACTGGGCTGTCATGAATGCATCCTTAAATGACTGGCTGAAACTGACCCATATCAATGGAGGATCCAGAAAGACAATGGGAACCCCAAGGACTGAACAGTTGCCACAGATCCACAGGAAACTCTGGTGGCAGAACACGTGAACTCAGCCTGCGTCTGCAGGAGGAAGACCATGGACCAAAAGGTGACAGGAAGTTAGGGTAGGAGCAGACCTTTGGGAGAGAAACAGCAGCTCTCACCTGGGACTGAGACAGGGATAGAAACAGACAGCAGTATGATTCCCAGGAACCCTGG
This sequence comes from Gopherus evgoodei, assembly GCF_007399415.2. NCBI lineage: Eukaryota > Metazoa > Chordata > Testudines > Testudinidae > Gopherus > Gopherus evgoodei. Next base: position 124,004,130 of record NC_044326.1, on the reverse strand, counting down.
TTTGGCCAGTATGGATTATGTCTTAAGCATTGCTTCTCTGTGCTAACAAAGGACTTCCCACTGGTGAATTTCAGTTGACTAATAAACCCTACTCTGTTTGGAAAAGGCTGGCTGATGTCCCTGAAAATAGTTGCTGAGGTGTATTGATTCCTGAATAGGACAAAAAGTCTGAACAGAGGTCTGTCTCAGGTGTGAAATAGGAGTTCTGCAGGCTCTTGGCAGGTCTACACTACATAATTACTTTGGTATAACTACATCACGCAGGGGTCTGAAAAATCCACATCCAAATGATGATGATATACCAACCTAAGTGCCAGTGGGAGAGCTTCCTCCGCCAACATTGCTACCATGTCTTGTAGAGGTGGATTAACTGTGCTGATGGGTGAATGCTCTCCTCCTTCCTACAGTGTCTTCATTAAAGTGCTACAGCGACACAGCTGCATCAGTACAGCTGTGCCCATGCAGTGTTTTAAGTGTTAACCTCCCCTCAGACGTAAAGGCATTGAGGTCATGTGGCCTACCCTTGTGGAAAAATTGGCGCCCCTTTCAGGTTCTGGCATGCTGAAAGGGTCCCTCCAAGGGACAGTTTAAAAGCTGGTGCATAGCACAAATCCTGTGTATCTGACGCCATCGAATAGTGGAAGGCATGAGCTATTGATCACAGTCAAAAATTAAAGTTTAGAAAGTGTCTGAAAAGGTATGATTTTTATCCACTAAGACATCACCAGATATCCTTAAGCATAAAAGTTCCTGTAGTGGTTGAAAGACTGGCAGTGGTAGCCTCTTTAACATTTTTGACTCTCCATATGCACATAACACTGAGTGTCCTAAAGAGGCTTGCAGCCTCATGCGTGCTAATACTTTGCCTAAGGTTTACATCTGTGTATGTGGTACTAAACATTGGCACAAGATAGTGAATAGATGCTCAGATATCAGTCTTATTTAAAGGGGAGTTTACCTTTGCTTTTACATAAAAGTAAAGGTAAAGAAATCCAAAGAGGCAGATATAGGAATTTCTAATACATGATGGACAAGGTGGGTGAGATAATGTCTTTTATTGGGCCAGCTTCTGCTGGTGAAAGAGACAAGCGTTTGAGCTTACAAAAAGCTGCTCTTCAGGTCCTCTTCAGCTCTGTGTAAACTTGAAAACTTCTCTCTCACTAACAGAAGTTGTGCAGTAAACGATGTTACCTCACCCACATTGTCTCTCTTGTCAGGAACCAACATGGTGTCACAGTTATCACAGGTCCGGTGCTTTCGTATGGCTCTGTAACTGTCCCAGGGAGGGCCCCTTTAGGTTACACTCACTGGGGTATGGGGTAACTTCCCTTTGGGTTACACTCACTGGGGTATGTCCCTTGACTTCAGTGCCTCCTAGGACTGCACTTCTGAGCGTTCAGCATGCCTGCCTCACTCTGAGAGCCCCCCTTAGTGGATCCACGTGAACTGGACCCCGGGGCAGACTTGTGCAGCCAAAGGGAGAAATGCAACCCTGACCTCTTTAGTCTAGAGTGACTCTCAGACAGCACTGTAAAACGGAAGGATTTGTAAAATTTCTGGAATACTGCATAAGCAGTTCTTCAATTAGCATAGAGAGTGGAAAAGTTGCAGCCAAGTCCAACTGAGTCTGACTGTACCCAGGGCCCTCTTCCAGCCCCCAGTCCGCAAGTGCCTCTACTTCCAGCAGTTCACACTTAACTAACTCTTCAGTCCTTTGTTCCTCTTACCAGGCAAACATTGTCACCTGACCATCCACCTTAACTCTTTGTTCTCCAGCTGATCTGAACTGGCTGGCTTCCTGCGGGGGGGTGTGGGGGGCCAGCAGTCCATGTTCATTATTTGCTAGACACCCAGATATCCATGTCATTGTCTTCTGGGTTCTCTGGGGAAGGGGGGGGCGAACGAGGGGGACAGGCAGCTAAACAACAGTGACGCTGTGATCTCTGCAAATAGTAATCACCCTTTCCCCACCACCTGATTAAACATGCAGCATCCAAAATGCTATGAGAAATTCCCTCTTTATGTGCAGTGTTGTTATAGCAATGTGTGATGATGTATATCTCACACACAGATAATCTTATTTCCTTTTAGTGTTATCCCTTGGGGGAAGATTAATGTGTGTGCAGTGTAGGATGTTTTAGAATCCTAGAACCATCAGAATACATACTGGGAGGTCTTCTACATTAGAATTTGTGCTGTTAGCATATTGTGCTTTTACAATGGAAGCATCAGAAGTAAAAACATTCCTTTATCTAAACACCGAAAGTGTTAAAGATTTTTTTAAACTTTTTAACAAAAGTATTTTAAGTTTTTATTAATACACCATGATCTAGTTTGTAGAATAAACTTAAGTACAGATTCCTCTTAGTTATTGAGGCAAAATAACTTTAAGGATTTTCACACCTTCCTGGTACATATTTAGGCAGCTGACCAAGGTTGTGAGAAATAATATAAGTATGGTATTACATAGTGCTTGGAATTATTAGAGGTCTGAATATAATTTTTTTTAAATGAAACCTCTCCAAAAATAATCTTTTTAGAGTTTCATTTCTAATACTGTTGCGCACAAAGTAGCTCATTCAAATATAGCATGTGCAATGGCTAAAACAGATACTTGGGTTTTCATATGGTCTAGTGGTTCAAACATAATGCAGGGAAATGGTGGGTAGGGGTGTGGGGGGTCCTTGTTCTGCTCCAGACTTCAGCCTTGCAAAGCAATCATGAAAATTTGCCAGTGTAAACATAAAATCTGTTCACAGACTTTCTTCATGGTGATGGTGATAAAACAAATCTTTTACTTGTCTAGCAAAACAATTACTTGCTGCCGGTTAATATAATTCTGGAAAGCTGGCATGTTTTTTTATGCTCTTTATTTTTAGCACTGGCAATAAATACACAATTTAATATTTTCAGTGCCTCAAATAAAATGCCAATGAATTTTAAACTAAAATATAAAGTTGTAGCTTTGAGACCAAGTATGACTTCTTTATCTACTTTGGTATTTTCCTTAAAGTTTTAATACTGCTAGTACCATACCATTAGTATGTAAGGTGAAGTAATGTAAATGTGGGACCAGCATTTGTATCACTGTGTCATCTAACCCTACTCAGAACTAGTCTTGATGATACAGTGGTAAAAACCACAGTGGATTTTCAATACTAGCACCAATGGAAATGCAACAGTGAGAGATTAAAAAAAAACAAAACAGAAAGAAACTTTAACTATGCTAGAACTCGATCTCCCAATGTGCTTATGTTTATAGTTGTAGTGTTGATGCAGTCTTTAAGTTGGGGGCCTAATTCTCTGTTGTGTTAGTCTTTTCTGGTGGCTGTGCCCTGTTCACTCCAACTGGAAAGATGCTATTATACTATAAGCGAGAGGCCAAATCCTACCTTTCCTAATATGCCCTGCTATTAGATATCCTGTCCCTTTCCTCTGTCTTCTCCTCATTTGAGCTTTTCGGGGGGGGGGGGGGGGGGTTTGGCCTTCCTTGCCTCACCCTTCCACCTACCTCATCCCTGCAGAATGGCACCTATGCTGCTGCTTGTGCACATGGCCCTGTTTTAAAGGAGTGAGGAGAAGCAGCGGATGCACTCTAGGCCCTGATGCAGCAGTGCATTTAAGTGGGCTTAACTTTGTGTATGAATAATCCTATCCCTATGCAGCAAAGCATATCACTGCATCAGTAAGTATGTGCTCAAGTGCTTTGTTGAATAGGGATGGGATTACTAAAATGCTTAAGTACATTGTTGAATCAGGAATTTGGTAATTTTCAATGTCCATTCCTAATGGTGCATAGGGGAAGCAGTATGTCTATGAGCAGCCAGTGACCATTGCCTCCCCTGTGAATAGTCTACAGTGTTAGAGAACACTGTAATCTGCTACTTTTACTGCACTTAGCATCTCCAGTATGGCTTGTAGAAGTAGAGGGTAAAACTGAGTAGACGAGCGGACTCACTCCTGCAGCGCCTCCTGCTGGTCTCTCAGGGAATTAGCTCATTCCAGCCTCTGGAGCGCCCTCTGCAGGCCAGTTATCCACTGTCCTCTGGCCCTGTATCCTTCCCTGGACCCCAGTGCCTCTTGAACTGAGGAGCTTCCTCCTGGCAGTACCTCTCTGATCTGGGTCTCCCCAGGGGACCCCCACCCTCTGTCCCCACCTTGCCTCAGTATCAGGCTACTTCCAGTCATTATCTAGCCCCACACCCTGGGGCAGACTGCAGTATCAGCCTACTCATCACTGGCAAGGTTGGGTTTGGGCCTGCTGCCTTGGCCTACCCCTGGGCTGCCCTCTGCAATGTCCAGTACTTGTTGCCTTCTGCTAGGCCACAGCCTGGGGCTTTCCAGGCTGGAGCTCCCCAGCTCCTCTGCCTTTCTCCAGCCCTGCACCACTCAAGTCCCCTGTCTCTGGCGCCCTGCAGCCAGGCCCTTCTCCCTCTACAGGCAGAGGGAGACTTTCTGTCTGCCCCTGGCTTCTCTGCCTTTCTTATAAGGCCCTGCTGCTCAGTTTGGGGCGTGGCCCCAGCTGCAGCCACTTCCCCCAATCAGCACAGCCTAAAAGCTGCTTTCCCCAGCCACAGCCCCCTCCCAGGGTTGTTTTTTAACCCTTTAGGGCAGGAGCAGGGGTCCACCCTGCTACACTCTGCTAGGGGAAAAATACAATGGGCAGGAGCCACAGCACAGCCTTACTACAGGGAAACGCCAAATGTTCAAAGGTGATGGAACACAACTCCTGCAGTTGCTTAAGAAGTTTGGCAGTCTTTCAGCTGTTTTGTGCTATGCTAGTAGCAGAATCTGACTGAGCTAGCATATCCAGCATTGGAAGGATTAGCCTGGTTCAAAGGAGATTATTCTAGTGGTGTAGGCCTGACTCCTATGTCACTCCCATCCCTGTGGTGGGCTGTTCTAACTTTTGTCTAGGGATTGGTCCTGCATTCAGTGACCCCAGGATCAAAGAAACCAAAGTCATCTTTCCATCCCACTATAACTTGTGCTATATGCTTCTCAGCCAAGTGCTTGGCCCAATGGGAGCAAAAACTAAATCTGTATTCAGGGTTTTCTAATTAAAAGATCTTTTAAAGTTACTGCACATATCCTTTTTCTTACCAAGTATTATTTTAGAAGTTTAATAATAAATACCTGTAATTATAAATAATAAGCTAACTCAGGAAAGTGGAGTTTTAACATTGAATATTTTAAAGCTGATTGACACGTCTATTCTTTATTCCTTTTACACTAAGGGTAGGTCTACACTTCAGTTAGTCATCTGCAACTGCCCCGTGCTAGCTGGCTTGTATTGCAGCCTGAGCTCTGGGGCTCTCCCACCTCTCAGGGTCCTAGAGTCCGGGCTCCAGCCTGAGCCCCAGTGTCTACACCTCAGTTAAACAGTTCCTTAGCCCTAGCCCCAGCCCCATGAGCCCAGTTCAGCTGGCAAAGCCAGCCATGGGTTTTTAATTGTTGTGGAAACATAGCATAAAATCACGTCTGAGTGATTATTGGGGGCTTGGTGATAGGAAAAAGCTTGCCTTACGTTTTACCCTATTTAGAAATGTTAACATTTCTGTGTAAAATACAACTGGATGTTTTTGAGGGAATCAAGTTTAAAATGCTTATTTCTTTTTCTCCTCCCTACCAAAAAATGTCTCCTGCAGTGACTTATGGGATGGTGAGTTCCAGTATGTACTATTACACTAGGGTAATGTCACAGCTCTTCCTGGAAACACCTTTATCGAATATGGAGAAAACCAATTTCAAAACCTTATCCACCATGGAGGACTTCTGGAAGGTGAAGGGAAAAAAATTATCTTATTGTCACTATAAATTGGTTATTTTTCTCCCTCTGGACTCACAACTTTAACTTGTAAATATCTCTTAAATTCACCATCATAATCAACAAATGCTCTTAGGTCTGGTCTACACTTTTGTCTGTACTGTACAGCAGTGTTGCCTGGGGATGTAATAATTTTTTGTTGTTGTTTGTAACTACATTTTTATTCTGGCAAAAGCTCTAGTGTAGACACAGTATACACAGAGTGCAATTAAGTGCTTTGCTACTGAAGCTTATTTTGTTCAGCAAACTGGAATAAGCTATATGAGCAAAAACACTCTTTTGTCACTGTAAGCCGCATCTACACTAGAAGGGTTTGCTGGTATAGTACACCAGCAAATCTTTGTAGTGTAGACAAGGCCACGGTTACTAAATGCAATCTGTTACAAGTGTTGAATTTAGGAATCTAGATGTCACAATGGATTAACACTTGCTAGATGCACTTCTAGAACCTGGATTTAAAGCTTAGTTCAGGTCACGAGAGAGAATATATTTGGTTCTGATATACTAATACAGTTACTTATCAGGCCTGGACGTTACTGACCTAATAGGTGACACACCTGTAGAGTTGCTGAGGTGTGTTACATCAAGTGTTATTATTCGGAGTCCTGTTAATTTCATTGGTACAGTAGAACCTCAGAGTTACAAACTGACCGGTCAACCACACCCCTCATTTGGAACCAGAAGTATACAATCAGGCAGCAGCAGAGATGGGGAAACAAAAGAAAAAAACACATACAGTACCGTACTGTGTTAAATGTAAAATACTAAAAGAGAGAAAGTTTAAAAAAAGATTTGACAGGATAAGGAAATTGTTTCTGTGCTTGTTTCATTTCAATTAAGATGCTAAAAGCATTTTTCTTCTGCATAATAATGTTTTAAAGATGTATTAAGTCGATGTTCAGTTGTAAACTTTTGAAAGAACAAACATAATGTTTTGTTCAGAGTTACAAACAACCTCCATTCCCACGATGTTCGTAACTGAGGTTCTACTGTACTACTTGCATTTCAGGCTAACTACATACATAATTCTTTGCGGCATTTGGGCCTTTGTTTGCTGATCATTGACCTTTCACTCCTTCTGAGCCATTATCAATCCTGGTCCTGCAATGTGCTGGTACAGTGGTCTTGCATTGACAGGGTGTGAATGTAGCAGTGCTCAAACACGACACAGTGCAAGAATGAGTACATAGGGTTGCTGTGTGTATTCAGGAGCAGTTAATGTACTAAAAATAATTAGAATATTTCAGTATATCAAAATTATTTTTTATTCCTCCCATCTCCCAGAAAATACACTGGTCTGTGGACGGAGTAAAAATTTTTTAATGACTTTTGCACTTAAGCTCCTAAATCCCATTGACTTTTAAAGGCTCTTAGACTCCTAAGTGCCAAAGTCAATTTTGAAAAAAGATAAGCTCCTAAGTCATTTGGGCACTTTTTGGAAATTTTACCTATTTTAGCCTACTAGTAATTTTTCATAAGTCATTTTGATATATTTTAAGTTTCATATTTATTATTTTTGTAACTCAAGCAGCCACATAGATTTTTGTATCAAACATGCAGAACAGTGCTTTAAGGACTGTCAACTGCAAAGAGCATAAATATGAGCGAAGAAGAGAGCTGCATGTAGCTGAATTCATGGTAGTTTTAATGGGAATGTTTTCCCTAGTGCAGATATGGCCACAGAGGATTGCTCTGTTTCTAAAAACTCAGAATCCTTCATTCTTCCTCTCTTGAATCCTTTGCCCTGTGGACATAGCATAGTTATCATACTTCTGATCATAGTGGGTTGGGGAAATTCCCTTGGAACCCATTAACACTTAGTTAGCCAGAGGACTTTTTGCTGAGTAACTTTATGTAGCAAGAATTTTTTCTGTCAATAGACAAAAACTAACAATCATAATATAAAACACATCCTTGGCAAGAGTGGAGGTGTATAAAAATACTGAGTGTTGGCTCTGAATGAACTTAGCTTCCCTAACATTCTTTCTTCCTCCTCAGTTCACAGAAGGCCCTTTGCTGGATGGTCTGTACTGGGAGATGTGGTACAACAATAAAACCATGGCAGAAAACAAAAGTTTCATTTATTACGAAAATCTGCTTTTGGGTGTGCCTCGTGTTCGGCAACTGAAAGTGAGAAATGGGTCATGCTCAATACCTGAGGATTTAAAAGATGAAATTAAAGAATGCTATGACGTTTATTCTGTTGCTAATGAAGATACTGCTCCTTTTGGGCTCCAAAATGGAACAGCGTATGTATTTCTCTCGCATCCACATAGCCAAGTGTGCGTTCTGCAATTCTGTGGGAGTTTTTAGCTGATTCTCCAGTGATATCTGGTACCTGCCAAAAGCAGCATCTTAATTATTGTGTGTTCTGCATATAAACTCTTCCTTTACACTTAAATCTAAAACAGTTGTCAACTCTAAATTAGTTTCTTCCACCTGTATGAAATCAGTCTCTTGGTTCTGTAGAAGACTCTGTTCTTGGCCTTACTGGTTTAGGTACATCCAAGTCTGCTACAAACGGGTATTTCCATTGCCTATAAATGCAATGTGATCTAAGGATGACAGCTGAAGCCAGAAGTCTCGACTTCTAATTCTGGGTTTTACTGCTTACTCATTGAGAGTCTTTGGTTAAATTGTCTTCCCCATGCACAAAGTGGAAATACTACTTGTCTCCCTCACAGTGGTATTTGTAAATTATTATATGAAAATGCTGCTTTTCGTTTCACTAAGAGAATACAACTCCCTGTGCCAACTGAGAGTATTCTGTTGTCAAGACATAGTTAATTTACTATGACTTGTCATTATCTATCTTTACTATTAATTTTGTCTGTTAATATCAAGAGACCCTCTAGTGCTTCTTTCCAGGTTACAGATACCACAACTTTTCTTATTAATAGCTCTTAAAAAAAATCCCAGTTGCTATAAGTTACGTGATCAAGCTTGTGTATATGTGCTGTTACATATGAAAAGAGTAATTAATGTATTCCTTTCTTGCTGTCTTAAACTAGTTGGACTTACACCAATGAACAAGATTTAAATGGGAGCAGCCACTGGGGGTTGATTGCCTCATACAGTGGGGCTGGTTATTATCAGGATCTGTCACGAAGCAGAGAGGAGACAGCCGCACAAATTGCTAACCTTAAGAAACACTTGTGGCTGGATAGAGGGACCAGAGCAGCCTTTATTGATTTCTCTGTGTACAATGCGAACATCAATCTATTCTGTATTGTCAGGTATTTATAAATAGCATGTATTTGGATAGCATGTATGTTCTCTCAAATGACATTGCACAAACAGTAGATATGGGATCTGCTTTATTTTGTATCATGGGAATTGATCAATATGCACTGAATCTTATTAAGTAGGTGAAGTGAGAGCCTCTTGGAACATTTTCAGCAAAAGGAAGAGTTATTTGTATTGCTGATGATTTTTATCCCAAATGCTCACATTTGGATAGCCCTTGTACTTGGTTGGCATCTACTCCCCTCAGGGAGTCACTAGAAAAGACACCTGAGTATCCTGTCCAGCATGTCCACAGAGTCTAGCCACCTTTCTCTTGTGTACTACTTCCTTCTAACTGACAATTATGAAATGTCAATTTTTTTTAAAGGTTTTTTTTTTTTCCCCAAGTAACTCCTGTTTGAAAAGAGAGTATGAATTTCTCACTATGTTCGGTATTTCTGTCCACTATCACTACCAAATATAGAAAAACTTTGTACATTTGAAAAAGATTAGCTGAAGGCAGTATAGCCTGGGTTAGATTATGAGAGCATCTTTTTGATGTTGAGGATGATTCATCCTAAATGAGTTAAGGAACCTTGTAGCTACGTGGAAAGGGAAGTTTATATTCGGAAAGATGTCCTACATAACTATGCTTTGTAAAAATCAGGATTTTTCCATGACTTCAAAAAAACCCAATATTTGCTTTAAATTATATTTATAAATGCAGTTACCAAAACAATCTGAAATCAGTGACTCTGTTCCAAAGGGACAGTGCTGAGTCTTAAAATAGTTGCACACACAAAAATCCTTACATGTATTATTAACAGCACCTACAATGATGAAAAGGCCAACATTTTTTAAAATTGCTGGTTGAGGTGTTTTGAATTACATTTAGCCTGGAAAGGGAAACTAGACAGACCAACTTCATCTCCTGGTACTCAGGCTACAGACAGTAGGGACCAAAGTTTAAAGTGTGAGTGCAACAGAAGATGTCTGTGTACAAATTAGGGATTTGTATACATACAATCTTGCCTTATACGATGTCTTGTGTGTGCAAAATTGTGCACATACTTTAAAATGTTACCATACAGGAATTTCTAAATCAAACAACTTCCATCCTTAATAATTTTAGCTCTAAAAATTTAAAAATTAAAACCCATGAAAATGTTTTTCTACTACTGTTAGATTTTTTTTAAAACTTCCTGCTGACAAATTTTAAAAGTCCAGGCTTATGCTGAAGTAATTTTCAGGGTGTGTGTCTCAAACATAATATTTTTGTTTTCTTTTTTAAAATACAGGTTGTTAGTGGAGTTTCCAGCAACTGGAGGCCTCATTACATCTTGGCAGTTTCAGCCGGTGAAGCTTATCCACTACATTTCTACTTTTGATTTCTTCCTGGCAGCCTGTGAAGTGGCCTTTTGTCTCTTCACCCTTTATTATGTTATAGAAGAGATCTTGGAAATTCACATCCATAAACTGCATTACTTCAGGAGTCTCTGGAATTGTCTTGATATCCTCATCATTGTGGTGGGTAATGGCTTATGGATATGAATCTTTATGATATTCTAGTACAGTAACTCCTCACTTAAAATCATCCCACTTAACTTTGTTTTGATAATACGTTGCTGATCAGTTAGGGAACATGCTCGTTTAAAGTTGTGCAATGCTGCCTGCTTTGTCCTCGGCTTGCAGAAAGAACAGCCTGTTGGAGATAGCTGGTGGGAGTTTGGAACCAGGGTGGACTGGCAGCCTCCCATCAGCTCCCTGCTCCCCCAAGTTCCCTGTGCGGCAGCTGCCAATTGCTGGCAGTTCAGCTGTTCCTCCCCTATTGCCATGTGTTGCTCCTGCCCTCTGCTTTGGAGCTGCTCCTGGGAGCCTCATGCTTGCTCTGCAGTGGTGGTGGTGAGGGGGAGAGGGAAGAGGGGTGCTAATGTTAGAGTGTCCCCCTCCCCGCTGCTCCTGCTCACCCTATTTCCATGGGGGGCAAGGAACAACAGGACAGGGCTCAGGATGGAGGGAGTGTGTTGGCAGCAGCTGTTGTCTCAACTTCCTGAGCTACTTAAAAAGGCAGTGTACTTAGAGGGGATCAGCGTATTTAAAGGAACAATGCATCTCTCTCTCTCTCTCAAACACAGGGTGTGTGTTCCTGTCTCTGTCTGCCATGCTGTCTCCTCCACCTCCATTCGTGTTGCCTAGTAGAGTGTGAGGCTACATTAACAACAACGGGTTAACCCTCGAGGGCTTAGCAGAGTCCTAGTTCATCATTTAGCAGTAAGGCATTCCCTGGGAAATATCCCACCCTCTGACTTCACCACCTCAGCCAAGCTTCACTATTATCATTGCTGTGTGCAGTATGTATGTGTGTGTATAGCAAACAATTTAATACTGCACACAGCAATGATGATTGTGAAGCTTGGTTGAGGTGGTGAAGTCAGAGGGTGGGATATTTCATACACATACACACACACTAAGAGTGTGTGTGTGTGTGTGTATAGTCTTTTTTTGTCTGGTGGAAAAAATTTCCCTGGAACCCCCCCTTTACATTAATTCTTATGGGGAAATTGGATTCGCTTAACATCGTTTCGCTTAAAGTTGCATTTTTGAGGAACGTAATTACAATGTTAAGCGAGGCGTTACTGTACTGCTTTCTTTTAAGAGTTTTTCTGGAAGTGTTCAGTGCACTCAGCACTAGTAGCATGGGTATAGGGGACAAATGTGTGCTGAAGGGGACAATAACCACATTCTAATGACATGACTTCAGTGAGATTACTCATGGCAGAACATGCTATTCAGTGTGAGAAAAGGGATCACGATTTAGATGATTATGTATATTTTTGCTGAATTTCCTTGATTCTCCTATTCAGTGGTATCTTTAGGAGAGGATCTGATCTGAAAGGATTCTACTATGTACAGAGGGATTTTTAGCATCTCTCAGGTTTTTAACCTCTTTCCCTCTGTACAAAGCTATTTTGAAATAATTTCCTTCCAGTGATTCGTGAAGCTGCAGGGACAGCCATGAGGAGAGGAAACTATAACAAATTCTGCGTTACTGTGGTGCTCATGCTTCTGGACATCAAATACCAGCTGATGCAATGATTTTTGAGTGCCATTCCAGTGAAAACATCCTCTGCTTTAAAGCCAACACTTTTGGGCACTTCGAGAGAGAGTGTGGGTGTCTGAGTGTATTTGCAAAGTAATACTAACAAATCTTAGTGTTTTTATTCAGATATTTAGCCAGCTAATAAGTTCTGAACGACATTGCTTGCTACTTGCCAGCCAGACCCAAGTGCCAGAGTGCGTAGTTGATTGCACAGCACAGCCTGCACCAGCATGTTTTCCATATAGTACATGTCAAGTCTGGCTTCCTGATAAAGTAGACAGAATGTTCTCTTCTTATGGGGTGAAAAAATGAGTTTTGAACTTCAGGCTCCTGTGTAATCCATGATGTAGGCTACTGTGCTGGGGCTTTGCCAACTTTACTTTATACAAAAACATTTACCAATAATGTAACGATTGAAATGAACGTGGTACCAGGGGCCGGCAGCTTCTGCATTTTACTCTAGACTCTGTTTCAGTGTTCTCTAGCTCATTCAGAGGAGAGGGCTGAGTTCTATGTGTAATTGTGGTCCATGGGCCAGGGTACAAATTCAGGACTATATACTCGCACAGTGCTGTGTTCACTGATGTCATTAAAAGATTTTGATGATGATCAAGGGTGGAAGTTGACCACTGTGATAGTAGCTAAACATGTAGTTAGTCTTATTTGATCTGTGCATTATTGGCCCTTCATCACTCAGTGAGAAAATTTGCTCCATCTTTAGGCTTCCGTTATTCCTGCCCTTAATTTCTCTTCCCCTTCTTTCTCTCCCTGGTCTTTGTGAATTTCCTCTGTTCTTTTCTTTTCTTTTTTTTCCTCTGCATTTCCTTCCCTCCAGCAACTCCCATTTTCAAGTCCCAGTGGGGTTCACTCCTGAAACCATGGTCCAGTCTGCTGAAATGATCAATATAGGGACAGGGTAGTTGAATCTGATTCATTGTATCACGCTGTCTGCAGCCTTACGCAGACATTAATGCATCAGTTTAAATTATGCTAATGTTTAGAAGGTATTTGGCACACAGGAGGGCTAGAAACTTTATTTTAAGTGAAAGCTTTGATTCTGAATGTCCTGCAGACCACAATAAACGTCATGTGGGCTGGATCTAGTCCGTAGGCACTGACTGTGCTTTTTTTTTTTTTTTTTTTTTTTTGGAAAGGCCAGTGTGGCAATCTATTTATGTAGTAGCATTTAAAACCTATTCAGTCAAGTGTTTCTTATTGTTTATGTATTTCTTTTCTACTCAGCTATCAATAGCAGCTATAGGAATTAACATATATAGAAGGTCAACAGAGGACATGTTACTGAAGAAGCAGCTGGAAGATCAAAATGCTTTCCCCAATTTTGAACCTTTGGCATATTGGCAAATACAGTTCAACAACATTGCTGCTGTCACTGTGTTTTTTGTCTGGATTAAGGTAAATCCTAATACTTCAGATTGGAATGAAGCTCTTTAACACACATGCTAATGTAACTGCAAGAAATATCTTTGATTTGTTTCTGCACCTTGGAAACAACCAACTGCATTCCAGGCTTGCTAACGTTTCTGCTGAGGCTAACCATGGAAAATTTCAGACCTACAACATAACTATGTGCAAGTGAAAACAGGGCTATAATCTTGAAACCTAATTTTAGAAAAAAGAATCAGTGAATGTTACTAATGCTAATAGTACTCACAGTAAATTATATGAAAGAAATCAGTCCAGTCTTGTCATTCCTTGACCCAGTGACAAGTCACTAGCTCTAATTAGTTCCTGTTCTCTCCCAGCCTGGTGGAGCTGTTGCCGTGTCATCAATCGACCCATATACAAAAGTCCTACAATGTTAAGACCTGGATAGTTTCTAAAACGCATGGATTCCATGACTGCTGTGTTGAGGCTACCTACTAATTAATGTTAAATATGATAATACTTTTGCTTTCCTGGAGTATTCCTTGTTGCCTTTCACTTTTTTTGTTTTCTCCCCTTTTTGTGGCTTTTTATGATTTAGTCAAAACTGACATTATACCAGCAGCAAAGACTTAAACTAGGGCAGCTGGTTTAAAACGTTTTTCTGTCAGGCCATTTCTATGGAATGTCCATTCAGATGAATGGAATATTAGGATAAGAAGACTAGCTTCATTGAACCGGTAGTTGTTATGGATGTTGCTAAAGATGTAGCCATTTAATAACTAAGCTTTAAAGTGGAGCAAGTTCATACCTCTGCTTGTGCTGTTTTAATTTCCCTAGGTAAAGGCTAGATAATACTGGCAGTTTTTAATGCTGAAACTATTTTCACAACTGACAGACCTAGAAACTTTTTTAAAATGGGGATAGACTCTAATAATGACACCAGAGGGTTCCATGTTCAATTTGTTTCAGTGATTTTCCCAGCATGTGTGCTTGGTTTACAAGAAAAAAGAGGTCTTTCCTAACTCTCAACCCTAACAGTTTATCCTAGGATCTGAGAGTCATGCTGGGTTATTCCTTCCACACATAATTTCTAGTAATAAAGTTTATTTGGGCTGAATCAGGCCCTCAGGGTTGCACAGGTGGGTTTGCTCATGTACAACTCATCAGAACTAAAGTTAACAATTCTGCTAATGAGTGAAAGAATGGAATCCAGTTGAGGCTTAGCAGGGCCGAGAACAGTAAAAACTAGTAACAATTTAACTTGTTACTTAAAATTAGTCGGTATAACTCTGAATATGCCAACAGAGCTAATTTCTTGAGTAAGAAGGTGCTATATTTGTAGTCACTTTTCAGAATAGAACTGCACTTCAGATAGCTAGATTTTAGATCAGCGATTTCCAGCCTGGAGGGCACAGGGATTTCTGAAGGATCATGTGGGGCTGCCACTCTATATGTTCCTAGCTTTCCCTTCCCACAAGTGGCACCATATATTGCTGCCACTGCAACATTGCTTTCTGCACCTCTGGTAACAGACAGAAATTCTAAAGGGGGCTGTAACAGAATGAAAGGGTTGGGAATCACTGTTTTTGGAGGACCCTATTTTGACAGATTTCCATTGCCCCTGTCTGTCGGATACTTCTATTACAGCTTTGCCACCTTGCAAGCAGTCGGTTATAAAGTTATATAAAATTTCCTCTGTCTCTCCTATGATCTCATTTTATGCTTCCAAAATATTTTAGTGATCTATTAATTTCTGGAAATGAAGTTGATAGTAACTCAGTGTATCTTGATGTGGAGGAGGGAACCTTGAGATATAAATGCATACTACACGGGACTATTTAAAGTGCTCTGATAAATCCAAATCTTGGCATTTGAATGGCTCCCTCATAATACATTTTTCTGTCCATGTCCATCTTTGCTTTCTGTCCTCTAGATGTAATGAGTTCTAGAAGGAAACTTTCTTGTTAATGAACTGGTGAAGCTATCTAATAGATGGGCATTTTAGCATTAGATCAGTGGAGAAAGAATTCCCTCTGTATACTTTAGGAAGTAACACAAATTCAGTCTTAATCTACCGAGTGACTTGTGTATTCTACCACTATGATATAGAGTATGAAACAAAGCATAACTATGTGCAGGTTTTACACTCGAGATAGTGAATGTTAAGAAATAAAAATGGAAAATTCCTGATTATTTCTTTGTGTTTAAATAGAAAACAAAAAACCCAACAAGCCTGTATGGAGGTTTCATAAGAAGGGATGCTTCAATATTTGTCCCCCTTCAAAATAGTTCTAATATTAGTAGCCCAACACTGCAATACAACCAATGTGCACATATAGTGGAGCAGGATTGGAAATTTGGTTCTCCCTCAATGAATTTTCCTCTCATTTCTAGTTACGATTGTTTTGGTAGAAAAGATATTTCTAAAAATAAAAGTAGATTGATTTTCTGTATCTTCAATATCAAGTGCTATCAGATTTGAATACACTCTGCATGTGAAAGGTTGGAAATCTGCTCATTCGTTAGTAGTTATCTGTCTTGTTTTTGCATCTATTTCTCTTTTTTTAACAGCTCTTCAAATTTGTCAGCTTCAACAGAACAATGAACCAGTTATCCACCACCATGTCTCGCTGTGCCAAAGATGTCATTGGCTTTGCTATTATGTTTTTCATTATTTTCTTAGCATATGCTCAGCTGGCTTACCTTGTGTTTGGCACTCAAGTTGATGACTTCAGCACTTTCCAAGAGTGTGTGTAAGTATAATAATAAAAAACAGTTCTTCAGTACATCAGCAAATGACCTCAACTACTAAATTAAATCATTTTCCTAAAAACTGCAGGTATGTCCTGACAAAAATTATATTAAACATAAAGATTTCTATTTTTTTTCTTAACATCTGAAGAGATGGGCAACTCTTTCAAATCAGTGGAAGTTATAGAGTTTTGAGAATTTATCACTGACTGTTTGTTACTTTACATTGCAGTAGTGACATACATTTAGTTACTAAGTGATTGCAGAGTACCCTAAAAACTGCAGAACATCCTGATAACTACATGTAACTAATAGTTAAACATTGCTTACTAGACAGTAATTATTCCAAGTTGTACAGCGTAATGGTGATTTTAAAATGTCTTATAATGTGTAGAGAGAGGTTGGATTTAGTTCAGGTAGGTTCTACTCCACTGTGACTGTGAGGACATTAGTGATGGGCATGAAAATCTAATTAGCGCAGCAACTGACTATCATTCAAAAAAATATAGTTCCCCACCACGCTTCCTCTCCCCTCCATCCCACTAGATAATGAAAATGCATCGCTAAAATAGAGTGAAGTGTCACAAAGTGCTGCCAGAATTCAAAAATGTTTTAACAGGCGGACATGTTTTTGTTTTGTTTTTAAAGCTTTACTCAGTTCCGCATCATTTTGGGAGACTTTAACTTTACAGAGGTTGAAGAAGCAAACAGAGTTTTGGGACCAATTTATTTCACTACATTTGTGTTCTTTATGTTCTTCATTCTTTTGGTACGTAAGCCTTTGTTTATGGAGCGGGGCAAGTGTCACATTTGAGTTTTCTGTTACTTTCATCTTAACATCTCTCTCTCCTATTATTTTTGGGTGACAGTAAGCATACAACACAACTGGGAACTTAACCTTTTACAGATGCCGATCTTTACACTCTATTTATCTTTCAAAATAAAGTTGCATTGCATTTCCCTGCCCTCACCACAGCCCTTCAAATGTTTTCCTGATTCAAGAATATTTTATTTCTTCTGAAATCTAGCCAGTGACCTGCTATATAAGCTCCTCACAAGGTTCCCTTTAGAGAAAAAAATAATGAAAATAATGCTTTTTGCATGCAAATGGAACACTTATTTCAGAGTACTCTTAGTAATGCCTATCATATAGACTTGTGCAAAGACACTTATTGGGCATAAATGTGCCTTATTGGTATTTTGATACATATATTTACTCACTTTGTAATGGCTTCTTTCAAGTACTTAGTGTGTGTCTGATTGTCATAAACAGATAGTTGAGGGTTAATGTCTCTTTTACCTGTAAAGGGTTAACAAACAGGGAACCAAACACATGACCAGGGGACTAATCAGGAGACAAGATACTTTCAAATCTCGTTGGAGGGAAGTCTTTGTTTGTGTTTTTTGGGTTTTGCTTTGTTCTCTCTGGGCTCTGAGAGTGACCACACGTACCTACAGGCTCTCTAATCTTCTATTCCAATTTAGTAAGTACGAAAGTTAGAAAGGCGGTTTAGTCTTTTTGATTGTTTTTGCTTTATTTGCAAATGTGTATCTGGCTGGTAGGGGTCTAATGTGTATTTGGCTAAAAGTATTTTAAATTGTATTTTTGCTGGAGGAGGCTTTTTTCTCCAGTTTCTATAAGCTGACAGACCCTGTAATATTCCATCTTGAATTTACAGTGATTTTCTTTATTCTTTTTTTCTTTTTTAAAAGCAAAACTTTTAATAAAAGAAAAAAAGAATAAAGAAAATCACTGTAAATTCAAGATGGAATATTACAGGGTCTGTCAGCTTATAGAAACAGGAAAAAAAAAGCCTCCTCCAGCAAAAATACAATTTAAAATACTTTTAGCCAAATACACATTAGACCCCTACCAGCCAGATACACATTTGCAAATAAAGCAAAAACAATCAAAAAGGCTAAACCGCCTTTCTACCTTTTGTACTTACTAAATTGGAGTAGAAGATTAGAGAGCCTGTAGGTACGTGTGGTCACTCTTAGAGCCCAGAGAGAACAAGCAAAACCCAAAAAACACAAAGGCTTCCCTCCACCGAGATTTGAAAGTATCTTGTCTCCTGATTGGTCCCCTGGTCATTTGTTTGGTTCCCTGTTTGTTAACCCTTTACAGGTAAAAGAGACATTAACCCTTAACTATCTGTTTATGACACTGATAAATTGAATATTTGACACGTAGCAATTTGAAATGGTTGACTTTTATTTCCTGATATTTATATAGCAATTGAATTCTTATCAAACTTCATATTCAGGAAATATAGATGTGGACAGTAGCAGATGGCTTTTTAGACCTGCTCTATACTAAAAATACAACTGCATTTGTAATCAGATAGTTATGCTGTCATCTCACCTGGTTAAAACAGAACAGTTGTGTCCATACACAAACTTTTACCATAATACAGCTATGTTTGTAGTGCATATATGTCATGCGGTCTAAATTCATGTAATAACTGCCTTCTGGGAAAATCTGGGCAGCTGTCTGAAACCATCTTAGCAGGGGATAGTTGGGACAGGAGAGCATATAATGCAGAAGAGAACTAGCATCTCATGGGACAGAACCCTCTGAGATGTCTTACCACAGCAAAGAATGGTCAGTTAAGTGACATGGGCAGGACTGGGGTTCCATCAACAGTACAACGAAAGTGTTCCAAACTGTAACAGGAAGATATCTGAGTGCTTAGACTGCTGGCAAGGTAGAACACTATTAACTGCCACAACTATTTGGAATAATAATTAGTAGTAATGAATTAACTATGTTGTTCACTGGTTACATTCTCAGTTAATATTTGTTGTGGGATATCTTGGCTGTTCAATTTTACTTTCTAACTAAGGTCACTCCTCCCTTTATGGATGCACTTTTTTTTTTTAAATAGATGACTTTGTAGGATATTTGTGAGATTGCTACAACTAGGGTATAGCAGTAGTAATAGTCAGATACACTGTTAAATTCTAGAATTGTATTTTTTAAGCTGAATTTTTACATTTAATTTTAAACAGAATATGTTTTTGGCCATTATCAATGATACTTATTCAGAGGTCAAATCAGATATGGCCCAGCAGAAGGCGGAAATGGAACTGTCTGATCTTATCAAAAAGGTAAAAAAGTTTTGTTACAAATACTGATATTGTATTGGCCAGGTTCCAGGCTCATTTATGCCTGGTTTACTGTATAAAATACTAAACTGCTGTATGGGCAACACTGAGTCAAACCAATCTCCTGCTGAATAAAGCAAAAAACCCAATGGGCAGTAAAGGCAAGTCAGTCAGAATTAAGTACAAATTAAAATGGATTATGTAACTTCATGTTGGTTTCTGGTAACCTGAGACTTGGGACATTGAATCCAATCCGATATACTGGAGTAGCTGAATCGCCATTGATAAAGATTTCTGATGTGGAACTGGATTAGACTAAACCTCTAAATCTGTCAGGGTTTAGTCTGCTTACTTTATTTTATTTTGAATTATTTTGAATTCTGACTTGCAGTACCTTTTACTGCACAATCATACATGCAGAGTGTCACACATTCGTATGTATGGTAAAAGCTGTTTTATCTCGCACTTCGCCAGTCGGAAAGCTCTATAAACCGGCATTTCTGATCTTCATTGAAATTCCAGTTTATAGTCCAGTTGGTGTGGGCCCAGCAGGGGGTTAGGGCTGCTCCTAGGCAGAGGCTCGGTAGGCGATTCTGGATGCTGCCTCTGCTTGCAGGCGCCACCCCTGGAGTTCCCATTGGCCATGGTTCTGCCTCGGAGCACCCAGGACAGGTACATGGCTAAATTTGTAGCCAGCATACTTTAAAGTTTTGAATGTGATTATTAAAGTAGAGGAGAAAACTAAAAGTGTTATGTTGTTGGAATGAGGTGGTACAAAATTGCATCCTCAGAATTTATTTCAAAATTAGATAGTGATTTACAAAATGAATAAACTAAATAATATGTTGTTTTGCACCCAGAACTATGGGCAGGAATTTTCAAAGGTGCCTAACATAGTTAAAAACTCAACTCCCATTGACTTCAGTGAGAGTTGGGTATCTGAATCCCTTAGGCTCCTTTGGAATCCTAGCCAGTGGTTGCAAGTATGCCTACTGTAATTCATAGAAACAAGGAAATGAGACACGAATAAGATTTACTGGGTTATCTTGTCCATTCAGGCCATGAGGGCCTGTTGCAATACATTCTAGAATACTCAAGGAGCTGACTGAGGAGATATCAGAGCCATTAACTATTAGCTTCTAAAAGTCACCGGAAGACAAGAGAGATTCCACAGGTGCCCATCTATAAAAAGTGAAATAAAGAAAATCCAGGGAATTACAGACCAGTCAACTTAACTTCAGTACCTGGAAAGATAATGGAACAAATAATTAAGCAATCAGTTTGCAAACACTTAGAGGATAATAAGGTGATAAATAAACAGCATGGATTGGTCAAGACCAAATCATGTCAAACCAACCTAATAGCTTTCTTTGACAGGGTAACAAGCTGTGAATGTGGAGAAACAGTAGATGTGATATATTTTGCCTTTAGTAAGCCTTTTGATACTGTCTCACGTGACCTCATAAACAAACTAGGGAAATGCAACCTAGATGGAGCTACTATAAGGTGGGTGCATAACTAGTTGGGAAACCATTCCTAGAGAGTAGTTATCAGTGATTCAGTCAAGCTGGAAGGGCATAACGAGTGAGGCCCCCCAGGGATCAGTTCTGGGTCTGGTTCTGTTCAATATCTTAATCAATTATTTAGATAATGGCATAGAGAGTCCACTTATAAAGTTTGTGGCCGATACCAAGCTGAGAGGGGTTGCATGTGGTTTGGAGGATAGGATTAAATTTCAAAATGATCTGGACAAACTGGACAAATGGTCTGAAGTAAATAGGATGAAATTCAATAATGGCAAATGCAAAGTACTCCATTTAGGAAGGAACGATCAGTTGCACACACGCAAAATGGGAAATGACTGCGTAGGAAGGAGTAGGCGGAAAGGGATCTGGGGGGTCATACTGGATCACAAGCTAAGTATGAGGCAACAGTGTAAAACTGTTGCAAAAAAACCAAACAAACAACGTTCTGGGATGTATTAGCAGGAGTGTCGTAAGCAAGATACGAGAAGTAATTCTTCTGCTCTACTCCGCACTGATTAGTCCTCAGCTGGAGTATTGTGTCCAGTTCTGGGCACCACAATTCAGGAAGGATGCGGACAAATTGGAGAAAGTCCAGAGAAGAGCAACAAAAATGATGAAAGGTCTAGAAAACATGACCTATGAGGGAAGATTGAGAAAATTGGGTTTGTTTAGTCTGGAGAAGGCTGAGAGGGGACGTGATAGTTTTCAAGTATATCAAAGGTTATTACAGGGAGGGAGGGAGGGAGGATGATTGTTCTCGTTAACCTCTGATGATAGGACAAGAAGCAATGGGCTTAAATTGCAGCAAGGGAGGTTTAGGTTGAAAAACTTCCTTACTGTCAGGGAAGTTAATCACTGGGCTAAATAGCCTTGGGAGGTTGTGGAATCTCCGTAATTGGAGATTTTTAAGAGTGGGTTAGACAAATATCTGTCAGGGATGGTCTAGAACAGCAGTTCTCAAACTGTGGGTCGCCACCCCAAAGTGGGTTGCCACCCCATTTTAATGGGGTTGCCTGGGCTGGCTTAGACTTGTCAAAGCCCAAGCCCCACAACCTTCAGGCTCGTGTTACTGGCCCCCTGCCTGGGGCTGAAGCCCTTAGGCTTCGGCTTTACCCCCCACCCGCCGCCCAGGGCAGCAAGACTTGGGCAGGCTTAAGCTTCGGTGCCCCTTCCTGGAGTTGTATAATAAATTTTTGTTGTCAGAAGGGAATCGCAGTGCAATGAAGTTTGAGAACCCCTGGTCTAGAGGATAATACTTCGTCCTACCATGAGTGCAGGGGACTGGACTAGATGACGTCTCGAGGTCCCTTCCACTCCTATGATTATATGATTCCTCCAGTGCTTGTCAGAAAATATTAAATGAGATTTGACTTCATTCAGGAATGCAAGCAATCTTCTTTACATGAAACAACAAGCAAAACAAAGTTAAATATGCCATTAGAAGTAACGTTTTATTTTCTCTCATTTTATTTTCTCTGTTAGGGATACAATAAAGCCATGATTAAACTTAAATTGAAAAAAACTACTGTTGATGACATTTCAGAGAACTTGCGACAAGGTGGGGGAAAGTTAAACTTCGATGAACTACGACAGGATCTCAAGGGGTAAGGAAGCCAGTATTTTGTATTTAAACAATATTCCCAAAGGACTTGTGATGCAAAGATTCTTTCTGATTTCCTCAAGGCCTGTAGGGTGTGAGGGGGAGGAACATTGTTTTTATTTGCATTAATGTTCCTTAACAATATGTAAGAATGCTTCCATGGCATGTGGGTTGCTAATAAAACTTACGTTTCCTTTTGTATCTAACAGAAGGGTTTTTATGTAAATAAATAGGGTGCTGGAAAATCTGCAGTGTTTCAGGAAAGTCCAAGGGCATTGCAGAAACAAAACAAAACAAAAAATGAGGGGTGGGGGAAGAGGAAAAATAATGGCTAATGGTGTGAGCTGGAGTGAGGTAACTAACTTTTCTTGGCCAGTTGCATCGTGCCACCTGTAAGTTGGACCCTTCCCCTTCATGGTGAGTGAGGATCAGCAGAGAAGTTTTGGCACCATTATTGAAGAGGATTGGTAACAATTCATGGAGAGAATTTAAGTAGGACCCTGCTCAAAAGGCTTACCAACTATTGCCCTCTTTCTAGCCACCTTATTTTTGGAAGGTTTAAAAGATGGCATTTGAGCAACTCATTTGCATTTTTGATTCAGCATGTGTTCTCCATTCCGACAAGGGGTTTTAGGCATATGTATGGTATGAAGGTGGTATTAAAATCCATAGAGAACAATCTTTCCAGTGATGGATGCAAGCTGATTTTTTTTCCAGATCTCTTAATACCCTTTGAGTCTGACTTGCCTGCAGGATTTCATGAAGATGGATGGGGGTTGTCTTATAGTAGATGTGTTCCTGTCTCATTGATACCAAAGATAGGCAAATGAAGAACCTTTCCTCTCTCAAGTGCTCTTGTAAATGAGGTCTCGTAAAGTTTCATTTTGTCACCTGTCCTGTTAAGCAGAATCTGGGGTAGTTCATGAAATGTTTTGGTCTGCAGAGCCACCTGCATGCAGATGATAGTTAGGACTAGAGCTCCTGTTGATCAGACAGAGATACTGCATTCTCTTTGTTTTTTCAGTGCTAGTCACAACTAGGGATGTGGATAAGAGGAAACTGTCTTAAATGCAATCTGGAGAAAAGAGAGAGATGCTGTTAGGCAGGGGAAAAAAAACCTCTAAAGCAATGGGCTGGGGCCAAGACTGTTGGTGATATGTACCCAGGCTTTGCCAGCATAGTTAGTGGGCTTGGATTCGTGATGGGAAAGCTTGTAGGCAACACTGAATTAAGCGTGTTCTTTGGCTTTTAGAGAATTTGCTGTAAAGACTTTTTTTGTTGTTTCTTCCCCTCCCTCCTCAGCCCCAACATTTTTCGCAGAACATCAAATAAAAAAGGGGTCTATTTTATCATCTTTTCAGGAAAGGTCACACGGATGCAGAGATTGAAGCAATATTTACTAAGTATGACCAGGATGGGGATCAGGAATTGACAGAACATGAACATCAGCAAATGAGAGATGATCTAGAGAAAGAGAGGGTAAGTCATCCTTTAGGGCAATTGGAAGACCTTGAACACCATCAGTTGGGTCAATGGAGTTTCTAAGCACCAATTCTCATTTGCATTTAATTTAGACTTACTAATCTATTAGGTTGGCTAACATTCACTCCCAACAAAACTATAAAAGGGTGAAAAGTAGTTCAGTGAATGAGGTCATGCAGCCTTGACCTTCAGTCCACAGGTGAAAGTCTATGGATAATGTTTGTTTTTCATGAAGGAGGATCTGGATCTGGACAGCTCTCTACCACGTCCAATGAGTGGTCGAAGCTTCCCTCGCAGTCTGGATGACTCTGAAGAGGACGATGATGAGGACAGTGGACACAGCTCTAGAAGAAGAGGTAGCAGCTCTAGTGGGGTTTCATATGAAGAGTTCCAAGTGTAAGTGCAAGCAGTGCTGCAACGTGTGGAGTTTTTAAAATATATACTGCCCTCCAGTATAATTCTGGGTATTAACCAAATGAAATCTAAGAAATGTGTTACAAAGCTAACTGTGTAAATAGCTATTTATCACTTGAGATCAATTGTCTGCATTTAAAGTTGTTGTTGGAAGATCCTGGATGAAAATGGAAACAAAAGAAATAGTAGCTCCCAGGTTTAAATAAATAACCAACTCAAAAAAAAAATTGGTGCAAAATGAAGGTCACTTACCTGTAACTGAGGATCTTCAGGATGGACCTGCATATTCAGTGCAGCACCGATTGGCACAGCCCAAAAGTAGGAATATGCAGAGGACACTTGAAATTTGGGGTTTTCCTACTTTAATTTGGTTGGTTTCTACTGAGGGCATGTCTGTATGGCAATTTAGCGTGCAGCAAGCCCCGTCCTGATTCTGCGGCGCATTAACTGGCACCCAGTTAATGTGCAGGACACTAGTGCATTGTAGATTCACATCCTGGCTTGCCACGCATTAAATCGTTGTGTAGATAAGCCCCGAGTCTCTTTTGTATAATTACCGTAAGAATTAGCCAAATCACACCAGAGTCCAAGTTAACACCTCTGCTCTCAGGTGTTTGTGGAAGAATTTCATCCATGCTCATACAGTGGCTGACAACTTGAAAGAAACATTGTCAATGTTAAACTAATTCTAAAAGCCTGCTCTGCTCTTCTTTCATCAGACAAAAATCGAGGTTATTGTACATTCAAATAGAACTAAAGGATTGGCAGGAATTTGTATTATTTATGCTTGTGTATTTGGCTGAAATGGTCTCTCTCTATAGGCCCCAGTCACAGCAAGGATGAATGAAGTGGTTATGACCAGCGGCGGCTCCAGGCACCAGCACTCCAAGTGTGTGCCTGGGGCAGCAAGCCACAGGGGGAGGTGCCCTGCCGGTCCCTGCGAAGGCGGCAGTCAGGCAGCCTTGGGCGGCTTGCCTGTGGGAGGTCCACCGGTCCTGCGGTTTCGGAGGCCATTCGGCAGCAGGTATGCCGAAGCCACGGGACCGCTGGATCTCCTGCAGGCAAGCTGTCGAATCCACAGGACTGGGGACCTCCTGCAGGTGTGCCACTGAAGGCTGCCTGCCTGCCTTGCTTGGGGCGGCAAAAAAGCTAGAGCCATCCCTGGTTATGACTTAGGGTTGCTAGAACCTGATTGATCATCTTCCTTGTTCAGTAGTAACTGTGTGTAATGATCCCAAACTATACTAGTTAACATGTCTGCAATCAAATGCCTGTGGGTCAGATGTATTTTCCTTATCCCCGTATAGGATGTAGAACATATCAGTTCATTTGCTTGGGATGGGATTAACTTCATTAGAAATATTACAGCATAATTAACACTTGCTACTTGCTTTCTAAATCCCCTTCACTTTAAAACATTCCATTAACTTTAAGGTTGTCTGCTATGTTCACCAGCTTTTATATGGAACTTGTTTGACAGAGGGATGGGTGAGTAATTAGGTAACTAGATCAAGGGAAAAAATAAAGCTAGATGCTGTATTTCTGTAGACCATGATTGTAGAAAATGGTTATATTATATATATAAAAAAAACATTATGCGAGCCTGTAAACATGTAGCTCAGTTAGAGTACATACAGACCAGGATATGGAACCCTTCATTCACCATGGGAATGCACGGCTCTCTTAAGAAGTAGCAACAGTTCTACTTATTTTTTTTTCTTCTCTCTCATTGCAGAAATGTGTGTTTTAGTGACAATGTGCTGGGATTCATTTCCAGGCCCAAAATCTTCCACCGAGGGTGCTATGGAAGTAGCACTCTCTTCTCTGTGGAAAGCAGAGTGCCTCTTGTACAATCTGTAGCAAACACCAGAAGTGGTAGTGACCAGCTCTTGAGTGAGCCCCACCTGGCCCTCCATTCCTGTACAGTGTATATGATAGGCTATCCCCCAAAGAGAAGGAAATCAGAGGACATAATTCAGGAGTTTTACACTTGCCGTCGCCCCTCTTCCTTGCTGAGAAAATTACAAATTTGTCATTTTGGTTTGTAGGTTTACTAAAAACTGTAAAAATGTCATCTGATGAACTTTCCACTTCCTACAAGGCGATTATCTAAAACCAAATTAATGACTTGAAAATGTCAGTAACATTAACATTTGCAAATATCTGTTGCCTTCAGGTTGGTGAGACGAGTGGATCGCATGGAACATTCCATAGGCAGTATTGTTTCCAAAATTGATGCTGTTATTGTAAAGCTTGAGGCAATGGAGCGGGCCAAACTGAAAAGGAGAGATGTGTTGGGAAGACTGCTAGATGGAGTTACAGAGGTAAGAAACCCCCAGTACGACTTGAGCAGTCAGTTGACTGATCACTAACTAAAGAGCTGTTTTCCATGTAAGTTAGATGATGAGCTCATTTGTTTCTACTTTGCTTTTCTACTCCTTCACACATAGGATTGTGATAACTGAGGTAGGTACCATAGCAATGTTAAGCCACTGACTATCAGACTCCATTTTGGGTTTATTTACAAGCACTTGATCAAAGTCCAGCCAGAGACTAATTATCATAGTGAATTAACACATCACTGTGTGAAGGCTCTGTCATTCCATGATGATGGGCACAGTATAAAAACTTGTCATTATTCTGCAGCTGCTACAACAGTACCTTTACCTCTTGTTCAGTGCGTGGTTTAGTAGAAAGCTACACTATGGCATGAATTTATCTGAGATGTCTCTTAGAATATTGTATACCTTCTTCCAGATTTTGTTCACAATCAGATTTGGAAGATTACACAGTGAATTTGTATCTTTCTTTGTATTTAGGATGAAAGATTGGGACGTGACAATGAAATCCACAGGGAACAAATGGAGAGGTTAGTGCGGGAGGAACTAGAGCGTTGGGAATCGGATGACACAGCTTCCCAAATGAGCCACCGCTTGGGAACACCACTTGGACTGAATAGCCAGCCTCGTTCTAGGAGTTCCCGTCCATCCTCCTCTCAGTCAACAGAAGGCATTGATGGAAGTGGAGGCGGGAATGGCGGGAGCAACATCCATGTGTAATATTGTCAATGGATTGTTTTAAAATTTCAATCCTGTATTATAACAGCAAATACACTATTTACTATTTGTTTTCCAAAACCAGTGATGAATGCTAAAGCTCCTAGTGTCCCACCTGGGGATTGATCAGTAGGCCATAGGAACATCTAATCTACAACCACTGTGTCAGCAGCTGACAGATGTAAAGTTGGCATTACCTACCTACCCCACTAAATAGGGGAGATTCCTGTTGCCACCTACACGGCTTTAGGACCATAATCCACCAGTAGCATTGCTTAAAGTGGCAGCACTTATAGGATCTGTGCCAGAGGGTTTTAAAGTTTCCCTGTCTTCATTCAGTAAATGCAGCTGTTGTTATTTTTCTAAGTATTCCCATCTTAATGCTTGGTATGCAGCAGGAGCTCATCTTGGTTATGTAAAATAGGACTGTAAGAATCTACTTTCCCATTAAATAATGCTGGACATTAGTTTCAAAGTTGTTGTGAAGTAAGTCTCTTCTAAAAGTTTTGATTAATAGTTAGCCAAAAATGCATTTAATTTCTCAACTCAAATGCTTAGTTTTCCAGTGCTTTATAATGGGAAATATTATTCTTAAATTCCTATTCTAAAATATATTAATAAGGTGACTTCCTGTATAGTTTTTCCTGTTAATTATATTCAACACAAATTACAAACAAACAACACAATCTTCTTTTTATTCCGGAGTTTTTCTTTAGCGTGCTAAGATTCTCTTTAATTTATTTTAAAGAAACGTTCTCTATGTATCAGTGCACTATTGCCTTTTTCCTCTGACAGAAGGTCGTGTTTAGTTCATTTTTATTATGAAGTAGACGCATATGCATATGCATATGCAAGAAGCATGTGAATAGTGCATATCAGTGCACTATTGCCAGAGGAAAAAGGCAATAGTTTGATACACAGGGAATGTTGCTTCATATATTCAGTACTTCATATATTTTAGTGTTTTAAAAGTAGTTCTTTCGGAACTTCTTTACACATAAGAGAGAGAAAAGATCTTTTATTGGATCAGTTGCTATTTACACATAACTAATGTGATCGTTGTTGTCTTTGTGTCTGTCCATAGCTGGCTTTTAGGGCCAAATTTTCAAAAAGGAAGACCTCTGAGCTCCGCATCCAAAACTGCACCTACCCTTTCTACAGTTACATGCAGAAATTAGGTAAACATTAGATAAGTTGTGGAAAACATCAATTAATCGTGGGAGATGCAAGGGGAGAGAGAAATTGACATTTTGAACATTTCTGATTAGCTCTAGCAAGTATTCATCCCAATTCAAAGGCAAGGGCCTAATTAGCTTCTTATGTATGCTCTTACCTGACCTGCATGAGCAATTGAAGGTCTATTTCTGCATATACACGTTTTTCTGTAGGGAACTACGCTATATCCTTTTGAAATTGTAGTCTTTAGTATAATCAGCACTTTTTAGTAGAAGGCTTGCTGGATTTGGGACTGTGGTAGAGCTTTGAAGCAGCAACAGCACTGACAGTGATTTGAGTTTGGTATAGAGAAAATTAGAGGCAAATATGTACAATTTTTGATAGCACTGTACATTCAGAGATAGTGAAATATGGGAGTCTTCACTTAAGCTGATAGTTGCCTTAAGACTTACTGTAGGTTTAAAGGGGAATGGAAAATTTAATATTCAGATGAAGTACACAGTATTCTAAGTGCGTAGATTTGTAGGGTGTAAGAAGGAAAACGTCCATGCCAAAGGATAAGTAGCCTTTTTATTGATGCTGGTGGCTTTCATGTTGTGCTTATTATAGGAATTGCTTCCTGTAATTAACTTTAAGTACCTTATATTTTTGTGTTAGTATTTTTGGTTTGGTATTGAATCAGATACACCTCCAAATATTGCAGTTTTCCCATATCTATATATACCAGCACTTGTTGTCGTGTTATGGTGTCATCTAAGACACATTCCATATCACCAGAGCACTTGTCCTTGATAAAAACAAAACTTTTCATATGTTAAATTTACAAGAAAGTGCATGTTCAGTAACTTACTCATCTTAGATGAAGGGACTTCTCCCCTACTGAGAGCTGAAATTTCCCAATAGACTATCGCTCAAGCTCCACCACTGCCAAGTGGATAAGAAATTAATCCAAATGAATTTATATCATCATAGTTAAGGTTAAGATTTTATCACAGTTATTTTTAGTAAAAGGCAGGGACAAGTCACTGGCAATAAACAAAAATTCCCTGAAGCCCCTGACTTTTTTACTAGAAATAACTGACAAAATGAGGCTGACAGGGGGATGAAAGCTTGAGTCCTGCTGCACGAGGGGAGGGGAGGCCTAGCACCTGTTGCCACTGTGGCTCACACCTCTGGGGTCCCCCCTGCTACCTGTGGAAGCTGTGTCGTGGGCCCTCCTAAGCCCACAGCAGCTCAGAGCACCAGAGTCCCTGATAGCTTCAGCCCTGCCTCCATGGGGCTGAAGCGGAAAGTGTCATGGAGGTCTCTGAAAGTCATGGAATCCTGGACTTCCCTGACATAATCTAAGCCTTAATAATAGTATACAAAACCTTCTGTTACATTACTGTGTAGGTGGTATATTTCAAGGGGTCAGTTGGCTAATGGTTTGACATATGGTAAGATTGTTTTTGCAAGCTCTAGAAAAATAGCATTTGGTCTGTTGGGGTGTAGGAATATCAAAATGCCAGATACAGTATTATATGTCATGTAGCTAAAGTTTAAAACCAATCATCTGACCAAACAATTTGGCTTCACAGGAAAGAGGTTGCTAGTGCTAAGTTAAAGTGATCTTTTGTTATAAAGACAAGACATGTTGGATGTTGCTGCAATATCATGCTGCAGAACTAAGGAAATTTGCATTTGTGAAGTTGCCTTTTCACAATGCTACAGCTATCACTGTGGTGTCCTAAAATTGTACCTTTCTCTAAACTAATATCGAACAAAGCTTTTCTTTTATTATGAAAACCAAAATGTTTGCATTCATAGCTATTTGTTCATCTGTATATCTGTAACGTGTCGTTACTTAATAACAAACTTCATTTTGAAGTGCCGTAAGCTTTCATGGGCTATCCATGTGTGTTGACAATGTGCCATGCAATAAATACATGGCAACTAGACAGATGTGTTATACATTTTTTTATTATGGTTTCATTTCAAATTTAGATTCTCTTGTAACTGTTACTTTGTTTCTAGGGCAAAGGGTTTCTTCTAAGTATGTGTAAAGTTTTGCATTAACATTTGGTCTTATTAGGAAGCTGTTAATTATGCAAGTCTTCCACAGTTATCAAAGATTTATTGGTCTATAATACTGAGCACTTTACTTCCTAATAAAGATTTTACATAGGAAAACCACCAATGTGTATGAGAATTATGGACAAAAATAGTCTGCATTTAAATCCGTCTCATTATGGTGAGTGTCCTGTATTTGACATGTTGCTTTTCTCTTCCCCCTTCTTCCAATTCCCCTGTGCTGTTTTAAAATTTAAAAAAATATAGCTGCAGAACCTCCTGTTTGGTAGAACCCAAAGGAAATTGAAGGCCTAGTCAGTTTCACTTACTGCCCTGCCCTTCTGTACTAAAGAGAAGCATCTGCATTAGATAAGAAAACTAAATTCTCATCCAACTTCACTTTATATAGTTTTTTAAACTATATATTTCTAGGTGAACATGTTTAGATTATTTTTTTCAAGTGCTTTCTTGAGCTAGCTGTCTGCCACTATCAATAATGCAGACTAAGCCTTTGGCACCTTAGGATGTCAAAGATGCTTCTCTGTTTACATCTCCCTGACTGCTGATCTGAGGTTTCTACAGCATTCCTTGGTCCCTGGAAATCCCAGGCCTAAATTGTACGCTGTCAACAATCCTCTGCTGTCTTCATGTGCGTGAGACCTTTGTAATAGATGTACCTCGGTAGCAAGCAGTATTAGTAAAAACTGAACACGGTTATCAAAATCTTTAATGTAATCTTTGAACACAGTTATCAAAATCTTTAATGTAATCTTTGAAAATGTTAAAACATTTTTAGTCCATTCACTATCAAAACTGCATTGCGTTGTGCTACACTAGATGCTTGTTAACTCAGCTGAATTAAGAGAACTTCTTCAGGAAGCGCAGTTTCAAATATGCAATTGTAAAGAAGATTAGTGTCATGCATAGAAGAGCCACATAATTCCTCCACATGCCCCAAGCAGACACTTCAATGCCTTGCATTTTCAAATATTCTTCTCCAGTGCAGCTAGTCAATACAAATTAAAGTTTAAAAAAAGTTAACCCTTTGTAAAGATCTGTAACTGAATATTTAATTTGCCTGTTTTCATAATTTTGCTGAAAAATGCTTTGGTTCAGTGCAAACAGAATGGTGACTAAGGATAGGTTAACCTGTGTCAGGAAAAAAAACAGGTTCAAACCTCAACTCTTAATACCAAATTTGAACCTTTGCTATTCAGTTTGCATCAGCCTGCATAAATAGTTACTCTACTCTGAAGATGACTGTAATACTTTTTAGGGCCTCAAGCTAGCAAATGTTGCAAGTTAGCATGTTGCATATTGTGGAGAAAAGAAAAATCTGAACTTAAAAGTCTTTGTGAAGAATTTGTAAAGATTAGCTGAGTAGAACCTGGCAGAGAGTACCAAAGCTAAGGGAAATTCCTCTTCCTTTCACTATTCTTTGGTAATAAACTATGAGATCTTCTTCAAAGTGCAGTTTTACATATGCAATAAGAAATTAATATTACAAGTATAAAGCACACATTAAAAATAGTCTGCTGGGTCCTTTTCTGCACAGGAAAACTTGCCATGTCCTGAAATGGTTTTCAAGAACAGATCTTAAACTGTTCCAGGATCACTATCTGTTCTCTCAAATGCTTTCTTTAAAAATTGTCCCATCTACCTTCTCTAGCACTTGAAATAGTTTTAAATGTCTAAGCTTTACATGACTTATCTGAAATGAACCACCAAATATTTGAAAAACAGAGACTGCTCCAGAGGCTAAGTATTCAGTTATAAAGCGTAGACCCACTGTTAGCTGAGGCACCGGGAAAACAACGACAAAAAAAATCTCAGATTCAATTTTGTAGTTTACTGAACTTGGGCTCCTTGCAAGAACTTGTTTATAATAACTGCATACTTACATTGTAAATGGACTAGAAGTTATGCAACTTACATTGACCCCAGTCACATTGGCATTCTGGCAAAAGCTTAGACCTGTAAATTCATTAATTTGCAAAGCCTTTAAAGATAAAAACAAAAATATTAGGTAGTCAAGAGGGAACCTTTAAGCAGGTTTAATAAATTACTACATACTAAACAAACCAACAAAAGTTTCCATTTAAGTATATATCAACATTATAAGCCAAAATCTGAAAAACTGTCTGGAATCGAAGCTTTTTTCTAGGGTGTTGAAGAAATCCTTCCACTGAAAACAGTTTAGTCTAATTTTCAGATAATAATATTTAAAGTATTGGTTAAATACTGTGAAAATAGCCCCCTTTGTGACATAAGTGCAGACGTTACCTTTGCCATAAGCACAGGGTCTGCTGCTGCACAAACTGCTATTGGGAGACTTGCACGATGGAAACTCATTGAAACAGAGCAAAACTGTCTCTGAACTAAAATACTACTACTGGCTTATTTCTCTTATGCTATAAGATACAATATCTATTTCTTTCAGCTTTTTCAATTTTTTATTTTATATGACAGGCCTCTGAGGCATGCCACTTCTTTTTTTTTCTCCCTGCCAGCTCCAAAAGACTGATCAGATTGACTGTGTATTCTCTACTAAATTTCATAATTATAATGCCAGAAGGAACCATTGTGATCATCTAATCTGACCATCTGTAATACTCAAGTCATAGAAGTTCCCTAAATTAATTCCTGTTTGAACTAGAGAATATCTTTTAGATACTGCGTTCAGGATTACAAATCATTTCTGTGGGAAAGGTCACAAAAATCAGAAAATAATGTCTGGATTACGCTTATATACGACATAAGTATATAGTTCAAAAGATCAGCCACAAGAGGCCACTTCTACAGCAGCAACAGGGATACAGCTTTCAGATTAGCACTACTGGGCTCACTGTAGCAATCTGTATAAACATTTGAAAGGAGTGCACTTATTTGTGTCACAGTTGTGCCTGATGCCCTTATTGAAATTGGGTCTCACTCTGTGCTTGTATATGCCTGGCACAGTAAAGACAGTCCCTCATCTGAAGAGTTTACAATCTAAATAGAAAAAGTGAAAGACATGCGGGGAAAAAACCAGGATTTTTTAGTTATTTTTTTTTGGTTGTGGAGGAGAAAATCACTCTTTTTCCCCTTCTTTGTAGCTATTGCTGAAATTGACATAATCTGGTTTTTAAATAGCCCACCTCAGCATTACCTATATCTCACTGGTACCCAGGCATGCTATTATTAAAACGTTATGGCAATAAAGGAAGGGAATTATCCAGTTTCACATGAAATAAGCAATGGCCAAAACATAAGAAATGAAAAATGCAGAGGAGTTAGGAAGTTGTTCATACTTCTAAGAGGAAATGGGAACCACCATTATAGCAGATACTTAAGTTAAATTAGTATTCATTATGTATTGTGGAGAGTAGTTCTGCAACCTGCAAAGAATCACAATGACTCGAGTAATCTTTTTCAGGCCCTACTGCTAGTCATGATTCTGTTGTCTATTGACTGCATTTTCTTGAGCTATGCTAATTCGTATTACAATACATATCTGAAACTGTGAGACCTACTGCACTGTACCGAGAATGTAAAGAGACAGGGAGAACTTATCTGTGGTAAGTTGTATTTACCAATTATAACTGGAATAATATTGGTTGACATTATTTCTTATAAGATAATGGTGATCTCTTTCAAAAGGTGTTTCCAGCACAATGCACAGAAAATATAGCACTCACAGTCAGGCCATAGCGAGGGATGCTGAAATAGTTCAGCCAGAAAAGCCAAGATTCGATGCTTGTGAGATTTACCAGCAAGCCAGAGAAAATCTACAAACAGTAAAGAAACAGTCAAAAGTATGTCCTGAGAATTTTGCAGAGTCCTGAGTCACTTTAAATTGTGACATGCTTAGGGCTTGTCTACACTTGAAGCATCCTTCCCTCCCTCCCTTGCACCCCACAAGGCAGTAGCTAGGACAACAGAAGAATTCTTTTATTGGTATTGTCTCCGAAGGGACTTAAATTATCTTAACTACATAGCTCCTGGGTTTGGATTTTTCACACCCCGCATGAAACAACCTAATTTTCTAGTGTAGACCAGGTCTTATTCAGCATACAGAAATAATTGCCATTAATGTTAAATGTACACATGCATGATGCATATAGAATCCTAAATCTGGGCCTGATCCCGTAGGCCTTACCTGCTTCCTGTCAATAGGAATAGGATTAGGCCCTTTGTTACACGAGATGTTTGGTCGTTCCATGGTCTCAGACAGTAAGGGAAGAAATGCACTGGAGTTGTATTTGAGGCAGAAGTTTACTTAGAATCTTTACAGGACAGTTTCTTTCTACCTGAAGCAATAGTGGCCTGCTGGGCCATCACTAGGTTTTTGGCAGGAAACAAAGGATTTTCACTCAGAAGCACAGGTCTTAAGCCTCCTCCTAAAGCATGAGAGTCCTAAGGAACATGAGCTTTTCTCTGGTTCCCAGCAGTAGGAAAGCCTGAAATCTCCCTCAAGTCATACTATAGTGAGTTGGAGCTTCCCTTTTCTAGCCTTTGACATCCTAAAATAGGAAGAACTCAAGAGAAGAAATCCAGCAGTTCCTCAGCAACTATCCTCTGACATGACTAAATTATAGAAATAAAAGGCCTAAATCTTGGTCAAGAGAGGCAATGGGTAAAAAAATATAAACAAAGCTGGCAGAGATCACCACTGCCCTGGAAAAGAAAAGCTCCGTAATCTGCTCTGGAAGAGCAATCTAATAGATTTTTCTTTTTATAGCTAAGAATAATCCATATCAGAGGAGGACAAAAACAATCATTTAGTTCAAGGACTTTGATTAGGCTCTGGTGTATTCCACAGAATCTTCCAAAAGCTTTCCTCCCTCCTGCAACACTACCAGCAGTTACACCCATACTTGCCAAGGCCATGCAAAATACCCTTAAATGGGACTATGTCATCCGGCGGGTAGTGATCGATCTATTGGGGATCAATTTATTGTGTCTAGTGTAGATGTGATAAAATTGATCCCCGATCGCTCTGCCATCGACTCTGGAACTCCACGGCGTGTGAGAGGCAGAAGCGGAGTCGATGGAGCAGCAGCAGTCGACTCGCTGCTGTCCTCAAGGCCAGGTAAATCGACCTAAGATACGCCGACTTCAGCAACACTATTCGCATAGCTGAAGTTGCATATCTTAGTTCAACTCCACCCTTTCCTCCCCCCAGTGTAGACCTAGTCTAAGTCATGTAATTCTGCAGAGGTAATAAGTCAGAGACCAATGTTACCCATCAAATGCTAGTCACTTGCAAAGCAATGGGGAGCCACTGCTCTGGGCCACTTTGTTTTTTTTACATCTGCTTACTTGAGCTGTCTCACTTTACAGGAGATGTGTTCATAATGTGATCTGATATCAACAGGAAGGATTAGACAGTATTCTTAAAATTCCAAAGGGCTCTGCTGATGTACTTCAAAGCACATATCGTTTTTTAAAAACAAATTACTTACACATGGCATTTCATTGTCATTTCTTTTGTACAACAAACATTTAAGAGAAAAAACAGAAAAATGTATCACTCACAATCATAAAAACAAAGCAAATATTTATGAGGAGATTAGCGACAGCCACAACATCTTGTCCCGTTGCTATAGCCAGAGCCATAGAACTGGCTGTGTAGGCAACCAGTATAAGGGTAACCATCAGGATAAAGAAGGCCCCAATTGTTGGCTTGAAACCTAAGAAATGGGGGGAGGGAAAAAGTCTGTCTGTCTTTTCCTAGATTAGGTTTTCGTGTGTACTATGCACATACCTTTTTGTAGTACCACAGTATATAGTTTGCTTTTATTTGCAGAAAAGGAGTATTATCAACCATAAAATGTCCTGTCCTACTGCATGAACACCACTTTAAAGAAAATGAATATCTTGGATTATAATAGGCATTAAGAATGGAAACCTATATCCATTGTACCTAAAGCTGGGTCAATTAAAAGGCCAAATAAAGTAGTCCAGCTGCAGGGAAGAAGTAATAGGGCAGGGGTTGGCAACCTTTCAGAAGTGGTGTGCCAAGTCTTCATTTATTCACTCTAATGTAAGGTTTCGCGTGCCAGTAATACATTTTAACGTTTTTAGAAGGTCTTTTCTATAAGTCTATAACTAAACTATTGTTGTATATAAAGTAAATAAGGTTTTTTAAATGTTTAAGAAGCTTCATTTAAAATTAAATTAAAATGCAGATCTCCCCGGACCGGTGGCCAGGATCCGGACAGTGTGAGTTCTGCTGAAAATCAGCTCGCGTGCCGCCTTCGGCACATGTGCCATAGGTTGCCTACCCCTGTAGTAGGGTCATCCTGCACGCTAAACAACCTCTTTCAAATGCCTGCTCAAAACCCACTCCTTTGTCTTGTTTTCCACCCTTGATTTTTTACTCTCATGATATCTTCTCTATATACTCTACTGGTCTATACTTTAAAATATCAGAATCTATAAATCACTGTATAATAATTTCATTTATATGTGATTTACTCTCTGCCACCTTCTGTTGTTTGATACCCTTCTGATCTATGCTTGCCTAATTTAGAGCAAGATTTTTTATTTCTTTTTTTACTTTCACTCAGTGTGAGCAGTCCTACTGATTTGATCGTATTAGACTGTAATCTTGTCAAAACAGGGATGATGTCTTTTTAACCCGTTAGGTGCTGCACAATGGTACTGTATTGTTTATCATCATGAATAGCAATAAATGGATAGATCTTCAGCTGGTGTAAACTGGTGTGGCTCCATTAATGTCAGTGAAGCTACCCAATTTACCTCGGCAGCAAATCTGGTCCAATCAATTTATTAGCATAGTTAACTTTGTAGAAAAGTCAAGTTCATTAATACCCTTGGGTCTCTTGCTCCATAACCATTAGATTAGACAAATCATAAAAAGGCATACACAGAATTTGGGAGGAATGCATAAATCAGTATAAAAGCTTACCAAAGCTAACTTCAGATTTGTATTAACAGCAAGTAGCTTCAAAACAATCTGTTTACTAACCTACCCCCCGAATAAAGGTTTTCTATAAGCTATATGCTAAAGGGAGGGAAAAAAAAAAAAAACAGGGACAAGGACCCTCTAAGGAAGATGTGCAAACAGACCACCTGTGGATACCTGAATTGTTTGCCAAAGGAAAGAGTGAATGACCATAGTTCATTTTGAAGCAGCTTTCTTTTATAGGATACTTGCCTATTAAGAAATAATTTATACAGGTGAAGATGATGCTTGGTAAAGTCCTCATGGGTATTAAATCAGCTATTATCTTTGAGAAAAAATATGCAGATACTCTGTAGTAACCACTGATATATTCATGTCTAGAACACAGAAATATATATGTATGTTACAGATTATATTTCAGTAATAAAGCAATGAAGCCATATAGACTGGGATTTTCAAAGCAGCCTAAGGGAGTTAGACACCCAACAGCCATTACTTTTAATAGAATCTGGGCACCTAAGTCCCTGCCATGATCTATAGTGACCAACTTACATTTTAACAAACACTTTAAAGAGCTCCTGAAGCCTTATAATACAGGGTATACAGGAGTACTGATTGAGCTTCTCTTATTGTTCATTATTTTGTAGCTTAGTTAAGCACTATATTATTCATCTGATCTTTAATCTAAACAATCCCACTCTCTTCAATCCATTTTCATATGAAACTCTTTCTGTGCCTCAAATCATTGACACCTTCTCTGAATCCACTCTATTTCTGCTGTACCCTTTTTGAGATTGGATGACCTGAATACCGTATTCCATCCTTTGCAGTGAAGACAGATGTAAAGAAATCATTTAACTTCTTTGCAGTGTTTGTATTCCTTAACTGTTCTGTTTATTTCCTGTCAGTCTAGTGGATTTATTGATTCTCAGATATACTTACATATTTCCTTTTTTGATTTTATGCCTTTAACTATTTGCGCTTCATAAACCTTCTTAGTCTTCCTTAGTTATATCTTACATTTTTATCTTCCATAGTTTATGCTCCTCTTTATTGTCTTCATTTTTCATTTTTTGATTCATACTTTACTTAGCTTGAATAACCTCTTGAACTTTGCCATTTGACCATACTGCTTTTTTCTTGCCCTCCTGGTACTACTTTTAGTTAGGGAGATACATCGGTTCCATGAATTATGAACTGCTTAAGCAAGCTCCATGCTGAGTCTAGTGTTTTTATCCCTTAATTTTTACTTTAGAGTCTTTTTGATTATCTTCTTAATTTTTCAAAAAAAACAACCACCCCAAAAACCTCCTTTCTCAAGTTTAGTATCACAGTGCTAGCTGTTGGTATGATCCCTTTCCTACAAATGGTCAGTTTAATTATTTTAGTGGTCACTATGACATAGTAGTGGTTTGATTGTAGGTACTTCTTGGACCAGCTCTTGTGAGTTTCACTTGGGACTAAGTGGCGAAAAGCCTGCTTACGCTTATCTTTGCTGCAGAGTTAATTTGGTCTCTTATTCAGGTGTTGATCCCGTCCACAAACAGAAACATCTTTACACCTGAGCTAGCTGGGCTCTATGCTAAAGCTCAGAAACTTTGATACTGAGGGTGGTAGCCAACCGACTGCACTGTGGATACAGACTTTATTACATGTGCCCTAGAACAGTGGTTCTTAACCAGGGGTACACAGAGGTCTTACAGAGATACAGCAACTCATCTAGATATTTGCCTAGTTTTACAACAGGCTACGTAAAAAGCACAAGGGAAATCAGTACACACTAAAATTTCATACAGTGACTTGTTTATACTACTGTATATAATATACACTGAATTGTAAGTACAATATTTATATTCCAATTGATTTACTTTATAATTATATGGTAAAAATGAGAAAATATGCAATTTTTTAGTAATAGTGTGCAGGGCCGGATTAGCGCAGGGGCTTTAGGGGCTGCATCCCAGGGCCTCGGGCTAGGGGCGCAGCAGGGCTCAGGCAGGCTGCCTGCTTGCTGTGGCCCCATGCCACTCCTGAAAGCGTCCAGCTGTTGGCATGTCTCCACAGCCCCTGGAGTGGTGGGGGAGGCGGCTCCACGTGCTACCGCCATCCTCAGCACCATCCCTGCATCTCCCAATGGCCAGGAACTGGCCAGTGGAAGCTGTGGGTGTGGTGCTTGCAGACATGGGCAGCGCACGAAGACACGCTGTTCCCCTCCCCCCAAGGGCGTGCAGAGATGTGCCAGCAGCCAGCTGCTTCCAGGAGTGGTGTGGGGCTATGGCAGACAGGCAGGCAGCCTGCCTGAGCCCTGCTGAGCCGCTTGACGTAAGCGCCTCCTGGACGGCACCTGTACCTCACACCCCCTCTTGCACCCCAATCCTCCGCCCCAGGTGAGAATCCCCTCCTGCACCTAACTCGCTCCCAGAGCCCGCACCCCTCACCCTCTCCTGCAGCCCAGCCTGGAGCCCCCTCCTGCACCCAAAGACCCTCCCAGAAAAAAAGTAATGTAACAGCTGTTCTAAGGTAAGAAGTAGGCTATTTTGAAATAACTTAACTATATTCTGCATGTTTTAAGACTAAAATGTTACCACAGAATGGCTTTAGGTCTATTAAAAGGCAATTTTAGTATAGCGTTAGTATAGCGTTAATAGCCTTGATGCCATAATTGTGAGGACAGGGTCATTTGGAGGACAGGGTCAAATTTCAAAATGATCTGGACAAGTTGGAGAAATGGTCTGAGGTAAACAGGATGAAGTTCAATAAAGATAAATGCAAAGTGCTCCACTTAGGAAGGAACAATCAGTTTCACACATACAGAATGGGAAGAGACTGTCTAGGAAGGAGTATGGCAGAAAGAGATCTAGGGGTCATAGTGGACCACAAGCTTAATATGTGTCAACAGTGTGATACTGTTGCAAAAAAAGCAAACATGATTCTGGGATGCATTAACAGGTGTGTTGTAAACAAGACACGAGAAGTCATTCTTCCGCTTTACTCTGCGCTGGTTAGGCCTCAACTGGAGTATTGTGTCCAGTTCTGGGCACCACATTTCAAGAAAGATGTGGAGAAATTGGAGAGGGTCCAGAGAAGAGCAACAAGAATGATTAAAGGTCTTGAGAACATGACCTATGAAGGAAGGCTGAAGGAATTGGGTTTGTTTACTTTGGAAAAGAGAAGACTGAGAGGGGACATGATAGCAGTTTTCAGGTATCTAAAAGGGTGTCATCAGGAGGAGGGAGAAAACTTGTTCACCTTAGCCTCCAATGATAGAACAAGAAGCAATGGGCTTAAACTGAAGCAAGGGAGATTTAGGTTGGACATTAGGAAAAAGTTCCTAACTGTCAGGGTAGTTAAACACTGGAATAGATTGCCTAGGGAAGTTGTGGAATCTCCATCTCTGGAGATATTTAAGAGTAGGTTAGATAAATGTCTATCAGGGATGGTCTAGACAGTATTTGGTCCTGCCATGAGGGCAGGGGGCTGGACTCGATGACCTCTCGAGGTCCCTTCCAGTCCTAGAGTCTATGAGTCTATAATTTTGTTTTAAATTAGGA
This sequence comes from Gopherus evgoodei, assembly GCF_007399415.2. NCBI lineage: Eukaryota > Metazoa > Chordata > Testudines > Testudinidae > Gopherus > Gopherus evgoodei. The sequence continues at coordinate 123,962,969 of NC_044326.1, read as the reverse complement.
AAAAGACTTGTATACAAGGGCCCACAAAATCACAGGAGAGTTAATCTGGCCCGACTAGTGCGCTGTAACACTTTTTTGTATTTTTATGTCTGATTTTATAAGCACGTAGTTTTCAAATGAGATGAAACTTGGGGGGTACGCAAGACATCAGATTCCTGAAAGGGGTACAGTAGTCTGGAAAAATTCATAGAATCACAGAATATTAGAGTTGGAAGGGGCCTCAGGAGGTCATCTAGTCCAACCCCCTGCTCAAAGCAGGACCAATCCCCAACTTGAGCATCCCAGCCAGGGCTTTGTCAAGCCTGACCTTAAAAACCTTTAAGGAAGGAGATTCCACCACCTCCCTAGGTAACCCATTCCAGTGCTTCACCAATGGGAGGGATAGCTCAGTTGTTTGAGCAAGGATTGTGAGTTCAGTCCTTGAGGGGGCCGTTTAGGGATCTGAGGCAAAATCAGTACTTGGTCCTGCTAGTGAAGGCAGGGGGCTGGACCTGGTGACCTTTCAGGGTCCCTTCCAGTTCTAGGAGGTAGGTATATAACATCCTCCGAGTGAAAAATTTTTCTAATATCCAACCTAAACCTCCCCCACTGCAATCTGAGACCATTACTCCTTGTTCTGTCATCTGCTACCACTGAGAACAGTCTAGATCCATCCTCTCTGGAACCCTCTTTCAGGTAGTTGAAAGCAACTATCAAATCCTCCCTCATTCTTTTCTTCTGCAGTCTAAATAATCTCAGTTCCCTCAGCCTCTCCTCATAAGTCATGTGCTCCAACCCCCTAATCATTTTTGTTGCCCTCCACTGGACTCTTTCCAATTTTTCCACATCCTTCTTGAGGTGTTGGCCCCAAAACATTACTCCACATGAGACCTCACCAATGCCAAATACAGGGGAATGATCACGTCCCTCGATCTGCTGGCAGTTCTACTACAGCCCAAAATGCCATTAGCCTTCTTGGCAACAAGGGCACACTGTCAACTCATCTCCAGCTTCTCATCCACTGTAACCCCTAGATCCTTTTCTGCAGAATTGCTGCTTAGAAACTCGGTCCCTAGTCTGTAGCAGTGTATTGAATTCTTCTGTCCTAAGTGCAGGACTCTGCACTTGTCCTTGTTGAACCTCATCAGATTTCTTTTGGCCCAATCCTCTAATATGTCTAGGTCCCTTTCTATCCTATATACCACTCCTCCTGGTTTAGGGTCATCTGCAAACTTGCTGATGGTGCAATCCACGGCATCCTCCAGATCGTTAATGAATATTTTGAACAGAACCGGCCCCAGGACTGACCTGTGGGGCACTCCGCTAGACATGGAGCCATAGATCACTACCTGTTAAGCCCAATGATCTTGCCAGCATTCTATCCACCTTATAGTCCATTCATCCAGCCCATACTTCTTTATCTTGCTGGCAAGAATACTATGGGAGACCATATCAAAAGCTTTGCTAAAGTCAAGGAATAATGCATCCACTGCTTTCCCCTCATCCACAGAGCCAGTTATAGTGACTGAGAATCAATGCCCTAGAATAAGCATTTCTAGGAAACACGTGTTTAAAATATCAAGAAATTGTTTCTCTAAACTTTATAACATTTGATTAGTTTATATGTGAGCAGCTGATTGTGGTGAGATAAAGTTGTATTTAAATTCTGTATACAGCCAATAAATCTTATAGTAGCCTCATTCTTCTTAAATGGTATCTGTGACAGGGCCTGAATGGCCTAGGGAAAAAAAAATATTTTCTAAAATTCCCCTAATCCTGTTTATAGTCTGCTTCTTCAACTGCTACATCTTCATGGAAAATTTATAGCCCCAGTGACTTTCTTCAATCCCTCTTCCTGAAGATAGGCATTTTGCCTAATCAGTCAAGAAACAGGAACACCACCACAGCTTTAAAAGTTGTTCTGTGTTTCTCACACTTTAACAATGCCGTATTCCTCAGTTGTGAAAATCAATTACCTGAAATCCAGATTGCTGGCATCATAGATGTGAAAACTGACTTCTTTTACACTAGCTGGCAGTAGAGTTTTTGACCGTATCTATTAAATGTATAACAATGATAACCAGTTTCTGGTTTGGGGGCTATACTTCTACTGAGAGAGACTAGTAATCAGGGGTAATACTGTGGAGGACAAAGTGGTAGTAATCTACTCAAGCTCTGCCTCTAGCTCCAGAATAGTTGGGTTTTTCTGTTAAAATGACAAGCAGACAGTTATCAATGCTCATATTCTCATTATCATTAAACTTTTGAGTTAATACTATACGAAAGGGCTGGGATAGTTCACATTTCTCTTAGGACCGAATGCTAAGCTGTGCCGTCAGTAACAAATTCATCACTAGACCCTAAAAATGACTGATAGATGGAAAAGGGGCAGTTAGTGTATAAATTAAAGATAAACTGATACTGCATCAAATAAAGCAACATGCAATGTTTTCTATTACATAGGGATTTACCTACATAAATATCTTTTTTTCTGTGACAAAAAGTTCAATAGTTGTAACACTGCTCAAACACTGATTGGTGGTCAAAAAGAATAAAGCACCAACTCTGTGGAAAGAACAAACAAAAGCAAGAAAATTAGCTCTGCAAATAGCTTTTTTAGCTAATGAGGAAGGAAGAACATTTATCAGTGGGAGATGGGTAGACTGTTACTACATGAAAACGGAATAAAGATACAGGAAGCAAATTAACTGTTTACTGGAAAGAGTCACCTTTTGATCTTATGTTAGAAAATAGTCAAACTTCTGGCTGAGGACAGGTGGAAACTGCTTCCCATGTAGTCTATCAACTCCCTTTCTTGTATATACCCTAGGTACTGTTCCATGTGACATAACCTTATTAAACTCCTTAGTGCAGGGACTGTCTTTTTGTTTGTGTCTGTGCAGTGGGGTCCTGGTCTGTGGTCTCTTCATGCTACCATGGTACAAACACACACTGTTTTTCCTCTCTCACAGATACTTATTAAAAATGTCATGTATTTTCTACAGCGTGTAGAAGTCTGCCTACTTTAGCACAAGAACAGAGGCTAAGTAAAAATCGAAACAAAATGAACTATCCAGTATGGTGTGTATGCCCTATTAAAATGTTCAGTTCCCATGTTTACTAACCTGTTCTGAATGCCACTGGAATCATTTTTTATTCCAGAGAAAATGGCTCCTACAACTATTCCCAGACCAGTTGTAATACACAGCTGGAAGAAAAAGCAAGTAAGAATTTGCATTTTATTACAGATAATTATAATTGAAAATTATAACTACAGTAATAGCCTAACTAAACAGCAACAGCGGTTACTCATTAGTGAACTGACACAAATGTTCTTACAAAATACTCTACAGTATTTTATTGTATTCTATTTTCATTCTACGTTCTGACGAGAGTAATGTGATTTTATAACCAACAAGAATTATACATCAACACAGATTTTTTGTATCACTGTTCAAACACATTTTAATAAATTCTTAAACTTTATTTGTGCAATTTCTGAAACAAGTTAATGGTATAAGATGTCTGGCTAGCTACTGTACAGCTCAAAGGTGGTAGGATTGCTTCAAACAGATATTAAAACTGATTTAATGAGAGGGATCCAGAGATATGCTCCCTACTGAAAAATAAACATCTGGTTCATTCACTGTTGCCTCAAAAATCAGCTACAAGATCAGTATAGAAAATCTGTAGTGTAGCCAAAGCAGGTCTGCAGTGAAAACTATGACAGCAATGAGAGAAGATAGTTGGCATTCTAGAATCTTGCAGATGAAAGCAACATGAATAGCATCTACAAAAAACTGAAGTGCATCTGTGGACCAGGAAAAAAAGGAAGTGTGACACTCATTGCAGAAGATATAGGAAGATAAACTGACAAATTTGCAATTATGTCTTCCTGGACAGTTCTCTTGGATGACATCAGATGCTTGCTATTAACCATTCTAAGAGGTCAACTGATCATATGAGCAAGATAAAACAATTCCAGCTTTAACATTTTTTTGTTAAAAAGTCTATATATCAGCTCAAAAGTCACTCCTCACTAGGGCTTCTGGATGTCTTCATTATGAAAATAAAGAGTTTAACACAGTCTTTGACGGTTATTTGTATCTATTTGGGAATTTGCAGTCTGGACAAGTATTTAAGTTGTGATTATCTTTCCTCTATATCAGAGAGCAGAATATAGTATGGAAATTACAAGGAGACTTGCTTTCTATATATCTATGGTTAACGCTTTCATAGATTTATAAATTTAAAAGTCTAAAAGGGACCATCGTGATCTTTAGTCTGACCCCTTGCATAACTATATAATATCACCCAGAAATTCCTGCATCAAACCCAGTAACTTTTTTAAATCTTGATTAAAAGATTATAAGTACTGAATAATTCATTGTGACATATGATTATAATATGACCATATATATCATTCTTGCTGTTATATGAATGCAACAAATTTTATACCAGGTATGTCATGTAAGGTATCAATGGAAAAGTTACAAGCTATTAAATATGATTATCCTGTTTGTATGCATGTATCGTCTTTTCACCAAAGTTATGAATATTGACTATATATCTGTATTTCAAATGTGTTTGCTCCTAGAATAACACCCACAAGGTAGTTGGCATCCAGTCTAGCCAACATTCAAGTTGGTGGCCCATTAATTAACATAATAGGCCACAGAAAAAATCTGTCCCCCCTCGATATGCCTTTCTGATGACATTTTAGCTAGAATATGGGGTAATGACTGCTCCTATGATTCATCAAAGCGCGCAAGGACATGTGACTAGCTCATGTGACCCTGGACTCCATCTTGTGCCTGTACTTTTCCACAGACTAAGACCTGAGAGCTTTCCCTCCACATGGGAGAAAGCATAAAAAGCCCTAGAAGCATCTCCATGTGGATTCCTTCCTGCTCCGATCTCTGGACTTACACTAAGCCCTCGTCCAGACTAACCCGCGGCATCGGCGGGTTAAAATTGATTGCTCGGGAATCGATATATCGCGTCTAGTCTGGACGCGGTGTATCGATCCCCGAGCGCGCTTACATCGATTCCGGAACTCCATCAATCCAAACGGAGTTCCGGAATCGACACGGAGAGCCGCGGACATCGATGCGGCGCCGTCCAGACTGGTGAGTACCTCGATTTTAGAAATTCGACTTCAGCTACGTTATTCTCGTAGCTGAAGTTGCGTATCTAAAATCGATTTTAATTCCTAGTCTGGACGTGGCCTAAAAGGAGCATTCCAAACAATGGGCCGAGGCCCTTCCAATCTTTTCGGAAGTTGTCAGGGATTTTACAAGCCAGCAGTTTATTCCATCATTGCTACAAACCTGATCCAAGAACTTTGCAATAAATGTATGTATTTGTTTTCCTTGACCATTTTAACTCTCCCTTCTTTCTTTTCTACTAGAAATAAACCTTTCGATATTAGATACTAAAGGACTGGCAACAGCGCGATTATTTGGTAAGATCTGAGTTATATATTGACCCGGCTATGTGGGATTAGAAGAACCCTTTGATGAAAATGGTTTTAAATAACCACTCATCATATAGTCTGGTGTCTGGGTGGTAAAAGAAGGGCTGGGATGCCTAAGGAGACTGCATTTCTGACTTCTTGTTAACCAGTGTGGTGAGAGAGAAGTTTTTGTTACTGGCTTGGTATATGTGATGGAAGAATACCCATTAGTTTGAGGGTGAGTCTGCCCTATTTTCCAGCAGTTTGTCCTGAATCTGGTATTCTCAGCTGTGACTCATTGAGACACAGTGACATCCACCACTTTCCTTGGATATCTGTTCCAATCACAAGTAGTAGATACCTTCTCCTTGAGTAGGTACTTATAGTCTGTGCTCAAGTCACCTCTTAACCTTCTTTTCAATAACTAAGCATGTTGAACACTTTAAGCTCTTAGCTATAAGATATCTTCACACTTTGAATCAGTCTTGTGACTCTTCTCTGAACATTCTGCATATTTAGTACTGGAAGTGGAGATAGCATTCCAGCTATGGACTCACCAATGCCACTTCCATATTGCCCTGTTTATAAATTTAAGATTCTTGTTAACCCTTTTAACTATAGCACTGCACTGTGAGGTCACATTCATGACCCATCTGTCCTTTTAAGGGGCCTTTCCTGAACACAACTCTCCATCCTATACATGTAGTCTACATTCTTTGTTCCTAGATCCTGCAGTGGACTCTGTTAAAATGTATGCTGTTTGACTGTGCCCAGCTTACCAAGTGATCCAAATTGTTCTGTATAAGTGACTTCTCCTCATTATCATTTACACTCCACCAATCTTTTTGTCATCTGCAAACTTCATGATGAATGATTAAGGCCATTAATAACATTTTTGCACAGTGTTGAGTCAAGAATTGATGTCAAGAGAATCCCAGTAAAAACGCCCCACTTGGTGATTCTCTAACAATTATGTTTTGAAATCTACCAGTTAGTTTTTAATCTATTTAGTGTGTGCTATAATAATTTTATAGTGCTTATTTTTTAAACCTTAATGTTATTTGATATTAAGACAAATGTCTTACAGAAGTCTATTACATCAACACAATTATCTTTATCAACCTGTGAAGAGATGTATAGATTAATCCTTTCTGGATGAGTATAGGGTTTAAGGGAGCCTGAGAAATCTGTTAACCTAACGTGGAATAACTGGGGAGGATGTGATCAAGTTGAGGGATGAGATTAAAAGAAAATACAGGGCAGTCAGAGGAAATAGGCCCAGATGAGAGCATAGGTAGAAGTCCTCTCCCAGAAGGGATGGGACTTTAAAGGAATCTGGCTAGAGAGTCAGGTCCTGAACAAAGGAAACTCTTGGAAAAAGCCACAAAAAAGGAGATCCATAATGGCTGTGCAGCAGCCTAACCAAACTCTAAACCACCTCAAAGCATGACAGCACATTCCTCAACTTTTGATAAAAGCATATTGATTGGCATTAGTTATATTTCCATCTTTTAATCCTTTACTGCTTTGGCAATAGGACTTTTCAATCAATTCCCCCAACACATGTCAAATGCATTTCTTCACAAAAGTCATCAGCAGACCCTCTAGAAATATACTTATAAAAACAAATTACCCTTTGCCTGTTCAATGTCTTATTTGTTGATATTATTTTAAAAGAGCCTCAAATGTTTGTTTAAATACACAGCTGGTACTTGGGAAATTCTAGGAGCTATTAGATTGATTGAAGGGTGATAATTCAGCCACTAAACCATGAGAATTTTCATATTCAAGGAGCCCAGATCTCAGAATTTAAGACTGGCAAAGGCTTTCTTGTACTAGATAAAAACTAGTATCCCTGCTCTGCTGATGAGGAACAAAACAAAACTCCTAACGCAAACAAAAACAAAAACTCCTAACATAATACAAACCAAAGTGAGAATAAACCTTATCTTTTCTACAAAAAATAAATTTTAAGAGTTTGGTTTACAAAATGTGTATTTCTAATATTTCCAGCTCAAACAAATATATCCAAAAATAGTACTAGTTTAATAACTATAACAAAAGGATCTTTAATATACTAAGTGCGGAGGAGGGAGCAGAGACATTGCTGAAGTAAAGAGAAACCTCCTTCACTTTTGTACTGAAACAATAAAGTAGAAAAGAAATCACTTCTAAACTATTATTTCTTTCAAATGCTAGGTTCAAACAATATATTTTTTAAAGTAGCAACTTTGTACTTGTAACAAAGGGTGTATTTTTAAATCTATTCAATAATGGATCTAAGGGGGGGGGATTGAACCACATTAATAATTTATTTGACAGTAAAGCCCAATAGAAAGGATGTTAAAGCCTACTTGATTCCAGAACAATTCAATTATTGTTAGTTTTAAGCCAACATAAACATGAATTTTTCCAACAGATAAAAAAGTATGAATGGCTTTAATGACATAATCAGAATGATGAAAATTTGTACATGATTATTTCTTAATATGTAGAAGCAAAAAAAAAAACTTAGCAAAAATGATGGTGTCAGGCAGTTCAGTCATGGTTAAGCATGAGGGATGCATGAGTCTTAACACTATAAAGCATTTCACACATGGGACCATATCACTAAGAACCTGCTAAAGGACCAAATGTCAGGGATAATTCAGCCACTAAGCTAATTGTAGTGGAAAACAACGATCATATCAAGACCAATTTGAAGAGGATTAGCAACAACGGCTTAGTGAACTGTGCACCATTTATAGAATGTATTTGAAATCCATTCCTAATGAGGTTTGGGAGATAGAAAAGATTGTGAGAAAGAAACTCAGAACCATTAATCCTGGAGTATTATAAAGCTTGAGGGTATAATTCTTGTCACAAGATCAAGTGTTTACAAACCAATTATTAGGGATATCCATAATATCAACGTACAGATATACCTCCAAAAACCTTTTAACGTGAGAGATTCTGAACAGATCTCCCGTATGCCGGTGATCATAGTCTTTTGGAAAATGTTTGCATCCTTGAAAAATGCTCACAAAGGTTTGATTGTGTAATTTAAGCATAGTTCAGTGCAGAGCAATGCTGACATGCATTTAAGCACAGTTCAGAGATGCAGCGGGCCAATGAGAGCACAAAAAGGCATTCAGATATAATGTGTACTGGAGCTCCTGGGCATGCAGACTCTGCATATGCAATACTTCTGTGCTTTGTAGGGCAAAGCCTACTCCCCTGCGTGGCTGCCCAACACTGTTGATCAGTGCATAAAAAGGGCAGAGCCATGGCCTGCCCTTCCTCACCCTTTTGGGAACAGGAGTAACATGGGAGCAGTCCCTGAAATCCCCACTTTACGGGGCTGCAATTCCGCCTGATCCTCACATGGATTACGCAAGTGAGGAAAGGAAGGCTTCTTGTGCTCCCCTCTTTTCACTGGACACCATTGTAAGGATCAGGTTGAATCTGGCCAAAGTAGTGGTGGGACATATCAGTGCGTACATTTATATTACTGCATTTGTTGTCATTAATCTATCAATTCTAAATAGTTTATCAATCCTTCCATTTGCTGCTCCAGAAGTGTACATGTTAAGCAAAGGTAAGAAAAGGGAAAAATATGTTCTATCTTAGTTGACTATGTAAAGATTTCCACAGTGTGAAAGACTATTTAAAGTCATACTGTTGGCTAATCAATTGGAAGTTTTTTCGCTTATTTCTTAATTATTAGAAGCCAACATTTTATATTTCAACCCAACTCATCTTCAGAAAGAAACAGACTATTTATAACTGTTCATGTTTTAAAGATTCACTAAAATTACCTGGGCCATGGAACTTTGTGGGTTATATATCAAGTTTTTAAATGTGCGTCTGGACACCCACTTGAGCTGGTGAAAGAAGGAAGTGCTATATGTGATTTTCTGGAAATCTGCACTCATCTTCCTTTTATTTTTCAAAGACAGCTTCTCTAATTCTGTTTTTGTTTCTTTGTAGTAAGAGGAACTGGAAAACAACTCCGCTAATTTCTCAGCAATAGTCTTATCACCTCTGTCCTCTTCAATGGTTTCTTCAGATTAAAAAAAAATATATTGTTGAAGGAGAAATAGCAGTAGAAAGCTAAGGACAGAAATTAGTTCATGGCAGTTTAGATATGCTAAAGTTTTCTTTTCCCTCCGAAAGGGCTACATTTTATCCTCAAAAATCTCTTAGCATAAATAGAGACGAGGCTGAACCAGAATCCCACATCTAAACCTACAGAATGTTACAGCAATTCAGATCAGGATTCAAGCTTCAAAGCTCAAGTTTATTTCCATATCGGGCACAAAGAAGTATCCCAGTAATGGGATACCTAGGACCAGGTTGGGGACCACGTGGAAATGATGATGACATGCACTGTACAGTTTATTGCTGGGTATACTCCCAGGTATTTTAAGTGAATGAAGTTGTGGCCTAGTTAAACCACATGTATTGCCTCCTGCATTTTTTCCAGGGTGGCCAGAATATCTAATGGCAAACCAAACATGTCCCAGAATAAACTGTGTGGTTCAGATGCCATAACACAGGTTTCTCTTCATGTTCTCAGGGACCTTATATTTTCTGAATGCAACTCCCCAAGAAGTTCCCTGAGAATGTAAAGCTGAAAACTATGTTAAAATCTTGGAGGCTGAATCACACAATCTAGCCGTAATCTTACCCACAAGTAACTGCAGGCACAAAATTAGAAACAAAAGAGTTTTCTGCTTTTAGACAAGGAGCGGCATTTGGAGCAATGCTCCAGTATGTACTCCTCTCCCAGGCGGGTGAGACGTCTCGAGTGCCTGTTATTAATAGGCATGGTACAGTTGCACAACTGACAGGTTTTGAAGCCCAGAGACTTGGAATCTGGCATGATGTGGGAATACCCTTAGGTAAAGAAGGGGTGTTGGAAAGCTCTTAGTTAAGTCCCCCTCCCAACAGGCAAAACAAAGAAAGTAAAGTTAAAAATTAATAAATTAAATCTTAAAAAGCTTAAACAAGCTCACAAAGTGAGGAGAAGCTATGTTGCATGAAGACACGTGTTGCAGGTGTTCCGGCACGCACCACAGTTACTAAGAAGGAACAGAGTATAGACTGCAACCACTCCACCTCTTATCCTTCACCTATGATAGCGAAGAGGTCATTAGGGGTTCAGGTGTGGCCATAACAGATACTGCTATTCAAAAAGAATCTGATCTCGCACACATGGGGTGCATGTGCATCATGAATGGGATCAGTGTGGACAATCACTTGACCTCCAGCTCCCATACCTGATAAATTGTATTGACTGACAAATTCTGATTTGCTCAGATTCACAGCAGTTGAGTCTCCATTAATGATATCCAGAAAAAAATCAGCAGGATTGTTATATGGCTCACATTCATAACCTGCAAAGAAATAATATCAGATCTCTAAAATAAGTCATTCAATAGATGGGAAAAATATGTTGCAATATTAAGGGTAATATTATTAAAAACTGTCTTAAAGGGAAAGCAATTAGCCATCAAAAGGTACCATCTAATGCAACAAGTCAGCTTCACCAAAGATAAAAATAGAATGGGCCCAAACTACAAAGTTCATGTGTGTTTGGTTCCAGAATTTTGGTTCATTCCGTTACGAAGGCACACTTCAGATTTGGATTTGGATGATCACCACGCTTTCAAATGCCTGACCAAAATAGGGGCTTGAATGAGACACTAAGCTGTCTGAAGTCTATCCAGACAAAACAGTGATACATTTAGGGTGGCATAAGCATCTAAAGGATTTGGTAGGGATGATATTGGTCCCTATTTTCACAACATGGGTGTACTGCTGGCTCCTGACTCCTTCTGAATCCCCAGGAAGCATTAGTAGCCAAATGTCTTTTTCCATTTGGTCATGAACATTTCTCTCTTTCATGAATCTCATAGCAATTATCCATGCCTCCGTGATTTCCTTATGGAATTATTAAAATATGCTTCATATGGGACTATCCATAAAGACCATTTAGAAATTATACTTGGTTTAGAATGCAGCTGCTCATTTATTTAGCAGGGTAGGATGTACAGAGAACATTAGATCAGTTCTCCAAGGTCTGAATCGGCTTCCTCCTGTTCATTTCTGGATGCAATTAAGGTATTGATAGTAATGTATCAAATTCTGCAAGATTTGGGACTTAACTACCTAATGAACAACTTCTCTCTCTATATGCATTCTTAGCAGCTGCAATCAGCTGAGATGCTCTTGCTCAAAAGTCCTTATATACAAACATCCAGGATTTAAAGGCAGGATGTTATTAGTGGAGTGCCACTGACTCTGGAACATGCTTGCCCCAACTGCTCTGACAGAGTCTATTGGAATATTCAGATAAACATTTTAAACACATTATTTCACAACACAGCTAAGACTTTTGAATTAGGATATGTGGTTAGAAAACATTTAGTTCTTTAAAATATTAAAAATTGCTATATCTTAATAGTGTTCATATCTTACACTCCACTTTTGATGCAAGCTCTACAGGAAGATGAGTCTTGATGATTGGTCTTGGGATACAAAGCTTTTAGCATAGTTCATCATCTCAGAGGCCACAGTGATGGGGATTCACAGCTTAAATAAATGATATTTGCTCCTTTTTTTTAATACCGAATTCATTGTTAAACAAGATGTCATTCATTCCTTACTTATACAGTAGGGCCCAGATCCTCGGAAGTATTTAGGTGTCTAACTTCCCCTGAGATCAATGGGAGTTAGATGCCTAATTACCTTTGAGAATCTGGGTCAAAAATCAGTATAATGTGCTGGAAGGCTAGAGGTCAATATCAATACAATATGCTGGAAGACCACCATTGTGACTTGAACTCCCTTTGAAAGCTCACCAATAGATTTGAAGTACTGCAGAGCATTCCGAGCAGGGCCATGGTACAACAGGCTTCCTGCAGCCAGTAACATCAGGCTATCAAACAATCTGAATATGGAGTACCGGGGCTGATGAAGTGAAAAGATTATTGTTTTCCCCTGACTTGACATCCTGAATGCAAAAAAACAGAATAGGAGAGGCATTCAACCTCTGCAACTACAGCATTCCTTTTCTCTTATATTTTCTTTCTGCTATGAATGGCTAATACCACTCATAATCTGAAGTAATGACAAACAGATCAAATCAAATCCTGGAGTCCTCTCTCAATTTGTACTCAATCATTACTTAAGCAAGTGCCCATTAACTTCAATAGTAGCTTGTTTAAGTAAAAACTGAGTCAAAGAAGAATACGGACCTCAGAATTTGGCCCATTATTCATAAAGTATACCCTTATAATGAATTATTCTCATGATGTGTACTTAAGCATTATTCTTTTGATGAATTGATAGCTGAAATGAGATGAAAGACCATATATTTTCCAAAGAACCATTTATAGAAAATAAATTTTTGTGCAAATATCTGTAACATCTTAGGATAAATTGCATATTGTTTTATAAGATATAATGGAGCAAACAAAGCAGAAGAAAGTTTAAAAGGGCCAAATCCTAAAGCCCTTATTAGGTGGGACAAAGAGAAAGTGGGGATTATCAAGTTTTGGTCAGATTCTAACCTCTCATACCTACAGGACCAAGTAATGTAAATTACTGCAGAAGCGTTTAAGTATAAAGTAACTAGCAATGCTCTTCCTTCCATCAGGTGTGGCATTCCCTCACCCACTCCAAACACATGACACATTATTCAGAGAGCTGTCCTAGGGATATTGAGAACTGGCAGGATAGGTAACTGTGAATGCATGAGATTTCTATATCAAAGTTCCTTTCCCTAGGCAGATCCTCCAAAAGGATTTGTTTGTTGGTCCAAACTCCCTGCCCCTTTTGGCACAGTGGGGGTTGTGGGACGGGAAAGAGAGTCTGACCCATTGTAGTGAGGCAGACTGGCATCCTGTCATAAACAGATAGCAAAGGGTTAATGTATCTTACCCCTGGAAAGAAGTAACCTGAAACACCTGACCAGAGGACCAATCAGGAAGCCAGACTTTTTCAAATCTGGGTGGAGGGAAGTTTGTGTCTGAGTTCTTTGTCTTCTGCCTGTCCCTCTCGGCTATGGGAAGGATTTTTCTATTTCCTGCTTTCTAATTTTCTGTTTCCAAGTTGTGAGTACAAAGATAGGTTTGGGTTTTTTTGTATTTACATGTATGTAGTTGCTGGAATGTGTTAAATTGTATTCTTTTTGAATAAGGCTGTTTATTCATATTTCTTTTAAGAAATTGACCCTGTATTTGTCACCTTAATACAGAGAGACCATTTTTATGTATTTATTTTCTTTTTACATAAAGCTTTCTTTTTAAAACCTGTTAGAGTTTTTCTTTAGTGGAGAACTCCAGGGAATTGAGTCTGTGCTCACCAGGGAATTGGTGGGAGGAAGAAGTCAGGGGGAAATCTGCGTGTGTTAGATTTACTAGCCTGACTTTGCATTCCCTCTGGGTGAGGGGGGAAGAGAGATTAGCTCTCGGTACTTCTGTTTTCCAAGGCTGGAAACGGGGAGGGTGGAATCCCTCTGTTTAGATTCACGGAGTTTGCTTCTGTGTATCTCTCCAGGAACACCTGGAGGGGGGAAGGGAAAAGGTTTATTTCCCTTTGTTGTGAGACTCAAGGGATTTGGGTCTTGGGGTCCCTAGGGAAGGTTTTTGGGGGGACCAGAGTGCCCCAAAACACTCTAATTTTTTGCGTGGTGGCAGCTTTACCAGGTCCAAGCTGGTAACTAAGCTTGGAGGTTTTCATGCTAACCCCCATATTTTGGACGCTAAGGTCCAAATCTGGGACTAGGTTATGACACATCCCACTGAGTCAGAGAGGGAGGAGTCATTCTGTGATCACTGGTGGGTGGAGCCAGGCTAGGCTCACCCTTCCTGCTGAAAGCTAAGGGGTGGGGCAGGAAGTATAAAAGGGAGAGCCTATAACCCAGCTGAGTTTGAGCCAGGGAAGGCAGCAAATGTATCCTGGTTGCTGCAGCTCCCTGGAGTGAAACCTGTGTTGTGCCTTGCCATGCCCTGCTGCTGAAGGAGACTGACTCAGGCAAAGAGCTGCCAGGACTGCCATTCACCATACCCCAAAGAGACCAGGGACAACCTGAGCTGCAGGTACATGATGGTGGGCAAGCAGAAAGTAGTCCAGGGACGGCCAGCTATAGTTAGGGTGACCAGATGTCCTGAATTTTATAGGGACAGTCCCAATTTTGGGTCTTTTTCTTATATAGGCTCCTATTACACCCACACCCCCTGTCCTGATTTTTCAGTTGTTGTCTGGACACCCTGCCTATGGTCCAGTTGTATTGTTGCCTGAATCCAGGTCAGTGTATTGTGGCTGGATCCCCCCTGACCCAATTATGGAACCATCTGCCACTGTTAGGGCCCTGGAATAGGACCTGGTGGAGTAGGGTGGGCCTGGGACCCATGGGGTGGCAGCTTCTTCACCTTAGGCCAAGGGGCCTGCATTTGTCTGCCATCTGCCTGGGTGAGGATGAGACACTGTCTGGTGTTTCACTCTGCCTGAAGGCCTGAACTCCCTAAGACTATTTGATTCCTCTGTCTTGGCTGATGGCTGGATCCCCGAGACTGTTTGTTTGCCCTGCTCTATCCTGCCAGAGGGGCCTTGACCCCACCACTTACATCACAACTCCCCTGAAACAGGGCAGTGCCCCAGTGATGTAATGAAGTTGTGTGGCCTCCCACTGAGCCAGAGAGGGAGGGATGACTGCTAACGCACTACACTAGCTGATAGCAGAATTAGAAGGAAATTCCATTTGTGGAAGCCTGCAGTTTCCATTCCCTTACATGGGAATAACCCAGTCATAAACCAATACATCAGGCTGTGACTATTCCTAAACATATATTAATTCCAGATATAGTATATAGAGTACACTTCTATCAAAGACAAGATAGTTCTTTCCCGGTGATTCCATTGCAGTCACCTTTTCAGGAGCAGCAAGACAGCATTGGCAGTGCTGGCATCTAATCCAGTAGTTGGTTCATCTAAGAACAAGACTGCAGGGTCAGTAATGAGTTCCATTCCAATATTGGTTCTTTTTCTCTCTCCCCCAGATACACCACGAATAAACTGGGTGCCAACCTAGTGCAAAAAAAGCATCACACCTTTAAAAGGAGGTTTCTTAATTAACTAATTTTTATTAACCTTCTCAAAATCCTGGAAAATATTAGAGCCAACTTCAGGTGTTAGATCAGAAACCAATTTTTAAATGAAACAAACACAGTCACATTATTTAGTGATGAAATGATAGCAATGCATCAAAAATGAAAAAATTATCCAGTTTTCTAACAAAAAAAATTAAGATTCAGTTAAGATGGTAAATGAAGGTAGCTTTTTAAAGAGTGCCTTATTAGAGTGCTGTAAATTTAAAACAAGAAAAATGTGTCTCTATGCTGCTAATCCCCAGGACTTTTAAGCACCTCAGGATTAAAAAATACATATAGACTCGTATTTAGTGTGTGTGAATGGTGCACAAATGGTGGGATGTCAGGGAGCAAAGTGCAATTCTATTCTGAAAAGTGAGTATGAAAAGAGCACCTTCTAAATCCACAGATCTGCTCCCTGCACGTATGCAAAGTCATATTTGATTACTTTCAGGACAAAAATAATTTGTACTGTATTTTATTCCTATGAGAGTGACTGAGATGTCATCTGTTCTTTTAACAGAATTATTTAAATTCCATTTGCTCAACCAATCAGTGACATCTGTACATCCCCCATTCGAAGTATCACAAAGCATCATTTGATATGCAGAATCTTTATTATTCATGATAAAGTGCTAGAAAGCAACAACTCAGCTTCATTTACAGAACCCAGGGTTTAACTACAGAGATGGAAGTTAGGAAAAAACACTTTCTGAATTGTAAATTCTATACATTTGATATAGAAATCACTGAGATACTATGTATAGAACATCACAATGCCATTTTCAAGTCTCTTTTCAGGGTAGAAGTATACTTTAAGGTAGTTTTAACTCTGCATTTCCGCCTTTTCAAATGTTTGCTGATTGTAACTACAACATTCTAATTAGGTTGGTTGCTTTGTTAAATGTTATGTAATTACAACACTAACTGTCTCATACCTCAGCTTCTTGTTTGGTAATATTAAATACCATGTCATGCTATGCCATGTGTAGTTACCTTGGAATCTGCCACTTTGGCCAAACCCAGTTCCCTGATGATTTGGTTCACCCGTTCCTTCTTTTCCTGTTCAGATACGGTACTTGGCAATCGAAGTGCAGCTGAGAACTCAAAATTTTCTCTCACTGTCAGTGTCCCCATAACCACATCATTCTTACAAGACATAAAAATATTAGCAAGTTTTACTTTCAAGCTTAATTTTTCCTTTATTTATACCATGCAAGAATATTGTAATGAATAAGCACTAACATCTGCAGGAAGGGAAAACTGAACGAGACCAAAGTTCATAAATATGATACTCTTGATACAAGGGTCCAACAGAGCTTCTTTCATCAACAAGCAAAGTCTTTTCAGATATATGCAACAACCTTTACAATTAAATTATCTTTACTTTTGAAATCATATTAACATTGTTTAACTTCTCACGGTGGTATCTGTATTGAGGGATTTTGTGCCAGTGAACTAGGGAGATTCCCGAGCCCAGAGAAGCCCCAACCTCTAGTGGTCTGTTTACTTGTACTGGAGAATGCCTGGCTGTGGTCTGTGGAAATAGAAGCCCAAATCCTTACTATATTGAATTCCTAATGCTAGATAATCTAAAACCATGTTTGCCTACACTGGCTAGTAGGCTTCCTTCCAGTAGCAGTGTGAACATACCCTAAGCTCTCTCTAGGACATCGCAGTTGGAGGCAAAAAGAGCAAAGCAGAAATCTGAATATACAAGTAATAACAGGAGAAATGAAAAAAATGTAATGTAAATAACTTTGTACAAAGCTAATACAATTGGGCCCTTATCCTAGCTGACCCCTCAAGACAATACTGTAATAAAATTTAATATTGAAATAAATGTAAAGTAGACACATCTGAAAGAATCAACAATGGGGCACATGACTTATAAGGAGAAGTGGAGGGAACTGGGGTTATTTAGTCTGCAGAAGAGCAAAGGGGGATTTGACAGCAGCCTTCAACTACCTGAAGGAAGGGTTCCAAAGAGAATGGAGCTAGGCTGTTCTCAGTAGTGGCTGATGACAGAACAAGGAACAATGGTCTCAAGTTGCAGTGGGGGAGGTCTAGGTTGGATATAAGGAAACACTATTTCACTAGGAGGGTGGTGAAGCACTGGAATGGGTTACCTAGGGAGGTGGTGAAATCTCCTTCCTTAGAGGTTTTTAAGGTCAGGCTTGACAAAGCCCTGGCTGGGATGATTTAGTTGGTATTGGTCCTGCTTTGAGCAGAGGCTTGGACTAGATGACCTCCTGAGGTCTCTTCCAACCCTAATATTCTATGATTCTAACTGCAGGTCATTTTCTTGCAAATTTTCAGCAATGATTAGCAACATAACAATTGGGTTGAAAATAAGAGAAGATTTTGTGTTTAACATCTTATTGTAGTCTTTGAGGCCAATGAAAATAAGTTCAAATTCAGGTGAAATTCAGTCAGATCCAGTATAATAACCAAAGTGTAGTAGCAAATGGAAAAACTATCAAATGTGATGAGGTGTTTGTTTACAACAGAAAAAAAATTATCAAAAAATGGGACACTAGAAAAAGAGTAAGAAACACTACACTCGTTTCTACATTTTGTATCAGGTTCTTTTGTTAATAAATTTATACCATAATTCTCATCACAGGTCTGTATGAATCAATTAGTGGTTAGTTGTAATCCAGATTGTCTGTCTCTCTGGAGGGAGGTTAAAACAGTAAAGGCAGACAGTAACTGCAGGCTCATTTACCTGTACCACATATCCAGAGATGCATTTAAAATTGGCAGGCCGAGGAGCTCCATTTATCAAAATCTCTCCAGAGAGCCCGTGAGGATCTTTCCTTGCAGCTAAGATATCTAATAGCCTAGAAAAAGAAAAATCAGGCTCCCAAAAGGGTTCTGAAGAGGAAATCTTTGAACAGTGGAGTAGGTAGAAGATAAATTTGGCATACAAATCCAGTTAACAAAATGTGTTGTGCACACAATTTTGATGCTGAAATGCAAGCTCAGCTTTTCTCCTGTGACAGGATCTGCTCACCCAATAAGCAGAGGTGGGACTGTCAGAGTTAGGGCTCCCTGATTTTGAGGGAGCTTTTGTGCTGGCCTTGGAAAAGGTTTGAGCAGCCTATGAGCTGCTGCAATTTATGCCAGCTGGAAATGGTTCCAAAACTTAGATTTACATCACAAATTTAGTTTGTACACCTAAATCAAGTAGCTGAACTCCAGATACTTTATTTTTGAGCATGGAAATCTGAGTTGTCGTTTGGGTGATAAAGATGCAGTTTGGGGCATATTAAGAGTTTGGGTTGAAGCCAGTTTGAACACTTGGCACTTGTGTTCCTAATAATCCGTACTATAATTATGCAGGCACAATTTCTGTTTGGCATGGTTTTTCAATGTGATGAATATGGATAACATAAAACAAGTCCTTTCATTGCTTCAATACTTACGAAGATTTGCCACTGCCAGTGGGTCCCAAAATTGCGTTAAGACCGGGTCTCATAATCCCACTGCAAACAAAAGCAACACTTCCTGAATACATGGTTCTATTTGTAGATTAATTCACTTAAAATGAAGGCCTTTTTTTTGTGTGTACATGGTATTGTAAAAACCAAATCCTTTGGGAACTGGTGATGTTCCTCAGCTATGTGAAATAACAAAATTATAAAAAAATTAATGAACTTCTAGCAAGTATTTTTAGTTTTGAAATATACTAAATTATATTTCAGAGTGGTAGATGTGTCAGTCTGTATCAGCAAAAAAACAACAGGGAGTTCTTGTGGCACCTTAGAGACTAACAAATTAAAAAACAAAAACAAAAAACCCCACACATTTAGCTCCTCTTTTTCTCCCAAAGTTCATGTCTAATTGCATACCTATACACATTTTTCCTGAGAATTTACAGTTTGTGCCTACAAACTAGTGACTTGCACATGAATGTGATTAGACAGCTCTTTGCCATCAGAACTAAGGTAGGCTTTGAGTTAAGCATCTGGAAAGTGATTTTCAAACTCTCAAATACATCAGAATTTCAATATGAATCACAAATTACAACTGAACTGTCAACACTTCTATATCAGGGTTCTAAACTACCAGTTCAAATAATTTCTTCACTTTTTTCTTTCAAATTATTATACATTTATAAAAGTAATATATCAGTACAGCATTAAGTTTAAATAACACACAACTGATGTTGTAAACCTCATGTATTAAATGTATCAATATCACATTAATTCTGTTTTATAAACTTATACTAAAGTTAACGTATAAAGTGTGAATTCAAAAACTGGATTTTTACAGTCATTTTATCAATCATTCCTGAATCTATCTGATGGATGTTGACATGAGGTTGTTGACTAAGTTGTATGAAAAAGAAAACAAATAACATACACTAGACATTTTTTAAATACATACTTGATATCTTTCAAAATTTGTTTAGGAACGGCTTTTTGACAATATAAAAAGCCACTCTTCACTTTCACTCTGTAGCAGATGTTGTGAAAGGTCACAGTGGCTTCTGCAGGAAACTTTGGCTTTTCTATAGAGGACAGTTTTCTCCAGGGGAAGCCATTGGTACTTGGTTCTGATATCTGAATACTGCTGTGTGGTTGGTTCTCTGTCATTCTGGAAGGATGTTTCTGCTGTTTATAACAAAAATAATTATAGTAAAAGTTACTATTTTTATTTTTTTTATTCACAATAAAAAATCAATAGAAACAAGTAGTTAAAATATAATGTTAATGTTTTGTTGTGGGAGAAACCTACATGTATGGTAACATTTATGACAGTCTCATATCCTATTAATTCCTCTTTAAAAAAATCAACTATACAATAACAGCAAGATTTCAGTCAACTACAGCATACCAAAATTGAACGCCATTATCCGAGAAATGACATATAAATACCTCCTAACACTATTATGTCTTCTTTTTTAAAATAAAGCCCAATTCCTTCAAACTATTATTTACCTGTTAGCCTTTTCCTCAAAGCATTACTCAGTTTTTGAACCCACCAATGAACAAATCATCTCCATAAAGTTAAATCTCTGGAAAGAAGGCAACAGCAGAACTTTCAATCTTTACTAAGCAAGATACAATATTTTGCTTTTTCATATTGTAATTTGAATATAATGCAAACAAGAACCTACAAAGAGACAAGTACCACACCTGTATTATGGCTAATTTTGTCCACTTTTATATTATACTTAATAACTCGGGCCCTATCAATTTCTCGGCAGGGAAAAATATGTCACAAACTGTGAAATAAGTCCTTCTCCATGAAATCTGATCTCCCCGTGCAGCCAGGAGCGCCCCAACCAGAGGCTCCTAGTCCAGGCCGGGCTGAGGTGGGACAGTTGTCTTTCCCCTGCACCGCCGCTCTCAGTAGGCAGATCAGACCCACCACCAGAGGCAGCCCAGAGCTAGGCTTGGGGCTTCCACTCCCATGGATTCTGCCAGGGCTCAGGGTGCCCATTCTTCCAGGGACCCAGAAATTGGCCAGGGCCCTTGTGTTAATCCATCACTGGCAGATACTAGCAGCTATAAACCCTCAGTTTCGGTGCTCTCAACAGCAAGGAGGAGATGCCTGCAGGAACCTCCTCCAGCTGCAGGAAGCGCTGGGGCTGCTGCCCAGCCATGGAGCTTCCTGAAGCCAGGGGAAGTACCCAGAGGTGGGTCTGATCTCCCCCGACGAGGAGCTGTGCAGGGGAAGAGCAAGTCCTGTTCCTCTCCAGCCTGTGCAGACTAGCAGATAGGAGCTCCTGGCTGGGGCATGCCTTGCAGAATTGGGAGATCAGACTCCTTTCCACCTCCAGGAGCCTCCTCCCTCTTCAGGAAGCTCCACTGCTGCTGCCTTCAGAGCCCAACGGTGAAGGCACCATGGAAGTGAGGGTGGCAATCCTGTGACACCCTTACAACAAATTTGCAAAGTCCCCCCACAGTGCCTTTTTGAGTTGGGACCCCCATGGTTACACCATGAAATTTCAGATGTAAACATCTGAAATTGTGAAATTGACCAATTTTAAAACCCTCTGGCCATGAAATTGACCAAAATGGACCCTGGATTTGGTAGGGCCTTATTAATGATTTAGACAACATAATGTTCAGTGCAATGACTATGTTTGTAAGTGTCACAAAATTACGGACAAAACATATTAGATTGTATGTGAGGGGAGTATAGATTTATAAAAATCAATGTAAAGAAATGAAAGGGTAATAAGACTAAAAATAAATCAACCAAACCAAGAGTTATAAAGACTCAGTTGTTTTACAGTGATTTGAGTATATATTTATATTTATAATGTACTTAGGGAAGTGCTTTTCATACAGACTATTTTTTTGCACAATATTTACTATTGGTTAACTTTATAGAAATGTTTTTAGTTCTCATTTAAAGTAAAGGGACTGAGGGATACCTAGTTTATCACTTCTCTGAAAGGATATTTGTATGTGATTGGAGTGGAGATGGGGGGGTTGTATGGGTGGGGGGTGTAGATGTAAATGGGGGTGCAGTTGTGTATGGGTAGGATGATGTATGTATTTGTGCAGTGCAAAATGGGTTATAGATGTGTATGGGGATAGGTATAGATGTATGGGTGGGATGTAGGTGTAGATGGAGACTTTAAGTGTGTATGGATGGGGAGGGGTATAAATGGAGGTGTAGGGGTTTGGATGGGGTGTAGATGTGTATGTATGGGTGGGGTGTAGTTGGAGATGTAGGTGTATAGATGGTTGTGGTGCGGATGGGTGTGTATGAGCAGGTTGTACATGGTTGGGCTGTAGGTGTAGAGATGGCTGCAGTGCAGATGGGGTGTAGGTGTGTATGTGAAGGGTGTAGATGGGGGGTTGTACATGGTTGGGCTGTAGGTGTGTATGTGAAGGGTGTAGATGGGGGGTTGTACATGGTTGGGGTGTAGGTGTGTATGTGAAGGGTGTAGATGAGGGGGTTGTACATGGTTGGGCTGTAGGTGTACAGATGGCTGCAGTGCAGATGGGGTGTAGGTGTGTATGTGAAGGGTGTAGATGGGGGGTTGTACATGGTTGGGCTGTAGGTGTGTATGTGAAGGGTGTAGATGGGGGGTTGTACATGGTTGGGCTGTAGGTGTGTATGTGAAGGGTGTAGATGGGGGGTTGTAGGTGTGTATGTGAAGGGTGTAGATGAGGGGGTTGTACATGGTTGGGCTGTAGGTGTAGAGATGGCTGCAGTGCAGATGGGGTGTAGGTGTGTATGTGAAGGGTGTAGATGGGGGGGTTGTACATGGTTGGGGTGTAGGTGTGTATGTGAAGGGTGTAGATGGGGGGGTTGTACATGGTTGGGCTGTAGGTGTAGAGATGGCTGCAGTGCAGATGGGGTGTAGGTGTGTATGTGAAGGGTGTAGATGGGGTTGTACATGGTTGGGGTGTAGGTGTGTATGTGAAGGGTGTAGATGAGGGGGTTGTACATGGTTGGGCTGTAGGTGTAGAGATGGCTGCAGTGCAGATGGGGTGTAGGTGTGTATGTGAAGGGTGTAGATGGGGGGTTGTACATGGTTGGGCTGTAGGTGTGTATGTGAAGGGTGTAGATGGGGGGTTGTACATGGTTGGGCTGTAGGTGTGTATGCGAAGGGTGTAGATGGGGGGTTGTACATGGTTGGGGTGTAGGTGTGTATGCGAAGGGTGTAGATGGGGGGTTGTACATGGTTGGGCTGTAGGTGTGTATGTGAAGGGTGTAGATGGGGGGTTGTACATGGTTGGGCTGTAGGTGTGTATGTGAAGGGTGTAGATGGGGGGTTGTACATGGTTGGGCTGTAGGTGTGTATGCGAAGGGTGTAGATGGGGGGTTGTACATGGTTGGGGTGTAGGTGTGTATGCGAAGGGTGTAGATGAGGGGGTTGTACATGGTTGGGCTGTAGGTGTAGAGATGGCTGCAGTGCAGATGGGGTGTAGGTGTGTATGTGAAGGGTGTAGATGGGGGGGTTGTACATGGTTGGGCTGTAGGTGTGTAACAGTGGGGTTGAACCCCGCTCCCCGCAGCACGGTTACCGTCACCCTTACCTTGCAGGGCTCAGGGGGAGTGGCTGGTTGGATTTTCAGCTGCTGCTGGGATCCCGCTCCGCTCCCTGCCCCTGCGGCAGCGAAGCGCCCGCTACCGCCCCGCACTGGCCTGCGCAGCAGTGGGCAGGGGAGAAGGATGCGGGGGCAGGCACGTGACGAAGAAGGGTGGCGGGTGCTGGGTTCGCGCCGCTGGGGTGGGACGCGGCTCCTGGCTTGGGAGGCTCGCGCCTGCCCATCCCCCCATCCCGGTCTCACTTCTCAGGCAGCCCTTCTCGCCCGCGCGCAGTTGTTCCCCCCGCGCGTGCAGAGTAACGGCTTTAACGGCTGCCACTGGGAGCGCGCGCACCTTTCAACGGCCCGGCCAGGGACGTAGCCGCCTCATTGTTGGTTCTCTGCCCCGGGCACTGGGGGCCCTTGCTCCGCGCTCCGCGCGCTCACTGGCGCCGTGTTGTGCCCCCTCCCTCTCCCAATCCAAGCGCCTGAGAAAGAGAGCGCGAGGGTGTCGAGTACTCGCCCGTCTTGTGCCACGGACAAAATTGAAATAAAAATCCCCCCAAAAGTTTAAACATAAACAGCGACATTATTCACTGACACTTTATGTTTGTATATAAAAATACATTCTGCCATGGGTATCGATGTGGTTATCCCGAAAAGCTGTGCAATAAAATCCAATATTCTCCTTTTAATATTGGCCAGTTATAGATGTGTGATGCCAATTTCAAGAACCCTGTGTAAATGGTTGGCTCTAACAACAAAAGAGGGACTAGGAAAATAATTCACTAAAATCAGTGGCACAGTCAGAAAAGGCTTTATTTGTGAGCATGGTACAAACCATTTGCTTAGGAACCTGCTGATTTTAAGGCCATGGCACTGGTGAGCTATTGGCTACTTTGATGGTAATTTACCTTGACTGTGAGAGATGATATTTAGAAGGTTTGCATAATGAATATCAATGTTACATACAAATTTGCTTCTGTTATACAGGAATATATTATTTGCATATACTGTACAGTTCAGATATCTCACTGGAGATTGTGACAAAACAGCTTATTTTGTGACAGGTCAGAAGGAAAGACAATAATCAAATAATACATAGTATTATTGGAATCAGTTCAATGACTGTTAAGAGGTACATTTTATATTTTAATTAATGGAACAAACATACAGAATATGAATAACTAACAATCAGTCCTACCACATAAAAATTTGTTTCAGCCACTTACATTGCTGTGTGACTGACCATTATGCCCCCAAAAGGTTAAAAATAAAATGTCAACCATTCAGAAACCAGCTTATTCAGAGATGCACAATGTGTTTCTAAAAGACTGTACTTTTCAGGGGTGACTTGCTGTGACTGAATGAAGTAAACAGGCATGAACTCTATGCTAGTAAGAATGTCAGTATAGCATACTGTGAGTGAGGAACCATCACTGTACCAGCATCCATCAGACACTATTACAAACCATGTTATAAAATCAGTTATGAAACATGGCTTTATACTTTTGATAAATGCCTTGGTAGAAAATACACAGTAATTATATTTTATCTGTTACATCACTATGGTTTGAGTTCACATGTTAACTGGGTTTCTCCCCATGACTTTAGGAAACAGCAGTAGCTAAGATATAAATAGAATTAATGTCAACAACAAAGGTCTGAAACATTTGGAAATTTTAAAACTACAGCTTACCTGATTTATTTTGCTAGTAACCTAAAATAAAGAGGAGGGAGGATTTTGGTAAAGAAAATACATGGAGAAGAAAATTAAAAATGGTGGGATACCAGCTTTTAGGACTTCAGGGAAAACCATACTGCAGTGTATTACAACCCACATGCATATAAAAGGACTCTTCAGTTTTTTCAAAAAGTGTTTTACTGATGCTTCACTAATGACAATGCATATGTTCTCAAGCCCCAGACACAAGCTTTTCTGTCCACCATTGAGAAAGATGTGAACACATCAGTGATAATGAAAACCAAACTAAAACTATTCCCACATACATTTGGGCACAATCCTGCAGCCCTACTGACCTCAATTGAACACTAAGGGCTGCAGAATTGGGTTCTTTTTACATGTTTTTGTTACTTATTAAAACATTTTATTTCATATTACAAATTTCACAGAGAAAATGGGTCAGTAGCAGGACTGGTGATGTTCAGTTTATGGATGATCTAGAAGAGTTAAATGTTGAGACAGTAAAATTTGTGTCTGACAGGAAATTATTTAAATTAGTCAAGACTAGAGAGGAATGTGTTCAATTTCAGAAGGACCTAACACACTTAAGTAACTGGGCCACACAATGTTAAATAAAATTCAGTATGGACAAGGGCAGTAATGCATACTAGAGGGAACTTCACATACATAGTGACAGAGTTTGAATTGTTACCATGGGAAAAATATATAAGAATCATTGAAGGCAGCTCACTGAAGATGTGCAACAATGGAAAAACTGTTAAGATGTTAGGCTCTGCTAAAATGGATAATGGAATACAGAAAGCATTATAATACCATCATAACCAGATAATACGTCCTTTGAATAACACATTTATTTTTGGTCACCACATTAAAAAGACACACTATAGCTGCAACAGAAAAAATCCTAAGGACAACAAAGATAATTTGTTGCACAGGAGCTGAGAAGCCTTCCATTCAAGGAGAGTAGGAATAAATACAACAGAGTTATATAAATTAACAGAATGGAGAATATCTTTAGGGTACACCTATCTTCCCCTTCAGATAACACAAAAACAGGAGGTACTTCACATAAGGAAATTTAAAATGCAACATAAAGTGATAATTTATTTACCTGTAGAGACTACATATTAATGTATTACAGCTGTAGTATGTTATTAAGGCAGTGTTGCCAGCTCTCATTACTTGATCATGAGTCTGGCAATGCTTGGCAATGCTTCCTTAAACCCTCAATGGCTGGAATCAAGCGATCACATGAGAATCTCAGCTCTCACTTCAAAGAAGTTTCTAGCCCACATGGTTACAGAATAAAGCTTGAAAACATGAAGCAAATTCACCCTAAGAGCTCAGAAACCAGAAGACAAATAAAAATAACCAGAAAATTATTACTTAAAAAAAAAAATCTCACAATGGAGACAGGACACCAAAGTAGATTACTGGTCTGTTGCTGCATGGTAATTTCTGTGTTCCTAACTGAAACACTGTGCAAAGAAAACATACATTATATTTGGCATGTATATTTTAATGCACATTTTCCCATGCATGTTAGTTAAGGTTTGTATTCAGCAATAAATATTTCCACATTACTGAAGCCATGCAAACCAATTTTACATCTGACCAGTGAGCAGATGTGAGAGGTAGAGCAGAGCCATAACCTCACCTTCTGGTTGCTTCTCCTTTTTTGGCACTGCACCTCAAGGAATAAGACACTCCCAGCATGCCCCAACTAACCACAGGGGCTGCAATTCTTCCTAGTTCTTATGCAGACTACACAAAGGTTGGCAGCTTCTTAGCCTTCCCCACCTCACCACCGACTATGCAACCATATAAGGATCAGGCAAAATCTGGCCCATGGCAAAAATGATGACTACAGCGTGGTGGAGTGTGTGTGGAGCAGGGAAATAGGAGAGATTAAAATATTAAATTAGTGTTCCAGGACCTTAAAAATAGATATTTGGGGGGGGGGTGTCAGAGTATCACTCTGGATGTGCAAAATTAAGAAAATAAGTCCAACCATGGAACCTTTTCTTTGTGGATGGAGCCATTAATTATTACCACTTCATAATTGTTCTGAATTTTAACAAATAGCATATAGTAAAAAATTGCCTTTACAATTGGTCTAATGAAGAGATGAATACTCATATGTACATTTCATGACTATAAAGAAAATTCAGGCATATTGTAAATTTCCAAAAAGTGCATTCATTGAATATTTAGTATTGCTGAAGATTTTTGTTAACTTTGTTAAATTTTGAGGCAAGAGATAAGATACAAAAGAGTAGTATTAACAAAAAATCAAGTCAGTTTTCTAACTTATAAAACTATCCAAACAGTATGAATTACAATTTATTTACACTTTTTTGTTTTAAGATAACTTTTTCATGAAGAGCAGTTTCAGATAACAAATTGTAAGGAAAATTATTGTCATGCATGCAAGAGCCACATGATTCTGCCACAGGCCCCAGGAAGTTGCCTCAATTCCTTGGCTTTTCAAATATTCTTCTCCAGTACAATACCTACAAATACATACAGAGATTTTAAGAAGTGAATCCTTTATTAGGTGTCTGTTATGTTATGTTCATTTAAGCTGGATTTCCACATGACAACAAAGGCATTTTTGCAGCAGCCAAGTCTTAAGAAAAATGCATGGAGACGTTTCACATGTCAGGAGTTCCTGACCCCCGGAACCCAAGGATTTAAATTGCAATTTTTCTTCTCTTGATTGACTTGAGATAAGATTACAACACCTTACACACATTTAAACTACCCAGAAAGGGTTGTCCAGTGGGTAGGGTGCTAGCCTGGGACTGAAGAACCCAAATTCAATTTCCAGTTCTGCTACAAACTTTTTTTGTGTGACTTTGAGTAAGTCACTTAGGGTGCATCTATACTTAAAATGCTGCAGTGATGCTGCAGCACCACTGTAGCACTTCAGTGATGACACTAACTACCTCAATGGCAGAGGTTCTCGATGGCATAGGTACTCCACCTCCCCAAGGGGGCAGTGGCTAGGTTGACAGGAGAATTCTCCCATCAACCTAGCACTGTCTACACTGGAGGTTAAGTTGGTTTAACTGCTTCAATCAGGGTGGATTTTTCACATCCCTGAGTGACATAGTTATACTACCCTAATTTCCTAGTGTAGACCAGGCCTTATTCTCTGGATATGTCTACACTCCATCTGGGAATGAGCCTTTCAGTCCGGGTCCACAGACCTGCGCAAGCCCTGCTAATACTAATCCGCTAAAACGAGTTGTGTAGATGTTGCTTTGTTCAGGCTCTCCAGCCTCCCTTCCCATGCTTGGGAGACTCAAGTGCAATGTCTACACAGCTAATTTTAGCATGCTAGCATGGGTCCCACTAGCATAAGTCTATAGATGTAGGCTGAGAGGCTTGTTCCCAGATGCAGTGTAGACATACCCATTGTGCCTCCCCAGTCTGTAAAAGGGGGGATAATAGTACTTCCTTTCCCCACAGTGATGTTGTGAGGATAATTACATTAAAGACTGTGAAGTGGTCAGATACTATGGTCAGGGGATCATATAAGTACCCAAGATAAGAGATCATTTTCTTTTCAATTTATAAGTTTCTTTTTCATGTTGTATGATTAATAGTTTTGTAGCAGGAGAGTGGGGGAGTAGATATTGCAAGGTTGCCGGATATGCTGTTTGGGTGGGGAGAGTGTTTTTGTTTTAATAGACATAATGAATTCAAAGTGACAAAGGCATATCAATATTGCTATGAATACCTTTACTGGTTGTTTTGCTAATGACCTCTGTAGCATGTTATCTTAGCACATACAATGGGAAAAACCAAACCCAAATGCTTTTTTTCTTAGTACTAAAGAAATATTACTGTAAAGAATCCTACTGTAGGTGGTGAATGCATGTCAAATTCTCTAGCACTCAAAAAACCCTTGCAATCTTGTAGATGCCTTGTACAGTAGTGGGATTCATTTTAATGCAAAATATATACTTACGGTTGGCTAACCTGCGTACAGTTCGTATCAGTCTGACTTGTATTAGTGATACCAGAGCAAAATTTCAGATCAGTAAATTCATTAATTTGCAAAGCCTTTTAAGGTAAAAGAAAAAAACATCTCAATGACTATTAAAGAGATGACAAACCAACTGGATCAGATACTTACTAAAATCAATTTATCTTAAAAAATGTTATGGCATCATAGCTTATGATCTCAGACAAATCCACCTTTTCTAACAGTGGCATAGCTGATTTTGTTGTAAGAGTATAGTTGTATACATGATGTAAGAATATAGTTTGTTCAGCATCCCATATGACAGAGGTCATCTATACAGCAGCTGTCTAACCCAGCGCTTTCAAAAGACTCCATGTTTTCCATCATAACTGCATTACTGACTCAGCTTCCTAAAAATAAGATCATAGTAGTTAGAGATGGAAAAGATCCAACTCTTATCCAGTCCACCTCTTGCAATTATTCGTATGATTCCACCTGTTTCCCTTCAGTTTTTTTTAAAAAGCTAAATATTCTCTGTGACTGAAGCAACGAGGTGAAAGACAGCAAATTTCTTTTGTTTAAGTAATACAATACTATTTCATTTTATATAGTTTTATGCTAACTGTATCCCAATATAGTTATAACTGAGATATATAGTTATTTAAATACCTGCACATCTCTGCACATTTGAACTGTTTGCAGATAGGAGACACTTAACCTCTTACAATCATCTTTAGCTGCTGTATCCATAAACTCCTCATGATACCTACTAAAGCATGCCATGTCAAGTTTTAATTTCCATATGTTTAAATAACTTGCTCTTTACTCACTAATCTATGAAACCTGGATTCATTTCTCCCATCAGATTCAGATGGTCCATTTTGACAAATACTTCTAAACACAATGCACAAGAAAACATAGCACTTACCGTCATGCCATATCGAGGGATGCTGAAATACTGCAGCCAGGAAAGCCAAGACATGACGCTTGTAAGATTTACCAACAACCCGGAGAAAATCTGTAGACCATAAAGACACAATAAAACATCTAAGTCCCAGAATCACCATTACTAATCAGATGTGCACAAGTAACTCCCATTAGATCTATATGCTATACAGAAGTCTGAGTCATATTACAGTGGAGGATAATAAGGGGTTCATATCCTCCAGTCAGAACACAGAAGTAAACTCCTATAGAGGTTGGTTGCTGGTGTACTATGCTTTTAGTTGTTAGGGGAGAACCCCAAATCAGGTTTTTGATAAGCTACGGTTTTTATAAAAGACGGTTACTCATCTTTGTAACTGTTGTTCTTCGAGATGTGTTGCTCATATCCATTCCAGTTAGGTGTGTGCGCTGCGCGTGCACGCTCGTCGGAAGATTTTTACCCTAGCAACCCCGGTGGGTTGGCAGGGTCGCCCCCTGGAGTGGCACCGCCATGGCGACGGATATATACCCCTGCCGACCCAACCACTCCTCAGTTCCTTCTTGCCAGCTACCCCGACAGTGGGGAAGGAGGGCGGGTTTGGAATGGATATGAGCAACACATCTCGAAGAACAACAGTTACAAAGGTGAGTAACCGCCTTTTCTTCTTCGAGTGATTGCTCATATCCATTCCAGTTAGGTGATTCCCAAGCCTTACCTAGGCAGTGGGGTTGGAGTGAGATGTCGCAGTGTAACACTGCGGAGCCTAAGACTGCATCATCCCTAGACTGCTGAACCAGGGCATAGTGGGAGGCGAATGTATGGACCAAGGACCAGGTAGCTGCGCGACAAATCTCATGAATGGGTATGTGAGCGAGGAAAGCAGCCGATGAGGCCTGAGCCCTGGTAGAGGGCGCAGTAACGTGGCTCGATGGAACATGAGCCAAGTCGTAACAGGTGCGGATGCATGATGTCACCCAGGAGGAAATCCGCTGTGAGGAAACAGGTAGGCCCTTGATACGCTTAGCCTCTGCAACAAGGAGTTGGGGGGTTCTGCGAAATGGTTTTGTTCGCTCGATATAAAAAGCAAGCACTCTACGGACGTCTAGGGAGTGTAGCTGCTGCTCCCTGTGAGACAAATGTGGCTTTGGGAAGAAGACAGTAGGAAGATCTCCTGGTTAACATGGAAGGCCGATACCACTTTGGGCAGAAAGGCCGGATGTGGTCACAACTGCACCTTGTCCCTGTGGAATACAGTATATGGGAGATCTACCGTGAGGGCCCGAAGCTCGGAGACTCGTCTCGCTGATGTGATGGCCACCAGGAAAGCGGTTTTCCATGAGAGGTAGAAAAGGGAGCAAGTTGCTAACGGCTCGAATGGGGGGGACATGAGTCTGGCAAGAACCAGGTTAAGGTCCCATTTGGGGGTGGGGCGGCGTACCTGGGGTAGAGGCGCTCTAGGCCCTTAAGGAATCTAGACACCATCAGGTGTGAGAATACCGAGTGGCCATTCTCCCCTGGGTGGAAGATAGAGATGGCCGCCAAATGGACCCTCAAAGATGATACCGCTAGGCCCTGTTGTTTGAGAGACCCGAGGTAATCCAAGATGTTAGGGATGGAGACCTCAGTGGGAAGGAAGTTCCGCTCCATGCACCAGCACATGAAACGCTTCCACTTGGCCAAATATGTCACTCTAGTGGAAGGCTTCTGTTGCACTGGGGCAGAGCAACACAGCTCAGACTGGGTCAGCCACTCAGGAGCCATGCCGTGAGGTGGAGGGACTGAAGGTCTGGGTGATGCAGTTTGCCGTGATCCTGAGTGATCAGGTCCAGGTGAAGAGGCAGGGGGACAGGGTCGGCTATGGACAGATCTAGCAACATGGTGTACCAGTGCTGCCGAGGCCACACTGGAGCTATCATGATTAAGCAGGCTTTGTCCCTGCGTACTTTCAGTAGGATACTGTGGACAAGCGGAAATGGTGGAAAGGCGTAGAGCAAGTGCGTCGTCCACGGTATAAGGAAGGCGTCCGCCACTGAACCCAGTGAGAAGCCTTGAAAGGAGCAGAACATCTAACATTTCCTGTTCCCACGGGACGTGCAGAGGTCTATCCGGGGAAACCCCCACCTCTGGAAGAACAAAAGAGTAACGTCCGGGTGAAGTGACCATTCGTGGGAAAGAAAGAATCTGCTGGGGCGATCCGCCAGCCTGTTCCGAACTCCCAGGAGAAAGGACGTGATAAGGTTTATAGAGTGGGCTATGCAAAAGTCCCAGAGTCATAAGGCCTCTTGATATAGAGGCGAAGACCTCTTGCCTCCTTGCTTGTTTATATAGTGCATGGCCATTGTGTTGTCGGTGAATACTGACACACAACGGCCCTGTAAGTGCTGTTGGAACGTCTGGCAAGCGAGGCGACCACTCTCAGCTCCCGGACGTTGATGTGCAGGGTCAGCTCTTGAGATGACCAAAGGCCCTGGGTGAGCAGGTGCCCGAGGTGAGCCCCCCAACCAGGGATGATGCGTCCGTTGTCAGGGATGCCGAGGGCTGGGGCGGATGGAACGGGAGCCCTGCACACACCATGGAGGGATCCAGCCACCACTCTAAGGAGTCTAGGACGGTCAGGGGAATGATGACGACCATGTCCGTTGCATCCCTGGCTGGTCGGTATCGTGAGTTGAGCCACGACTGGAGGGGCCGGAGGCGCAGTCTGGCGTATTTCGTTATGAATGTATAGGCCGCCATGTGGCCCAGGAGAGCGAGGCAAGTGCGTACCGAAGTCAACGACGCCGCTCGCAGACTCTGGATGATGGCTACCATAGTCTGGAACTGTGGCAGTGGTAGACAGGCTCTGACAAGATTGGAGTCCAGGGTGGCGCCAATAAATTCTATCCTCTGAGTGGGGATCAGAGTCGATTTTTCCACATTGATCATTAGGCCTAGAGGTAGGAAAAGGTCCTTGGCAATGTGGATGTGATGGAGGACTTGCGCCTCGGAGGTCCCTCAGATGAGCCAATCGTATAGATATGGAAACACGTGTATCCGACTGCGGCGGAGGTGGGCAGCGACTACAGCCATACATTTGGTGAATACTCTTAGGGCTGTAGAGAGGCCGAACAGGAGGACCGCGAACTGAAAATGTTGGCTGTTGGCCACGAACCAGAGGAACCTCCTGTGAGGTGAGAAGATGGCTATGTGGAAGTAGGCATCTTTCATGTCGAGGGCGGCATACCAGTCTCCAGGATCCAGGGATGGGATAATGGTCCCCAGGGATACCATACGGAACTTCAACTTTATCATGTATCTGTTGAGTTTCTGCAGATCGAGGATGGGTCTGAGACCTCCCTTTGCCTTGGGGATTAGGAAGTAGCGGGAGTAAAACCCCTTGCCCCATTCGTGCTCTGGTACCTCCTCTATGGCTCCTTTGGTGAGGAGCATTTGCACCTCCTGGAGGAGGAGTTGCTCATGAGAGGGGTCCCTGAAGAGGGAAGAGGGAGGGGGGTAGAAGGGGGATTTTGAAATAAATTGGAGGTGGTATCCAAATTCCAGCATGCGTAAGATCCAGCGATCTGATGTTAGCTGGAACCACGCAGGGAGGAAAAAGGAAAGATGGTTGGAGAAAGGAGGGGACGGATCCTTTAAAGAAACTGGTACAACACCCTCGGGCGCACTTTCAAAAGGAAGGTTTTGGCCCTGAGGAAGGCTTGGAAGAGCCTTGGTTTTGGCCCCCTTGGTTGCCCGATTGCCTTCGGCGACCGGTTCTGCCTCGCCTTCTGGCGAAGTCTTGCCTCTGCCGGGGCCGATGGTAAGTGCGGTGTGGTTGGGGCCGGAAGGGCCTACGCTGAGTCACTGGTGTGTGTGTGCCTAACGAGCACATAACGACTCTGTTTTCATTTAGGCTTTTCAGCCTAGGGTCAGTTTTATCTTAGAACAGCCCTTGGCCCTCAAAGGGAAGATCCTGAATAGTGTGTTGGAGCTCCGGGGGGAGGCCGGAGACCTGCAGCCATGAGATACGCCGCATAGTCATGCCAGAGGCCAGAGTCCTGGCAGCTGAGTCCACGGCTTCCAGGGAAGCCTGGAGGGAAGTTCTTGCCGCCTTCTTTTCTTCATTGAGGATTGCCGAGAACTCCTGTCGTGCATCCTGCGGAAGCAACTCCTTAAATTTGTCCGCTGCCGCCCAAGTGTTATAATTATAGCAGCTAAGGAGAGCCTGCTGGCCATGGCGCTCCCTCTCATTAACCGACTGGACAATGAGAGAGCAAGGAGGAGGGTGGACATAGAGATATTCATAGCCCTTGGAGGGCACCATGTATTTACGCTCTACACCTCTCGCAGCAGATGGGACAGAGGCCGGGGACTGCCAGATCGTAGTGGCATTGGCCTGTATGGTCCTAATGAAGGGAAGAGCCATTCTAGTGGGGGCATCTGATGTCAAAATGTCCACCACTGGGTCCTGTACCTCCGGGACCTCCTCGGCCTGCAAGTTAATATTTTGTGCAACGCGCCTGAGGAGGTCTTGGTGGGCCCTGAGGTCGATTGGTGGAGGGCCAACAGATGAGGTTCCAGCTACAGCCTCGTCAGGGGAGGATGAAGAGGAGAGACCTGGAACAAGCGGGTCTGACGATGGCTCCTCCTGGTGGATCGTTTCTGTCTCCCTGGGGAGCTGGGAGTCCTGAGGCTGGGTAAACCCTTCCTCCATAGGAGGAGGAGGAGAGTGGGTGACTGTGGCTTCCGGCACCCTGTGTTCTGAGGTGGCCGAGCGCGATGGACCTGAGTGAGAGCCTTGGGCCTGATGGTACGCCCAAGGCGTCCAGAAACCCCACTGTTGTGGCCCATGATCTTGAGGCTGAAGCTCATGGAATAATGCAGCAGGCATGTCGGTGTCTGGGGCGTATGCACTATCCGCTTGAGAAAACACGGATGGGTGTCAGGATGGCCAGGGAGGAGCCAAGCGAGCCTGGTATGAGTCCTTTGCTCTCGTCGCTGGAGATCTTGGTGCCGGGGATCGGTACCGGGAGTCATATCGGTGCCGAGAACGAGACTGGGACCTGCAACCAGCGCAGTGCCAGGAGGTCGACGGTCTGCGGCGGGATCGGCTGCAAGAGTCTCGGTGCCTGGAGCGGTGCCTAGAACCGGAGCGGTACCGAGAGTACCGAGCAGGACGAGAAGTGGATCTGTGCCATGAGTACGATCGGTACCGCCTAGGTGAGCGGTGCTGGGACTGCGAACAGCGTCTAGACCGGGACCGTCCATGAGACCACGAGTGGTGCCGGGACCTGGATCGAGATCGGTGCCGGCTTGCCGATTCCAGTGAAGGAGGTCTCATAGTGGCTGGCTTGCCTCTGGAATGTAGTACCCACACCGGCAGTGCTGGGGGTTGAGGCAGAGTAGACTCAGTCATCGCTATAAGGTCCCTGGCTGAGGAGAATGTTTCCGGTGTGGAAGGGACCGTAAGCTCAACCACAGGCCTCGGCATAGAGCTCTCAAGGACCGGACTCGATGGCCCTCTCAGGACCGGAGTCAAGGATACCACACTCGTCGGTACCACAGCAGGAGTAGGTGCTGGGCAGTCCGAACAAGGGTGAGTCTGCGTTGAAGGCGTGGAGGAAGCAGAGGGCCTCCAATCAGGTCTCTGTGCCGGAGAAGGCCGGTGCCAAGGTGTCTTGGCGGAGCCGGCACGGTCCGGTGCCGGAGAAGCGCTGTCAGTGCTCGTTGCCGAGGATGGAGGGTTCAGGGCTGCCTCCATAAGGAGAATCTTCAAGCGAAAATCCCTCTCCTTTTTTGTCCGTGGCTTAAAAGCCTTACAAATGCGGCACTTATCTGAGATGTGCGATTCCCCGAGGCACTTTAGGCAAGAGTCGTGGGGCTCGCTCGTGGGCATCGGCTTTTTACAGGTCGAACACGGTTTGAACCCCAGTGAACCGGGCATGGGCCCCGGCACCAGGTGCGGGGAAGGGCTAATGCCCAAACCCCGCTAAACTATGTACACTAACTATCTAATAACTATAAAACTAATTACACTATAGACTAAGTCAACTATGTACAACAAAGATATCGAATGAACAAGGAGAAGCTAGGGAAGTGGAGGACAGCTAAGCCGCGCTCCACTATTCCAACGACCGACACAGGTGGTAAGAAATAACTGAGGAGCGGTCGGGTCAGCAGGGGTATATATCTGGCGCCATGGCGGCGCCACTCCAGGGGGCGACCCTACTGACCCACCAGTGTTGCTAGGGTAAAAATCTTCCGACGAGCATGCACGCACGGCGCGCACACCTAACTGGAATGGATATTAGCAATCATTCAAAGAAGAATATGAAATTGTATTTTCTAGTCTCCAAACTCTGCCTTTGCTTCTCTATGGCAACTAGACAAAAACAAGGCAGACAGGCACTTTTGAAGAGCCACACTGAGAGTGTTCGGGTAAAGTTTTCCTCAAGTGGCCCTAAGATTGCTGTCCAATGAGGCATTTCCCCGCGTGGAAAACTGGTCATGCTTCTATCCACACTGCACTGCAGCCAACTCAAATCTCTTTTGTATGTGGCCTATTAATAGATAGTTGGTTTCCTTGTTAATGGTTAGAAAGTTAGTGGTCTCATAATTTAAGGGACTTTATCCTTGGTTCAGCTGAGGAGAGCAGTGGAAATGTGAGTCTAAGCCACCTCTCAGCTCCCCCAGCCCTGGATCAGCTAAGGTCCTCTCTAAATCATGCTGGCTGCAACAGTTTTACAGGGAACTATGCACTAGTTGCAGAGCAGATGGAGCATCATGCACCATGCCACATCCACTCTTAGCTGTGGCACCATGCCACATCCACTCTTAGCCCTTCCCAGTTCTTCCCCATTATATTTATCACTAAAACTTGGCCCTAACTAGAACATCAGATCCAAAACCCACCTTAACCCCAAACTTCTGGAGAAGTTCAGAAACAAGCCTGAACTTTGGAATTTTGGTTAATGTATGTACAGGGACAAAGTGTAACATGAAAGCCCCAGATTCTTGATCTTTTTGCAGAATTCAAATTGAGATCTCAATCTGGCTCTGAACTTCACAGCTGCTTGGGTTTACGTCAAAATAAATAAAACCATAATAATGCTACTCACAATCATAAAAACAAACGTGATGGTCATGAGTA
This sequence comes from Gopherus evgoodei, assembly GCF_007399415.2. Lineage (NCBI taxonomy): Eukaryota > Metazoa > Chordata > Testudines > Testudinidae > Gopherus > Gopherus evgoodei. The sequence goes on along the minus strand of NC_044326.1, from coordinate 123,925,670 downwards.
GATTAGCTACAGCCACCACATTCTGTCCTGTTGCAATCGCTAGCGCCATAGCAGTGGCCGTGTAGGATACCATCATAAGAGAAAACATCATTATAAAGAAGGAATCTGCTCTTGGCTTCAAACCTTAGGGAGCAGAACAAGAAAGCTGTTGGTATAATTTTGTCAGAGCTTGTACCATAGTCAATGTGTACTATCTTAATATATGTAGTTGGCCCCACTTATTAGAATAAATTTTGTGGGAGGACTGATTCAAGGAAATCTGCCTTCTTTACATCACCACTCCGTACACTTTGGATCACTGGCTGTAAGGCCCGAGGATCGGTGTCCCAAATTCCTCTGCCTTGCCGGTTGGGGAAAGGGAGTTCAGACTCCCATGGGCACAAAGACTAGGGATTTTGTCTAGAAAAGAACTGATGTTTATACAGTATTTGTGGAAGGAGATGGGGGATTGTAATGGACTTTTTCAATGAAATGGAGGGAGAAAAAGCTGTAATATGTCTCAGCCAAGCCAAGATAAAAGAGGAGACTTCCTGATTCACTAAGGGCTCAAGTTATCACCACAGAAAAACTGAACAAGAAGCAGCTAATGCCTCACTCCATACAGCAGTAGATCACACGCAATAAACATCCAAAATTATTTCACCCGTTTCCATTGGGGATGGGACTCCCATGAGTCAGGGGTTGTTGGCAGCTGTAGATTAGGCATTAGTTTCTGAATCGCCCCTGTTTCACAGCCACGTAAACATTCTCTCTGTAGTCTGTATATCCTAATAGTGCCATAATGTCTCGTTTCTTTAAGGGAAAAACACAGACTAGAGCAAGGGATGATTTTTGTTCTGTACTTGCATTCTGTTGACAGTGGTGCTGGAACAATTTGTATAGTGGAGGTGCTGAGAGCCATTGAACTAAGCTGTAAACCTGTATATAATGAAAATCACTTCAAGCCGGGGGTGCGGCAGTACCCCCAGAACCCCTAGTTCCAGCACCTTGGTCTGCTAACATCTTATTATTAATTCTTTATTAAGTTTTGAAACATAATGAAAGTTTCTTGTCTGAATTTCTTGCTCCATTAAATATTTCAGTCTAACCTTCCTGAAATGTGTAGCAGGCATGGTGTTTGAAATTGTATGAATGGTCTAAAATGGATGTCTGTAATTTTAAAATTGTCCTTACTACCAGGGGAAAGAACTGAAAAGAACAGGCTAATATCAGTTCCCAGGACCTTGAGTTTTTATAATCATACTTTTCTTTTACAGGAGGCCAAATGTAATGAAAAGTATTTTGTGCTAGAATGATTAAAAGTCACTAAAAGAAAAGATAATGGCATGGAAACTAGTGAGATGGAACCATCTAGGAATGATGCTTAAACCCCTGTTTCCAATAAAAGTGCAGATGGGCCATATCACAGACTATGACAAGAGTGCTTGAAACTTTGCAAGTGTGCCCAGTCCAGCAAATTGCATAGCAGCACCGATGGCAATCTCATGACATTTCAGTCACCAAGCAAGAGAAATGATGCCACATTGGTACATGGAGTTTAAACAGAGAAAATGATTTTTTTTTAAAGTGGAAGAAGGAAGATTTGACCCAACCTACTCCTGGATACCTGAAATGATTGACAGGCATAAAATGAGTGTACATTGTTGGTTCTGAAGCAATGTTCTTTTTAGTTTTAATACAGCTTGTGAATAGGGCACTTGCCTAACATGAAATAAATTATACAGGTGAAGATGACGCTTGGTAAAGTCCTCATGGGTATTAGATCAGCCATTAGCTTTGAGATGAAGTATACAGACACTCTGTAGTACCCACTGATATATTCATGTCTAGAACACAGAAATACATACAACATATTACAGATTATATCAATTATAAAGCAATCAAATCATTTTCACATATGGACAGGTTTTGATAAGTCATGCATGCAATTCCAGATGGAAAAATAAGACTACATGTGCACATACTGTAATTACACATGCAAATGGCCAATGAGATGTCATTATAATTTTGATAATTACATATGCAAATATACATGCATATTGCTGTACACAAACCTCTGTCTTTAGTGTACATCTTACATCATCAAAATACACTTAACCTACAGAAATATGTAATTCTCTCATTTTGTGACTCATAAAGCCTGTAAAGTTCCAAGTATCCAATTGGTATCAACTCCATATGATTCTGGTAACAGAAGTGAATAGTTCACAAACAACTCACAGTGTGAATAGTATTTATCCAAACTATTAGAATTAATGGACAAAACCATCCAAAGAAATGGTGACTGGTTTGCAAACAACTCATAAACAGGATTTAAAAAAATGTTTGCAGTGAATATTACTTGCAGTGAATAATTTGACCAGTCTGAATAACAAAATTGTCAAATCTAGATGACAGTTTAGTAAGGCAACAAAAAAGACTAGCAGTTGAATAAGCATCGCTAACAATAGGGAATGTTACCCATTACATCAAGCTTTACTTACATAAATATCTTTTTTTCCACAATAAAAAGTTCAATAGCTGAAATACTGCTGAAACACTGGTTGGTGGTCACGAAGAACATTGCTCCAATTCTATGGTAAAGCAAATATTTACACTTATTAAATCAGCTACATAGGTGCTTTATTCAGTTATTTTTAATATAGCTTCAGTAGTTTTTACAATAGACCATGTCTAAACTCTTCCAAAGAACTACTGGCATTCACTAGTATGTGCTTTGCTACTCCACATACTCCATAATTCATACACAAATTGTCTGTCTCTCTCCTTATTTCTCAGTTGAGATTTAAAGGTGTAAACTGTAGGATGGATTTATATAACTAAGATTTCTTTACAAAATATAAATGGACAAAGTATATTTTATTATGCTTTTTTTTGTCTTGTTGACTTACTCAACTAGTTCACAACATTTAATAACTTATCACCAGAGAAGCAAGGCGTCATTAAGTGAGATGTCATTAGCACATGAATCCTGAATAAATGTGTCCTTAAAATAGGCTTGGGAAAATAAGTAGAAAAGTTTTAAACCATCTTCATTCAAACTGCTAAACCACTTTTCTTCATAGTTGTATAATTTTTTAAGTTTCAGTGGGATCTACTAAGCAAGTTAAGGGACTCAGCCCACTCCTGGTTAAGTTAATGGTAAAACTTCCATTAACGTCAACGGAAACAGGTTTGGCCCTAAGACTGAAGCTTTAGCAAATCTTGAGCTAGCTGAGTTCAATGTTTATGACTGGAATATGTAGGTAACATCTGTTGCTTGTCAGAATGAAATGAATGAAAAATGATTTGACTGACTTTACTCAATACTTTGTTTAAATCACCTTCAGACTGAGCACAAATATGAGATCAAAAATTTGAGTCTACAAGGAATTTGAGAAAATTATGAGCAACTGGAGATGCTAAAATGAAAAGCCAAAATTGTCAACTATGGATGCCAAATTTAAGCCCTTGGCATACACACATTCTGAGACACTTTAATAAAAGTAGTCAGATTTTAAGAGGTACTGACTACCAACAGCTCCCACAGTTGCAGATGTTCAATTCTTCTGGTAATTAGGCCACTTTTATTTAGGTACCAAATAGAAATTTAGGCCCCAGTCATATACACATTAAAGTAACCTTTTTAGGTTCACCTCTGTAAAGTTAAGCACGCGTATAAGTGCTTGCAGAATCAGGGCTTTAGTGCTTAACTTCAGGCAACTAAAGTCTGAAAAATTTGGCCCTTGAATTTTACCTCAGGGAAGTCTTTCCAGATACTGTTTGTTTAATTGTTGAAGTGGTTAATGTACAGTTATGCATTTTGAATATTTTGTAAAATTTTCAGGAATCTTTCACTGCAAACTTAGGATCCAGTGCTGCTACCCTTACTTGCTGTGAAGAGTACCTTACTATGCAAGTAGCCCCACTGATTTCACCAGGACTACTTGCACAAGGTAGTAGACAACATGAGTGAAGGTTGCAGAAATGGGTCCTTAGGCCTTGAGTCTGCAATGAGCTTCATGCTGGCGAAGGGATCTAGCCACATAGAGCTCATGGCAGGACCGGCGCTTATTCTGCAATTTATGATTTACAGGTATGCATTTGTTCTAAAGTGGTAGTTATGGTATCTCTCAAAAGACAAGAAAAGTTCATTTTCAGCCTCAAAAGTGTTCATTATCTTATGATGGTAACAGCAAGGTTTTGTCAGCCCCGTTAAGATTCGCTCCCTGAGTTGACTAACCTGTTTTGTACACCGGTAACATCATCTTTTATCCCAAAGAAAATGGCACCTACAACTAGTCCCAGGAAAATTGTAACACATAGCTAAAATAAAATAAAATACATAATTAACAAAGAGAACTACAATCTAAATTTGTATTGTAATGAACATTTTTTTAAAGTTCAAAATTGCAAAAACTACATAAAATATTTAGGTGGTGAATACAGATGGAAAAGAAATGTACTCATGGTACCTAGATAGAGGGTGATAAGAGATGAGAAGATGGAGAAGATCTAGAGCAGCGGTTGGCAACCTTTCAGAAGTGGTGTACCGAGTCTTTCATTTATTCACCTAATTTAAGGTTTTGTGTGCCAGTAATACATTTTAATGTTTTTAGAAGGCCTCTTTCTAGAAGTTTATAATATATAACTATTGAATGTAAAGTAAATAAGGTTTTTAAAAGGTTTAAGAAGCTTCATTTAAAATTAGATTAAAATGAAGAGCCCCCTGGACCGGTGGCCAGGACCCAGGCAGTGTGAGTGGTGCTAAAATCAGCTCGTGTGCCGCTTTGGCCAGGGCCAGCTCCAGGTTTTCTGCCACCCCAAGTGGCCAAAAAAAAACCCGGCAGCACGATCGCGCTGCTCCACTCTTTGGCAGCAATTCAGCAGCTGGTCGTTTTCTCCAAAGAGGACTGAGAGACCCGCTGCCGAATTGCTGCCGAAGACCCGGATGTACCATCCCAATAGCGGCCCGAGTGCTGCCCCTTGGTATTGGCTGCCCCACGCACCTGTTTCTTTAGCTGGTGCCTGGAGCTGGCCCTGCCTTTGGCACATGTGCCATAGGTTGCCTAACCCTCGTCTAGAGCATGCAAAAACTCGCCGTGGGATCCACAAATGCACTTAGATGCCTAAATCCCAGACTATGACTATTTAAGTATTTATGCATAGTGGAGCAATCATTAGGCCAGAAAAGGAGTGGGGCGAATGACTCAGCGATTAGGGAACCTACCCAGGTCCAGTTTCCCTGCCCTAATCACACTTTAATTTTTTATCCACAGTGGAACAGCTTCAGCAAGAGAGATTGAGGGAGCCCACCTCAGAATATTCCATAGCTCAGTATTTAGAGCACCCTTCTGAGAGGTGGGAGACTGCTGTTCAAATCCTTTCTCCCTCTCTGGCAGAGAAGGAGGATTTGAACATGGGTCTCCCACATCTCAAGTGAGTGTTCTAATCAGTGGACTGAAACTTATAAAGTAGCACCATCTCCACTTCCTCCAGTGGCTGTTTCTGGGTGGTGTGAAGCAGGTACCTAACTATTTCCACAAGAAATGCCTTAGATAGCTAAGCTGACTGACTCTAGATAATGGGTGCCCACTTTTGGGTTTCTGTATGGAGCTAGGCCCTTCCCTGCGTCCTGGATTTAGGTGCCTATCTCCCAGAGAGGGGAGGACTCCCGCCTCTGGTCAGTATCTCCCATTGGCTAGTTTAGGCAGCTCTGAACTCACCTAGCATGCTGACTTTTGTGGATTGTCCGTTTGGAGCTGCTGGTACCCTTTTTGCTCTAAAGAAGGGCAGGATTTAAGCCTAAGGGCCAGATTCTTACAGCTTTGCACTAAACAGAACTCTACTCACGCAGTAAATGCTACTCAACATAAGTAGTGTATCAGAATCTGGCTCTGTGTAAATAGAAACATGCAACTTGGAATTTTTTTCAATAGCAAAATTATCAGTGAATCCAGTGATATAATCTGGATGATTAAATCTGTATGTCACAATTTTTTAAGACTAAGTAGAAGTGAAGAAAATCTCAGCAAAAATGATGGTATCAGGCAGTTCAGTCATGGTTAAGCATGAGGGATGCATAAGTCTTAACACTGTAAAGCATTGATACGTGGTACCGTATCATTAAGAACCTGCCGAAAGGACCAAATGTCAGGGATAATTCAGCCACTAAGCCAATTGTAGTGGGGGAAAAAAGGATCATATCAAGACCAATTTGGAGAGGATTAGCAAACGTGGCTTAATGAACTGTGTACCATTTATAGACTGTGTTTGAAATCCATTCCTAATGAGGTTTGGGAGATAGAAAAGATTGTGAGAAAAAAGTCAGAACCATTAATCCTGGAATATTAGAAAGCTTTTGTAAGCATAATTCTTGTCACAAGGTCAAGCTTTTGCAATGCAATTATTTGAGATATCCATACTATCAACATACAGATATAGATACACACACAAAGCCTTTTAACTGGATGGATTCTGAACAGATTTCCCCTTTGCTATTGATTTTATTTTACTCAAGATGTTTTTTTCTTAATCCAGATAATTTATAACAGTGATAGTGGACAACTGTTGTCAAGGGTTCGATCTCCTCTCGTATTACTCAAATAAAATTCAAAAGGGAGTGTTGCTGGATTAAGTACCTCAGGATCAAGCCGATAAATGTTATTTCCTAATTTCTTATTCCCCAGAAGAAATCAGTAACAAATTCTTTATTTAAAGGCAACTTGTCGATTTTAAAAATCCATGAACATTATTATACTGTGCTGAATTTCCAAAAATGCAATGTTAAGAAGGTCATATAGACTCTGCACTATGGAATATGCTTCCCCTTCTTTAAGACATACTACATCCAATCTATGTTTTGCATTACATATATTTTACATAACATATCATGGTCCTCAGGTGCAGCCATTTCAACTTTATGTGAAGTTGCCTATATATTAGGAGACCATGAGACTCTGTCTTTGTCTCAGCTACTAGGACGTAATTATATGTTGAGTTAATTTACTTTCCCTTTGTTAAAAAAAAGAACGCAGTGGGCCGGATCCTGGCGTACAGATGACTTGCATAGTGCACAGATCAGAGGTGAGGATGAGATTCTGAGGATCAACTTCTCAGTGTACTGTGTCGTGGTTGCAGGGAACTACTTGCAGGATAAGGTACTACTTGTTGTGAGTCAGTGTGGTAGAATTGTGTCGTTAATGACATAAGTGTGAGGAGACTCAGGCCCCAAACACTTAAAACATTGGTAATGTAAGTTAATAAATTGTTGCATATCTGTGTCACGCTGATTATTTGGGATCATTTAGCCTAGTATTTTAAGGCACAGATTTTCAGATACTGACCCCTATTTTAGTTGCAAATTTTAGGCCCAATAATTTGCAGGTGCAAAATTGTGCCTAGCCCATCTTCAGATATAAATGGTCTCTAAATCAAATTGAACTTACAACTGTTATATTAACTATGATTACCTGAGCTACGGAGGCTTGAGGGTTGCCTATCAAGTTTTTAAATGTGCGTTTCGACACCCACTTGAGCTGATGAAAGAAGGAAGTGGTATACGTAATTTGTCTGAAAATTGTCTTCACTTTCTTTTTATTCTCCAAAGAAATGTTCTGTAATACTGCTTTTGTTTCTCTGTAGTAGGTGGAACTGGAATAGTGCTCTGCTAACGTCTCTGCCAAAGTCTTATCACGGTTGATGTGTTCTTCAATGTTATCTTCAGGTTAAAGAGAAAAAATATTTGGTTACTTTTATTGAATTCACAGAAAAAAGTAATTCTCCAGCAATCAAGCCCACAGTGTTATGCTAGAGTTTTGGTTACTAAGCAATGAGATAACTAAATAGGCCATTATAATTTATAAATTAACACATTCCACTCAGTCTAGAAATATGAGATACAAAATACTGGGCACCTCCAGTGCCAGAGAGAATCTGTCCCTGTGTTGTCGACCAGACAATACAATTTACGGCTGTATCTGCCTGTTCACCAGAATCGGTTAATCTATATCAGTTTGAAAGCATTGCATTAATTTTGGTTTCTCAAATCCACCAAGTGTGAAAGACTCAATAAATAAATAAATAAATCTTCTAAATAATTCATGATTAGAATGATAAAACACAAGAATTGCATGGGCGGAGGGGGGGATTTCTCCAGATCTTATAGGCCAAAGTTAGCCATTAAAGATTTTATATTTTATCTACAATGTGCAGCAGAATTGGTACTTTAATAATGGTTTAAACAAACCATTATTAAATCAGTTACACCTGGCCAATGGTGAATTCATTTTTATATTATAGTGCAGAAATGTCACTAATGTGCTATCACTCAGATTTATTTATGGGTATTGAAAACACCCCAGCTTTTATTATTTTTGCGCTTTTTTGTTTTTTGTTTTGTGATTAATTCCATTCTGGATTGTTACAATATAGGTCTTTGGTGTCGGGGGACTCGCCTTCCTCATCTGGAGCTTGATCCTGCACTCATTGGAGTCAATGGTAAAGCTCCAGTTGAATTCAATGAAGCAGAATCAGGCACTTGTTTGTTATAGTCTCTGAAAATTACAATATTCATTTTTTAGTTTAGGGCAAAAAAAACCACTAGCAATTACTTTAATTCAACAGAAAGCAAAGGAGAGTCCCTGAGGAACTCTTCCAATACTGTGTAGGGATCATTCTGCAACCTTGATTGAGTCTCTTCATTCTTTAGCGATATGTTTTCCTCTTACAGCATGTGTGCATATAGGGCCTGATCCAAAACCTATTGAACTCCATGAGAGTCTTTCCCTTGATGTCACTTTTGGATCAGGCTGTCAAAAGGGAAAATGGACTCCCTGCAAATGAGAAATTTTACTCTCAGTAACAAAGATTTACCACATGGAATGAAGGGTCTCACAGCCAATCATTCCTTAAATAACCTTTTCCTCACAAAAGTTAGGGGTTGTCTGCGCACAAAAGCTGTACTGCTTTAATCACAGTGGCATAGTTAAGTGGTACAGTGCCCTAGAGCGTGGATGCAGTTATATTGGTATAAAAGTACTTACACCCATATACAGTTTGTTCATCTTTACATACAGGAATAAACTATGCTACTATAAGTAATCTTTATACTAGAGTAACCGCATCCACACTAAGAGTTGTACCAATATAGTTATTTCATTTTTTAAAATCACATCCCTAACTAAAATAGTTTATAGCTGTACAGAGTCTGTGTGTAGAGCGGGCCATGCACTGTATAATTTTGTTGTGTTTAAAAAGAATCAATCCTTACATGGGGTTGTAGTAGAACAATCTATAGTAGTGTTAATGTGATTACAATAACCACCTATGGTCCAGTCCTGGAAGAAAGTGATACTAATGATTGATTACCTCAGCTGAATTTATGAGCAACAAACTACCATTGCAGAAATGGAAAAACAAAATCAGTCCAATAACGTGACAAATATTGTATGCATTAAGTACACGTGCAAAGCATATAGTTACAAAGTTTTACAATTTTGGTTTTTGGCACTACTGTATCACAACAGGGCACTGGATCTGGTTTTCATGAAAGACAATGAGAGTTTTGCTATTGAAGTCATTGGCAGAGCAGTCCTTACTGTTTGAGGAAAGAGTCAGAGTGGTTAAATCCAAAACACATTTTGTCACCCTGCAAATCAGCTTCTTACTGTATGAAGAACTTCAGTTTTATACCTAGATCAACATCAGCCTTGCTTGATGCCACAGCAGTTGAGTCTCCATTAATGACATCCAGAAAAAAATCAGCAGGATTGTTGTATGGCTCACATTCATAACCTGCAGAGAAACAATGTTAGTTCTCTAAAGCAAGTCATTCTACACATTGTAACATGTATGGAAAAGCATTTGAGGTAATATACCATAGGCCAGACTATGATACCCTTACTTATGGTGAGTACTATCTTACACCACAATGGAAAGCTGTAAGAATTCAAAATATCCAAAGGTGTCAACTAACAAATAAGCCCTTCCAAATCTAACTGCATGTCTGTTGTTGCTAATTCTAATTTGACCTATCAGCTGGTACTAATAGACTTATTGATAAGACATTTTTCTGCTTCTCCTTATGGCAGGTTTAATCATTTGGATTTACTGAACCCACATATCTATGGGTAAAGTGCTTAAGAGTTTTACTGAATTGGGGCGTTAGTGTACAATTCATATAACAAAACTAAATACTATGATATAACATGCATTACTTTTTACTTTTAAAGTAATTACTAATAAGCACAGAAGGTAACAGTTAAGGTTTAGCCTTCATCCTCAACTCTGCATTTTTCGATTTGTGAGTGATTGGTTTTTCAACTTTGCATTAATGTTACTGTTATATTAAAAAAAATCATGTTTTGGTATAGGAAACAATAAGGCACATTAACCATTGAATCCCATGATTCAAGAGTCATTTTTACTGAGTCACTTTTCAAAACAACTGCATTTTGAGCAAGTTCCTTTCCGTGTCCACTTTTGTGACTGAAGCTCCAGAAGAAAGCTCACCAATAGATTTGAAGTATTCAATGGCATTCTGAGCAGGGCCATGGTACAGCATTCTTCCTGCAGCCAGTAATGTCAGGTTGTCAAACAATCTGAATATGGAGTACCGGGGCTGATGGATGGAAAATATTATTGTTTTCCCCTGCTTTGACATCCTGAATGTAAAGTGGAAAATAATAGAGGTATCAAATGTCTGTGCTCTGTGTGGAGTTTTCTTCTTTCAAATTCCTTCCAATACAAATCAGTAAATAAACACAGTTCAACCTGTTGTTCAAGAATCCAGTGCAAGGTACAAAAAGGAATAAAATAAGCCCAGCAATATAGTAACTACACGTTAACCATTCTAACCACATTTTAACAGCAGATCTATGGAGTGCATTTCTGTCAAAGCTGGTTCTTTCCCAGTGATTCCATTGCAGTCACCTTTTCAGGAGCAGCAAGACAGCATTGGCAGTGCTGGCATCTAATCCAGTAGTTGGTTCATCTAAGAACAAGACTGCAGGGTCAGTAATGAGTTCCATTCCAATATTGGTCCGTTTTCTCTCTCCCCCAGAAACCCCACGAATGAACTGGGTGCCAACCTAGTGCAAAACAAGCAGCTTGTGTCATTTTGTCTGACTTCAAAGTATTCAAGAAAGAACATTCAATGCCTTTAACAGCACATTAACTTCTGGGAAAGTTCTGGGTGATTATATTATGACTATGGATTCAATGATTGACATTGTGTAAGGCAATAGAGCAACTCTGAAAGTTGCAGAAAGAAGCCCCTCCCCACCCCCCTTTAAAAGTTTTCACCCTGAAATCTACGTTTCTTCATGACACTTGGGTCACCTGCTTTCCTCCTTCTGGTAACCACTGTCCTGTGTCTGATAGTTTAAGGATAGGCACAGAAGTAACAAGCCTTTATCTTCATTGATACTATGAGAACAGGCAGCTGTGCTGGAGTTTATCAGGTCTTCTGGTATTGGAATAAGCCACTAAATCAAAAACACCCCTGCTAAAGTGGAGCTATTTTATCATCTAAAATTATTTAATATTTGCCATTAATTGAGCACCATAATATGACAGTTTACCTTGGAATCTGCCACTTTAGTCAAACCCAGTTCCTTGATGATCTGGTCAATTCGTTCCTTCTTTTCCCTTTCCTTCACAGATGTGGGTAGCCGAAGTGCTGCTGAAAACTGGAAATTTTCTCTCACTGTCAGGGTTCCCATCACCACATCATCCTAAGTAAACAAAATTACATATTTAATGTTCATTCTTCATGTTTCCTTTTCTGGGACTTGCACATGCATCTGATGTGCATACTTTACATGCAGAATGCATTTGTATGGCAGTGACAGCTGCTAGAATCCAATAGGCTGGATCTTCAAAACCTGAACATCCCATCAGATATTTGCTTTCAATACTAGTCACTGCATGTTTGTGCAATTTATGGCAACAAGGGGCTATCCTACATGTATCAAATAGAAGAAAAATCAACGCATGTATATACACTGTCCAAATGTCTCCCTGCCCAGATTGTTTTGCAGAGCAGTTAAACAACGGCAACACAGTGAAAAATTCAAACATAGATTTTTTCCTTAATATAGTTGAAAATTGTCAACAAAATGATTCTGGATTTGGTCCTGTCCAGATGCTGAGCATCACCTCTGGGAAATAGTGCCCTCAACTCCTACTGTCTTTAATGGAGGCTGAGAGTGCTCAGCACCCTGCAGAATCAGTATCTGGAAAGAGTTCTTTCTACAGATGTGAATAAAATCTTTCTTCAAATATCTGAGGATATGGTAACTGCAGATCACAGCTAAGCAAAAACTAACAAGTGCAGAAAGGTTGTGAGAACAGCTCCATAGAGTGCTGTGAAACTGCTGATTTAAACTGAATCCTCTCTTGAGATTACCAGAGCAGAGGGTAGGCAACATGGCCAGGAGGAATGAGTCTAGTGTAGAGAGTGAGGAAGCACTGAGTTTGAATGCACCAGGGCTAGATTAGTGAGCACTGTAACCCCAATGCAATTATCCCATGTTTACTTTAAGTACACGAGTAGTTTCATGAGAATGAACACACACTTTATTTTTTAAGCATGTGACTGTTTAAGTGTTTTGCTGGATCAGGGTCACAGTATTCAGCACTTTGTGGGATTTAGCAACTCCTGTTGACTAAATGGTCTCATGCAAGTTCCTTGATCTTCCTGTCTTAGTTTACCTCTCTGTGAAATGGGTATAATAATACTTATTTATTAGGTATTGTATAGACAGCATTTTGAACATGTAGGGGCTAAGGGTGATTGACAAAGCAAATGCAAAGTGGAGCTCTGTGTGGATACATTCAGTCCTACTACCTCCCTTGGATCAGTACTTAACTAAATACATGCATTGTAGGAGCCCATTACATGATCCATCATTGTTCCTTGATATTCTTGTCTGGGTTCAGGTGGCCCTGACAACTGATGCAACTCCCATCTGCATTCTCTCTCTTGGATCTGAATCAGCAGCTTAAAGGAAAACACCATGCAGGCAGCCAGGAACCAAGAAAGTGCCAAATCACTACTGATGGAGTAGGGAAACCTGGTGCCAAATACATTTTGAATTTGAAAAAGAAAAGGAGATGGTGGGAAGGAAGAAATATATTACATGTGAAGAGAACACCTGTGTGTGTGAGTGAGAGAGAGAGAGAGAGAGAGAGAGAGAGAGACAGTGGATAGAGAAAGCAAAAGACAGAATTTAGAGCTTCTCACTTTATAAGATCAGAACAACTTAAAACTGATAGTTCAAGTGAAGAATCATGTCAGTTAATGATGTGACATCTATGAAAACCAGAATGGCACCCTTAGGACAGGATACAGAAAATTAAAAAGGATAAAAGGGACTGATTCACTGTGATCCACAATCAAGCATTCAGTTCCTTCAGCTGTACACCTGTCAAGAGACCACTGCTATTTAGGAAGCATTATCAGCTATGATGAGGTACATTGTCTAGCAAGGTCTCTAGACATTTGAGCTGCTGTTGCCCAGGTACAGCAAAGACCAAGCCACTGTTTTCTCTGTCAGAGCTGCGGAGATTTGGAATAAGACTGTGAAGGGGTAAAGGGAGCTGAGGAGCAGATGCAGCCGAGCTTGTCAGTCTAGCAGCCTCAGCTGCTGTGTATAAAAGGAGGACAAAGAGGATAGTATGGGGAGTGGGGAAGATGGTTTTTCTTGATTTCTTCTGAGATAAGTAAGGGAGGAAATTTATCTAGGCTTTGTTTATGCTTATAAAGGGAATGTCTTTTTATCTGATGTTTGATCATACAAAAGTTTAGACAGCTCTCTACTAACTTTGTTTTGAGAGAGTATGGATCAGCGATGGGCTGACCATATTTTAACAGGGGTCTCCCTCAAAATTTCTCTCCCTTAGCCTCTAATTAACCATAAATATTGCACTGAAGATAGGCAAGAGATAGGGGGAAATCCATTCATTTGTTTTCCCACTGAAGCAAAAACAGTTTCTCATACCTAAGAAAGGAGGTGTCATCTCTGGCCAAACAAGGTTATGAGCTGTACATTTGTGGAAAACTTTAACTTTGAAAAATGTATTGACCATAGTGGTAGTGGAGAGCTGTGTCCAACCTTTTGAGCATAAAGTGGAGGCATGGAGTGATGACCTTGCAGAGGAGGCTGAGGGAACAATTTTTGAAAATACCAATCCACCTAGAGAAATCTAGTCTGTTGTAAAAGGGAGGAGGGAATGCGCTGGTGACATTTTTATGAACCCCATGGATAAAATCAACTCTGGTTAGGATCCAGAAAGGGTGGGGAAATCATCCCAAACTTCCTTTACATTTGGTGGTAGAATTTTAATATAAGGCTCACAAGAGTGGCCCCAAAGAATCTCTCCAGCACATTGGTGGGCTGCCATGCCCTCCCTATTCTTGTGGAAAAGCAGCCAGATAGCAGAGTGATAACAGTTGTAAAATTGAATATTCTTTTACCAGGCTTAAACATTTCCTGTAGTGTTTCTCAAGACTCATCCCCACCCAATTGATAGGGAAGGGAAATGCCTGTAGTTTAGGATGTGTTTTTCTGACCTTCTTGTAGCCTCAGGTCTCTGCATGAGTTAGAATTCTGACCCGTTTCAGAGAGCAGTCTTAAAGAAAGGTCAACTCAGAATATAGACAGACTTGTCAAACCATCGAAATGTGAGGAGTAGTTGCATGCTATAATAGAAAATAAATTATAATATAGGGCCAGATAACCCACTCACAGCTATACCCACAGGACAAGATGGGGGGAGGGGGAAAACTCAGTGAGGTTCACATTGCAGAGTTTTTCTGGAGACAGTCCCCTATAGTAGTAGGGGCTGTGGATTTGAGAGGCTGTGCCTCCTTCCACTTCTGTAGATCCAAAGGATCCATAGGGAATGGAGCCTCTTTCCATATGGAAACAGATGATGTCCTACAGGGATGATTGCTGTTCCAGTGGCCTTGCTTGTCCTTGCAAACTGTACACCAATAGGAACTGTGCTACTATTGGCGGGGTCTCCTTGCAGATGCCCAGTAGCAGTCAGACATACTACAGTTCCAAGCTGTTTAAACTTCTCTCTGGGTTTCAGGTACTCTGCAGTGAAAGGTGCTGTGGAGGGGTCAGCTCCACTGCTCCAGCCCCTCTTGACCTCTATATTCAGTGGAGCTCTATGAGCAGAGCAATGGTGCTGTGGAAGCAACATTCTGTAATGGGCTTCTTCTGTATGGGTGGGGGAAGAGCCACATGTGGAAGGCCCCCACTGCCTGCAGAAGCTCAGGGAATAATCCTGGAAATGGAAATCAGTTTATCCCATTGACATTTTAAACTATAATGTGTCATGTTTCTAAATTATATCCTGGGTCAGTTTTGACAAGTCAGCTGCTGCAGTTACCTCATATTGGACAATTCTGGTGCATTTTGGCCGAGAAGATGTCAAAATGACAAAGGCAGATGCAGTCACTGCAGACTGACTTACCTGTACCACATATCCAGAGATACATTTAAAGTTGGCAGGCTGAGGAGCTCCGTTTATCAAAACATCTCCAGACAGCCCATGAGGATCTTTCCTTGCAGCTAAGATATCCAATAGCCTAGAAGAAGAAAAGTCCATCACTTTATAGAGCTCTGAAGTGTACATTTTCAGCAAGCTGTAGGAGTTGGGGCCAGTGAAAGGCAAATCTGGCAGACAAATACAGTTAACAGTATATAGTCAGCAGTGCACAAGCTTTCCCATATTGAAAATTTGCAACTTACTATAGTTCATTTTTTTTAAAAAGCCCCTCAAAGAACAAAATTGTCTTTTTTTCAGTAAAATAAGCCTCCTGCTGTACTGCAGATTGATGTATAAGGGGAGCAGGACACTATTTACTAAAAAAAATTAATTAATATTAATAAATTAGTAAAACTGGTTCTTTTTTTTTCTTTTTTCTTTTTTGTTACTTTTAAATAAAATTTCCACTTGGGGTCAAATTCTGCTCTGAAATCCATAGATTTATTTCAGATTTACTCTGGTGGAATTAAGATTGAAATCTTGCCCTGGGAGTGTTGTTCATAAATATTTTATATATATATATATATAGGTGCATTTTCTTGTTGGTATGATTCCCCTTGGTGAGGAACATAGATAAAGTAAAACAGGTGCTTTCACTGCTTCAACACTTACGAAGATTTGCCACTGCCAGTGGGTCCCAGAATTGCATTCAGTCCTGGTCTCATAACCCCACTGTAAGACAAAACCAAGAGGTTTCTCATTCATTGTTTCATTTACGGGTTAGTTCTATTAATTTTCAGAAATGTATTATGCATCAAATCCTTTTGAGGCTTATGAAGCTAGTTGGTTACATAAAATAATGACTTGACTCCTGTTTAGTTTACATTGCTAACTTAAAATAAAAAGAAATATCCAATATTGTTAACTAAAAAGTATAACACAGGAACTATAATTATCAAACAATGGCAAGACATATGTTGATGTATAGCACAAACATACTCTAGAATACATGCAGTCATAGCAAGCATGGTTCTCTGGCCATCCCTCGGTAAGAGAGGCATCTGTCATGTAGGAAAGGCATCTATATTTAAAGAAATACTTGGAAACCTGACAATGACTCTACATCAGATGCAAAGAACTATCTCACACTCAGCAGCCAGCAGGAAATGGTATTAAGTACGTATTTGGGTTACCAGTCATTTTGTTTGGAGACAACTCTTTCAATAAAACACAGTAGGGAGCTATTTACACTATGTAGTTTCCTAGATAGCGATCAACACTTCCCTTCCCTTGGTCATTGTTACAGATGAAAAATTTAGTAGTAAGGGACAAAGTCTCACAGCTGGCCCCCATATTGCACATGCAGACAAGCATTGTGCACTTAAGTACAGGTTGCATGTGCAAATGCATGTCTGTGTGTGTAAATGCAGGCTTTGTTCACTGAGGTGAGAGTTTGACCATGGAACTGGACAATGAGTTGCAAAAACAACCATTTATATATACAGTATAGGTAGTTACTTTTGAAAGGCAGCACTGAACTCACAGATAGGAGTACAAAGAAAGCAAAACTAGCTGATTGAGTGGTAAGTAATGGAAACTTGGTAACTCACTTGTAGTCCGAGAAGCAGCTCCAATCTGAATCAGACCAGAGGCCTGGCAGAGAGGATCTGAAAGTATCTATCTGATCTGAGATTTGGAATGGGCAAAAAATATCCTTGTAACTAAGAAGTCAAGCCCAAACCACTACTACTCAGTAACTTTAACTATGCTGTAGTCCACTCCTTTCCCATGCTCCTCCATCTGTGTTTTGTCTAATGTAGTTTGTCAGATCTTCAGACAGAAAACTGTTGGTTTTTTTTTTACAGGTCTGCAAAGTGCCTACCACATGGAGGTTGCTACAATAACAAACAAAAGTTAATAATAAACAATTTATCAGTGGTTTAGTTTCAAATCAGAGAGTGCTGGAATCTTATGAGCTCTTCACATAAAATTCTGGGTGCATAGAAACTGGAGAGAGAAAATAGGCCCCTTCCAGTTTTGGATATGACCTGAAAGGAGAACTGCAGGGATGGCCTTGGATAAAGGAAATTTGAGAAGATTTAGCCTCTCTCAGTCTCAGCACAAGGTGTCATAAACAGATAAGTAAGAGTTAATATAACAGAAGTGCTTCATATCTCTTTGCGTGGAAAGGGTTAACAAGAACAGTGAGCCTGGCTGTCACTTGACCAGAGGACCAATCAGAGGACAGGATACTTTCAAATCTTGAGGGAGGGAAGTTTGTGTGTGCTGTTAGTTTTTGGTTGCTGTTCTCTCTGGGTTCTGAGAGGGACCAGATGTGCAACCAGGTTTCTCTCCAATCTCTCCAATACAGGCTCTTATAAGTTCAGACTAGTGAGTACTAGGTAGATAAAGCGAGTTAGGCTTATGGTTGTTTTCTTTATTTGCAAATGTGCATTTGGCTGGAAGGAGTTCAAATGTGCATTTGGCTGAAAGGAGTTCAAATTGGTATTTTGCTGAAAAGATTTTAATTTGTACCTGTATACTTAGGCTCGGAGAGTATTCCCAGTGTCTATAGCTGAAAGACCCTGTACCTATTACATTTTAAATTTACAAAGAATTTTTACTGTTTTTCTCTCTTTAATTAGAAGTTTCTTGTTTTTTTATTCTGGTGAGACCCCAGGGGACTGGGTCTGAATTCACTAGGGAATTGGTGGGGAGAAAGGAGGGAAGGGGGAGAGAGAGGCTAAATTCTCTCTGTGTTACGATTACTGTCTCTCTCAGGGAGAATCTGGGAGGGGAAGAGAGAAGGAGGAGGGAAGGTGCATTTTCCTCTCTGTTTCAGGATTCAAGGAGTTTGAATCACAGTGATCTTCCAGGGTAACCCAGGGAGGGAAAGGCTGGGAGAGGCAACGGTGAGGGAAAGGGTTTACTTTCCTTGTGTTAAGATCCAGAGGGTCTGGGTCTTGGGGGTCCTCGGGCAAGGTTTTGTGGGGACCAGAGTGTACCAGGCACTAGAATTCCTGGTTGGTGGCAGTGCTACAAGTATTAAGCTGGTAATTGAGCTTAGAGGAATTCATGCTGGTACCCCATCTTTTGGATGCTAAGGTTCAGAGTGGGGAATTGTACCATGACACAAGGATTTAATTATTAATTAATTAATTAACCAGAATGTAGGAGTAGTGTATTCTCACTGGTGAGGGGCGAATCTTTGATGTCTGCAAGTCGCCTGGAATAAAACTTCCCTTGGGTAGGCTTCTCATATATACCCAAATAGATTTTTGACCAGGCAAGAAACTCCACTCTGGGATGTATACGACTGACATATATGAATATTATTGGTTAATAATGTCTGAAGTAGCACCAGGCAGGTAGAGGGCTCCCTCACAATCAGTATTTCCCTTTGCAATTATTAATTAATTGTGAGTCAACACTTTCCACACCAGGGCAATGCCTGATTGCTATTTCTTGCCTCATGTCATTGGATTCTGGTTACTTCCCTCTGTCTGCGATCCATTATAATTATTATTTTTCATAAGGCACTGCTTTCCCCCCATTTCTATCAAAAATGTCCAGGTGTTCTGCTTAAACAGTTAAAGTACAGTAATTAGATAATGAAATTACATTATAACAGTCAACAAAAATAGTGAAAGAGCAAGTAAAGGGCAGCAGGGAGTTGTACACAGGGACCAGCAGGAATTAAAATAGAAAACAACTCTGAAATGTTTTCAGTCAAGCTTATAATTGGGCAGAGATGGGCTGAGGGGATTGTCCAAAGGAAGCAGGTTCCACACTTTAAAAGCCACCCAGGAAACAGATCATATCCAATCAAATTTCTTCTGTAACAACAGAGAACTTAAATGGAAAGAGCCATCACCTTCAGCCCAGGAACAGTAAAAGCTGTTAATAATTAATAAAGATTTCTAAATACTTTTTATCTGGGCATCATTCACTTATCACTAGCAATTTTATGATTCAATTTTATTATTCAAAAAACTTGCAAACTTCCAAACACAACACGCAACCTCACAATGTAAGAAATCATCATCACGTGATTCCTCTTAAACATCCATGTTTGGCAAACCTTCCAAGGTCTTTAGAATGCACCATGGGAATCACATTAAAGTAACTGTGGTCTAACTGTGAATAATTAATACAAAGACCCACCAATCATGTGAGGAAATCTGTGTGAGCTGACTCTATCTGCCGTGGGAAATGTCAAAGATATTTAATATTGTCTTTCCAGCTAACTGTTGGATAAAACGTTAATTCCAAGAACCACAGAGCAATGTCAGGTTAAAATTAAAGTGAGTATAAAGTTAAAAGACAAGAGATTTTTGAGTCATTACTAAAGATGTCCATTATAAATAAGAGCCGGCTGACTGTTGCTACTGAACATGAGAAGGATCTTGCGGTCTTTATTCAGGCAAGTCTGCCATTGATGTCAGTAGGAGCTTTGACTGAGAAAGGAATACAAGGGCTGGACTAATTGTGTTAAGTATAAGGGTCCCTGCACCTACTAAATTTATCATTAGTAGGAATGGTATTAAAATTGAGTTTTTTGAGAAACTGACACACATGAGCAATCAGGTTATAAACTGTGACCATCAGAGGCCTGGTCCACACGACGCGTTTAATTTAACAGCGTTAAACCGATTTAACCCTGCACCTGTCCACACAACGAGGCCCTTTATATCGATATAAAGGGCTCTTTAAACCGATTTCTGTATTCCTCCCCGATGAGAGGAGTAGTGCCGAAATCAGTATTGCCATGTCGGATTAGGGTTAGTGTGGCTGCAAATCGATGGTATTGGCTTCCGGGCCACAGTGCACCCCATAGTGCACCATTGTGACCTCTCTGGAAAGCAATCTGAACTCGGATGCACTGGCCAGGTAGACAGGAAAACTTTTGATTTTAATTTCCTGTTTGCCCAGCGTGGAGCTCTGATGAGCACAAGTGGCAATGCAGTTCCAAATCCAAAAAGAACTCCAGCATGGACCGCAGGGGAGATACTGGATCTGATCGCTGTATGGGGAGACAAATCTGTTCTATCAGAGCTCCGTTACAGAAGACGACATGACAAAGCATTTGAAAAAAATCTCCTGGCTATAGTAGACAGAAGCCACAGCAGGGACTCAACACAGTGCTGTGTGACAAGCGTAACAGAAACCCAAAGAATCAAATGGATGCTCATGGAGGGAGGGAGGGGGGACTGAGGACTCGAGCTATCCCGCAGTTCCTGCAGTCTCCGAAAAGCATTTGCATTCTTGGCTGAGCTCCCAATGCCTGAAGAGTCAAAAACATTGGCACGAGTGGTTCAGGGAATATGTTGCCAATTTATCCCCCCATCCCCCCCTCAAAGAAAAGGGAAAAAAATCATTTCTCACCTCTTTTCAATGTCACCCTATGTCTATTGCATGCTGCTGGTAGACGGGATTCTGCAGCACTGAACACCAGCATCCCCTTCCCGCTGGCAGATGGTGCAATATGACTGCTATCCATTGTCATCATCAGCCCGTGAGTGCTCCTGGCTGGCCTCAGTGAGGTCGGCCGGGCGCGCCTGGGTAAAAATGGTAATGACTCCCAGTCATTCCTGGCAGATGGTATAGAATGACTGGTAACCGTCTTCATCATAGCAACTGGAGGCTGAGCTCCACCAGCCCCCCCCCCCCCCCCCATGTCTAAAGAAAAGATTCTGTACTGCCTAGACTATCATAGCAGCGGGAGGCTGGGCTCCTCTCCCCCACCACCCTTTAATGTCCTGCCTGGACTATCATAACAGCTGGAGGCTTCCTCCTCCTCATTTTATCTCACTAAAAAGTCAGTGTTTCTTATTCCTGCATTCTTTATTACTTCATCACACAAATGGGGGGACCTTGCCATGGTAGCCCAGGAGGGTTGGAGGTGGAGGAAAGCAACGGGTGGGGTTGTTGCAGGGGCACCCCCTAGAATGGCATGCAGCTCATCAATTCTGCAGGATCTCTGGGGCTCTGACATGGAGCGGCTGTGCTCTCTGGTTCTCTAGTACACTTACCCCATATTCTAGGCAGGACTGACTCTATTTTTAGACAAAACATAAAGAAGGGAATGACCCGGGGAATCATTCCCATTTTTGTCCATGTGCCCCCGGCCGACTTCAGCGAGGCCAGACAGCTCATGACAGCTGCAGATGGTACAGAACAACTGATAACCATCATCTCATTGCCAATTAACAAGGGCATGGCAGACGGTGCAACAGGGATGGTAACTGTCTCTGCTACCTTGCAAAGGCAAATGAATGCTGCTGTGTAGCACTGCAGTACAGCCTCTGTCAGCAACATCCAGTACACATACGGTGACAGTGACAAAAGGCAAAACAGGCTCCATGGTTGCCATGCTATAGCGTCTGCCAGGACAATCCAGGGAAAAAGGGCGCGAAATGATTGCCTACCGTTACTTTCAGGGAGGAAGGATTGAGTGATGACATTAACCTAGAATCACTCGCGACACTGTTTTTGCTCCATCATTCATTGGGATCCCAGAATTCCAATGGGCGGGGGAGACTGCGGGAACTATGGGATAGCTACCCACAGTGCAACGCTCCAGAAATCGACGCTAGCCTCGGTACATGGACGTGCACTGCCGAATTAATGTGCTTAGTGTGGCTGCGTGCACTCGACTTTATACAATCTGTTTTACAAAACCGGTTTCTGTAAAATCGGAATAATCCTGTAGTGTAGACATACCCAGAGTCTTTAGCATTGCTACCAGAGATGTCCATTATAGACATAGGAACCAGCTGCCATGTTTGGCTCTGGATCTAAACTTCCTCAACGGTCAGAGGTGTTTGAATCGATTGAAGTTTTCCAGTAGGCCCAACTCTAATTTACATTACTCTATATTATAAATAACAAAGGGTAATTTATACGTTGTGTGAAACGTCTTTTATTTCTTTTATCAATCTTTTCTCTGCCCATGGTTGTTACAATAATAAGATATCACAGCTACATTGTAAAGGCATTAGTATATCGTGATAGTTCTGGGTAGTCATGAGGGATTTGTTTATTTGATTTTCTATCTCCTTTCTTATAGGCAACATGGCAGAAGTAGTTCTTTAGGAGAGAGGGATTTTTGTGTGTTTCAATTTAGATATATCAGACTGAATCTCTGTGTACTATCCCTCACCCCTTTCCCAGACACATTGTATTTGTGGGGTTTTTTTCTTTGTTGTTTTTGTCAATCAGAAGTTATGGTCACCTAAGCTAAGAATTTTTTATTTTATTTTATTTATTGTATTTTGTTTGTGGGAACACAACATACACTTGGTCTAGATTCTAAAGGACATATGCTCCTCTCACAGTATTCTGTTTAAATCAAATGAGTTGCACTGGAGTAGGACTCTTGTAAGAGTATAAGGATTTAAAATTTCACATTTGGTGGATATATTCACTGTATGCAGCATGGAAAGCTTGGTGTATTAAGAAATAATATACGGGCAAAGAGCAGGACAGATAAAGGTCCAACCTTTCATGCATTCTGGAAGCTGAAATTAGAGAACTGACTACAATTACATCATGGAATGGCAGGTTATACAACTAACTTTCATGACATGCAGTTCAGACTTATCTAACTGGAAACTGGCCAACATTGTACAAGGGATCCTTAACAACAAGAGCGGTATCATGCAATTACTAAGCAATAACTGTAATAGAAAACAGCGCAATAAACTTGTGGGCACCCAAACTCTCACACACATTGTTCTAGTTACAGAATAATACTTTTTGCTACTTTTAAAATCTTGAGTCTTAACTCAAAGCTAGAGACAGGGTTTTTAAAAATACCTTAATTTATGCTCCTACATTCACATCTAGGCAGTTGAGAAAATGACCTGATTTTCAAGAGAGCTGAACACACTGCAGCTTCTGTTCACATCAATGAGAATTCAAAGATGCAAGCACTTTTGGAAATCAGGTTACCTTTTTATGTGCCTAAATATGGATTTGGGAGCCTACTTTGAGTGCTTGTTCTTTTTTTTAACCAATTTCTGTACATTATTATTACACGGGTATTCATGGCTCAGTGACTTATCTGAACCTAACAGTCAAGAAAGGAAATCAAATGAACATGTACTCTATAACAGAGAAGTTTAAATACGTACTTGATATCTTTCAAAATTTCTTTATCGGTCGTTTTTCGACAACATATGAAGCCACTTTTCACCTCTACTCTGTAGCAGATGTTGTGAAAGGTCACAGTGGTTCCTCTGCTGACTGATGGGTCTTGAGAGGATTCTTTTCTGCTGGGGAGGCCGTTTGTACTTGACATTTGAATACTGATGTCTGACTGGTTGTCTGTCATTTTGGTAAGATTCCACTTCTGTAAACATAAACATTAACAAAGGTATCATAGATAGAGGAGAGACGAAAGACCACCCTAGAAGTAATGCAACCAACTTAGTTTATACTGTATGTACCCTCCAATAAACGTGGGCATTATACTCAGAGTGAACCCCACTCAACACTTTTCCTTCCTTGGTAATCCTTCCTAACTTTTCTTCCGTGTGCTGGATTATAAAATGGGAAAGCCCACATATAGATGACATCTCAAACACTACATTAAAAGAACATTATGCACACTCAGCAGTAAGGAAATGTAAGGATTACGGTTGCTGTGTAACTTTAATTCTGTCCCTTTTAATGACATGATTGCATACTATTCTTTCCCACTAAACCCCTGCCTTATTCTGTGCACATGATGAATGGGGCTCACTGAATGAATAGTTATTCTCTATTTCTTTTTATACTCGTTGTTTAAGGCATGACTTTCAAACCCTCCTCTGAATATAGAACTATTAATTATAATTTCCTCATGAGCTGTTGTATGGTACTCTCATCATAGTATCTTAGTGCTTAAGAGTCATCAATGATTTTTTCTTCACCATACCCTTCTGAGAAGAGGTGGTATTAGCTCCCTTTTATACATGGGGAACTAAGGCACAGAGATTAAAGGCAAATTTGTCAAAACAGTTAACTAAGTTTGGGTGTCCATATTGAGAAGTCTAGGACCTGAGTTTTCAGCGTAGTGAACATTTTACAGCACTTTATATGTTCAGAGCACAGGCCCCATTGACTTCAGTTATAGCTGTGAGTACCCAGCACTTCTGCAAAGCAGACCCCAAGAACTTCAGATCAGGTATGCAGAAAATGAGGGACACACAGCAGCCTCCTGTGAAAAATCCAGTTTATAAGACTTGTCCAGCTTTACATAAGGAACTGTGGCAGAGGCAGGGATAAAATCTAGTTATCCAGGCCAGGGTGCTGGAACAATTTTTATAATGGGGGTGCTGATCATGGAAACAATGGATATCATGTATTTGGTGTTTGTTATTACTACGTCAAGCCAGAGGGTGAGGTAACACCCCTAGTTCCTGCACCACTGTCTCCAGGGCCACACTCAGTTGCCTTAAGCATGAAACCACCGTTTTCCTTCCTGAAATCCCTTGCCCTGTTCACCACACACCTTCCAGCTTCTGCAACAAGAGAAAGGGGTGCTGCAGAGAGCAGCCTCCTTCACTACACAACTCTGATTCATTATTTTTATAGGTTGCTAACCATTCAAACATATTGACTGGCAACTAAATATAGCCTAGACGCTAAAATTTTGTGTTTCTTTTTTGCTAACCAGGAGGATACACTTTATCTATACACATTTATTTATGCAGTTATATAGCTTAATTTACATTTATTCATATTCTTAATTTTTACATTTTTTATTTTGTTAGAAAATGGTGAATGATGCATTTCCCATTTATTAGATAACGATGAATATTTTTCTTCTGATTTGTGTCACGGATGGATGGAAATTCTAATTAAATAAAAAATGCACACAACTAGCAGTTAAATTTTTTTTATTAAATAAATCTACCTTAAGAGTGAATGTTACATAAGAAAAAAAAGTTTACCAAAAGTTTACAGAAGCATGTTTTGCATTTCAAACTAACCTATTTATATAGCACAGGAAGCATTATATAATGTGCAGTTAATGAACTGAACCAATTGTTCCCCGTTAGCATGTCCTTCAAGATTTTAGAAACAGTAGAACTCACCCTCTCACATCTAGTTTTTAGTCATAGATTGGAAGAAGAAAAGAAGCTTTCCTGCTTTTTCAGCTCCCAGTCAGTCTCTTAACTTTGAATGAACTAGTCATTGTACTGAAATTGAATAAACAGAACTAAAGAAAATATTTTCTCTGCATCTGCAGAAGAGGCCACAGCTATCAAAAGATGGTTTAGTACTTCAACAAACTCTGGTTCCCAGTGCTTTGTCAGTGACTTCCACCAATTCAGTGGTTTGACTTCCTTTGAAACTTGGCAGCAAACATGCACTGCTCAACATTATTTTTGTATTTAATTTAAATGATTTTAATAGATTGTAATAAGTTCAGGCCTTACCATAGGTTGTCAATTTCAAATTTAATTTTAATAGTTTTTTTAAATAAACCCATATTTAATTTCCATTCAAAATCCAATTTAAATTAAAATAATCTGATTTTAAATTTAAAAATTATTTTTTTATTTTTAAAAAATCATCTATTTTTATCTGCCCTGCAATCTATTATATTTGCAAGGAGTAGGTCAGTGATCCAGACTTCTACACTGAGAAATAGGGCACCTGGGATGGAACGATCATCCTTAGCCGCAGCCAGATTCTCCATTGCTTCCCAGCTGTATTTGCAGGAGGAATTGGGGTAAGGAGAAGGTACAAAGTGCTCAGCCTAGCAAGCTGGAACTACTACAGCCCCCAGGAGACCATTCCACAACCGTGACTAGCTGGAGTGCAGCATACTCCAGCCAGGCCTCCTTCTTCCTCTGATATGTCCTGATATGCTCCAGTGCTACCACCACACCGAGGGCGGCAAAGGGGTAGCACAGAGTATTTCTGACATCTCTGTCTTTTTTATCTTATCCTATTTTTTATCACTGGGCAGGGTCTGTTCTGCCCAGTGTCTAGCTGCTTTATGCCACCAAAACAGCATAAAGAGGCCACAGTGCAACACAGAAGCTGACCCTAGATTTATTCTGTTCTGGTTTGACTACAAACTGATGTAGGACCCTCCAAAATAGAAATTACGTAACACCTGCCTCCTATAATCTTTCCACCGTTAAAGGGACATTTTCAAGGCAGTAAACCTAAAATAAGACCCACTATGCTATGTTTTGATTCATGCGTTATAGGACTCTTTCTCAACCCTATCATTCAGCTCTTTTCTTCTAAGCAGGTAGACTGGTGCCTTTTGGGATAGATTAATCTGATGCCTGATTAAATTGTTTTCATCTGGAATTCCTCAAAGCAGCTTAATTTTTGGGCCTTAACCAATCTATGCTGGGCACAGATCCTTCCGATATTCTGTAAGAACAGATGGGGAGGGCTCTGAGTTACTAGTGAGAATTCTTTCCCAGGTCTCTGGCTGAGAATTTTGCCCACATGAGCAGGATCTTACTAATTGCCATATTTGGGGCTGGGAAGGAATTTTCCTCCTGGTCAGATTGGTAGAGACTCAGGGTTTTTTGCCTTCCTCAGCAGCATGGGGCATGGGTCACTTGTGGGTTTAAATGAGTGTAATATAGTGGATTCTCTGTAACTTGAAATCTTTAAACCATGTTCTGAGGACTTCAGTAATTCATTCAGAGGTTAGGGGTCTATTATAGAAGTGAGTGGGTGAGGTTCTGTGGCCTGCAATGTGCAGGATGTTAGACTACATTGTCACAATGGTTATTTCTGACCTTAAAGTCGATGAGTCTAAGAAAGTATTTGATATTGTTGCTGTTTGTCAGGAAACCAGTAAAGCCATTAACAGAGGGAGTAGTGGTCACCCTGTCAGTGATAATATACCCAAGGGGCTGCTTTTGAGAGATAAGCCACATAGTTGTGTTCCTGAAGCTTTGACAACACATTGGCTGCCTTGTAATCTTTACTGAAACCAGAGATATAAAGTGCAGCTTGTTTGGTAAAGATATAAAGTGCAGCTTGTTTGTTCAGTGGCTGAAACAGATGTCTTTTTGAATGACACCCAAAGAGGCCTGGCTCTACTGAGGTCTAGGGTTCTTCATAGTTGGGAATACATTTATACTCTGTCTCTTGGGTAACCTTTTTTAAAGTGATGTTATGAAGATGAGGACACTCTCTCCATCTCTCCAGTGCACTAGGACAACAAGAAGATCTTAAAAGTATTCTGTGATATGAAAGTTCATGTTGTTACAATGCAATGGAAATTAAAATACCACAAAAAAATTAGAAAATCGTTTTAGGAGCAGAAGTGCTGTTCTCTAAGGAGACTTCTCCTCCTGGCATCAACCATGCCAACTGGGAACACCCCCTTCTCCACCAGGTGGCATATAGCAAACTAAACCAACTTCCTGCATTTCAGGAATTCCCCTACATCAAATGAATTCCCAGATGCCCTGTTTAGGATAGATCTTGGCCTCCTTAGTGTGGCCAGAATGGCACAAAGTGACTGAAGAACAAGTTAGAATTTGGCCTGCCCTTAAATTTAAATTTGACTTTCCTGAGCTTATATTGCTTTAATTATCATGCAACATTCTCAACACCATTCTCAAAAATATAAGAAAACAAAATGTGAAACATTTGGTAACATATTGAATAAACCCCCTGTAAACCAGGAACACAACAAATGATCCTCTCCAATAAGGTAAGCAGAGAAAAGCACTGTTCAAGATAACTGAAGGCCACCTTTTTGAACAAGAAGTGACCTTGCACAGCTACATTTGTGCATACTTTTATTGCAATTGACACACAATTGTTAAGTCTTAATTCTAAAAAATAATTATTTTGCTCTTCTAGGTGATGTATCAGTCACAAATTAAAATCTGCACTACCCGCCTCTCTTCTCATCTGAGTCTTGACATTACAAATCTTCCATTGTAGCAATTCCCTATGGGAGAAATTGGTGTGTCTCTAATCTTGTGCCAAAAGGCAATGAGCCACTAGCAGCAGTAATATAATATCTATGCATAGTGGGCGGACTTTTCATTTGCTTTTGTTTTTTAGTATTTTTTCTATTAATAATGCAAACATTCAGTGAGCAATTATATGGTTAATATTTACTCAGGAATAGGAAAATTTTTATAAATCAGTAAGCCTAACCAGGGAAAGATATGAGCATGTTCCTTTTGATGTTTGCTTTGAGAAAAGAGCAAAGGTTGTTAACATGCTTTACTATTACTTGTTTTCTCAGAGTGGAAGGTTTGTGTAACGTTATTTTACATCTGATTTGATAGTCCTTTTGCAACTAAAAAAACAGAGAACAAAGAAATAGCAAAGAAAATATAAATCAAATGAATGTATTTGTAGTGAAATTCCATTTCCAATTCACAAAAAAATCTACAAACATATGCTCATCTACTCTAGATGTTAATGGACAGATAATATCCAATAAAATAATGTGCCACATCATCGTGCATAGGCATCAACATATTATAAGTAAATAATCAGAATACATTAGTTTGTGCTCAGAAGTATTTTTCCAGTATGATGAACAAAGGGGACTATATCATCATTATATCAACTTTGGTAAAAGTAAGTTATTTTCTCTGTAACTGAAATGTCACCCATGTTGGTGAGCTATTCATGAATGGTACATGCCGTACTTGTTCTCTCTCAAAAAATCATCCTTGCTATCAAGAAGTGAGTCATCAACAGCATTAATTCTTCTTATCCCAGCACCTAATTTAGAAAAACCCAGTAGGAAACTCTTTGGATCAAGCAGCAGTGTAGTCCCAGCAATATTTTCTATGGATTACTACTATTTCATACTTAATGGATGATCCCAGAATAAATCTAAAAAATCCTAGTTGAACACATTTACAGTAGCAAGCTGATGACTTGTATTCAGATGATGTAATGATATAAATGGACTAATATAAGGGCAGCCCTTACAGATGTTTCAATCCCATTACAATCAATTAGGAGTTTGTGTGCAGGGCCGCCCGGAGTGGGGGGGGCAAGTGGGGCAATTTGCCCCAGGTCCCACAGGGGCCTCCACAAGAATATAGTATTCTATAGTATTGCAACTTTTTTTTTATGGAAGGGGCTCCCGAAATTGCTTTGCCTCAGGCCCCCTGAATCCTCTGGGCGGCCCTGTTTGTGTGAGTAATGGCTGACCACACAATAGATAAAACCACCATATTTTCTATCACAGCACTGTACTGGACCTTTAGTTCTCCACTTATTCTCCACTTATTTCATTACTCCATTTTTCTGTGTAACCAGGTTGTCCCCATTAAGCCTATCCTCAAGAAAGATTCTCACTTTCAGACCTTCCACTGCATCCTTTCAAGGCAGAAGTTCAGTATCCATAATCTCTCTCAAACTATTAATAAACTGTAAACCTGCCAGCCATTCATTAGTTAAGCTGTTACTTCTCTTATTTACAATGGGTACAAAGTTTAACTAATGCAAACTGTCAGGTGAAACCCTTCATAAAAACATATTGTAGCTGTGCATTTTAGTTCTCTATATAAGTACAAATACATGAAATGTATATGTAAATCCTTTACTTTATACAATGCTTTATTACATACGTACACAGAGCATAGACAGGTATATGTATGTACATATGCATATATTTATACAGGAAACCGGTATGGTAAATGTGGTTTATACACAGCATAATCCTCATTTTCATTAATGTTTTGGGGAAATTAAAGCCATTTGTGTAAAAGGGGATTCAGAAAATCAGGTATGTTAACAGGTAACTGACATACCTGGGGATGTGTAACCTAGTTTCAGAAAAAAGGGTATTATGTACTAAACAGGTTTGGATAAAAGAGGTCTTGTGTATTATATATGGTACATAGACATACATCCAAATTTCTAAGTAATATACTTGTTTCCCTCTCCATATTCTAGTTCCTGAGCTCTTTCACCATTCAGCCATCAGTCTTACATTCTTATTTTGGACATCTAATTTTGCAGGTAAATTAATTGCAGTGGAGAACTCCAGGCAAATCACAAAACATTTTCTTTCTCGCTGTCGGCCAAACCAGCTGCAAAATCTAATTCATTAGTTGGTGGCAGAATAGCTCTTCCACTATTGTTTTTCTCATCTCTCCTCTCCCTGGCACAGGGAAGGAAACCAATCACTAGATTAGACAGTTTAAAAAAAATATAACTCCATCAATAAGGTTGAAATGCCCCAGTTGACTTACCTTGGATCTTGGTCTGTGCAGAAGTCAGTGGCAGTGAAGAAGTTTACGGGTGATACAGACAGGTACTGGGACACAGCTGGAATCAGGGGAAGAGCAGTGAGTGGCAAGTGCAGCAGTGATCCCAGCCTCTTATGCAGCTCAAAGGAAGGTGAAGTCTCACCAGTGGCTCACTAGGCTTTCTGTAGTATCAAGGGCTAATCCACAGGAAACCCCTCCTTCCCCTCCTCCACAGAGTCTTGCAAAGGACAGTCAGCTCCCCTCCTCTTTGCTGCTGAAAGGAGAGAGGCTCTCAGTCCAGGGGCAGGGGCAGCGGCACATGCAGCTTCTAATCTTAGCTTTTCTACTCAGTGTGCCGTAAATGAACTAAAGTGCATCAGAGCAGGAGTTCTGCAATACCTCATCTCCCCACATAGTCCTGTGCCCAAGCTCAGTCACTGCCAGTGGCAGTATGCCTGGGGGGACACCACCAAACAAAAGACACTGCCAGTATTGACTTTCTGACATACTACAGCAGTGCCACCAACTGTGGACTTACAAAGATTCCACCAAACGGGTTAATTATTAGTATGTATTATGTGCCCACAATGCACACGGTACTGATTGCAACTTGTTGTGGGGTGTTTTCCCTACTCTAAGTCTACCAGCCCTTCTTCCCCAGTGCTGAACATATTGTATCTGTAAGTGTAGACAAGGCCAAACCATGTCAGGATTAAAACTTGACTGGCACAAACATGGTTAACCATTTCCAGGACCGATGCAATAGCACCTGTAAATGACACCTGTTGTCAATTCTTTGATCTGGCCAAATGTGTGGGTCAAATAGTGCAAACTTCTTTCAGAGACTGTATGTGGTCCTCCAGATCCAGGACTGGATCCTCAGGTATATTGGAACTCCATGTTATTTCATCTCTATCCTCAGTACCTCGGGGCTACAGGGCTGCTCTAACATAAGCTGACAGGAATAGTCCCCTAAGGGCCATTACACTGAAAGGGATAACTGGAGCACAGCATGCTCAGGCCACACCTCCTCAAGCCACCACATCTGTCTTACTCTAGAAGACCCACTATGTTGGCTTTGCATCACCAGGGATTCTCCTGTGACAGAGGAATACCCAACTGCCCTTTCAGTTGAATCCCCTTTATGCCACCAAAGCAGTACAGAGAGGACTTAGCTTGTTGGGTATGAAATGTTCTATAGTTCATGGGTTATTAAATTACATGTGTGTATTAGACCCAATAATCAGTTTCTAAGGATATTGCAGCAAACCAAGATGGAGTCTGAACTGTCACTTTGTGACTCCATTTTGTGACCCCTCTATGCACTATCAGCTTGGCCTGGATGTAACTGGATTAAACTGGTTTTTCCCTCCTCTGGGCAATCTCAAGGCCAAACCACCTCAGACTGTTTCCCACCTTTCCCAGGATCATACTATGTTTTCCCGCCACAAACTGTATAAAAGTACTGTAATCACAGACTGGTGGTGCAGTCCATCTTGGGTCTTCATGGCACCAGTGCACCATCGAAGAATACCATTCACTCCTAAGGTGAGAAGAAAGAGGAAGACACATTCCACCTTACCTACTCCTGTTCCTGGGAACGTCAACAACCAAAGGGTTCTCGGTCCGTTTCTTCCACCCCAACTGTCATTGAGGGACTCTTCAGTGCTCCTCCTCCACTGGTTCCAGTTACCCAGGGAGTGGAGGTCCTGGACTTCACTGCCATCATGGAAGTGCTGGAATATAGTGACACATAGTAATTAGGGTTTTCTTAGTTGAGGTTACATTTTCAATTGCCAGGGTGAGTTCTGTATTTTTAGGCCTGAGCTTTATGCTCATAGGAAGACCTGCTGTGTCATTGGCTTTGTGTTGTTTATATACGGGTAGTTATTGCTTGTTTACATGTACTCCTTCTCTTATCTGTAATTTATCCCTTAATATACTTACCTATTGTTTAACCTTTATTTCTGGTCAATCTTTGTTATTTGAGCACCACATAGGGAAGAGGGAAGGAGATCTACATCAGTCCACCGGTGACAGACACAGCAGAGGGCGGGTCTGCTTGTCTGAGAAAAAGGGGCTTGTTTATATTCTGTTACCTACATCCATTTACTCAATTAGAGTTATCTTGGCTCCCCTTTGAGATAACAAGTCTGGGCAGAGAAGCAGGCCCCTGGTGATCAGATTTGCTTGATTGATGACTGCAAAACTAAGCTTGAGTTTCCAAAGGTGGCTCTTCAGAATATTAAAACATCATCTCTGTTTTACCTTCATGGGTGTGTCATCCAAGAAAAATGGCTATGTCCTTAAAAGTTAGTTCTTCAATATTCTGCTTCAAAGTTGAATCTCTAAGAGAAGGAGTCTCATAAGTGATTAGGCTGGGCCTACAGACACAGGAAGTATCTTTCCATGTTTGAAAGTCACTTGGACGAACTAGCTGGTTTACTTGCCCATATTTTCAAAGCATTCAAGGAGTGCCACTACTCTGAGATTATTCATCTGAATTTTATTATCAAGCTCTTTAATCAGATTAACAGCCCCTTAATTAGTTTATTGATTAAAATCATTTCTGTTGAAGGTATGACACACACAATAAACTAGGGACTTTTTCAGTAAGAATGCTTTTTTGCTTTCTAAAATAGAAACAAAAACAGGGACTTCTGTCAGCCCTTGAGATGTTAGATAAGATTTATAAATTTTCTAAAGATACATTTTTACTTTTAAGTAAATATAAAGTATCCTACAAGAAGAACAACCCAGTCAAGAAAATGAGGATTTGGTGATACATCTTGGGCACATGGGTATATCATCATGCATGCAATACCTTTCTCATCTGTTCTACTCTTTAGCTTATATATAAATTTTGATGTAAACAGTTCTGTAAAAAGATAGCTATACAAGGCTCTAGGCCCTCCAGCACTCAATCAATATTAAGTATGGACCCAGCAGCATTAAACAATCAATCAGCCAGGAACTCAGCCAGCTAGCCCCCTGTGAAAAAGTTTCTATTCACCTCTTCTTCATTCTGGGAATATACCTGCAGCCCTCTCCAAACCCCAATCAAACTGATGTCTTTTGCAGCATGCCAGGAAGGTCACCAAATCTGGGCTTTCTCAGACTAAGAGGGGAAACAATCTCCAGAGTCCTGCCCCCCGACACCCACCCCCCAGACAGTCTCCACTCTTTAGTATGATTTATGCTGGGGTTGAGGTAAAAGAGAAAAAAATGGAGCTGGCAAACCTCAGTTTCTCTTGGCCCTTCCCAGATGCATGCACTAAAACTGAAGAACAACAGTCCCAAGTAAGACTCTTTTCTTGTTGCTGTTTTCATTATTATTTAGTGAAGACTATTCTGGAAAGACATTTGATTATAAGTCATTTAATCATAGACAGTCAGAATAGAGTCTACACATTTTTCAAGATGCTCTGTCACAAGGTCTCACTGAAATCCATGTCAAAACTCCCATTCACCTGAATAGTGCAGGATCAGGCCCATAGTGCTGTTCTGCCCAAAACAGTGACTGCAAAAATGGCATTGTCCAGTTTCATTACTTAGCGTCTCTCTATGATGTCCCTTTATCTTTGCTCAATATACAAATGAAAGGACATTTTTTTCTGACTGCCAGTCCTGCAAACAGAAGTTGGGCTCATCTTTGAGCATCAGCATCCTTAGCAAAGGTTCTGCTGATCGTGTGTTGTCCTCAGATACACTTGTCATGACTGCAAAGTCTTCAGATTATGCCCTCAGTGACAACTCTCTGTGTGTCGCTAGAAAGCCGAACTGCTCTGCTGTTCTCTCAGCTAGGAATGCATGACACTCATAAAACAATAAAAACATACTCCTAAGAGTATAAGCATATCATAAAAACAGATGGCAAACTTTAGTAACAAATTACATAAAGGGTTTGACCTTTCAGACCAGCACTTTCTGATCATCTGCCAGCTTCATTACACAGCAAACTCATATCCTCCTGCAGCACAACACAGTCATGTAACAGACCTTGGGCCTGGCCTACTCATGTTCCCTTCACATAAAACTCCTGCTGAAGTCTTGCATGAGTCAGATGAGTAGGGCATGGCCCCTTGCAATGGCATTCATAGACCTTATGCTGCAATAGCCACCGAGGAGTTAATAGCCAGAACCGCCACTCCCCCACCTGTAGCTCATTATTTGACTATCAAAAGCCATGATAAAAAAACTGCAGCCCAGGCAGAAGTGGGCTGCTGTCAGAGAGGCAAGGGAGCACCCCAGCAGAGAGCTGGCAAGGAGCTGCTTTAGAAACACACCCAGAAACCCATGGGGAGTGGGGTGAGATTGCTGGGAAACAGTTAAAAGGAACTGGACTTTCTGTACCTTGTCAAGCCCTTGGGAGGATTACAAGACAGGGATTGAAGAGTAGCTGGCAAAGGCAGGCATGCTGGAACAGTTTTTATAGTGGGGGTCCTGATGGTGGAAATAATGTATTTGGTGTTTGTTATTACTGCGTCAAGCCAGGGGGTGTGGCAGCACCCCTAGTTCCAGCACCACTGCACGAAGGCCAGATGACCAGGTGAATGGGGTCTTAAGGGCCAGCGTACCCTTAAATAGTCCCTTGGGGAGAGGGAACAAGCCCTCTCTCATCTCTGTGTCAGATGCTGTCATGCTAGACAAGGTTTTGTAACAGTTTTTCAGCAGTCTCCATGTCTCATTTAACATTATTATAAAAGGTCATTGTCTTAAGTATCCATAATATTGTTTGGCAAACATGCCCTGACGCTGTACTTTGAACCTTCTCAGGTCATCCTAGATGCTGTATGCACTGCTACCGCATTCACTATTCCTGAATCTTTGTCTAGTTAAAGATACAAAGAGCTCCAGTTTGCCTTTACTTATGCCCTGCATTTTGGAGGTTAGTAAAAAAAGACGACTTGGCAGAGGGAGGAAAGTGGCTCACTCAGGTGGTGGTAATAAGCGGGTAATAAGTTGGACTGGAAGTATGTTGCTGTGAACTTTTGAGATGCCATGGGGCTTGGTTCACTTACACTGATATGAATCAGGAGTAACTCCACTGAAGTCAATGGAGTCAGTGATCAAACTGGGAAGGGGAGACTGGCTAATCAGTTCTGATCTGTGCACTTACATTGGATACATTTGTAAAGACAAAAATAAGTGTGCTGAGTTCCCTCAACTCCCACTGATTTCAGTGGGAATGGAGGCCACTGAGTGGCTTGCAGGATTGTGCCTATAATCAGGCTCTTCACCACACACTCAGAGGCCAGATTTCATTTCTGTTCATTTAGGGTGCACATTTTCCTCACCCCTCAAAATCACTCCCCCAAATAGTTGCTCAGAACAATCAGTAGTAAAGGGGAAACAAGCAGTCACAGTGGTGTTTCTAAGCCACATTTCACATATAGCATGAAAATAACGATACAGATAAAAACTGCAGCAGCAAAAGTGACTCTGAAAGTCCCATCCCTCAGTTGCGGTGTTAAAGATATTGCCTACCAAACACTGAGGCCTCCTGTCATGTGTCATTTGCAATACCCCTCTCCATGCTGCCTGTCTTATCTTTACTCCCAGCTGGCTGGCTTCCCTAGAAAGAAAGCCACAGAAATGTAGTTAGAGCCCACTGTCCAACTAATACCGTATTCACCGGGAGACTTCGCTAACGGAAAAGATGAAAGGGACAGTACAAATTTTATTTTAAAACATTTCTATCCCAGTCATTTTCTAACACACCTGCATTTTAGGACTATGACTGATATATTTTTTTCCCCTTTGTATCTCAAAGTTGTTTTAAAGACTTTTCTTTCCCCTGCTGTTGTTTAGGACTATGACTGATACATTTTTTTTCCCCTTTGTATCTCTAAGTTGTTTTAAAGACTTTTCTTTCCCCTGCTGTTGTTTGTGTGCGTCACCCACCAGGGAGTGCCTGGGGGTGGAGGGCCTAAGACCAGCAGTAACAGATTTCCATCAAATTTCTGGATGTTCATCTGTTAGCAGAGAAACAGCAGCAGCTTCTTCCTAGTCCTCCTTCCCTGCAGCCCTTAGCTGCTTGCAGCCTGCTTCCCAGACTTGGTGATTCTGAATCTGAGCTCACCTGAAATTTGGGATTTTTCAGACTGGAATTCAAGTCCATTCTCCTCGTAGATATAGGATCAAGTCATGAGGTTCATATTCAGTTCCAAATATCCCCAAAATTCAGGGGTTTGGATCCAGGGGATTCTAGTTTAGATCCATATATAATAGGAAGTAGTATATCCTCAGGCAGGATTCCTTCAAATGCAGAGCCACTGATTTACATATCTTTAAAGACAGATCTGAGTATTACACATAAGAAAAGGTTAAGAGATACATGAAGAAAGGACATTGGGGGACAGCTGGGGAACAGTTTTAGAAACAAATACATGCCAGATTTCTGTGCATGTTTATATTAGCTTCATTTTTACAGTCATCACACATTTTAATTAGCACAGCACCGTGCTCTTTAATAAAGAAGTTTAGAGCAGGTCTAAGAGCTGCTGATGAATGAATGCTGATATCATGGTGCTGCTAAGGGTACTTACTCTGTTGTTTCTTTCCATTTTGGAGCCAGGATTCTCCTTTAATTGAATCATGTGTCCTCTTGTGGTCAAATATAAGTAATAAATTAACACATCTGATCATGTCTTTGTAGGGAAAATACAGAAAAGCACAAGCACTTCATCAGAGATAAACAAGGGTTGAATTCAGAATTCATGTTTTCAGCATTATTGATGCAATTAACATTCATGTTTTTTCCTGTATCTATATTTATTTATAGAGATGTTAAAGAAACACAGTTAATCGGCATAGACCTGTGATGATGTGGTTCTGGCGGGACCCAACTGAGAGTGCCAATTCAGGACCGATTGCTTAAATAGGGCAGTTACAGCCCTAGGATGGGGTTTTTCCACCTCTAAGGCAAACCAAACCAGCCAGATAAAAATGATTTTGGTTTCATCCCACTGGCTAACCACAAGTCACACAAGCAATTTCCTTAGAAATTCCAGTCTCCCAGTATCACCACCAGTGCCACTCGTCCTGGGAATGAATGGTTATGAAAACCAACACCCCAATAAAAGAAAAAGGTTCTCTCGATCCCAAAGGACCAAGCCCCAGTCCCAGGTCAATATACACATCAGATCTTACCCATAAATCACGCTGTTGCCAATCCTTTAGAATCTAAAATGTAAAGGTTTATTCATAAAGGGGAAAAGGTAGAGATGAGAGCTAGAATTGGTTAAATGGAATCAATTACATACAGTAATGGCAAAGTTCTTAGTTCAGGCTTGTAGCAGTGATGGAGTAAACTGCAGGTTCAAATCAAGTCTCTGGAACATCCCCCGCTGGGATGGGTCATCAGTCCCTTGTGTGGAAATTCAGTTTGTAGCAAAGTCCCTCCAGAGGTAAGAAGCAGGATTGAAGACAAGATGGAGATGAGGCATCAGCCTTATATAGGCTCTTCCAGGTGTAAGAACACTTCTTTGTTCTTACTGTGGAAAATTACAGCAAAATGGAGTCTGGAGTCACATGGGCAAGTTCCTGCATACTTTGCTGAGTTACAAGGCGTATCTGCCTCCTCTCAATGGGTCAGTTGTGTAGCTGATTGTCCTTAATGGGCCATCAAGCAGGCTAAGCAGAGCTAACACCAACTTGTCTGGGGTGTCACCCAGAACTACAGCATCAATTTGAAATACAGACAGTATACAGCCAATACTTCAACTACAAAATGATATATACATATAGACAGCATAATCATAACCAGCAACCCATAACCTGGTCTTAGACACCTTATATGACCCCCTTTACATAAGATTTGGTGCCACTACAGGACCTTGGTTGGAAACCATGTTCCATATGGTCCCAGTAATTTCAATAACGTCACAAGGCCACAACACTGACCTGACATTAGAAAGGTAAATAGCATGCAACAGTCCTGAATAATGGATGTACCTGGGCTCAATAGATAGTAATCCCTCAGTCTGATCAGGTAAAGCTTCAGCACTCAAATTGGAAGCCAGCTCAAAGTTTGACACTGATACTGCAATGACTTGGGATCAGGGAAATGAAGAGACCTAACAGATGGAGACATAGACAGAGAGAGAAAAACTTCCCCTTCATTCTCTGAAACTGTACTCTGTGGTGAGCCAAGTTTTGAGTGGGTGTTAGGAGAGATTACTAACGCCAGAGCTTTGTTAGCACAGAGGTAGGTGCATTATGGAGCTGACTCCAGCCCTGACACTACTTAGAGCAAAAGGTCTCTCTATATTTTTTTAGCCAGAGCCTAACCTGTTAAAGTCTTTTAAAATCTGCAAGGCCAGCCCATCACCTTATAGGCATGGACATAGCTATTATAGAAAAATGGCTATTGTACAATGAAATGGCTCCATTCCATTTAAATAGCAAAAGTCTTTAAGAGAGAAAGTGGTGTACAGATCTCCAAGCTCTCAGTATCTCCTAATTATGGATAGAGATGTTCTCTATCACTCTGGGAATTCTCTCGGGTCTGTTTCTTTAGTCCTCTGCTGGCTTTTTCTCTGCATTCAAAATACTTGTGATTGTCTGTCTCTTCTTCCAGCCTTCCTTTACTCAGTTTGTTCATGAATAGTCATATACCATGTCAGAACATCTCACTATTAATTATTTATATTATCTGAATTATTGTAGTCCCTAGGAACCCCAGTCATGGGCCAGGACCCCATTGTGCTGGGTGCTGTACAAACACGGAACAGACAGTCCCTGCCCCTAAGTATGAGACAAGAGACAAGAAATCGAGAGACAGATGGGGGAGTAGACGGAAACAATGAGACAATATTGGTCCATACATTAGGCAGTGGTCTCAGCACACCACCAGCCTAGCTGTTGTGAATTTTTTTGTAGGCATCATAGCAAAGGAGGGTTGTACAGAGGGTTTTGTAGGTGGATAATGAGTTAGTTTTGCAAATGGTTGTAGGGAGCTTCTCCCAGGCATGAGAGGTAGCATGGAGAAAGCACAAAAAGGCTACTTATCATAGAATCATTGAAGTGTAGGAGTGGAAGAGAGCTCGAGAGGCCATCTAGTCCAATCCCCTGCACTCCAAGGCAGGGCTAAGTATTGTCTGGATCATTCCTGACAGGGGTTTGTCTAACCCGTTCTTTAAAATGTCCAATGACAGAGATTCCACAACCTCCCTAGGCAATTTATTCCAATGCTTAAATATCCTGGCAGTTATGAAGTTTTTCCTAATATCCAACCTAAACCTCCCTTGCTGCAGTTTTAGCCCACTGCTTTTTGTCCTACTCTTGGAGGTTAAGGAGAACAATTTTTCTCCCTCCTCTTTATACCAACCTTTGATGTACTTGAAAACTGTTGTCCTGTCCCCCCTCAGTCTTCTCTTCTCCAGACTAAACAAACCTAATTCTTTCAGTCTTCCCTCATAGGCCATGTTTTCTAGACCTTTAATCATTTTTGTTGCTCTCCAATTTGTCCACACCTTTCCTGAATTGTGGCCACAAGACTCCAATTGAGGCCTAATCAGCATGGAGTAGAGCGGAAGAATTACTTCTTGTGTCCTGCTTACAACACTCCTGCTAATACGTCTCAGAATGATGTTTGCTTTTTTTGCAACAGTGTTACACTGTAAACTCATATGTAGCTTGTGATCCGCTATGACTCCCAGATCCCTTTCTGCAGTACTCCTTCCTAGGCAGTCATTTCCCATTTTATATGTGTGCAACTGATTGTTCCTTCCTACATGGAGTACCTTGCATTTGTCTCCAGTTTGTCCAGATCATTTTGAATTTTAATCCTATCCTCCAAAGCACTTGCAACCCTTCTTAGCTTGGTATCATCCACAAACTTTATACGTGTACTCTCTATGCCATTATCTAAATCATTGATGAAGATATTGAACAGAACCAGATCCAGGACTGATCCCCATGGGACCTCACTCAATACGCCCTTCCAGCTTGACTGTGAACCATTGATAACTACTCTTTGGGATCGGTTTTCCAACCACTTCTGTACCCACCTTATAGTAGCTCTATCTAGGTTGTATTTCCCTAGTGTGTTTATGAGAAGGTCATGTGATATAGCATCAAAAGCCTTACTAAAGTCAAGATATACCACATCTACCACTTTCCCCCATCCACAAGGCTTGTTACCTTGTCAAAGAAAGCAATTAGTTTGCTTTGACGCAATTTGTTATTGACAACGCCATGCTGACTGTTACTTAGCACCTTATTATCTTCTAAGTGTTTGCAAATTGATTGCTTAATTACATGGTAGCTCAGAGCCTGAGAAGTATAGTGTAACATGAAAAGCGGGTCTGCGCTTCTGTGGATATTGGCAGTTTGCCTGACAAGCAAGGGATTGGAACTAGGTGTTTCCAATTCTGTTTCCAGCTGTGAACTCTGCAAAGCAAAACTACAGTTTCTCATGACAACCAGCAGATGGGGCTATTTCTTTCTTTTCATCGTTTCTTTTCAGGGACACACTAGTAAATTGTTTTATCTCCCATGTGTGCACTGAGCTCCTGAACTGTTGAGTTCTTTGCTTCTATAAAGCAGATCTTTTTTCTCTGATTTTGTAAACCAAATTCTCAATTTCCCAGCCCCAGAAGACCCTGCTCCTTCCCCCACTCTCCATCTAGTCAAGACTCCTGATTTTCAGAGGTGCTGATCACCCAAAACTCCAGTTGAAGCACTCTGGGGTCTTTATCCCTTGACAGTGGCATCAACCAGCCTTCAGTCCCAAACCCCACAGATTCAGTCACCAGAGGATGTCCCTCATTAGGGGACTCCAGGCGTGATAGAGCACATTATGGTAGCCCCACCTAGTCCCCAGCACTGAAGGTATTGCCAGGGAAAAGGGATGTGACTGGAGACCCTGTGTTTAGCTGATCCAGGTTGCCAGTTCATTACCAGCCAGCACATGATAGAGCAGCCTTCAGCTGCCCCTGACCATGCCAGTGCCTGATTTTACCAGGACGGGGGTACACAAAGATGTCTTAAAG
This sequence comes from Gopherus evgoodei, assembly GCF_007399415.2. Classification (NCBI taxonomy): domain Eukaryota; kingdom Metazoa; phylum Chordata; order Testudines; family Testudinidae; genus Gopherus; species Gopherus evgoodei. Next base: position 123,883,993 of record NC_044326.1, on the reverse strand, counting down.
GCCCCTCCCCCAGATGTGCACCAAACATCACCTGGCAAAGCCGGAGTACCCAGCTCTATGACCTCATTTTTTTCCCCAGAATAATTTGTTTTCTCACTGGAAATGTCTTTCTTACTTTGCAACTTCTCCCTTACTTTTAAACTCTGTGAATTCACAGTAAATATTTCCCCTCAAGTCAGCTGGCAGGTGGAAGGCTGATGCTCTGACACACAGGAAGGCATCAAAATTTCTTAATCCCATTGACTGTTATACAAAGCACAAAGGATCTGACAACTCGTCCTGAAAAAGTAATACAAAATTTGAATGAAAATCTGACTGAATCAAAGGAACTAATGTTACTCGGTTGCATCTTATGTCTTTTGTTTGTCCATGTACGCTTGCAGTGAAGAATGCTGTAATTGTATTCATGTTACTGCTTTTGTCTCTGACTCTCAACTCATTATTACAGTGTAACACAGGGGTAGGCAACCTGCGGCACACATGCTGAAGGCAGCACGTGAGCTGATTTTCAGTGGCACTCACACTGACTAGGTCCTGGCCACTAGTCCAGGGGGCTCTGCATTTTAATGTAAATTATATATTAGTTATATATTATAGACTTATAGAAAGATACCTTCTAAAAACATTAAAATGTATTACTGGCACGTGAAACCTTAAATTAGAGTGAATAAATGAAGACTCAGCACACCACTTCTGAAAGGTTGCCGACCTCTGGTGTAACAAAATATCATCATAATTAAAAAAAAGAAATCTGGACACTATTCTTAAAATATTGTTTCCTGTGTTCTAGGAGAGAATACGGGATACTCTATATTCTCTTCTCATTCAGGCCTTAGTTCAGCCAGGTTCTTAAGCAAGTTCCTGATTTTAAGCATGCGAGCAGTCCCATTGATGTTAGCTGGATTACTTGTATGCTTAAAGTTAGGCATGTGCATAAGAGTTAGATATTATCAAGTACCACCCCTGAATTGGGATCCCTAGGCCTAATCCAAATCACACTGAAGTTAATCGCAGACTTTCCATTGACTTGAGTGGGAGTTAAATTGGGTCCTCAAATTCCTTCTAACATTATGCTCTCTCCCAGAATGTCCATCAAAAGGGAGTTGATAACATTTATCTAATAAATAATAATTAGCTCATACTACTTCTGTCACCTCTTCTGGATTTCCAGTGTTTCCTGTCTTCTCTGTGTCTGTCTTCTAGACTGCCAGCTCTTTGAGGCAATCACTATCTCTATTTCTGTGTATGCCTCAGAGAAAAACACTCTGATGATGCTAAAGAAATTTATCTTTGTGCCTCAGTTCTTCATCTGTAAAGGGGAATATTAGTACTTCCTACTACTTAGGGTGTAGTGAGGTTAAATATGTTATAGACAGCAAGGTGCCCATATAGTACAGTAATGGGCATCATATAAGTACCTTTGAGAGACAATCACTTCTCCTAGCTTTTAGCAATTTGATATCCCAAAGATACGGTACCTTCAGAACCTAATTCACTACTGTAATATACCAGATCCGTAAAGGCGCAGCTCCAGTTGTAATGCATTGTTGAATCTGGCCTTTTGTCTCTTCACGGGATGGCAGCATGCTTTGCTCTTTGGGGAAGGCTAAGGGACCAGGGAAGGCATTCACTGAGACCTAACTGGAGTTTACTTTCATAGATGGTGGATTGTCTTGCTTGTTCCTACACCATACAAAGAGAGTAGTCAGATAAAAGGGCGGGAATAAGACCTTCCTGAGGGCACAGCCCCATGCTACCAACTGCCCAGCACCCAGATTTCTGGCCTGACCAGCTTACCCAGGCGTGAAGTATGAGACTATGAGTTCATATTTTGTACAAGCCTTTTATTTATTTAGTATCTTTCAGGTCCAGTGAAGGCTGGTGATGCTGGAAAATGGGGAAGTGAAACTAACACAGAAATGTACCCTCAGCTCATGTATAGCAGCCAGCTAATCCATAATGAAGTAAGCAATACCTGCTGTGTCCATCCTGAGGAGCCTGCTCAGCTCTAAGAAGAGTCTTATGATGTAGAATCAGTTTATATCATGTGCTGTATAAACCCATTGCATTCACCTCTGTACATCATCTGGCAAGGATACAGTGTAAGACCCGGAACAGGATAGAATGAAATTGATCACCCGCCTTTATAAGTGCTTTGGGGCATCCAGCTGATAAACACTATGTAAGACTTAGGTATTATTGCTAACGCAATATAGATTTTAATGGACCCTGACAGGGTTGATTGTTCCAAGTTTGATTCTTTCTTATAAATGAATAAACTGAGAAGAGACTAGTGAAGTGATTTGTAATGTTAGCAAAGGCTTTCTGAAGTGACAATCTGCCCCCTGCTCCGGGTGAGCTGCAATATTGTTAACATCCCAGGAAATAAGTCAGCTGCCCTCATGGGCATACATTTGTCAAGAGTGCAGAGGTCTGCAGCTATTCCCCCTCACTGTGCTCTCTCTAGAGTGTGAGCCATCCCCAAATAAATTACTCCAATTTACTCTTCCATGGCACTACAGCCATCACTTATTTCCCCCCCAACACACACACACATACACACACACACACACACCCCTAGAATGCCACTTTAGAAGTCACAGGGGAAAAAGAGAGCTGGCTCAGAGTGATCTCACCCCACCAGGGCACTGTTTTTGCCTCACCCCAATAAAGAAATTCCCTAGATTCTGGGCCATGAGAGAAAAGAAAACCATTTGACTATCTTGCAAACAAAGCTTCAGGCTGCAGCCCCTGCTGAGGTAGGTCTTTGCCCTCAGAGTGCATAAAAGGCTCGTGTCTATAATAGCTCCTTAGCTCCTGGAGTACCGCCACCCAGACACTACAGTGCTTGTATTGTAAACCCAAGCTCCAGGTCTGTAGCCTCACGGCCCTCCTCCATGACTGTGGCAATCTGTGACTGGGTCTATCAGGCCTTCTCTGCCCCTTGCTGGAACCCTGGTGCCACTTGCTCAAAGAAAATCGGCTCAGACTGGGTTACCAACAAGACAGTCCTCCAGAGGTCTAGATGGGCCAGGAAAAATACTGCCCAATCAAGAGTCAGCAGGCCAGTTAAGAAGGCTTGCCTATGTCTTCTCAGGGCAGTGAAGGGTGAGACTGGGACTGAGGAGGAGCTGCATCGTGATAACCCAGAACCAAGTCAGATGCTGCAAGTAGGTGTTTGCCTTGGAGTTATGTTTGTTTATTTAAGTTTCAGACTTCTGAAGACTGAGTTTGTTACTGAGCTGGGTATAGACTCAGTCCAAGGTTATGGCCACAACCTGTAGATTGAGGCAGGGAGCTCCTCCTGTTTGAGGACATGTTTGGCCCTGCGGGAGGTGCTAAGGAGCAGTCCCATTTGCCACACCATCTGATACCATGGGAGGGTATAGCCCCTTTGAATGCCTGCCTGGCATGTACAGAACCAGTCACAAGAATAAACCACTGGGACTAATGCAGCACCTGCTACCACTTATAAAGGCACCAGCTCCCACAACAGATTCTCATGTATTGTTGCAATACACAGCCTCACAATGAGCAATTCCTTACTGCAGCACACTGCTCAGGCTGCCTGTTCACTGACATGCCCCCAAAACAGCCTGTGTTGATGCAGCTGACTCTAGTAGTGTCTCTAATGCTCCTCCCTCTTGGAATTCCTCTCTCCAGTTCAGAAACGCAATCAGAGATAGCATTACTGCTTATTCCTGGCTCCCTGCCCTCCTAATCACCAATTCTAAATCCCTGTCTGTACTTTCCCAGCTGAACAAGCCTCCAAATCCTGCCTAATTCCACTCCTGCCTCTCTCAGTGGCTGCCTCTGAGCTGCCATGGCAGACCCTGTGGCCATTCAAAGACAGCTTGGAGATCTTCTAACCTGTATCACCAGGGCTTATGCCTCATGTAGCCCATTCCCAATAACCTCTCCCTATGCAGCTCTGAACATGAGTCCTGTTTGTTGATATCACAGGCACACACCTTTCCTTCAGCCTTTGCATGCTCTGTAGATGCCTGGCCAGGGCCATCCCCTTCAAAAACAGTAACCCTGCTGGAGACCGAGTTGAGCACAACAGCTGAAAGTTGAGGAATTGAGCTCAGTTGAACCCTAGATGGAGGGAGGATGAAGATGACTGTGCGCCGTTGAACCATCTGGATTCTTGAGTTATGTGGGGACCAGAGGCCAGGGGCTGCTCTAACTTACACTGTGTTGCAAAGACTCCCTGGGAGCTATCCAGCAGCACAGCATACCTGGAATTTGGTTTGCTCCGCCACACCTCTTCCCTTCCCTAAACTGTGTGTGTGTGTGTGAAGGACCATTCTAAAAGGAAGGCCTGAGGTAAGATGATATATTGGCTTTGCAACCCCTGTATAGCCACAGTGCACACTAGAATGTGTCTCTGTATCTATACACCTCCTGCACACACCCCTGGTTACCTATGGCCATTTGGAAAATCCAGCTCAAAATATATTTCAAAAGCTCTGTTTCATTAAAATGTAAAATCACCCTGGGGGTTTTAAAAACTCACTTTAGAGTCAAGGGTCAAATGGCTTAACTGCAGACTAGTAAACAGATCCGTACCAAACTCATCCTCAAAATAAAAACTCAGCCTTCCTTGTGGCTGTGCTGCTTTATGCACAGGTTCCAGAGAAGACTCAGAGTAGGTGCCACAAACAGTGTGCAGAAGGCAAGGGGGTAGGGCTCACAGCAAGTCTTTTGATTGGAAAGGAGCAGCCTCACCCCAAGTGGTGTTGACATTAAGATAATTATAGCTGGAGTCCCTGTGCCAAATCAGCTGTTGGCCTGTGTTAGTCTGGCACCCTTCAAGCTATGCTGGGGAGGGGTCAGATAAAGAGGCAATTGTGGAAAACAAACACTTTGGCTGATTTCCCCATAACATTTTTGGATGGGCAAAGAAACAAGAACAGTGAGCTCCAAAATTCAACACCGCCCCTGTGTCAACAGCTGAGCCCACACAAGCAAACCAGCTGCTTCGCTAGAGGTCCGGGACCAGGCCTGGAATGTAACAATGCATTACTGCAAGTGCACCAGCTTTTACCTCTGGCTTTCCCATAGCCTGCTCCATCCCAGAAGGAGATTCCTGAAGTTTCTCCCAGATCAATGCCTGGCTTTTTTAGAAGGAGCTCAGTGTTCATTCAGGGACCAAAATAAGTGGCCAACTCTTCAGTAAACTTCACCCTTGTGTGTTAGGTGCATGCTGGGTACTAATCACTCTTGAAAATTTGTCCCTACCTAAAACAAGTTGCATGTTAATAGACTGCAAGTAAGTCTATATGAGGGGCAGTACAGACAGACCCTTAGCCTTTATCTCAGGAGCGGACAAATAATTGCTCTCTTGGGGGGTTTTAATTTCATTTTTCCATTTAGTATTATGATGATGATTAATTATTTGTATTATGATTGTGCCAGGTACTGTACAAACACTGAGTAACCTAGAGCTCTAGCAATGTGTCTATCGCGTGTTTTCTTAACTATCGGAATCAAAATAACACCAGGCCTTTTGTGAACTATAATGGAGAATCTCATTCAGTTCAATATTCAAGCTTCACAGATTTTCCAAATTTCCCGAGTGTGTCTTAGTAGGTGATTTATGAGCGTACTGGAGAACATTGTCCCTTATATAGGTGGTCAGTGTTTGGCTTTGAATGTTCACAAGGGTGAAAATTGCAGAGTTTTTATAGTATTAAAATATTTTGCATTATATTATTACTAACAAAGGGATGATGCATTATCCAATGTCCTTGCAAACTACCAATTCATTCTGAGTGCTGGTGAGTCACCGGAGCAAAAACCAGCTAGTTCCCACTTAGACTACACCCTGAGTAGGAAGCTGCCACCACAGGGTGTGACTGCAGCTCATATAGACATACCTGAGCTAGCTTTAATCTAATGAGCTCGGATCCCAGAGCAGTGAAGCTGCAGCAGCACAGACAGCAGTGTGGCTGTATAAACCCGCCCAGAACACCAGGTAATTACTTGGGTGGCTATCCTGCACTGTGGCTTCACTACTCTGTTACCCCTCGTAACTTAAAGCTAGCTGGTGTGTATCTACACAGCTGCAGTAACCCCTTGTGGTTGCAGTACTGACAGACCCTGAGGCTTTACCTCAGGAGCAGACAAATGACTGAACTCTTGGCTTTTAATTTCATTTTTCTGTTTAGCCTTATGATGATGGTTGATAATTTGTATTACTGTAGCACCTAGAGACCCCAACTGAGATCCGGGACCCACTGTGCCAGGCACTGTACAAACACAGAGTATGAGACAGTCCCTGACCTGGAGAGCTTCCAATCTAAATAGACAAGACAAAGGGTGGAAGGAAGGAAGTATTATTTACAGATGTGAATCTAAAGCACTGAGGCCCAGTTCCTCAAAGGTATTGAGGCTCCTAACTTCCATTGAGATCCTTTGAGAAGCTGGGCCAGAGCGATGGAGTGATTTGCCCAAGGTCACACCGGGAGTCTGTGGCAGAGCGAGGAACTGAAGCCAAATCTGCTGAGTCCCCATCCAGTGCCTCGGTTTTTACATAGCAAAGGAAAAACCTGTAGCACTGAATCTCAGACTTGAGTTTGGGCTGCCGGGCTAAAGATAGCTGTCTAGCAGTTCAGGCTCGATCTGTGCTCTGAGACCCTCCTACCATGCCAGGTTTCAGAGCCCAGGCTCTAGCCTAAGACTGAACTTGTATAGTGCTATTTGCAGCCAGCAGCCTGAGCCTCACAAACCTGAGTCAATTGTTCTGGGCTCCAAGACTCAGGCCAGGTCCAGACTAGAGCTTTAAATCGATTTTAAGAGCTTTAAATCGATTTTAAGCTGTAACCGTCCACACTACAGAGTGCATAAAATCGATTTTAAGGGTCCCTAAAATCGATTTTGGAACTCCATCAAAACGAGAGGAGTAACCCCAAAATCGATTTTTTAAAATCGATTTTATGATAGTGTGGACGGCCATCGAAGTTAATGGCCTCCGGGACGTATCCCACAGTGCTCTAGTGGCCGCTCTACACAGGTAAAGGTACTCTTCTGCTGGCCAGGTAAACAGGAAAAGCCCCGGGAACTTTGAAATTCCATTTCCTGCTTGCACAGCGTGGAGCTCTCAGCAGCAGAGAGAACAATGCAGTCTCCTGAAAATAGGAAAAGAGCTCCAGCATGGAGCACACAGGAGTTACAGGATCTGATAGCTGTATGGGGAGAAGAGTCGGTGCTTTCAGAACTGCGCTCGAGCAGAAGAAATGAGAAAACCTTTGAAAAAATTTCTAATGCCATGCGGGAGAGGGGACATACCAGGGACTCGTTACAGTGCCGAGTGAAAGTGAAAGAGCTCAGACAGGCGTATCAGAAGACCAAAGCAGCAAAGGGCAGGTCAGGCTCTGCCCCCAAAACATGCCGGTTCTACGACGAGCTTAACGCAATATTGGGGAACAGCGCAACGACGAACCCCCCCTTGTCTGTTGATTCAGAGGTGGGCGTCGTGATTCCTGCAACTACAGAAGATTTATTTGATGGCGATGATCAGGATGATGAGGACCAAGAGGAGGAGGCTCCAGCAGAGAGCACAGAGCATTTTATCCCCCCAAACAGCCAGGATCTTTTCCTCACCCTTACTGAGGTTCCCTGCCAGCCATCTCAAGGCAGTACTCCAGAAAATGAAGCTGAGGGACCGTCCTCTGGTGAGTGTAATTTTTCTTACGTTTCCTAAAACACTGACCCATGAGGTGGTTTTTAGAAAAGTCTCCATCCTGCTTGTTCGGGGAATGCGAGAGCAAAGCAGGGAAGGAGAGCAGCCTTGCCGCGGTTTGCTCTCCCGTTCCACGAACCACCCAGCAAACCGCAGGCAAGGAGACCTGCTTGTTCGGGGAAGGCGAGAGCAAAGCAGGGAAGGAGAGCAGCCTTGCCGCGGTTTGCTCTCCCGTTCCACGAACCACCCAGCAAACCGCAGGCAAGGAGACCTGCTTGTTCGGGGAAGGCGAGAGCAAAGCAGGGAAGGAGAGCAGCCTTGCCGCGGTTTGCTCTCCCGTTCCACGAACCACCCAGCAAACCGCAGGCAAGGAGACCTGCTTGTTCGGGGAATGCGAGAGCAAAGCAGGGAAGGAGAGCAGCCTTGCCGCGGTTTGCTCTCCCGTTCCACGAACCACCCAGCAAACCGCAGGCAAGGAGACCTGCTTGTTCGGGGAAGGCGAGAGCAAAGCAGGGAAGGAGAGCAGCCTTGCCGCGGTTTGCTCTCCCGTTCCACGAACCACCCAGCAAACCGCAGGCAAGGAGACCTGCTTGTTCGGGGAATGCGAGAGCAAAGCAGGGAAGGAGAGCAGCTTGATTACCAGTACAATCTACTACAGGGATTACTAGCCATTATTAACTTCCCATTTTCTCCGGACAAGGTCTGTGTGCTTCCCTGACCTGCGTCTGAGCAGAACTCTCTGTCCTCAGCCACAAGCAATAAGTATTAAAGGAATCCTAAGGTGACCTTGTGGTAAAGTAAAATGTTCAAGGTTCGGTAACAGGCACAGGTCAGTGAGGAGAAAGACTGTATGAATGGTTGTGTGAAATGTGTCTCATGATTCTTTTATCACTCTTTCCAAACCCCACCCCCCCACACACAGCTGCACATTTCTCCAGCCTCCCTCTCGCTTCTCATCCACGTGGGGGGGGTATCATAAGAAGATTGAGGAAAAGGAGGACGCGTGAGGACATGTTCACCGAAATTATGGCAGTGACCCGTACAGAGAGAGCTCAGCAGGGAGACTGGAAGCAATTGGTCGCAAAGTACAGGGAGGCTGCCAGTCAACGCGAAGACAGGAGGGACCAACGCGAAGACAGGAGGGACGCCAAAAATGATGTCAGGTGGCAGGAAGATCAGCGCTGGCGAGCAGCAACTCTGGATCTTCTTCGTGATCAGACTGACATCCTCCGTGATATGCTGCAAGAGCTCCGTGGTTTCAGAATGCCCCTACAGCCCGTGTATAACCTCCCTCAGTACTCACCCTGTCCCACACCTTCCAGAACCAGGCGTGTAAGAACGCGTGGGGGAAGGCTCTCTACACCAGCCCCCTCCACTGCTGCGGACACTCCAACCAGAAGGCTTTCATTAGATTGAAAAGCCCTTTGTGTCCTGTTTTTTCCCTCCTCTAATGATCCAAACTTCTCCCATGGCACCTTTGCCTATTTTTACTCTCAGGTCATGCTATTAAGGAAGTGTGACTGTAGTTTGGTAATGAACTGAAGCAAGCAGCTTTGGAAAGCTGCACGGAAGCTAGTTATCAGCATCAGGATTTGACAATTGGGGATATGGGTAATAAAGGGAAAACAAAGAAAGCAGCCATACCGTACCCTGGTCCATGAGAATTCTTGTTCTGTCTACTCTGATGCACTTTCTTCTTTCAAACCTCCCTCCCCCTTCCTCCAAACCTCCCTCGCTCCGTCCCCCATAGAGCGCTGAGTTATGAAATTTCAAGCACAGTATTGTAACAACAAGCATGATGCTTGATTGATGAAACAATCTGTTTTTAAATAAAGAACACAATTCTTGTAACACATAGTAATAACTTTATTTTCAATAAAAAAGCAGTTAAGGAAGGTTGCAGGTCCTGTGCCTAGCAGCAGACGGAAGCAGCTAATGGTGGAGGTAGGTAATAATTGGGAAATACAGAATTATATGTTTTCCAATGGACAGCTCTCGCAAGTAAACTAAGCAAGCAATTGAGGAATGCTGCAGGCAAAGTATCTTGCAGCAGCAACACCGCATAGACGGGGAGGGCAGCAATCAATTGAAAGGAAAATCAGCAGTCAAACTGTACCCTGGCCCATGAGGAAGCTACTTTTCAGTGCTTCTCTGATGCGCACAGCATCCTGGTGAGATCTTCTAATTGCCCTGGTGTCCGGCTGCGCATAATCAGCGGCCAGGTGGTTTACCTCAGTCTCCCACCCCGCTATAAAGGCCTCCCCCTTGCTCTCACAGAGATTGTGGAGCACACAGCAAGCAGCAATGACAAAGGGGATATTGGTTTGGCTAAGATCTGAGCGAGTGAGAAGCGTTCGCCATCTCGCCTTAAGCCTGCCAAATGCACATTCTACCACCATTCTGCACTTGCTCAGCCTGTAATTAAACAACTCCTGAGCACTGTCAAGGCTGCCTGTGTATGGCTTCATTAGCCAGGGCATCAAGGGGTAGGCTGGGTCCCCAAGGATAACTATAGGCATTTGGACATCTCCAACTGTTATTCTCTGATCAGGGAAGTAGGTCCCTTGCTGCAGCCGTTTAAACAGTGTAGTGCTCCTGAAGACACGTGCGTCGTGAACCCTTCCTGGCCATCCCACGTGGATGTTGGTGAAACGTCCCTTGTGATCCACCAGGGCTTGCAGAACCATCGAAAAGTACCCCTTGCGGTTAATGTACTGGGCACCCTGGTGTTCCGGTGCCAAAATAGGGATGTGGGTTTCATCTATGGCCCCCCCACAGTTAGGGAATCCCATTGCAGCAAAGCCATCCACAATGGCCTGCACGTTTCCCAGAGTCACAACCTTTCGAAGCAGCAGCTTAATGATTGCTTTGGATACTTCCAGCACAGCAGCCCCAACAGTAGATTTGCCCACTCCAAATTGATTCCCGACTGACCGGTAGCTGTCTGGCGTTGCAAGCTTCCATATGGCTATTGCCACTCGCTTTTCCACTGTGAGGGCTGGTCTCATCCTGGTGTTATGCCGCTTCAGGACAGGAGAAAGCGAGTCACAAAGTTCAAAGAAAGTGCTCTTACGCATGCGAAAGTTCCGCAGCCACTGCGAATCGTCCCACACCTGCAGGACTATGCGGTCCCACCAGTCAGTGCTTGTTTCCCGTGCCCAAAAGTGGCGCGGAACGGGTAGAACCTCACCCATAACCGTCAGGAGCTCCAACGTGCAGGGGCCCGGGGTGTCAGAAAACTCGTTCTCCAGTTCGTCATCGCTGTCGTCCCCACATTCAAGCATTCTCTCTTGCACTTCTGCATCATGGGTCAGCAGTGATAGAACGAGAATGCGTGAATTATTTACAGCATTCGCGATCAAGGACAAGAGCAGACCTGGATCCATGCTTGCTGCAAAATGGCGTTTCCCTCACTGCAGCCAGTAAAAACAGCGCGAACTGACTGTGTGCCGTTTACAGGAAGGGGGGGGGGCTGTACCCAGAACCACCCAGGACGGGGACTTTGATCCCATCATGCACTGGGCTAGTAACCCATAATTCCAAAGGGCAGGGACCCGTGCAGGAACTGTGGGATAGGTACCCAGAGTGCAACGCTCAGGGAAAACATGGACGCCAGGGAACATGGACGCTCAACATCGATGTAAGTAGCCCTAGTGTGGACGCGCAAAATCGATTTTATAAAGCCTGCTTTATAAAATCGATTTTAATAACATCGATTTTACCCTGTAGTGTGGACGTGGGCTCAGTGCCACAGGTTTTTCTTTGCAATATAGACGTACCCTGGGCTACAGAAATGTCCTTCATCCCAGCCTGTCTTTCACCAACACCTAATTAGGGGAATTCATAGAATCATAGAATATCAAGGTTGGAAGGGACCTCAGGAGGTCATCTAGTCCAAACCCCTGCTCAAAGCAGGACCATTCCCCAACTAAATCATCCCAGCCAGGGCTTTGTCAAGCCTGACCTTAAAAACCTCTAAGGAAGGAGATTCCACCACCTCCCTAGGTAACCCATTCCAGTGCTTCATCACCCTCCTAGTAAAAAAGGTTTTTCCTAATATCCAACCTAAACCTCCCCAACTGCAACTTGAGACCATTTCTCCTTGTTCTGTCATCTGCTACCAATGAGAACAGTCTAGATCCATCCTCTCTGGAACCCCCTTTCAGGTAGCTGAAAGCAGCTATCAAATCCCACTTCATCTTCTCTTCTGCAGACTAAATAATCCCAGTTCCCTCAGCCTCTCCTCATAAATCACGTGCTCCAGACCCCTACTCATTTTTGTTGCCCTCTGCTGGACTCTTTCCAGTTTTTCCACATCCTTCTTATAGTGTGGGGCCCAAAACTGGACACACTACTCCAGATGAGGCCTCACCAATGCCGAATAGAGGGAAATGATCACCTCCCTCGATCTGCTGGCAATACTCCTACTTATACAGCCCAAAATGCAGTTAGCCGTCTTGGCTACAAAGGCACACTGTTGACTCTCATCCAGCTTCTCATCCACTGTAACCCTTAGGTCCTTTTCTGCATAACTGCTGCCTAGCCACTTGGTCCGTAGTCTGTAGCGGTGCATGGGATTCTTCTGTCCTAAGTGCAGGACTCTGCACTTGTCCTTGTTGAACCTCATCAGATTTCTTTTGGCCCAATCCTCTAATATGTCAAGGTCCCTCTCTATCCTATCTACCACTCCTCCCAGTTTAGGGTCATCTGCAAACTTGCTGAGAGTGCAGTCCATGCCATCCTCCAGATCATTAATGAAAATATTGAACAAAACCAGCCCCAGGATTGACCCTTGGGGCACTCCATTTGCTACCGGCTGCTAACTAGACACGGAGCCATTGATCACTACCTGTTGAGCCCGACGATCTAGCAAGCTTTATAGTCCATTCATCCAGCCCATACTTCTTCAGCTTGCTGACAAGAATACTGTGGGAGACCATATCAAAAGCCCTCCTAAAATCAAGGAAGAACACATCCACTGCTTTACCCTCATCCACAGAGCCAGTTATCTCATCATAGAAGGCAATTAGGTTAGTCAGGCATGACTTGCCCTTGGTGAATCCGTGTTGACTGTTCCTAATCACTCTTCTCTCTTCAAAATACTTCAAAATTGATTCCTTGAGGACCGGCTCCATGATTTTTCCAGGGCCTGAGGTGAGGCTGACTGGCTTGTAGTTCCCCAGATCCTCCTCCTTCCCTTTTTCAAAGATGGGCACTACATTAGCCTTTTCCCAGTCATCTGGGACCTCCACCAATCGCCGTGAATTTTTAAAGATAATGGCCAATGGCTCTGCAATTGTATCCGCCACTCCTTTAGCACCCTCGGATGCAGTGCATCCAACCCCATGGACTTGTACTCATCCAGCTTTTCTGAATAGTCCTCCTGAACCACTTCTTTCTCCACAGAGGGCTAGTTACCACCTCCCAGTACTGTGCTGCCCAGCAAATTAAAAATACCTAGTGAACAGGAAAGTAACAAAGATTTGGCTAACTGGCATTTTTTGATACAATCGGAAAATGTCTGGTTTTATATATATTCCTCTTCTCCATCCCAAAACTCATCACAGGGCCCAATCCTGCTCACCATGAAGTCAAGAGCGATGGGGATTGGCCTTTATTTTGCACACCCAGTGACATGGCCAGGCAGCCCCATCAGACAACATGGGGATTTGTTTGGTTTTCAACCAGTAAATTTGGGGCTCTAAGTTGTTAACTAGAGGAAATGTTAAAGCAAAATGATGTCTGCTTTGGTAAAGGAGTTTTGAGCCAGGCTCATGCTCTTGGCATGAGAACTGATTTGCAGACTGAGACGCTTTGGAGTAATGCTCCTTATCTGATAAGCCCTTTGCCTTTTAATTTAGCGGACAGAATTTCTGGCCACTGTTGAAAAGATTAGAAGACTTGATGCTTAACTACATTGTGTAACAAAGAGGGCGGGGGGAGAAATATCCTCCCTTTTAGCAAGCTTCAGAGAAGTGAGCAAACAACCTCAAACAAAAACCCACAGGGTGCAGAGTCCCCTCCCCAGCAGTGGAGGCAAGAGAAACACACAAACAAAGCGCTGCTGGCCCACTAGATCAAGAGCCAGCCCGGTCCTGCGTTTCATGTGGCAGCACTGCAGAAAGTGGTAGGAGCACTGCAGAATCATGAAGCCTGCTGATCAGATGAAGGCCATGCTCAGGTAGAAGCCGTGTCCAGCTTCCTCAGCCAGCAATAGTTACTCTGAAGCAGGGCCTCTGAAAGAAGGTGAGGGGAAAGGGATCCCTGACAGGCAGAGCCAGCTCCAGGCACCAGCTTATCAAGCAGGTGCTTGGGGCGGCACTTTCAGGTATTCGGGGGCAATTCGGAGGAGGGTCCCTCACTCCCGCTCCGAGCGAAGGAGCTCCCGCTGAATTGCCGCAGATCGCAATCACAGCTTTTTGGCTGCCTGGGGCAGCAAAATCCCTGGAGTTGGCCCTGCTGACAGGATCTTTCCCTTCTGCAGTAAAGAGAGAATGAAACAGATGAGAGAAATAGCTTGACAAAATTAAATGTTATGAAGAGAGAGGGGCAGGGAAAGGACCTAGAAATCTGCATCCACTCCAAGTAAAACAGAGGGAATGAGGGAGCTCCCACAATCAGAAAGGCAGATAGTGGCTGCTTTGCAAGAAATAAAGGCCTCACACACACCATTCCGAGTGCAGAACATGATTGCTACATTAAAAGCCAAATGACTTACCCAGTGCAAGCCCCATGGCATTACCATGCAGATGCCTGGAGTGTAAGTCTGGCAGAATTTTGGCCCAAAGCACATAGTATTCGGAAAGAGGAGAACTATTAACCCTGAGTTTTAAAGAAAACCCTGTTCAAGGTGTGCAGTCTGGGCTGGCCACAGCCTGGTGGGACAGTGCTGCTGGTGAGGCTCATAGGCTCAGGAGTGAAGCAGCCCAGAGAAGAGTAAGGACATGACCCAGTGCTGGCTGGTCTGACAGAAGATAACACAAAGCCACGTGATCATTGCCACACATGGGAGACACAATAACTTGGGAAAGTGAGAGGGGGAGGAAAGCAAGGCTAGTGAAGGACCCCAGCAGCTGAACTCCTACCAGGAGGACTTTTGCCAAACAAAACAGACTAAGGACTTTTCAACCTGTCCCATGTATTTACAGGAAAAGCATTCTACTGGAAGGGGAGATTCCCCCTTAACCAGTATCCCCAGCACTGGCAGTCTGCTAATATTGTAGTCTGCATGATCACAGAATGAGAGACTGCTCTGTTCTCTGGGGAAGGCTGCCAAAAGGTTGAGTAGCTCAGATAGAGAGAGATACTGACGTTTGCATAAATGTGAGAAGAGGGACTCGTTCCAGCATCTGCCATGGGGGTGTCCTGTTACACAACCCTTTTGGAAGAGGATACAGTCCCATATAAGGAACACAACTTCACTGCAGCCAACACTAGAGCCAAGTGTTGTTTTTTTTAACTTGACTTCTGTCCTAAGATCCTTTTCATGAACTTTTACCCTGATTCACGCAATCATCGGAGTCAGGCAGGAAAATACTTCACTGGTGTTGGAACACAGCCACTCTCCTTCCCTTCAGAAGGTACAAAGAAACCAGCAGGTCACAGAGACACTCATTACAGGACAAATACTCTCATTACAGAGGAGCCTGGCAGCAATTTCCTGGCTACTGTGAAAGCGCTGAAGGCAAGACCAGTGAAGGCAAGAATGATAAGTTATTCTGCTTGACATCTGGACTAAAGAATTCACCATATAAATAACACAACTGATAAGAGATGAGGCAATGTAATCCTACCAGCATCTGGTGCAATGAAGCAGGGTGAGATGGCTCCTGAGCCATGTAGCTGATTGAAGCTAAGATATTAATAATAAGACTAACTTGAATTTTTGCTTAAAATGGAAGGGCAGATCCTTTGCAGCAGTAAATTGTCATCGCTTACAGTCTAGGGAACTATGACAATTTACACCATCTGAGGATCTGCCCTGGAGTTTTTTCTCGTTTTTTCCTTTGGGGGGGTATAAGAGAGGGGTTGAGTACAGGTGTACATAGCTATAAAAACTGAAATCAGTTAAGAATGGTAATGGTAGCAGATTTAATTGTGCATGGGAATTGTATTCCTGAACTGTTACCTCGCCTTGTGGAGAGTCAGTTGGAAGTTTTGAATCCAACCAGTCATTTGAAATCAAAATATTTCCTTTTCATTAAATATTCTACTTTGCTTTTTTCCATATCTTCAGAAGTGGAAGTCAGCTCTAGCGCTGAATGCCCAGGGTTCTTCTGACTCAGGAAGAGAATTACTTCCAACTGTACATACTCTTTCAGGAAGAGAGAAAAAAGCTTTTACATTTTCCTCATTTTTTTAATCTTATGTATTGAAACAAAACAAAATCAAAACAAGACAAAATAGTAAAAGAAAAAAAGCAATAGAGAAATCCAAATAGAACATCCAAGAACTAGCTTAGGGCCGCAATCCTGCAGTGGACTGCTGCACCCACTGACTTCTGTGTGGGGCTCTGTGTGGGCACAGAAGTCTGTCCAGTCACTGTCAATTGTATGATCAGAGCATAAGTGAACCAAAGCCATTTATCAAACCTGGTGCAGGGCGGTAGGGATTCCTGAGTGCAAACCTATCTCTGTCACTGAATGTGTGTGTCCTTGGACAAGTCTTGTATCCTGAGTATTTTCTTCACTCTGATGTGTACAATGGAGATAACTAATAGTTGTTATGTCACAGAGGCTGGTCCTGATGGGGTCAGGCACTCAGCTTAACCATGACAGACTCCCCTAATCAGTTAAGGAAGGAGCTAGCAAACAGGTGCAGCAGGGGCGTTTCATATGGGAATTTAGTCCGGAATTGCAAGAGGCAGCTACATCTAGCAAACATACTATAAGGTAAGTCCAATAACCCCCTCCAAGAAACAAAACATGCAAGAGTAAAACTAATTCAGGCAGAAGTCCAGCAGCAGCATGGAGGCTATCCAGCGTATTGCACTGAATGCAGCATGTACTATCACCTGCCTCATGGGCATATGTGTGCACTTGGTGCAAACAGCTCTGGGCCCCCAGAGACACAGCACAGGCTCTGGAAGCCAGAGTGGCTGAACTGGAGGAGCTAAAGGGAGACAGACTGATACAGACAAGACCTTCAGGGACACAGTAGTGTGGTCCCACATCCAGTCTGACAGCTTCTGTGCTGTTAAGGAGGATGAAAGTCTCACAGAAGGAGAACATCAGGCTGGAGCAAAGGAAAATAATCCCATAGTTGGGACCCTCCTTCCAGATGATGTCACGGCGAGGATACTCCTCAGGGGAGGGACCCCGTTACGAGGAAGAGCCAGGTAATAGTAATGGGGGTTTATTAGAAGTATGAAACTGCATGGTAAATTGCCTGCCAGGTGCAAAGGTTGCAGATCTTCCGAGACATCTCACGAGACTGGACTACATGGACCATTGGTCTGACCCAGTGTGGCCATTCTTCTGAGCCTAATAAAGACTTATGAGGGCTCAGCCGGAAGCCCCATACCAGAGGAAGATGCTGAGTACAGTCTCCTCAGGGGAGCTGGTCAGGAAGCTACTCCCATTGGTGTTTCCCTGGAGAGAAGAGGCTCATGGAGAGGGAGAATAAGATAGACTGACAATGTCCTGGGCAAACCTTATGGGATTAATATAAACTTTATTGAATTAAGTTAAACCTTACTGAGTTAGGCTTCATACCTTTGGGGATCCACTGTATTAAAAACACAATTATATATGTGTGATAGTGGCATTGTATGTACTTCGGGGGATGCTAACATAATTCCTCTGGTTATCAGCTCTTTTAAAACCACCTTCTGAAGAGGTGCACCTATATTAATTCAAACTGGATTCTCCAAGGACCACCAGAGAGAGAATTTGTGGATAAACACCCTGAGTTTAAACTGTCTCTGGGCCACCTTTCTGATCCAGCAAACCGACGGGACTTCTGGTCCAAGGTGGACCCAATCCTTGCCTTCCACTCAAGAGCGCAACCTCAAATATAACAATGAGATGGCAAACCAGCCTGTTTCATACTATTAGATATGACAAAAGTAAAACCCACGCTTTCTTGTTGTCACCAACACAGCTGATGGAGAGACGTCAAGGAAAGACCAGGGAGAACAGTAAAAATGTGAATACCACACCCATGATCACAAAATGTTGGGGAAAGAAAAAATAGACAGCTCTTGACGCAAAAACTTTATTAAAAGATCCTTTAAGCATTCATATTTAGCCCGTTCACATTGTACGGCTACTTCGTTAAAAACACGTTAAAAAACAGAACATTCATTTCAAATTAAGTAGTAGATGAATTATGGATTTTGATTACACCAAATATGTACATCGAACCATGGAAAATCTAAGTAGCCCCAAGGTAAACTATGTAACAAGTTTACACAATTGTACTTTTGCATTTATAGAGTCATGACATGCAAAGTTGCCACACTGAAAACATAAGGTAAAGAGGAAACCTTGTAGCTGCCTCTGTGCTGAGGCATAGCAGCTTCAGCAGCAAGGAACACACTTGTACAGTGGATATACAGTACATTCAGCTAGTTGGATAAATGACCTATTTATCTAACTATCGGTGACAGTTTGTCAAAGATGAAGAACTAATCTTCATTATTCCATTTCATTGATATAAATTGTTTTCTAGTTCTGTATTAACTGGAAAAGTCAAAAGCCTTTAATTATAGCTTTCCATCTACCGAAAGACAGAGGGTGGAATCCTGACCCTACTGAAGTGAGTGGGAGTTTTGCCATTGATTTCAGTAGGGCTAGGATTTCATCCAGAATTCATTTTCCCCAAACACATAATAAGCAGCAACCTCAGTACTTTGTTTCCCCCACCACCATTACTTTGACCACAAATTTGACTCCATGATTATTCACAGATTCATACATTTTAAGGTCAGAAGGGATCGTTACGATCAACTAGTCCGACCTGTATTTCACAGGCCATGGAACTTCACCCAACCTCTGCATCAAGCTCATAACTTCTGTGTGAGCCAGAGCATTCTCTTTTAGAAAGATCCTCAGACATGATTTAAATACTGCAAGTGAGGGAGAATTCACCACATCCCTAGCTAAGAATCAGCATTTCATTCTCCACTTAGTTGGAGGAGAAAGAACAGTAGCTTGGATTACTCTTGTGACTTCACTACTCAGCTTCTCCAAAGATCTTGCCAAGGTCATCCAGCAAAGAGAGAAGAGTGAGGCAAACGGAACTCTCCTAATCTTCATAGTAAAAATAAATTGCTATGTGTATAGTTTTTAAAATACTGAAACAGTCTTTCTGCATCCTAAGGGCTAGATTGTGATACACTTAGTCGCAAGGAGTAGTACCCTATTCCACTGAAATTGCTTTCAGCCCTATTTAACATGCATACCTGCATCAAAATTGGGCCCGGACAACCAGTGAAGAGCAAAACAATCCTCTGCTTTGCTGTTCACCTCCAAGATACAGTTTAGCTTGTCATACAAAAGCAACCTCCTGTCCATTGATATAATAGATGCATATGAGGTAAAAAAAACAGAGATTCCATTTAATTCAGTTCACAAAACGATTGCGTATATATAGTTAGTGCTGCACTAAAAGCCTCTTACAATAGGCAACTGCTGTTATAAAAGGCCACTGTAACTACAGTGGCACAGATTTTTCAGACCAATTTTGTTCCTACATTTTAAAAGATCTCTTCTATTAGGCCACAGATTTTTGCTGGTCCCTGAGGGCTTAAGACCAGTTTCTCTGTGTACGTGTTAGGAGCTGCCAGAGACAGCAGGAGGCTGACAGACTAGAATGTATTGTTTTAAAACGCGTCTTGGATGTAGAGAAACACCTGAGTTTGACTTGGACACCTTGATATTCCACATAAGCAGATAGCTGGCTAAAAGCTAGAAGGAGACTGTTAATTTGATCCCTATACACTATCAGAATGCACGTCTTCCTTCCCTCTGACAGGCTCTAAGCGCCTCTACACCACACATTCTGTAGAGCTTTTTCATATCCCCTTCTTGGCTATTTCCTTCCTAACATGGTAAGAAATTATTAATTCTTTCTCTGAGAGG
Source organism: Gopherus evgoodei (assembly GCF_007399415.2). Taxonomy (NCBI): domain Eukaryota; kingdom Metazoa; phylum Chordata; order Testudines; family Testudinidae; genus Gopherus; species Gopherus evgoodei. The sequence continues at coordinate 123,864,223 of NC_044326.1, read as the reverse complement.
ACAGCCTGACAACAGACTCAACAATCTCCAATTCACTAAAAAACTAGGTGACAGGCTATAGGATAATGATGTAGCAAAACCCTAAGGAACCTAAACTCACATTCCACTTGAAACATTGTTAGGGGTCATACTTAAACCCCATCTTCAAGCTACTCTTTGAGTTACTCGCCTATTAACTGTCGCACAGACGCTCCAGGTACGGTATTATTCATAACTCACCAGCCATTCGATAGACGGGTTCAGCTCAGAAAGTGGCAAACACTACTCCAATTTGAGCACATTAGAAACCTAACAAAAACCGGAACTAAATAAATCAAACATCTGCTACTAAAAGCCTACGTCTAAGGTGCCTTCAGACTGGATACATGGGAAATGGACCACACGAAAGGGAGGGACTCCAGCTGGAGTGAGGCAAAATGTCAATGGACCTTCTGCAAAACTCTTCCCAAACAGTTCTGCTAATGCACATCTCTCATTTGTTGCCTGCGCCACCACCCCAGCTACTCCACTCCCATGCCTCTCCTGAAAACAAACTGCTACTTGTACCAAGGCAAGGATGGTTCTGTCATGTGGTTAAACATTCACTAGGGATTAAGTGGAAATCATCAGATTTGTATCGTTACCAAGGCTGCAGTTGTCGCAGGAGAAAGGCTAGTAGTACTGCACACTGCAGCACTTTCTTCTCTTCTCACTTTATTATCAGTGGCATGCATTCACAAAGCAGCACTCAGAACGTACACTGTGAGTGGAGGCTATTGTAGCACCCATAGAAAGATGTGGCCTATCTGTGTATTATGGATCTAGTATACTCAACAAACGTCTTCAGCAGGAGTCCTGTGGTTAGTTTCTCTATACATGCAATAGCCACTTCGAAAGCCTTGCTCTCAGGCCTACACATTTAAAGTTCTGAAATAAACCGTTGAGTCCCAGAAGTGCACAAAGAGACACAGAATGGAAAGACAGCCCCACTGAAGGCAATGACAAAACTCCCACTGACTTCAGCGCGGCCAGTTCACTCTAAATGCTCAAGGGAAGAAGTGTTTTGTCAACATCAAATACAGACCCAACCCACGTTTATTGGGGAATCAATTTGTTCCAGACTGAGAACCTGTTCTTACTCCCACTACTGGCAACTCAGGGGAAGCAGGGCTGGGCCCAGGACTTCGGACACAAACCCGCAACCCAAAGCAAAAATCTTACTCCAAACCCTCAGCAATGGGAGCTGGGGGAAGGGAGGGATTATAATTGTAAAACACTAATATACACCCATTCCAGTGAGCTATGCAATAGCATTGGATATTATATGCATATATATATATATTTACAAATATTGTTTCACAAACTCTTTACTTATAAAAGCAATATAAATATTATTTACACCATATAATACACTGCATAATGAGACAAGCAGGACACTATCTGTATGCAAAGCACTTCAGTACAATATTAAGCATAGTTGCCTAAATGATACTCATGCATCTTTAAATATATGCAAACAGAAACATCTGGAATGGCTGTACAAGTTTGAGCCTGGGCACAGGAAGGGTTAAAGTAACAGAGGTTTAAGATTCACACTGTAATAAGTGTTTGACCAGGCAGCTCAGCAGAATTTTCCCTCAGGTGATTTATTTCATTTTAAAATCTTTCTTGCCAGAAACAGGTCCAGTATGAAAAATATGATGGCAAAACTAATGAGAACTCAACTCCAATTTCACTCTTCCTGACTTTACTTACACTGGTGTCTAACTAGTGTAACTCTGTTGATGTCAGGAGAGTTGTGCAGCTGATTTACCATGGAGTAAGTGAGAACAGAACTAGGTGCTCTCGGACAGATCTTTAGCTGGCCTGAATTGGGGCCTTTCACAGAAGTCAACAGAATCTGGCCCTGTGTGCCTACTTTGACACTGACTCCCATATTCCCCCTTCCACATTAAAAAAAAAAATGGAAGAGGAAAAAAGAAAGAGATGCTGTCAACTTGCAATAAATAAATAATATTTCTGTCTGAAAATCTGGCAGGTGCTGCAACTACAAGCAATGCCCAAGGCTAAAAAAAGCTAAAAAATTAGTTAAAAATAAAAAAAGTGTATTTCTTCTTGTGGTGGGGTGTCTATCTCACACTGCCATGAAAGGGGTTAACCCCAGGAGGGAGCAGTGGAGGGGAGGCCTCCGAGCGGCCTCGAATGGCTGTACAGACTGCAACCAGTCTGACAGGGGTTGCATGTAAAAGAAGCTGGGGGTCAGATTTGGGCAGTCATGGCCTGGAGCTCCAGGGGTAAGGACTGGGTTCCTAGCAGCTAAAAGAGGCGTTAGCACCATGGTCAGGGCAGCTGCTGGCAGGGACCGGAGTGAGAGAGCACCTAGCTGTCTGCAGGGACTGAGCAGCAGGGGCCCTGAAGTAAAGGTGAACAAGGAAGTGGCCCAGGGAAATGTGCTGAACAGTCAGGGGAGGCAGCATGTGGCTGCCAACTACAGGGTCCCTGGGTTGGGACCTGGAATAGTAGATGGGTCTGGGTCCCCACATTTGCCACTGATGGAAATGGGTGGACGAATAGACTGCAAGGTACTAGCTCCTGGAAGAGGAAAACACAGGCAGTGACATGGCTGGAGGGCAGCTGAAGAGGATGTGGCAGTTCCTGGAAAGACTGCCAGCAGAAGTGAGACAGAGTGACGGGGTGCAAACCATGGACGGGGGATGTCATCCTTGAGCTAATCCCCAGAGCGACCAGGAGGAGGTACCAGTTCAGTGGTGAGTGTTGTGCCCCATGACACTCCCCTTTTTCCAGTTTACTTTGTGCACTTGATGGCATCCTGTACGCAGTCAACTAGCAACTGGCTTTTCTGGAGAGCACAAAAGCCCTTTCTCATTTTTTAAAAGAATTAAAACATTCCTGTTGCGCTGTTTCCAGGGAGCTCAACTAGAAAATGGAATAGTTAGAAATTAAATCATTAAGAAATGGAATTCAAATTCACAGTGCCCCTTCATTTGAAAAATACGCAGCCTTTTGCAACCCTGTAGACCAGCTTCATGTCCCTCTCAGTGAAACTGTGCCAGGGGTTTACAAAGAGGACTGCAATGTGGCCTCCAAATCCCACATTGGCCAGAGACCTAGGACAGCAGAGACCTCACAAACTCCAGGCTATTGTAGGGAATCTCCTCTGCCCCCAGTGGCAGCATATCTGCCTTGGCTGCCACGCATGTTTGGCTCCTGGCCTGCACATACTTCGACTTGCAGAGCTTAGAGGTCAAGGTATTGTTCTGCTTAGCAGCATTAATTTAGACAGGACTTTGGGGCTAAACTTACACTATTGTGTCAGAGGAGCTTGCTGCATAGAATAGCCTCTTCCTGAATCCTCTCTAGCCATGCCACTACTTTTCACATGCTTCTGAAGCGCAGAAGGATTTTTTGGTGGCTGTGACCCAGTGGAAGACAAAACAGGCACCTTTTGTCTCCTCATGATTACGTGTTTGTTCCTCTCCCTGGTGTTTTGTGCACGGGGGGAGCACAGGGCTCAGTCTATCCAGCGTAGCAATCTTTCACAGAGAACTGGATAAATCAGTCACAACAAAACATGTATTGATTACTGCCCTGCACCTAGTCCATCTGCACAGGACTACCCATCATCTTCTGGGATTGGAAACAAAACAAGTCAGTAAAATGAACACCTGCCTAAAATCTGAAAACATCAATTAAAATGAGACATGTGCATGATTAGGGTTTGTTACCCAGAAAGCAGTAAGCTTACTATTTTGTACAATAGTGGGAGAAAAATAAATGGGCAAGATGTGTTCTCCTGTAGCATGCGACATACAGGTTACTGCACAGTAAATCTGATTCCAGCAGGTCCTCATGCCCACCTTCCGCTCGAGGCAAAGCTGCGACTGAATGAGAAGTTGACCTCAGAGTTTTTGTATTTTCCCCAGGCTCCAAATGGTACTATGACAGCAGTGCTGTTATCTTCAGTACCATACTGTATAGCCTGGGAAGAGAAATAAATCATTAGAAGAGATAAGTATTATTATGATAAAGTACTATTTATCTGTGAGATTGAAATGTTTTACAAAGGAAGGTGAGTATCCAGCCCCACAGATCCAAGAGACCCCAGGCCTCCAGAGAGCCTCTGTCTCCAGCACCTGTCTCCTCCCAGCTCCTGGCAGATTCATTGAAGCAATTCTGCCAGGGGCTCCCACCCCCCAGGTGCAGTAATGCCTGGAATCCCAGGTGTCACCCACAACTTTAGCCTGTGTTTGGGGAGGAAAAAAACCACATTTCTTAAATACTCAACCTCAATTCAATTGGTGCCAATTTGCTGCCATAATATCATCTTTACATTGCAACGGATGTGTCAGTCTGAGCATATTCAGCATTACACAGTCTATTCCCTGCTAAACTGCATTGTCCCTGCATCATCAACAGAGCACTAGTTAAGCCCAAAGTCAAACATACCTGCTCAATCACAACATGGGCTGCTTCCGGGGGATCGTGGCACTGGTTAATAAAGTCACATATCTCTTGACTGTTCACCATGAAGTTAATGCCATCTGTCGTAAGGACCAGGAAGCTATCGCTTGCATGATGCAACTGTAATTAGATAGCACAATATAAATCATCTTATAAATAAATCATTGCAGGCCAGAACAGTTCTACTTTTTTTTCTTTGTTACCACAGACTTTTCCTTTTGTTGCTGCATGTTCCTCCATTTTCTACACGGGTGATACCAACCTTAACTATGTCATCACATTGCTTTAAAGCCCTGGCACAGAAAACAGTCAAGATAGCCATATTCCAAACATCATGAGGAAATCACTTGAGGGTGCTTCCAATGCTTGTAAGAACTCTGTCCTGGGTTCAATATACTGAGGCCAAAAGCCCGGCGGCTCGGTGTATTACCCAGTTACCAAGGAACAACCTCAGTTATTACAGATTTTAAGGCAAGAAAGGACCATTATGATAATCTAGTCTGGTCTAATAGGGAAGTGTGCTCTGCCCTCGCTCTGGCAACTGCCCTAAGAACACCATCTATATGGGTCCACTTCGAATATGACCCCCTCAGCTTCTGACTCTTACCACTTGGAGGTGAGGGAGGAGATACTGAGAAGATTAAGTTTAGGTGAGGATAGAAGGGTGGGAAGTGGTGGTTGGGGAACGAGGGGCAGAAACTGAGAAAGCCATGTTTAATTGATTTTTGAGACGCTAACTCATTTTTCCTCATATGCTGAACAACTGTGGAGCCCCAATAAAATGTGTCACTTACACATCTCCTGTATTTCCCCCTCAGAGGTGTGCAAAACACACACATTTGCTATTTTTAAAAATTATTTAAATTCTGGACCAACCTGTGAAAATCAGCGTCAACCCCATTGCTGAGGTGACACTTTCCTTTCGGCATATAACTAGTTTCAACAAAACACAACACTCATTACAGTTAACAGATGGCAGTCATGCTTTTATTCCCTCCCCCACCACACACACACACTAAACCACGCTATTTAAAATCGACATTTATTCATGTCAACATTTATTATTGGGGCTAGATGCTGTGCAGTGTCAGTCTGGAATGACCCCACTGACTACAGCATAAATGAGATCAGAACTTGGCCCACAGTCAGACTAAAGGTCCTAACGGCATTCTGACTGCTAGACACGCATGCTGTGCACACCACAGGATCCAAAGGCTCAGGTTCAATGTCCCCTATTAATCCTCTCTTACCTGAACCCTTTTAGTTTCTGGCTCTGCTGTTACTCCACTGTTTTTAAGATCCAAATCTCCTATACTCCGTGTCATTGCAAGTCTACCATTCACATGGGGCTGACCCACACTGTTCCACGCTATAAAGCCACCACATTTCCTTATCCTGTCCAAAACACAAAATAGAAGAAGGAAAATATGAAATAAAACTCAGACCAACAATAAAAGGTGAAAAATTCCTGCCTGTGTCTTTAGCTTGGATTATACTATGCAGAGGGATGAGAAGGGTATGGAGGCCCAACCCAGAGACATTCACAGAGGACAGACTTCTATTCTGAAGGACTTCAGGAGGGGATATGGTTTAGGAGGCTGAGTACTGGGCAGGGAACATGAGCACGAGTTCTAATTTTGGCTCTATCTCTATGTCCTTGGAGAAGTCACTTAACCTTCCAGCCTCAGTTCTGCACCCATCTCTAGATAGAGAGGAATGTTGTGAAGATGAGTTTCAAGGTGTAAAGTGCTATGGGCCAGATCCCCAGACCCAGTAAATCTACCTAGTGCCACTGACCTCAGAGGAGCTGCAATGATTTACACCAGTTGGTCCTATTTATTTACTTTGATTCCCTTTTACTCAGAACAAAATTAGCCAAGAGAGTTTGACCAAGGCTGTCCCAAGTGATGTTATTAGCATAACTGAGCTGTACCTTTCCTTCTCGTCCTTCCTTTCTGGAGTATGATCAATGGTGAGTTTTAGGGCCTTTCCCTTTCGACACAATAGTGCACGACTGTCCCCAACACTGGCCACAACCAGTTCAATACCATCTCGCAGCAGGGCCACTGTTGCAGTGGTCCCAGCGTTCAGCAGGGTTGCTACAAACATCACATAAAAGAGAGAAGATTTAAGACTGTCCAGCAGTGTTGCTGCATTTATAACAGAACAATGGTTTCAATGGTCAAAAACATGTGTGGTCTAAATTACGCAGTCACTAGATTTAAATTGCAACTAAAGCTATGAAAATAATGGACGGGGGGGGAAACATGCATGGGAGTAGGAGGTAAAGGTGTTTTGTGCAACATGGCTCCATGCAAAGATTGCAAACGTGATAAATAGGTGTTGGGGGGGAGAGGGGATGGCTGCTCTTTGGGTCTGTGGCAAGTATATTTTCTATTCCAGTACCTTGGCTTTAGATACTGGAATGTACTTGGGCAATTTACATGGGAAACACTCAGGATAAATCCCACTGCGGAGCTTTCCTCCTGTAGATGCACGTGAGTAATTCAGCAATGCTAATGAGAGTTGGTGTATGCTTTGAAAGAAGAGACATTTTATATCTCCTTCCTAGCCCCAGGCTCCAGGGCCTGTCAGAATTGCTATGATCTGACCATTTCCCTCTCTCTGCCAATAGGCCAATGTTGCATCCAGTATTTTCCTAGCTGTGTGAGAGACGACTCCCTTCTGAGCTCCCCAGTGCCACTCAATTTGTTGGAAGGGCCACTGACTAGAGACCAGATGTGCTCCGGACCTGATTCTGCCCTGCCTGGCACCCTGTGTAGTAATCCATACTGGTGCAAAGGAGCTGGGAATGCTACTAAATCACAGTTCACCAACTGCCTTGGTGGTGGCCTTTTACCCAGGGTTGTTTTTTTTTATTAGAATGGATTAACTAATGCAATTATATTTAGGGATTCTGGTTTCAAATACTCATTTGCTTTAACATCCTTGGGAAAAATCATTTCGGTAAGTTAATATGAATTGTGACTGCACCAGTTTGAGCACAGACCAGCTGTTTCATTAGCAATGAAGTAAATCCCCAAAGCTAAAAGAATTACTTTCTTTTTTTTTTTTAAAAGAATGGCTCCTCCTTTATTGCTAGAGCACACAGTGTATGCAACTATGACAGAGAGAGAGCTGCTTCACATGCTTCTGCGGTGAGCTACTGCAGAGGAAAGCATGGACAGGAAGAGGTACAGCCTAGAATTTACAGCAGATGTGAATTCAGTTCAAAGCCCAGCTTGGGACCAGGCCATATTCTGGGTTTTTCTTTTCAACTGTTAATTTTTAAAATCTGTTTTTAAAAACTACAGCCGGTATTTTGTTGGTTTAAGTTAGAAATCCAAATCTCCATTTATATTCCTCTATTTCCAAATGAGAAAGTAATAATAAATAAAATATTCCTGCAACCACTCCTTTTCCTTAAAAGAATATGGACTTCAGTCTTGCCCACACCTGTTCACACTCTAACTGTGCATCTGCGGATTGATTGACTGGGGGCGTCACAAGGAGCTGGCAAATCCATCTTTGTGAGACTCAGGGATTCTACCCTGCCAGGGCAATCTCCAGTTGCCCCATTAGGGCTCAAACCAATTTCTTTAATTAATGCATTATGGGTCTGGTCCTGATGGATACTAAGCACCTACTAACTTTCATTGTGGTCAATGAGAGTTGCAGATTTCAGCACATTCCATAGTCAGCCTGTGTCATATTTACAGAGCATGATTTTCAGATGCATTGACCACTGGCAGCTCCAGTCAACATCCACTGGAACTGTGGGTGCTCAGCAACTCTGAAGGAGTTAAGACTTGTAAAGTGCGTGGGAGGAATTCTTCATGTGGGCAAGGTTTAAAGATGCATTGAGCCTTGTTGTAGAGTGAAAACAGTGTGAGTTGACAAATGAAAAAATAAAGCAAATCCATAAAACAGTCTAAACTAGACTGTCAGTACTATTAAAACAGGTATTACCACTGCACTGAAGTCTCCTGGTTCAATAAGGCTCTACCAATTATGTCCTCAAACAAAGTATCCATTATTATACGTCTCAACCAACTCCACTGTAATTTGTATCAGATCTTTGATTATTTTGGGGCTCACATACAGGAAGCAAAACCAGATTTTTCCAGCCACTAAGCTGGCTGTAGCTTTTAATTTTTTTAAGGAAATGTTTGCATTTTATTTCCAACTTTAGAAGGCCACACAAGAATTAGTGTGCTGCAGGCCCTCTCTGAAACATGCTTAAAAATATGCCATTAAAATTTAGCAGTGAAATCAGATATTTTAGCAAAGCCAGTAAAATACCTGTTTTAACCAGACAGTTAAAGCAAAGTGAGATGAAAAGCCTACATAGAACTACCTTTAATTCATGCTAAATGTATTTTGTTTAGAAATTAAAAACTAATGAGGAGTTGCCATTAGTCTCTGATATCACTCCTTGCTTTTGGAACTGTAATGCCAAGTATTAAATGCTATATTCTAGAAGGCATACATGAGAATTATTGCACAAGTTATCAAATTTCTCTTGTGACTCTTTAAATATTTGGGGATGTGCCTCAACTCTTTAAGGCACAGCAAACACACACATCCCAAATACTCTTGGGTATTTAAAAAAAAAATCAAATCAACCTTCAGTACCAATTCTAGGGATATTACTGAAGAGCCAGACATATGTATGGCAAAGCTGTAGTAGGTACATAGTAACAGGCACCTTACAAATACCTATAGACCAAACAAAAGTTTAACGTCATTGTTTGGAAATATAAGTGCCACTCATCCTCCCTTCGCTGGGCCTGATTCTGCTCTCAGCAAGACCACGTATGAAGGTAATACTCAATGTGAGTAAGGGAGGAAGAATCAGGCCCTTATTAAATTAAAGGGGGCTTCAGACTCATTTGGATCACTAACACAGTTCCAAAATCTAGGAATTATGAATGTATCAAATTTCTAGTGCTTTACTACTATTGCATCTAATTTATTTGTTAGCACTTTAAAGATATGCTGCATCAGCACATACATTGGTTTTAACGTTTAAAAAAATAAAAAAGTAAAAAAAGTTTTCACTTTTTCCTAATAATATCACTATAAAACTAAGATCTTTCAATAGGTTCTTAACACTCACTGGACAATTTTTACTGCATGTCATCTCAACTAATGTGACAAAGAGGATGTGGGAACCTTCCAGTAGTCCAGGCTAGGAACCGCCGGACTCCTTCACCTGGGACAAAATTAAGCAGATCTCTCTTTCCACTGAAGCCCAGCATATAGTGTCCAGGGCCTCCAGTTCTAGAGCTGCTGACCAGGTACAGTCTCTGCCACAAATAACACGTACACAGAGGCAAATAGGAAATTCACCCAGGGATTTTGTTCAGACAAAACAAACCTGCAACACGGGGGATGACAGAATAAGAGCTGCAAAGCAAGGGGAAATATTCACTTTGGGTTTGCCTGCTCTGCTTTTCACGAGTGGTGTGACAAAATAGTTAAGTCTTATGACAATGCATAATGACCAATTTGACCATGATTCAATCTTGTCTAAAGACATACATGGTCTCAAATAGGTTCACTTTTCACAATGATTTTCCCCCTTACACTTTCACTACAGTGGTGTGTCACCTCTGTTGTAGCTTCGGCCTAAACAAAAGCCACGAAGTATTTTTGTAATAGTATTGGGTGACCAAACAAATCAATGGAAAATGTTTAGCCAGCTCATATTTGGCAAAGATAAACATTCTAAAGAGCATTTCAAGTACAGTCTATGGATCAACCTGTTTACCATCTTCATTTCTAAACAAAAAGGTTCCAAGAAACTGACTGCTAAAAATAAACAGCTTTATAACCATTGGATATAGATTCATGGATCGTCATGACCCTCTGAACACGGAATGTGGATAAAAACTTAAGAAAATATTTAGATTAAGAGTCTTCTAACTTGATTAGATAATAACCAAGTACCATTACCAAGACTCAGACTTTTTAGGCTGACGACTATAATATGTACAGCAGCTCTCTCTTTTCCGCAGTGTTGCAGGTTAACATAGTAAAAGAATAGTCATGTTTTTTAATGTAGCTTTAAAAAAAATTAATTCGGTATTTTATTCTCTTTATAGAAAAAGACCTTCACTATTTGTGCAGCATAATAAGATTTCAAGAGTGCCCCAAACAACACACACAGATACATCAACTAACAACCAATCTTGTTCAATAACATGGCTATTCTGGATATGAATGGCCAGTGTGATTAGGGTCTGATACAATGAGCACTGAAGTCAATGGAAAAATTCCTATTGTCTTCACTGTGTATTGGACTAGGCTTTCAATAAACTGAAGCAATAGCGGCACCTTACATGGCTGTCCTAGGCCAGATCAGGAGAGTTGGTGGCAGTGTTTTCATCAAGAAACCTTGGACGTACAGCACTAGTCCTCCATAAGGTTGAGAATGTGCAAAAATGATCCATCATGAAGGGTCTTCCCTCACATGCTAAATCAGGGTCTCTCAGCTGGGGGATGGGAGAGCTTCCCTTCAGGGCCAGCAGAATAGTCCAGCTGGGAGGATGCAAGGTAGAGAGAGGAGCTGTGGAGACAGGGAAGGCTGCAGGACCCTAAATTTATCCCCAAAGCAACAAGGCCAAAAGAGAAAGGAAAAAAAAAAGCCCCATCATTAGGAAAGTAACTGGTACTGCTTCAGTTCTTCAAAAAGTTTATGTTTATTCAGCTCTAGGCCACTGATATGGGGAGAAAAAGGTCAAGATATCTAGATCAGAAATTTAACAAACTTTGAAGTTGTACATGCTTGTAGGAAACATGATCCAAATTAGTGGGAGAAAGAGCTTGTTGCATTAATTGCACTTTGCTCTGAACTGAAATTTAAAAAGAACAAAATCTTCGCAAGATTCAAAAAGGGACTGGACATGTACATGGACAGTAAGAACCTCCAGTTATAACAGTTAATGCGAGCATACATTTTTGAAAGAGATATTAAACCTTCAGGGTTTAAGCCAAACTCTGTTAGGGATTAGACGGAGCCCTAATGTGGAGGGCAGATTATCCTGCATGTGCTGACTGTGAGGTTTCTACGCCTTCCTCTGAAAAATCTGGTACTGCCCCAGTCAGAGACAGGATACTGGACTAGATGGACCACAGTCCAGTATGGCAAATCCTGTGTTTCCTAAAGAGCCCATAAAACCCATCAGTCTATGTGCTACACAGAAGACACAGCACTATAGTGTTGAATGTGTAGCTTTTTTTACACTGGAAACTTGATGTAAGCATTACTTTATATATTCTTTAAAATATTTTAGAACCAGAAGGAGTGATTTAAAAATAATTACCACAATTCCTTGAAGAATGCATGAATTGTAAGACCTGTTCAATTTCTGCCATAATTAAGAAGATCATCTTTTTAAAGGACTCCATCATCCTAAAAATCCACTGTACTTTAAAAAAAAAAAATTAGAGGTACAGACCACCAGCCCAAGGAATCAACAGATGGAGTCACCTATCAGAAACATTTAATTGAACTATTGTCTTCCAATACCCAGCATGAGGCAGGATTTAAATATGAAGACCTGGCTTGGGTGCCATTACACGTCTTGACCAGCCAGTATTCCAGGACCATTGTTTCCAAGAGACTTTGGTGACACTCTTGACTCTATCACATCTAGAATAGCCAAAAATAATCTGTAGCTTTGCTAACCAACTATCCCGACAGTGCAGTTAAGTTGCATGTATCCTCATCAGAAAAACAGTTCAATTTTATTTACCGTTTCAAACAATCTCAAAAATATTTACAGTTTTCAACACCACACATGCAAAGAGTTAATTACATTAATAAACTTGTATTTGTCTATGTCTTTACATCCCATTACTCCACTCCTTTATGGCCTGCTTTCAGGGACCACTCAGCACCTGGCAAAGAGTGCTGAGGGCCTTTAGCTCCTACTAGCTTCTACAACAATTTGAGGGCAGTCAACACCTCAAAGGAGGTACTCAGCACCCTGCAGAATGAGGCCCTTTCACATCTGGATACCACTTCCTGATGACTGTCTCTACAGAGGGGTTCCATGTCCACTGAGAGTAGGACAAGAAGCAACAGACTTAATCTGCAGCAAAGGAGATTTAGGTTAGATATTAGGAAAAACCTTCTAACTATAAGGTAGTTAAAGCTCTGGAATAGGCTTCCAAGAGTTGTTGTGGAATCCTCATCATTGGAGGTTTTTAAGAACAAGTTGGACAAACACCTGCCAGAGATGGTCTAGATTAACTTGGTTCTGCCTCAGCATAGGGGCCTGGACTTTACAACCTGCTAAACTTCAACCCTGCATTTTAGTGATTCTATGAAATTACTCATGAAAACTAACATACCTCTGCTTAATTTTCATATACTCTTGAGTTGTATTAGTGAAAAGATTTTACCCAGTGTCTCGGAACTGCATTTGTTTAGCTGTTCTCAAAGTCTACCAGCATTAGCATCAGGTTCCTAATAAGTTAATGGGGGCATTTTCAGAGTAGTGCCTAGTGGTTTAGCCATGCTGCTCCTGTTAAAGATGGTGAAAATTGCAAAGTAAAATCCCAGAAAGCATTTTGAAAGCCCATCCTTACTGCACAGCCTGTCAATTAGAGTCTCTTTAGCTAGTTCAATAAGACATAAGTACTAAATGTTGCAATTATTTTCAGCATAACAAAATCATATTTTAAGTACCATTGTTTTCTCTCATTATACTGTCTTTCTCCTCATAGAGCTGCTGTGAACACAATAAACTTCCATTGAAATGGGTCACTCTAAACAGGCTCTTTTAGGAACATAGTTTGACAAATAAAACAAGGGGCCTTCAAGATAAGCCATTCCTACGGAAGCACTTTAGATCATTCAGGTGGGTATGAGGCAGACTCATTCTTACTGCTGCATTTCAGATCCCCTCGGTAAAAACTCTAACTTCACAATTAAAATATGTGACTTAATTCTTCATCTCACTCCCCAAAGTCAGGTTCAAATAATCAGAGGTTACTAAAAGGGTAATGCCAATTATTTTGTATTGCTTCTTCAAGCAGGTTAAAAATCACTTTTAAATCAGTAATACCACCTTAGCTTATTGTTTTTTAAATGGGTCTGTTTATCCATTCATGCTGTTTACTTTTTGTACTTCAGTTTGAACAAAAACTGGGTCAGTCAGTTTCACTTTCTAGTTTTCACACACTAGACAACACAGTAATGTTTGGCTTGCAAACAGCAAAGGGGAATGTTTCAATGCAAACCAAGAGCGTGTGCTGGTATTTTTTAATGTCAGTGGGATCAGCAGTGCAACTAGGCTGACCAGATGTCCCGATTATATAGGGACAGACCTGATTTTGGAGTCTTTTTCTTATATAGGCTCCTATTACCCACCACCCCAGTCCCGATTTTTCACACTTGCTGTCTGGTCACCCTAAGTGCAACATGGCTGTAAAATGGGCTGAGCCAACCACAGGAGTAGCACCCCATTGTCACAGAGCCCTCTGGTGACACTCACTTCTCAGAGCCAATTTCCCTGTGCTCCTGCAAGCTCCAGATGTTCTAACAGCCCCTTGGGTCACTGGCAATCAGCATACACATATGCTAGTAGAATAACTCACCACATAGCCAGCCCAGGATTTGGGGAATATCAAAATTGCTTAATGCCACCTTTATACACTAGCTGTCCTGAGGTATGCAGCAGGCTCCTTAACATAGCTGAGAATCTGGGGTATACTTTTCCCTATTGACTATGTCCCCTTCTCTTTGTCAAACGTCGCTACATTATCTATTTATTTGTATAGCAGTAGTATCTGTCATATTAATCTCTCTGAACCTAGTTTGTTACTTAATTGCCACAGCAGAGCCAAGAGGGAACATTTAGACAGTTTCTTCTAAAACCTACAGAATTAACAGCATTTTTAAAAAAAAAACTGGTGACAGTGAATTTCCCATCATAGGGTGTTTAAATATATACCAAATATGAACCATTGGAGCATATAGTACATTTGGTAAATAAGCTACTTGACAGGATAAAAGCTCAGTGGAATGTTTGGCAAAAGTTCTGACTCATATCTGCTCCCCAGATAAATTTCAGAGAGGGTTTTCATATCATTTCATTTTGAAGTGCTCAAGCATGATTGATGCCAGTTGTTTCATTTGCAAGAAATTCTGAATGCAAATCCTTGTGTTAAATAAAATTGCTTTCAATATCCAACATATTTTATTAATACAAAACACCTCCGCAGCTATTTCTAAAACCATTTCCCCCACCACTGCAAAGTAAGATACAGTCATTCTACCTACCATCAACAGATAAGTGAGCATGCCTCGCAAATGCGTTGTCTATTTCTAGAAAAGCTTTGGTCAACACAGTTTCCAAATTCTTCTCCTGAGAAAGGAATTCTCTGGAAACAAAATAAAGACAGGTTCAACTTCTTCCACAAAGATACCTCTCCATCTACAGCAGTTTCCACAGGTTTGTCTTCCCACTACAAAAGTTGAATCACGCTATATCATCCTCTTGAGGTAACAGGAAGCCATTAGCATTCTTCCCTGTCCTTCTGATAAAAGGGAATTTGACCTTCAGTATTGGTGATTTTTAATTGTTGCGTAATTCTGGTTAATACAGAAAGTATGCAGCCTTCGTTTAAGCCACTTTAATTACGCAAATGGAGTGATGCAAGTGGTACACCTTGCACCTGTACTGCAGGCATTACAACCTGTAACTCTCACATGCTCTTGGCAGGCCCAATCCTGGAGGATGCCGTGCACCTTCAATTCCCCAGTGAATTCAATGGGTTTGACTAGACTGGGGCTGGTGGGTAAAATCCCACCCTCCCCAGTGCAAAGGATCCATGTAAGGACTAAGACCACTTAAGCCTTGCGTTGTCCTTTTGCACAGGGGAAGTTTCACCATAGGCAAATAGAGGAGGGAAGCACTACCTACCCTCTGTTAATTGCTATGAGTGCCCATAGGACCTGACTCTTCTATACCTCAGAAGGGTAAAAAACGAATTGCTCATCATGGCAGCGTCCAATCTCTGACACTGTTCTGGCACCGGGGAATCCTTCTCGACTCCAGAAACAAGAGGTGAACAGTGAGATAGAAGTGCCACCAAGTTTTATATTTCAATGATCAAAATTACGCTATGTGATGGTGGGCAACTCACTTTGTCTCTCTCTGCTGCAGTCCTCTCGCTCTAAACTAGGGATAATCATATTTACCTTCTCCTGCTCTCTGTGTCTTGTCCATTTGAACCATAAGCTCTCCAGGGCAGGGACTGTGTCTTACTACGTGTTCATACAGTGCCTTGGACAAGGGGGCCCCAACCTAGTAGGCACTAGTAGTAATGCAAATAATAAACCAAATGCCAGGCATCAAACTCTTGCTTACGTACTGAATGTACTTTTCCATGTACTTAGCACAGAAATCAGCTGCTGCAGCCCCGCCATGCCCATCATACACTGCAAAATACAGGACACCATCTGTCAGCTGAGCATAATCAAACCGGTCCTCATTTTCCTTCCGTTTTCCAATCTGGCTTGCGCAGCCCACCTTGGCCAGACTGATTTTGGGAATCGGCTTCCCATATTTTATGCTGGGTGGGAGGAGTATGGGCTCATCAATGCGATTGTCCCAGATACCAAAAGTGTCCCATGTGGCTGGACGCCCACTGCCGTCTGGATCGAAGCGGGAAGCCCTGCGTTCTGTGGTGGAGCTCTGGCACACGGCAGTCAACCGTTTGTCGTCTTGCAAGAGGCGGGATGTCAGCAGCGCTCTCCTTCTCACTTGATACCCTCCATTTCTAACCAAATTAATTAAAGCAGCTGTTGACATAACTTGATTCCACAGAGCTTTGCAGTAAATGAAAGATCAATATACAGCTTCCGGAATGTCTTCAAGGACAATGAGAGAACTGGTCAGGAAACAAGAAATACAGAAAGGGGAAATTCAAGTTATACCAGCCAAGAAACATTTTCACCATCGGAGATCATTAATTGTGGACTGCATTGCCCAGAAGCAGCTGGAAAGAGCCATCTGCAGGATTCACTGAGAAATAATCTTACTCAGACTAGCCCACAGGTGAGATTTAAATATATAGTATTGCAAATAGACCAAAACAAGGCATTGGATGAGGCATTTCTGCTGATCATTTGCTGCTGACCACCAACTGTAATAAAATGAACATTAGTGGCAATGACTTTATTGCTTGGTTGCTCAGAGAAAACCACCACAACTCACACGGTAACATGATGAGAGTGGGCATATTATAAATTACCTCAGATCATGCAACTGCTGAAAAGCTAGCATTGTTGCTCTATAGGGAAGTAAAGAATATTAGACTAAAATGACACAAAATAGAAATATACAGAGTTCCACTTTTTTATCTAGTTGCCAGCACATGAAATTTGCCAGAACTGGACATCATGTACTTTTTTCAGGGCCTGATCAATATTTTCCAGAACAGATTGTTAATTGAATCATAACTCTCCCTCTTCTTCTGGGAGCTACAGTTTTGTATTAATTCATTTAAGAGCCCTCTTTAAAGTGTTTCTATGAACTCACACACTCTCTTTTCATAGATAACTTTGCCCAAGTACACTCTTTATAATTATTCCCTCTGGAGTTCTGTGCTATTTGACGTTTAAATTAGATTCCTCAAATAACACAAAGAAAGTTCTCACCTGTTTTCATGTATCTCTTGGTGTCCAGACCACTTCCCAAATCAAACAGAATAGTCATTATCTCAGAATAAATAAAATAATAAATAAAATACCCCAATTATGATTCTGAGAGATAATAAAATGAATGAAAACAGGACAGCTAAAATATATCTGTTACCCATAACACTTTATTTAACTTATAAGTTAACATAAAGGGATTAAAAACAGACAGGCTCCAGGTAGATTCCATTGAGTAACAGCCAAGGAACAAGGATCCACAGAGTTACATTAGAGATACTATATGTTTGGCCTGTTGCCAACAGTGTGCTGTAATGTCACTAATTATAGGTATATTCTGATCACCTTTTTATCTACAGCATTTGAAATACTTCTGTATAAGGAGATGTGCAAGGTTATTTTTAAAAAAGTCCTAGTCAAAACTCTGCGCTTGCCAAACCTACAATCATAGGAAATTCAATAAGCAGGCATTTTGTTGGAAATAGCTGTACCGTGTGCTTTCTTGTGTGCGTTAAACTTGTTCACAGCTCAAAGAAATGAAGGCTGGATGGGAAACCTCCCTTGCTGTGCTTAGCTTATCTTTAATACAATTCTTGGTTGATGAAAGGAATGTTTACTCTTACCATTTGTATAAGTAAGTGATGAAAGTCAAACATGCTGTGAAGTAATTTGTAATAAGCCAATTCAGAGTTGCATTATGGATGATTTTGGCCTAACATGTAAAAATGGTTAAAATGGTCGTTTCAGTGGGTAGCTGGATTAGAGATTGTAAAGAATATAGATCTTTCAATATTTTAAAGCCAGATGTCCAAATATCTGAAGTTTATTATTCTTCTCCATATAACCCTATGCCATCCCATCCTTTCAGTAATATCCTGGGTCACACAGATGGACTATTATTTTCCATTTGTCACCTTCACTCACCTTTTCAGTATGTTAACATCCTTTTGTACAGCATGAGAAAACTGAAATACAGGAGTGGCTTTGGGATTCACTTCCAAGTGTGGATTTGATGCAAGAGGAACACAAGTGTTCGCTATACTTAGAGCTCACAATACTGCAGCGTGAATAAGAGCACTATTCTAATGCTCAAGTAACCATTAAACATTCATTTTCCACCAAATTCACCTCTCAAAAGCTAATCCTCTTCCAGATTTGTATAAAAAACTGACAACTGGGGGGGGGGAGGAGATAAACAAAAGATACAGGAACTCAAGCTTTATTCTGGCACAGTATATGACTGCAGTGTCACTGTTTACAAGACATGTTTGTTTGTATGTAAAAATACAGCAAGGCCGTTTGGCAATACATGACTGCTGCGAAAAACAAGATGGTTGGACAAGAATAAGATATTCTTCATGTATCTAAAGTGAAAGCCCACCTCAGATTGCTACAGATGGTAGCCACTCTTTTTAAGTGGAACTCTACATTGATCAGGTAAAGTGTACACATTTGGGTTTATGAAAGTAGTTACCAAATGTAATCTTACGAACATACTATCAAATAAAAATTCCACAATAGGTCTAGCTGTACAAAGACTCTTTCACATGATGACTTTTATTCTTGGAATAGTGGAATTTTTCAGACTGCTACCCAAAGAAATGTGGAAGAGAGAGAGAGTGTGTGTACGTACATCTGCTGTTCCCAAAGGGTTAAGAGACTGCACAAATAAATATGTACAAAGAAGATAAGTGACCTTGCTTTGAGTGTTTGCCAACAGCCACAACAGTGATAAGGACTAACTAGCAACCAAAAGGAAATTGTTTTATATTTAATATTTATAAGAGAGGAATAAAATATTGTGTGAAAAAAATCTGCATTTTCCTAGACCAAAAAAAAAGCATGAACTACACCTCTACCTCGATATAACACTGTCCTCAGGAGCCAAAAAATCTTATCCCGTTATAGGCGAAACCACGTTATATCAAACTTGCTTTGATCCACCAGAGTGCGCAGCCCTGCCCCTCCCCCCAAGCGCTGCTTTACCACGTTATATCCAAATTCGTGCTATACCGAGTGGCGTTATATCAAGGTAGAGGTGTATTACCTTCTTATCCTCTTGCTTATACAATAAATAACAGGCAGAGATTAATTTAAGAAGCTTTACATCTTTACATAGAAAGAAACGACCAACATTTCTAGCCTATTTCACATGTACAAATAATCTGCAATTATTTTAGACAGAGTGGTTTTGAGCATTTCAGCAAAGCTATTGATTACAACCAGAACAAGTATTCGTAAGCACTCCATATAGCCTTGATCTTCCAAGTGAGAATTCACAGGCTTCAGTTTAAGCACGTGAAGAGTCCAATTAAAGTCAATGGAACTACTCACATATTCAAAGTTAAGCAGATGCACAGGTGTTTGCAGGATCAGAGCCTTAGTTTTGAGCAGTATCTTCCCCATGGAACAATCAAACCGAGAACTAGGTCATGCCCTAAGGACCCTTCACATGCAGCTCTCTTATCCTATGGAGAAAGGGGAAGGGGAGCTGTCAGCGCAGCAGTCTTCCCCTCTTTGTCCCCACAGGTCCCATGGAGCGCTCTCTACATTGGTAAATGGAGATGGGGAGTGATCAGGAGTGGGAACAGATACAACTGTGCCCCCCACCATCTCTGTGGAGTTCCGCAGGTAGTTAGCAGAGCCAGTGGGGTGGCCTTACCTTTTCCATTGAGCCCCCAGTGCAGTGAGGGAACCAACCTTTCCCTCTTTAAGGACAGCCCTGGGGGAAGCTGACGTTTCCCTGACAGGAGAGCACCACTGGAGACTCAGTGTGAGCGAGGAGGGGTGGCTAGGAGGCCAGAGCTGGCGTGGAAGCATGCAAATGGCTCCGACTCCTCTGGATCATGCGTTCATAGAGAGGACAGCCCACAAGTCCCCAGTGAAACAACGTACGAGAAACTCTGCCAGGTTCTCTTCCTCCCCCTTACTCTCTCTCTCAGGGTTACAGTGGGAGGGGGTTATTTGGACCTCATTTATTCTGGCAGGGAGGAATGGCGCAGCTCAACACTGGGGGTAGAGAAAGGAGCTTCTTGCTTGAGCTCCCAACATACACTCATAGATTCCAAGGCCAATCTGCCCTCTTGTACAACACAGGCCATAGAACTTGCCCAAAATAATTTCTAGAACAGATCTTTTAGAAAACTTCTGATCTTGATTTAAACATTGCCATGATGAAGAATTCACCACGCTCTCCAGTAAATTGGGGGGAGGGAGATTCTCAATGCAATACCTCCTTGGGGAATTGCAACATGCTTCCCTTACACAGCCCTGCCTTCTTTCTTGTCTTTTGGGTATGTGGGGCTCTCCTCACCCCATAGAATAGCAGGGCGTCAGCTGGGCCCACAGAAAGAGGAAAGAAGAAAACTAAGGCCTTGTCTGCACTACGTAGGAAATTCGATTTAAGCTACACAATTTGAGTTACATGAATAGCGTAACTCAAATCAATGTAGCCTGGACTTACTTACTACAGGGTCCACACTACATGACGCTCTCCCTTCGACACCCCCTACTCTCCTCAATCCGGTGGAGTACAGCAGTCGACGGGAGAGCAATCTGCAGTCGATTTAGCATTGATCACCACTCGTCGATCTGCCAGTAAGTGTAGACAAGCCCTAATTTTGAGTCTCAGATGCTTGTGCTTCTAAACCTGATGTTTCTCAGGGTAGCTTAAATGAAACATGAAACATCTTATTTAAACAATGCCTTTTATTAACTCAAATCTATATTTTTATACCCTTCAAACTGAACAGTTGTGTGTTTTTTTTAATTTAAATGCTACAGTGGAAATTAATGTCCTGAGTCTAAATCCTTTTACAAATCTGAGAAATGGATCCTGGATTACAACTGAGCTGCTCCTAAAACAAGATGTTCTGTTGCATAAGTAAACAGTGAGGCTATGCCACGCTCCAGGAGAACAGTGATTACCCAGGGAGCCAGCATAAATGACTATATAAAATTGGAGAGCTGTGAGAATTACAGCAATAAAAGTAACTGTTCTTCCTACAATGCAGCATGCTTATCTGCAAGGAAGGAGACAAATGAGAGAAAAGCAGGTTTCATTTCCCTTTCCCCCACTACAAATCCAGAAAAGTCAAAAACTATTTTTTTTAAATGTTCATTTTTTTCCCCTTTTTGGTGCCGTTACTGAGACTTTTTTGCAGGATGTGGATCTTTGGCTCTTTTCTACACTAGTACTGTCAGTAATCACCTTTTGTCAAGCCTCTAATCTAGGGGCAGACACCCAGGGCAGCAGCCAAGTCCTGCTGGCACAGAAACTATGTAGGTTACGAACCAGCATTTACAATCTACTTTCCCTGACTCAATAGTGCATCCTTGTTAAATCACCACTACCTCTTTGCTGGAGGCTAAACCAAATATTATTCTTCTATTTCAGCATCAATGCTAAGGGGCAGTGAGTTGATTTTATGCTACGGCTGGTCCATTATCAAAACCGTTTTCCAAATCTTCCATTGCACTGACTGGAGAATGGTATTGCTATGCGGGGAGGGGGGGGGGGAATGGAACCACAGAGAGTTGTGATTGACAGTGCAAACCATAAATAAACAAGGCGGGTGGGAATCTAATCCTGGGGGCTGGATAGTGGATTGATTTGTTTTTAGAGCTGGGGGCTGTGAGTAGGAGACTTTGGTCACCCGCTGTACGATGGCAAACGCGCAAGCCCCAATGACAAGACCCTACAGGGAAGAGCAGGCAGCTTCAAGGCCTGTGCTCACTACACGGAGCAGACCCACCCCCGACCCAGCTGCCTTGCTGCAGGGAGGCGGGAACACGCCCCTATCCTGCTATTTCTCCCCCTTCCCATCGTCTAGGTCAGCACAGCAGCGGCGAGATATAAGGAACCCTCCCCCACCCTCCGAATTTAGAACTCTCCGGGCCGAGTTCTACACCGCGCCGCCGCCGCCTCTCTACTGGTGCTGCAGAGCAGCGCTATTTGTGTCCGCAGCCAGCGACGTAATGAATGGACCCCGCCTTTCTCCCCGCCTCCTCTCTCCCACCCCCCGCACCCCCAAGCGATCGGCTCCCAGAACAGCAACCCTCCGCGGCACGGTGCCTCCAGCACCCCAATGCACTGACCGGGGCGGGCACAGCTGGGAAAGCGAGGGCCAGACACTCCGCACGGCGTGCGCGATGCACGCTCCCTGCAGCAACAAGATGCTATTTAGTGTTTCCCCACGCAACAGAGAAGGCGGGGGAGGAGAACTCCCCGATTTATTTTTAAGCGAACAAAAAAGCAGTTAAGGATCGACCGCGATCGGTCTGTCTGTTTCGCTCACTGAAGGGGGGCGAGACGCAGCTACATGCATGTAGTGTCCGCACCGCAATCCGTGCCGTGTTAACAGGCAGGGCTCATGTTACCGCCCGCACTTGGAGGGGTAAGTCTGATGCAATGGCAGTCGGAGGCGTTTTCCCTTTCTCCGAAGCCAATGAAAACGTAGCTTGAGCGAGCAGAGAGCACCCCAGAGCCAGGCAGATTGGGCTGGGTAGGTGCGGCAGCAGGACGAAGAAGAAGAAGCGACAGAGAGAGAGCAGAGAAACTGGGAGGTTCAGAGCCAGGATGAAGGAATAATTTCAGCCCCTCTCTTACCTGGCTGGGACCGCGTTAAGGAAAAGCGTGCAAAGGCTGTTTCGCCCTGTCTTTTCAATGCACCGAACGAAGCCACCCGGACCGACTGATCCTCCTTCCGCAGCCGTCTCGGAGAAATTCTCGAAATGTTTTGTGGCAATTGCCCAAGTAAAGGAGGAAACCTGACTCCCCGTCACGCTGGCAGCTCCCTTACCCAATAGATCCACAGATGGGGCCGGGCATGCACCCGCCCTTCTCTCTGCAAGGGCCAATGGCACCTGCGAAACCGAACGAGCCTCTTTCTGCCCCCGTCCCTCTCCCTCTCCCTCTCCCTGGGCCCCATTCTGCTCTCACTTAGCTCAGTGAGATTCCTTCCTGTTCCTGCCACATCTCAATGGAGTTACTCCTGATGTACACCGATGGGAAGGCGGTTGGGAAGGGGGGAGATCAGGCGTAGTCCCTAACCTGCATGGCAATGAAGTGAGTGACAGCAGTCCTATCCCTGGGGAGAGCAGATTTCCTCCCCAGCCTCTGTTGGCCCCAATTTGAGTGGGAAGGGTTAGGTGTAAGGCTGTGGGCTGTGCCTGGATCTTTATGAAACTGGAGAGGAGACCAGTGGAAGATTAAATTCTCCTTTGCTTAGTGACTAAAAGTCAGAGATCCTGCTGGGCAAATTGCATCCAGCATACTCTGAGCTGCAGAGACCCTAAGAAGAGCACAAAGAGCAGTTCAGGATGTAGACAGGAACTATTTTGCATCTTATTTATTGTCGTGGAGAATAAATAATTCACTCTGTTTGCAAAATCAAATTATTTGTCTCAGGGCTCCCTTGGAAAAAGATGCAAAGAGTCCTGTGGCACCTTATAGACTAACAGACGTTTTGGAGCATGAGCTTTGGAGCTCATGCTCCAAAACGTCTGTTAGTCTATAAGGTGCCACAGGACTCTTTGCTGCTTTTACAGATCCAGACTAACACGGCTACCCCTCTGATACTTGGCAAAAGATGTATCAGAGTCACCTCTGACCTTGGATCATGTCACCCAAATGATTGGTTTGAATCTCATCTGTAGTGTGACAGAATCAGGTACACAAAGTTTCCAACCCATCGTGCTGATGGCAACAACACTATGTGCCTACGTGTGATGTGTGCCAGGGGGAAAAAAACAAATGTTTCCCTGCCAAAAGTTGATCACGGGGTATTGGAAGGCTGCCTTTTTCACTGATCCTTTCAGGACCTGATATTAGCCAGGATGGGCAGAGATGGTGTCCCTAGCAACAGGAGATGGATTATTTGATCATTTGTTCGGTTCATTCCCTCTGGGGCATCTGGAATTGGCCATGGTTGGAACACAGGATACTAGGCTAGATGGACCTTTGGTCTGACCCAGTTCTTATGCAGGGAGGCAATACTTGTTACAAGCTCCCATATTCTTTAGCTGGTCCTTGGCTTCCCTTGCATTCTGCATGCTTCTGTAAGGCAGTTTGGTTTCTATGGTACTTAGACCAATCTCAGGGCATCCATGGCCAGGGGATTTGTTTAAAAGCTCTCTCTATCAGCAGCCACTGGTAAATACTGAATGGGTTACTTCACAGAAGTTACACCTGTCCTATCTTCCTATCTCTGTGTCCTTGGCCCATGTTGGGCAGCTATCATTGGACTGATCAGGTGTGTAGCTTTAGATACGGGGAGAGGGATGCTTGAAATTCAGTCGCCACATGGCAATGACTCATTATTTCATTTCCTCTTCTGCGCGACCCCAGCATGCCCTGGTCCTTCCCTCAGCCCCAGGTTCCCACACAAGTTCCACGGCTTCCATTCTGGACTCTGCATCAGGAACCTTGTCTTTCTACATGTTCATGTCATGTCACCCTGATCATTTACCTCCAGGCAGGGTACACAAAGCTGATGTCTTCAGTTGGGGACTTAGCTTGTCACTGGGGCTTCATCATAGCACAATGGGAATCTCTTCTGGGAGAAGCCTTCAGCAGGTTTCTACTTTCTACCAGGAAATCTGGGAATTCAACACCACATCCTTTTTCTCCTCCAATGGGGAAACAGACAACTGCTCTTCTTCACCCCTTCTTGGGAATCAGTAGTGGCAATCCTACTGATAGCTGATAGCTCTCAGTCCTCTCAACCAGCAACTTCCCTCGCTGTTTGCCACACATCTTAATAATTATAACACATGGGCAACACTCTTCTCAGCAGCCATTTACTTTTCCCATGTGTCTCTGTGCTCCTGGTCTGTGCAGCATGAACTTGAGTAGCAGAAGAAGAGCGCATGAAGGGAACAAGCACTTCAGGATGGGCTGGCAGAAGGATTCATTGTCATCATCAAAAGCAGGGCCACCTGTGTGCCTCCCTAGAACGTGGTACCTATGTAGTTGCCAAGTTAGACTGTGCCGAAAGCTGTCCCTGGTTAGATGTGTTGTCCCATGAGCTACATCTTCTGAAATGAACTGAAACAAGAAGTCAGTGGGCAATGGAGCTGCACCATATTTTTCATTGGGTGCAGCTCCATTGCCTTCAACGGATTTTTGTGCATTTTACACCAGCAAAGAAATTGGCCCAATACCTGCTTATTAAAACAGTAAATAGTATACATATTTTACTATATTTAGGAGCAGAATCACATTAATCACTGGTGTGATTTCACCAAAGAGAATATAGTTGCACTAGCTGAATCTGTCCCATTTTGTGTTCATTTTCTGGAGAAGAGTAATACAAAAATCACAAGTCACATAAGGCAATAGATTAAAATAATAAAGCCCTAAAGAAAGAGAGTCTCATCTAGTTAAAAAAAGACCAGTTATTGTTTACTCAGATGTTCCCCTTCAGGATTATTTGAAGGAAAGAGAGGTGGATTTTCTGCAGTACACACTTCTCTTCCAAAGCAGTTGGTTGTGGCGAAAGAGCTGACTCATCTTCAGGTAACGCATCCCACAAGGTCACACTTGCGTCATATGGCGCACCAAAATGCAATCTTTGACTAGGCACAGAATCCGATGAGATTACTTGCAAAAGCTTTTGAAATAAATCCTCCCATTAACCTTACCCTGTCTACTCAGATCAGAGAGCCTTCACAATAGGAATCGAGGGAAAGGAAATCATCTGGCATCATTTATGAAGATGAAGAAAGGGCAGCATCAGCTTTATTCAGTGTTCAAAGCACATGGGATTTTTCTTTATTTGGTTAAGATTCCTGCTGTATCAGTACTTCATAAAGTGTAACCTCTGCCATTGTTTTCCTGGTGTCTTGCTTTGACATCCGAATCCCATCACTTTGGCATACTCATTACAGCAAGTGGTGTTATATATAGGAACAAGATTTTCAGAAGAAACTAATCATTTGGGGTGTCCAACTTGAGACACCTTAAAGACACCTAATTTTCAGAGGGCTTAGCACTTAGGCCCCTTTAAGGTGTCTCAAATTGGGCACCCAAAAACTGAAGCACCCAAAATCACTAGGAAGATCTTGGCCATATAGGTGTATGTGCAAAGTCAACACAAGGCAACTGTTTTACTCTTTCAGAGCTACCCACGGGTATCATCATCTTCTGCAGTGCCAGCTTTACTCTCTGCTCTGAATTGCACTTGAATGTCTGTTGTCCCTGTTCCAAATCCTCTAGTGTCTAGCCAAATAGGCCTAGTATCAGCCACAGAATCAGCATTTCCATCATAATAATATGTCTTAGCTACTAAATGTATTCACTTCCAAGTGGTAGAAATGCAGCCAAAGAGCCTTCTAAAAGAATCTATCCCCATGGTCTGCATGTAAAACAAGAGTTAGATAGCCATAGCAGCAGCCAAGACTCGTCAGAATGTTATGTGGTTTCCAGAAGAGGTACATCCTTGTCAGCATTCAGAACTGAATCCACCCTGGCAAATCTTACAACTGTGGTGCTAGTGTTCACCAAACCTTTCTTTAAGCAACACAAAGAAAATAAACCCTCTCTGGAAACTACTAATTTTGAAGTCCTAAAAAGAGTTGGAATTTTTCCTGAAGGGAGGGAGGGGTTCCTTTCTGAAATGGATCCAAGTGGTGCAGGGCTCTGTCAGTGATGAGAAACAAGGGGTTAACATTTAAATGCAAAGGCTATTATTGGTGTTACAGTAGCAGCTAGGGCCCCTATTGACGCTGGTGCACTTTAGTACTAGGCACTGTACAAACAAATACTGAGTGAGAGACAGTTACCTGTTCACAGGCCTGAGTCTCTGATCCAGCAAAACTCTTGCTTAACCCTGAGCTTGTCAGCAGTCCCATGGTACGTCTACATTACAGGATTATTCTGATTTTACATAAACCGGTTTTGTAAAACAGATTGTATAAAGTTGAGTGCACACGGCCACACAAAGCACAATAATTCGGCGGTGCGCGTCAATGTATCAAGGCTAGCATCGATTTCTGGAGCGTTGCATTGTGGATAGCTATCCTGTAGCTATCCCATAGTTCCTGCAGTCTTCCCCGCCCATTGGAATTCTGGGTTGAGATCCCAATGCATGATGGTGCAAAAACAGTGTCGCAGGTGATTCTGGGTAAATGTCGTCACTCATTCCTTCCTCCATGAAAGCAATGGCAGACAATCATTTCGCGCCATTTTTCCCTGGATTGCCCTGGCAGACGCCATTGCATGGCAACCATGGAGCCCGTTTTGCCTTTTGTCACTGTCACCATATGTGTACTGGATGCTGCTGACAGAGGCGGTACTGCAGTGCTACACAGCAGCATTCATTTGCCTTTGCAAGGTAGCAGAGACGGTTACCATCCCTATTGTACCGTCTGCCATGCCATTGTAAATTGGCGATGAAATGACGGTTATCAGTCATTCTGTACCGTCTGCTGTGCCATTGTAAATTGGCGATGAGATGATGGTTATCAGTCATTCTGTACCATCTGCTGCTGTCATGGGTGCTCCTGGCTGGCCTTCGCTGAGGTCAGCCAGGGGCGCAAAGACCAAAATGGAAATGACTCCCCGGGTCATTCCCTCCTTTATGTTTTATCTAAAAATAGAGTCAGTCCTGCCTAGAATATGGGGCAAGTCTACTAGAGAACCAGAGAACCAGAGAGCACAGCCACTCCATGTCAGATCCCGCAGAAATGATGAGCTGCATGCCATTGTAGGTGGTGCCCCTGCAACAATCCCACCTGTTGCTTCCCTCCTCCCCCAACCCTCCTGGGCTACCGTTGCAGTGTCCCTCCATTTATGTGATGAAGTAATAAAAAATGCAGGAATAAGAAACACTGACTTTTTAGTGAGATAAAATGAGGGGGAGGCAGCCTCCCGCTGCTATGATAGTCCAGGCAGTACAGAATCTTTTCTTTAGACATGAAAGTGGCAGGGGGGCTGATGGAGCTCAGTCCCCAGTTGCTATGACGAAGACGGTTACCAGCTGTTCTGTACCATTTGCCGGGAATGACCGGGAGTCAATCCTATTTTTACCCAGGTGCCCCTGGCCGACCTCACCGAGGCCAGCCAGGAGCACTCACAGAATGATGAGCACGGCTATCAGTCATTTTGTACTGTACCATCTGCCACTGAGGAGGAGAGGGGAGAGGATGCTGCTGTTCAGTGCCGCAGCACCACGTCTACCAGCAGCATGCAGTAACCATACAATGACATTGGAAAAAGTCAAGAAAAGATTTTTTCCCTTTTCTTTCACGGGGGGGGGGAAGGGGTAAATTGACGAGATATACCCTGCACCATCCCGGACAATATGTTTGACCCTATAGGCATTGGGAGCTCAGCCAAGAATGCAAATGATTTTCGGAGACTGTGGGGACTGTGGGATAGCTGGACTCCTCAGTACCCCGTCTCTCCCTCCACGAGCGTCCATTTGATTCTTTGGCTTTCCATTACGCTTGTCATGCAGCACTGTGCTGTGGCCTCTGTCTATCATAGCCTGGAGATTTTTTCAAATGCTTTGTCATTTCATCTTCTGTAACAGAGCTCTGATAGAACAGATTTGTTTCCCCATACAGTGATCAGATCCAGTATCTCCCGTACAGTCCATGCTGGAGCTCTTTTTGGATTTGGGACTGCATCGCCACCCGTGCTGATCAGAGCTCCACGCTGGGCAAACAGGAAATGAAATTCAAAAGTTTGCGGGACTTTTCATGTCTACCTGGCCAGTGCATCCGAGTTCAGAGCAATCACAATGGTGCACTGTGGGATACTGCTCAGAGGCCAATACCATCGATTTGCGGCCACACTAACCCTAATCCGACATGGCAATACCGATTTCAGCACTACTACTCTCGTTGGAGAGGAGTACAGAAACCGGTTTAAAGAGCCCTTTATATCGATATAAAGGGCCTCATTGTGTGGACGGGTGCAGGGTTAAATTGGTTTCACGCTGCTAAATTCGGTTTAAAGGTGTAGTGTAGACCAGGCCCCAGTGACTTAAACAGGGGCCTAAACAGACAAAAGGTGGGAGGGGAAATGCAGGCACAGTAACTTACAATGGTCACACAGCAGGTCACGGGCAAAGCGGGAAAGAAAACTCTCTTCTCATGACTCCCATTACCAGGCCTTATCCACCAGACCACACTTCCTGTCAGCAATGCTGAGCTGATCTGGACCTTCCTCTCACTGCTGTTTCTTCATGACAAGAGAATTTGCTTTTCCAGAAGCAGCCCCTCTTCACTATGATTCCCTCTTCATGCAAGATTTCCTCTCATTTTCTCCACCTTACTTTCTGTTTTCTGCTTCCTCCTCTGAGTTTCGCTGCCTGCATTATTGTCTCTGCCCATTTCTCCCCACATTGGTTTTTCCCCCTTTCTTCCCATCCTTCATTAGTACAATCTACTCAAGTTCTTCTGTAATTGTCTCTTTCTTTTTATTTCCCTGCTCGTTCACATTGCCTTCTGCTCTAAGTGCTTTGGAGTCTAGACACGTAACCACGTTGTCTCATTTAGTCAGGGAACAAGCCAAGCTGTCCAGAGCGGGATTTGAATGGTGCCATGTCAGTTCAGTAATAAGTGCCCAGACCCATGGCTCACATCTACAGGCTGCACTGAAACTTGGGAAAATGTATTTTAATCTCCATGGACAGTTTGTATTAAGTCTGCAATCAGAGCAGAGACTCAGAGGCAATGTAATCTGAATGTAATCATAGGGATTACACTGTTAGGCCATCTCGTCTATACCTCTGCCAGTGCAAGATTGTTTGCCCTCTCTAGGATTGGTAATAGAGTGTGGAGCCAGGTAACATCTCCATGTCATCACTTCAGATCCAGCCCAGATCAACAGTGACCAAAAATCATCTGATGACCTATGTGAACTGAGATAGTCACACTCCAACACTCACCATCAAACAACTGTTTCTCTTCTTGGTAGTCCCAAGAGCATTCAACAAAGTGAAACCAATGTATTGGAGACTGATTTGCCCTCTTGTCCCTCAAGTAGGCCTCTCCACCTCAGATGTAAATCACAGTGGCAGGTTAGTGTGGGCAAAGCGTGTATAGCTGCCACCCATACTGTGCCTGGTTTGGTGGATAAAGGAGATCTCTTTCTCCAGGGCTGTCACTCTGATACATTTCACAAGTGCTGCATGTGCTCAAAAATAAAAATAAAATTAACCTAAGGCCATCATATGATACCAAGGAGACAATCTAAGCCATATGTTCTGATAGACACACACTTCTCAGGTGAGTTACAGCATTTAGCCTTTGGCCTGATACTTAGCAATAATACCCTTATGGTGAGATCATGTATTTGTCATAAGACTTTGTTGTGTTGCAAGCCCCTATCCCTAAGATACCTTATGTGCCTTTGGCACTCTACCTCAATAGCATTTTAACTGTCTGAGTTGAAATTGTCCCTGAAAGTTGGTCATTTCTGTAAAGCAGCATAAATTAGTGCTGTGTTGAATCGAAGCATCAGTTAAGCATTATGTACTTGAAATACAATAGACCAGATTCTGATCTCAGTGATCCATTTGTAAATCTGGAGTAACTTAACTGACTTTGATGCTGTTACTCCAGATTTACACAGGCAAAACTGAGTTCAAAATCTGGCCCGAAGTCTGCTGAGAAAAATCATAACATTGTTATAATACAATGGTAAATTAACTTTTGTTAAGAGTTGTATTTTATTTGTACACCTAAAACCTTCAGGCAGTTGTAATTCAGTGACAAGAAATTATTCTTTCAGTACTCTGGGGTAAAGATTTTAAAACAGATCCTTAAAAAGTATCCACAACTGCTATTCTTCATCAATTTTGTTAGAGCGTTGTTTGGTACTAAGCATGAAGCAATGTTTGGGACTGTCTGTGTTACATATCACATATATGGGATCATACACTCCTTTAACATAGTCCCATTCCTCCACAGATCATGTCTTTATTGCCATCTGCAAAGCTGCTCCCTCTGCTTCCAGCTCCAAACCTGTAAAGTACTGAGAGTAGGGATGACTGTAATGCACTTGGTTATGGAATGAAAGATCACTGCCTGCCTGATTTCTTTCCATACAAACACACACACACACACCTCCCTGTTGTGAAACAGTATGCAGATGGGCGTAGGCACTGGCTTGGATTACTATTGGTCAACTTCTCATCCAATGACTGCAAAGAAAATAATATTTTTTTCTTCCCATTCATATACCCTGGGAAAGAACATGCTTGTGACTTGCAATTCTTGTTCAAATCTGTATTATATACATACAGCTCTTAACTGAGCGTAATTCACAGTCTTTTCTGAATAGTTATTTTATTATTGACCTCTATGTGCTCTGCTCTTTATGTTTATTATATTTCCCCATCTATTTGCCTCTTGTTCAACATGTAGTTGCGGCTGCTAGGAGGTTTAATAAGGATGCACAGATTGTGGTATCTTCAGTATGTGTATGCCACTCACGCTTGTGTTTGTGTCTCATCCAGCTCACCTGTTTCAGCTGAGTGCTGTCCTAGGGTCTGGGGCATGGATGAAAGCAAGCTGTCTGAGGCTCAGTTAAAACAGAGGGGATGTTGGTGGCCTGTGGAAAGGAATTGAAAAATGTGGGAGGATTGTATCTGTCTTTGTGATTTTCCTGCTGTTTGCTACTCACTTGAGGAGTTTGGTTCAATCCCCAGCTGTTGTTGGGTGACTGTGGGGCAGGCTTTTCATCTACATCTAGCTAGAAGGTTGCAGCTTTTTCTTTCTGATGTGAAATTTGTCACTGTGCTTCATGCCTTTGTCATCTCAAGATTAGACTTGCAATGTGCTCTATTTGGGGCATATGATACATGTTTGTGGCAAACAAAAAGCACATGGCATCAGTGCTACACAGTTTGCAAAATGAAATTTTACAGCCTAAAGTAAATGCACTCAGAGTAACGAAAGCGGAACACTTGAGTCCTTCATGCTACACAGAACATGTAATATTCAGTGTTTTCAAGACAAAAGAATATGTATAGACTATGAGAAAGGGCGAGGCATTGCAGCAGTTGTTCTCTCTAGATAGATATCCCCTGCTCTCACCCTTAGTGTTGTTTTGTGGGTAGTTATTGCGTTTTCTAATATAATTCTATTGTTCCCAGTGTTCCAGAAATGGTTTCCATACAAAGTCAATGTCTTGGGCTTACCCATCAGAGTTATTCAAAAACTTGTGTTTAGAATTGTCCAAGCTTACTGCTTTTAGCATAAGGAAGTACCTAGAGATAAGGCCTGGCAATATACAGAGATTTAAATTAACTCTGCAGTCTTCAAAATATATTTTTTTCTGGCTATCACAGGCCTGACCCAGAGCCCACTGAAGTTAACAGTAGTCTTTCCATTGACTTAAATGAGGTTTGTATCAGGTCCAGTGAGCCTGCTCCTGCAGCCCATAGGATGACAAAATTTTCCTTTGACTTAAATGGGAGTTTTCTCAGCATAGGAATTGTGAGAGAGCCTAAATCCCAAATTGTTGAAATCTTAGATCATGAGATTTGAGTGATTATGTTTCTCTCGCCCATTAGACCACTGGATATTGGGAACAGCACAGAGCCAGCATTTACTGGAAGTCTCTTGGTTGATCTATCAAGTCCTTGAAAGAAGTAACACAGAGATGTGGAATTTCTTTCCAGCCGCCATCATCCTGTGACTGCCCCAAACTAGCTTGTTACATTTCAGTGAGGGGGAAAGTCTTAACCCTTTAAGATGTGTTTTTTGCTGCATTAGATACAATGAAAAGCCTCTGTCTGAATGTCCTGTTTGAACTGCCATGATAAAAACATGCAGCTGTAGTGTCATTTGTGATTTTGAGAGGAAGAATGTCCCAATGGTTAGGGATCTAGCCAGGGAGAGACCTTGGTTCAATTCCCTTCTTTGCCACAGACTTCTTGTATTAGCTTGGGAAAGTCACTTAGTCTCTCTCTGCCTCAGTTCCCCATCTGTGACATGCGGATAATAACAACTGCCCTGTCAGACATTAAAGATTCTAAAGTGCTCAAACCATATAAGTACCACAGAGCTTAGGAGCTGCAGTTTGCTTGGCAGTGTGAAGCCGAACAGCTATGTATCTAGGACTAGCACAATACACAGAAGCTGGAATGTTCCAGCCAGTTGCTTGCATTGCTGGTACATGATGTGGCTGATGTGAGGCCCTGATGAAATGTTAAGGAAGAACTTGCATTATCTGTCAACTATCCTTAGGGCCTGCCTGCTTGCTGATCAGATTCACTGCTCACTTTGCTCCCCTGTTCCCAGGGGTGTGTAAGATTCAACAGACAGTCATATCAGTGTGGTTCTTCTTTCTTCTACAAAAGGGAACATGACGTAGGGAGCCCATACGGTGACTGGGCATCACAGGGACCCGTTTATCTAAGTCAGGGGTAGGCAACCTATGGCACAGGTCCTGAAAGCGGCATGCGAGCTGATTTTCAGTGACACTTGCACTGCCTAGGTCCTGGCCACTGGTCTTGGGGGCTGTGCATTTTAATGTAATTTTCAATGAAGCTTCTTAAACATTTTAAAAACCTTATTTACTTTACATACAACAATAGTTTAGTTATATATTATAGACTGATAGAAAGAGCCCTTCGAAAAATGTTAAAATGTATTACTGGCACGCGAAACCTTAAATTAGAGTGAATAAATGAAGACTCGGCACACCACTTCTGAAAGGTTGCCGACCCCTGATCTAAGTGTTGAGATGGAAGTTGAGATTATCTGCCCTCAGAAAACTAAGATATTCATCCTGTCAATTAACTGACACTTCAGCTGCTGATGCACATTCTAGCCCATGACTCACCACTCCTTTGGAACTTAAAAGCAAACTGCAGTGTAAAGTTATAATACATCTGATAGCGCAGTGTGTGTGTGCATGTTTATAATATGGAATGGATCAAATTGATTTGATATGACAATCAATGAAAAAATGGCAGTGTCAAGAAATATCTAACATTATTTTGAAGCTACTAAGCTTTTTAGATTTGTGTTATTAACATGTGAAGTCAGCAGTCTCTTGTCATCTTCACAAATTAGTTATTGCATCTCTATCAGATTCATGAATTAAAAAAAAACATTCCAGAAAGATTTGAACCAGGACAGTGGATAGCTGGAAAATAAATAGAGGAATAGAACCTAAACCAACATTTTCGGTTCTATAGTTATATTTAGTATTGTGACTGACTTATACTTTAATATAGGTTTCAGTAGCCTGACACAATGACAAATGGTTTGAAGTAGTATATTGTTATGATTGGATTGACTGGGTGGTTGTTGCAATTTCAGGTAAGAAATAATATTAACTAAGGGAGATAAGGGCCTTGAGTCTCTGGTGCACTATAGCTGTGCTCTGTGTGCTCAAAGCAGCCCGAAAGCCAGCAGGTCTGACCAGGGAAGGATTTTCCAGCAGTTCTTCTATCGTATCCCCTTCCAGCTGCTGGGGTAGGAGTCATGGCCAGCGAAAAAGGTTATGGCTAGGTTGTCGATGCATCCTGCTGATCCCCAGGTACCTTCAGGTTGCTCTGACTTATACCACAGAACCAGATGTACTTGGGAGACACAAAGCCACCTTTTCATGCCACCCACCTCCATACTTTTACCTTGTTCTCCTGGGTCTGTCTGGAGAATTTGCGCCACATAGTAGACTCTTTGTCCAAGTGACATTGCTACAATTATCTGTAAGCTCAGAGCAAACCAGCCTTAGAGTCAGAGCCACTTCAAGCTCCTGAATGACTCCATTTCATTATACAAGTTGGTAAATGTACCGAGCTGTGCTGCTATCAAAACAGGTTGAGCAGGTGTTTATGGAAAATTTTTCCTTTCAGTTAACTCAGAGGGAAGCGTGTGACTGACTCACTATTTCCTGCAGCAACTGGCATTCTTGTGACCAGAGGGGTGTCAACCATGGACAAATGCCAATGTGAGTAATTGCATTCTTCTCTCCTGGAACGCCTCCTGCTGTTTGATATGCAGGAGTTATTTTTCCTCTTCACTCCTTCAAAAAAAAAAAAAAAAAAGACTGGTTATGTAGTCAAATGTTTCTAGGACAAAACTGTTGCTGCTTTTCACCTAAGAGGAAGCTACATTTCACTATTTCTTTCTTGTAATACCCCACTCAGCATGATGGATAACCAAATGGATAACTGCATATGGTTTAATGCTGTAAGCAGGACTAGGAGTCCTATTCTGCCCTCAACCCATTTAGAAAGTGGATGGGGTTGCACAGGCGTAAGTTGAGGAGCTGATGGCAGAACAGTTCCAGAAGGAACTTTGATATCTGGAGATCACCTTGAACTCAGCTTCACATGTCACTCAGCAAGTAGTATTCCACATAGATACTCCCTCTCCTGCTCTTGGCCATCACACATCTCAGATGACATTTTAGCTGATATGGCTGATCATAAGTAACCTAATGATCTCTGATGCTTGGAGAGGCTAAAGAAAAAATCCAGGTATGTAATGTATGTACAGATATATGAGACTGAAGGTATGTATTAGCATTTGTATCATATACACTGGTCTATCTGAGAGACAGAACCAGCAGTTAGCCAAGAGATAAACATACTTAGTGACTGTTTTGCAGTTTGCCAGGGCAACAGAAACTCTAGAATGAGTATTGGTGTATGTGTTGTTATTACTGTATGAATGTAAGCATGTTTGAGTCATTCTGTGTGTAAGTGGATGTTTGCCTGGATAAATGGGTGCATATACCTCTACCAAACCAGAGCCGATATTTATAGCTGTGTGCTTGTGTAATTGAGTAATATGCTGGCGCTTTGCAGGAAGGTTAAATTGTCTTCATTTCAGATATTTGGACAAACATCCTGGATCTGCATATTAGCCTTCTGCAAATTTTTCTCTTCCTTATACAGGGTTTAAACCCGTACGGTTTAAAAACAACCTAATGGGGGCCCTTTCCCTCATCTTCCCCCCAGCCTAGAAGAATCCTGAACAGCTGGTAGAAAACCTCCCTGGATGGTTCATAGTTGTTTTATTTTAAAGGTCAATATGAATGGGATATCTGGGTTCCAAAAGTTCAGAGGGGAAACCCCATTTTGGGTATGTCTGTATTCACAACATGATCCTAATAAGTAGATAAAGTGTGTAGTAGGCACTTGCATGTTTGCTTCGAACAAGTAGGCATGGAGATGTCTTAGAGATAGGGGGGCTTACAGCAAATCACTTGGGGGAAGATTGTTTTGATATACTATCTGTACAGTGTTCAGCACAGCTGCGTCCAGATCCCGACTGGGGCCTCTGAATGCTACTGTAACACAAAGTAAGACAAAGTAAACTAATAACAGACAGCTAGAGAAGGAGACTGGAAGTCGGGGATCCGGGTTCAGTTCCTGGCTCTGCCACTGGCTCTCCTGGACAAGTGACTTTTAAAAAGAAAACTCTTTGACTCAGTTTTCCCATCTGTAAAATAGGGATAATAGTACTTAGTGACATCAGAACAACCAAAGTGCTTTGAGATAATCAGTGAATGGCATTTATTTTGTTTAAAGCTTCATTTCCCCAAGTTCTCATTTTCTAAGTCCAGTATTGCTGGAATTATACTGCACCTTATCTCCATTTAACCACAAGAAATTTGTGGTGTTCTTGATGTCATCATTGGAAAAATGAAAATTAAAACACCAGAGGCATTGGTAGAACTATTCAAGTTGGTTAAGTGATTTGTCACTTTACAATATTGACATTAAAAAGCTGGAAGGAAATACAGCACTGCTGAACAAACACAGTAATTAAAAATGTGCTAACGATTGGCCTATTATTTTAAGTCATACCCACTTGGCTTTGTGGTTTCTTATCATACATACCAACACTGATTGCTGCATTTTCTTTCTCTCTGTTATTTTGATAATACCAAGCAAATCTTCTTTAAAATGAAATGAAAATATCTTATGGAAAAGTCCTATACAATTTAGTAGAAAATTATAACTTTTCTGTAGGTTGTTTGAAACATTCTATAGAATTTAAGAGAAAATTATCTCTCTACACCAAAATTCTATTTAAATAGTTAAACAGACACAATTCTCTATTAAATTTTGTACATTTTAGAGTAATTTCTACAGAACCTATTGTATTTCTGTAGAATTCTTCTGTTTTAACTCTTACACAAGGGAATGTCTGATATTTTGTAACAAATGGTGCCAAAAGATGGCATATTGGACACAAACTTTTCAGTACAAAGAGAGAACCAACTTTGAAATATTGTGGGTGAAGTCCTGGCCTCCTAAATTCCAACTACTTCGTACTTGGATGCCAATCGTAGGGCCCAGGATTTCATCCTATGAGTGGAAAGTCATAGAAACAGATTTTATTTTCATATTTGAAGCTGGTTTCTGAAAGTTGGCAGGTGTCATAAACAGATAGTTAAGGGTTAATGTCTCTTTCACCTGTAAAGGGTTAACAAACAGTGAACCTGGAACACCTGACCAGAGGACCAATCAGGAGACAAGATACTTTAAAATCTTGGTGGAGGGAAGTCTTTGTTTGTATGTTCTTTCTTTGTCCGTGTTCTCTCTGGGTTCTGAGAGTTACCAGACGTACCTACAAGCTCTCTAATTTTCTGTTCAAATAATGAGTATAAGTACCAAAGGCGGTTTAGTCTTTTGATTGTTTTCTTTATTTGCAAGTGTGTATTTGCTGGAAGGATTTTAATGTGTATTTGTGCTGGGGGGAAGGCTCCTCTCTTGTGTCTATAAGCTAAAAGACCTTATAACATTTACCATCTAAATTACAGGGACAACTTTTACTTTTTTTTTCTTTCTTTTTATTAAAAGTTTTTCTTTTAAGACCTGATTGATTTTTTCCTCTTGTTAAGGCTCAAGGGAATTGAGTCTGTACTCACCAGGGAATTGGTGGGAGACAGGAAGAGAGAAGGGAGGGGGGAAAGGTGGAATCCCTTTGTTTAGATTCACGGAGCTTGAATCTGGATTACTTCTTGGGGAGGGGGAGATAGGAGGGGGCAAGGTGCACTCCTCTCTGTTTTTAGATTCAAGGAGTTTGAATCACAGTGATCTTCCAGGGTAACCCAGGGAGGGAAAGCCTGGGAGAGGCAACGGTGAGGGAAAGGGTTTACTTTCCTTGTGTAAGATCCAGGGGGATCTGGGTCTTGGGGTCCTCTGAGAAGGTTTTGGGGAGACCAGAGTTTACCAGGCACTGCAAGTCCTGGTTGGTGGCAGCACTACAAGATCTAAGCTTGTAATTAAGCTTAGGGGGATTCATGCTGGTACCCCATCTTTTGGACGCTAAGGTTCAGAGTGGGGATTTATACCATGACAGCAGGTCTCTTCTGAAGGCAAGCAATGACCTCAGATGATCTAGCAGAAAATAACTATATCCTTTTCAGTTGCAGAGTCCCAGCAATCTAGGGACCCTAGCGAAAGATCACGCCAACCCTTTAGCTCTTCCTGTTATAGAGCAGCTTTCAAGTACCTAAGGAATTTAAGAAGTGAGAAAGAAAAATGGAGAATAGCCCTCAGAGAAGTCAAAGCAATAGCCTCACTCTGTGGCATACTGCCACTGAATTAGGAGGGAACTGTTATGCTATCCCTATGAAACGTCTCCTAGCTAGATGATTATAGTGCATTTAATTTCAATAACATTTGGCAATATCCTGTCATGCCAATAAAGTTTATTGTAGCAAAAGCTGTTTGAACAGTTACATGTTGCTGCTCAAGTCTCTCAAGTCAATGAAAACCAGAGATGTGTAGATTTCAATGCCACTCCAGAGGGCTGGGTTTTATTTAAGGAAGCTATAACAGGTTTCACAATAAACACATACACTAGTATCAGGTGGATTGAGATATAATAGTACTTCCTTGGGTTACAGTAGTCACTGCAACAAACGTTGGGAGTGAGGAAAAGAAATTGTTTTGAGTGAATTTCAGGGAAACAGTAAATACTTTTCCACTCCTTCATTGGCCCCTTAACATCTTGATCATCAGCAGGCCAGGATTTACCTTCAAGGGAATACCTGTTAAGGAATTATGCTGATTATGTTAAAGTTGGCAGCATCCTGTTACTTTTCACTCAAGGTCCCATTGTGTTAACAGAAGCCAGAGACAAGTGTAGAATTTAACATATTAGCATTGTTACCATAAACTAAAGGAGATTCACAAGCCATGCAAATAGCCTAAAAAGAAGTAGGGTGAAATCCTGACCCCACAGAAGCCAGTGGGAGTTATGCCATTGACTTCAGTGGAGCCAGGATTTTAACCATAGCCTTCAGTCATGCAATTGTATGCCAGCATTTATTGCTGCAAATAGGCAAGAAGAGTAAAGACAATAACTACCTCCCTGTTCTCCCCAACTCTCAGGGTCCTCGTTTTCAGGGTTTGTAAAATATGCAATCCTTCAGGCAGAATGGAAGATTTAATTCCAAGAAAACGACTAGGAGGACACTACTCCACCCTCCTGATGGAATCACATACAAAGGCCATGTCTACACTACAGGCTAAATCAACACTACTGTGATCAATTCAGCGGTGTCAATTTATTGGGTCTGGTGAAGACACACTAAGTCACTGGGAGAGTGCTCTCCCATTGATGTCTGTACTCCACCTCCCCCAGAGGCAGTAGCTATGTCGATGGGAGATGTCTGCCATCGACACAGCATGGTAAAGACACCACTGTAAGTCAACCTAAGTTCAGGGCTGACCGGGGCGGGGCAAGAGGGGCAGTTTTCCCCACGCCCCGGACCCCACAAGCCCTGGCCGAGAATCCCTTCCCTGCCTAGAGGTGCCTTTTTAATTTTGACTCACCCGGTTGCGGTCCTGGTCTTTGGTGGCGGGCCTTTCACTCGCTCCGGGTCTTTGGCGGCACTTCAGTGGTGAGTCCTTCAATGCTGCCAAAGACGTGGAGCGAGTGAAGGACCCACCACCGTCGCCGAAGACTTGGAGCACCGCCTGGTGAGTACAAGCGCCGGAGCAGGTGGCGCCTTTTTATATGTCCGCTCCCCCGCTTTGCCCCAGGCCCCCTGAATCTGCTGTGTGGCCCTGCCTAAGTTACCTCGATTTCAGTTACGTAACTTACATAACTGAACTAGCATAGCTTAGAACGACTTACCTCATTAGTGTAGACCAGCCCAAAGAAAATTGGACAATGCATGTTGGACAGAGTTTGGAATGTATGGAGCTCTGTCACTTGCTATGGCTTAGGACCATCCTGGGAACTGTGCTGGCCTATAACTCTGGCTGGAGAGAGAGAACATCAAATCTGAGGCTGAGACAAGCAGCCTCACATCAACCACTGCCAGACACTCAAGATAACATTGTTAGTGTCTAGATCTTGTGGTTATAAAATGTTAGGGCCTGATTCTGCAAATGCTAACTGACTTGAGTAATCCTTACTCATGCAAGTAGCCCAGGAAGGGTTCACGGGATATATTAGTTAAGGTTTCATGACATATTCCCTTTCCATTAAAAAACCACATTGATGCATTATTCCCACCTATCCATGCCCTGGCCTCACAATACAGATAGTGCCATCCTTTTGGGGTTGCTCATAGTTCTGGTTTCCCTATTATCACATGAGAGATGAGACAGGACAGGCAAACTGACAGAGAAGGTGTTTGGGGTAATGTTGACAAGCCAACTCTGAGCCTTTTTAGGTTTCCCTGTCACAACTCTTAATGCATTGTAAATTCAGAGTCATTCCAATGTGCACTTGTGCACCTGTGATATATTCAGCTGTTCTGTTTTATTAGCTGCTTCAGAGAGAGAGATAAATACTCCTTAATTTGAGGTGTAGCTGTAGCTTATGTTATAGCACTTCACAGCCTCTGGCTAACTGTTTTCCCTTTCTGTAATCTTTTAAATATGGATCCTCACATGCTCAAGCATCTTCAGAGCTGCTAATAAAACAGAATAGCTGAATATATCCCAGATGCACGTGTGCACATTGGCATGTCTTGGTATTTGCAATGGATTAAGAGTTGTGACTAACTGCACTATAACTACCCCTTTAATTTGCAGTAGGTGTACCACAGAGTGAAAATAAACGGCATTGTGATCGTGATCCTGATCCTGAGAGCTGCTGAGCATCTGCAACTCCCACTGACCTCAGCCAGGCTGAGACTCTGCATGAAGTATAGTAAATTAAAGATTGTGAAGATTATTTGAAAGGCCTTTTCTCTTAATCACCACATTGGTAGCATTCCTTCCCCATCCACCTTACCAGGACTGACCACTGCAGCTTGCCTTATTCTGCCCTGATCAAAGAGGAGCCTTTTGTAAATGGCTCCCTTTACTTATTAATGTTCATTTTTGCATTGCCTGGCCAGTATCTGGATTATCTCAGGAGCCAGAGGTCTCAGGAGTCCTCCTTGACCGTTTTCTACATTTTTCTCCCTCTTTCATTAATGTCTTGGTGAGAATGCAGAAAGCACTAAACAGAGTGTGTAAAAAGCAACTGTTGCCGGCAGATAACTGCCTGAGGCCAAGCAACAGCGGGGGGGGTCCGTCGCCTGGTGTGCCGCGCCAATAAACACACCAGGGTGGAGAAGCAAACCAAGTTTATTTGAGATCTCAAAGCGGTGCAGGGAGATTGACTCAAATCAAGCACACCTAAAACAAGCAGTCTGTTCCTTTATATCCATGAGAACTTTTCTCACTGACTAGCAATCCCCCGTTTCCCCTCCCTCCTCCTCCTTCCTCCCCCTGTAGCAATTCCGTAAGCGCAGGTGCATTAAGTAATCTTGGCCGCAGCAGCTCGTTAGTAAGTTTTCCTTCTGCAAATTATCTTGTCCTTCTGCTAAAGGTGCACAGGCCTCATTATTTCTGCTTTAGACCAGTTAGAACTGTTGCAACTGATAACGGCTGTTACACCTGGCCTTTTAGGTCGATTAAAGTTCAAACATGGAGGGACTCTTGTCTGCTGAGGCCTAAAACCAGGAAGGCTCCATACTCTTGTGGCCTTCCACCCTCCCGAGTTACGTAGGGTTATGCTTAGTGACACCAACAACTCCCTCCTTTGAGAATACTCAACAAACTTTTGGCTGAGTGTTCTCACATTTAAAGGATAACATGTGATTAAGCTCTAGGGAGCTGGAGTGCTTTACAGCAAGCAAGCAAGAGAAGAGTAACAATACACAACACCACACCAGTGAGCAGGAGGTGAACAATGCCTTCCCCTATTTCTCCCAGGTTGAGTAACCAGCCCCAGAGGGAATTAGAAATAGTGGGTTTCCTTTCCTGGGCCTTCCACTGTTCAAAAGCCTGTTTGGCTGACAGGATGTGCCTGTTAATATCCTGTGCGCTTTCTGGGACATAAGTGCAGCATTCATCCCCTATAAGGGCGCACACCCAGCCCTGGGAAGCCACACTTCCACCCAGGAAGTGTCCAAGTATGTCTCCATGATCACAGATCAGATGGTATTCCTGATGCGTCTGTAAGGGCAGTGGGCCAAGTCTGGTATTTAAGATCACTCCAAATGGCCATCAGCTGGTAATTCAGGAAATCCCGAATTCCTAAACATACTAGATCCCACTGCAATGCCTTCCCAGCCTCAGTGATATTTAATACCATCTTTTCTTGGTGTAGTACTATAATACACCTGTTATTTAACTATTCTCAGGTACTGTCAAAAGGCATTTCCATTAATAGCATACATTGTTAGTCACTGGAATGGTTTCAATACGGGTAAA
Source organism: Gopherus evgoodei (assembly GCF_007399415.2). Classification (NCBI taxonomy): domain Eukaryota; kingdom Metazoa; phylum Chordata; order Testudines; family Testudinidae; genus Gopherus; species Gopherus evgoodei. The sequence goes on along the minus strand of NC_044326.1, from coordinate 123,821,440 downwards.
ATTTCTAGTAGCAGAACAAACTCTTTGGGTACTTGTTATTTAAAATCCAATTAGAGAGAGATATATATGCTGAAGGATTTATCCAAAACACAGGGCGCAGCCTGTAGAATAAACCCCAAAATCCAATTAATACCACATTCCCAAACATGGGTCCCACAAATGTCCTCCCACCAGTGTATAATTCTTTGTTTCTTCACCAGGGTCAGTTCTTAATGTCCTTTCTAGTCAGGAATTCCTGGACTTTGGCAATTTCAGTGGAGCGAGTGTTCCTTCTTCTTTCCCAAAACAGTTGTGGTGCAGCATCCTTGTACTTTTTCCCTACTGTCCAGAAGGCACAGTGGAGCTAGAAGGTGAAATAGGCTAATCATCAGTAGGAGAATTCTCCCGAGGTGGAGGGGTCTTTTTGCAGTGAGAATCTTGGGTCCAAGCAGTCAGTCTTTGGCACTTCACAGCGGTGTTGGTAGGTAGCAGGACTTAATAAGGGCCTTTCCAGCATGGAGCCAAGGCAGTCTTTTGTCGGTGGACCTTTACATCAATCCCGTCTCCTGGTTCCAAGGAGTGGCAGGGCTGCTAGGGTCTTTGGGTAGCCCTTCTTTACCTGTGAGAAAAGAAACTTAACACATTTCATTAGTGCCTGGCAATGTTTTTCAGATCTCATAGCTGTGTGGGCAAATTCAAGCCCTCCTTTTCCTAGTTGTTAGCCAAGTCTTAACTGTGAGCAGTGTCCTTGAATGGAGTCAGTGTCTTATCTATAGCCTGAACTTGCTATTTTATTTTATTTTATTTTATTTTTTCAGTTAATTCATTCTGTTCTTTGTCCTTCTTCCCTTCTTGGCTTCTCTTAACCTGCAAAGGAAACTTCCACTTTTTACTTATACACCTTCTTCCCAACAATGAAGACATAAACATTGTCATTATACAGTACATTAGTCTTATTATTTAATATATGCCACACACACCCTTTTACTAAAATAACCTTATTACAGAGCTTTGGAGCAACAAGCCAGGACAAGCACACCCACTTTGAGGAGTTCACTCAATACAACCTCTAGTCCAATAGCCTTCCACCATCCCCAGCCCTCTGGCTAGAAATCTGAGGTAGCCAGAAAGATCCCATGTACAATATGGGGAGTGGGTTAACTTTTCATGTCTTTGCTTTCAAAGACTGTTGGTATGCAAATTTTAACAATTTTGCAATTAACAGTTTGACCAATAAAGTTTCTTTTCCTTACTTAAGGAAATGCATTAGACTTTAGTATATTACATTCTCCTGATTTATCTAAACACTTTGTATTTCAAGTTGAACAAAACAAGTATCTGCATTTTAATTTAACCTTTTTGTTTGATTTTAAACCAGACCACTTCATAAAAATATTAAACACAAATTCCGGCCACAAGACAAACACCACAGGACAGAACATAGAACACAAAACATGATTCCTATTGTGCCAGTAAATGCATGGTACGTTGAATGCTGTTCAGCTGGCATCAGTTTTCTCTGATTATCTGAAAGACAAAAAAGAGAGGTCTACCCATCCCTTCTGGGCAGACAATCATCGCTTGAAATATACAAATACTCTTGTTGGCTTCAGGCAAAACAGAGGAATTACCCCATAGTTTCTTGTATTTGTTTCATAGGCAGCCCAGGTTTTCAATTACATAACACTGTATACATTCTTCAGCTAATTCAACTAAATTGTTCATAGCCACACCAAATGATTGCAATCCAATAACTTCTTTGCCTGAATTTATTAACAAACATTTCACAGACACCAAAAAACTTTTTTTTCTTTAGCATTTTTACAAAGTTCAACTGCCGTTTTCTCCAGCAACTACAGAGTTAACTTCTCACTCTCCCTTAAATCACTTGCTTGTCTCCCAACAGCCACTTTTATCAACTTAAATCACCATGCCAAGTAAGTCCTGGGTATTTGAAATCCCCATGCTTACACTTACTGACTCCTTCCTTCCACTACACCCTTAAAGTTTTCCAACCTGCTTTCCAATCTCTCTCTCTCTGTTGCCTGCCTGCCTGGGCCCGATCCTGCTTTTCTTGCTGAAACGTCCCTTCCATGGGCACCAACTTGTTCCACTACCAGTTTAGCTAGGAGGGTGGGCTTCTCATCTAGCCCCCACCCCTCCTGGTCTCTTCCCTTAAACATTCTTACTCACAAGACTACCCGAGTCCTCCTTCATGAGGCTTGCCACCTGGACAAAAACACATGGCCCATTGGGCAAAGGCCATTTACTTAACATATAATTTAAAAGACTATTCTTAGAGGGTTTACCCAGAGACTCATTCATCTGTTTGACACTTAAACAGAAAATAGAATTACACAGAGAGCAGAGGGAATTACAGTCTAAGCCAGACTTTCCCACTTCTATACACTGACCGCTACAGGGGACGGGACAGAAGGATCTCCATTCAACCTCAGAACTTTCTCGCACACATGGCTTCCACTCCGAGGAATTACGAACAAGAGGTTCAGTTCTGCCCACACTCCTAACGCCCAAATGAACAGAGCAAAAAAACAACAGTAACCGGTTAAACAGAACAGAACCAGAACCAGATAGCGTTTTCTTATCCTATTAGGACTCACTTTTACTCATGCAGTTCTCAACATATAACACCAACAGTACCAAGCAAAGCAAACACAAAATAACAAGGGTAAAACAAATAGATGGTGTAAATTCTGCAGGGCTCCCCCCTTCTTAATTGCTCACCAAACCGTGACAAATTTCTGTTACCAATCTATCCCTTATGTCAGGTGATCAGGCTGACACTACAGGATCGTTGGGGGAAGATAAAGAAAACACACCATATAACTGTATTTTAAAGCTCCATTAATAAAATAATAAAACAACGGAGAGTGTTGGGAACACTCCCTCATCACTCAGGAAAACATTAATGCCCCAAGCCCCTTTCATACCCACACACGTACGTCCAGATTGGCCACTTCTGTGTATAATGTTCAGAGAAGGGGGGAGAGGTGGACTGGAGATTATCCTGTATACAGCTTGTCCAGAATTTCTAACATGCTTCCGCTCTTTGGAGGGCTGTTCTCTTGCACCCTGGAATCTTCTGCAGCGTCTCTTTCAGAGATTCCAGTCCAGGTCAGCTGCCTGCGGCTTCTTCAGTGTCACCAAGCCACACTGGCTCCGGGGTCACAAAGGCACACTGTTGGATCTTACTGGACAGTTAAGCTTTGCAAATGTAATCTTAGTTCTGTAACTTGTATTGCCTTTGGTTCGCCTCTGTCTATATTTTTTCCTTCACAGCCAGCTGGGGCCGAAAGCAGTTTTTCTTTGTACTTAGCATAGTCTGCTTTGATTCTGGACCTTGAACGCAGAGCAATCCCCCCCTTCCATCCCTGGGCCAAGATGATTTTTAAATTAACCCGTTCCTTTCCTCAATAGACAAATTTGCTCACCCTGTGTCAGGGCTTTTTGGTGATTAAACGCTCCTCTTAGATGTATGATCTTATCTAGATTGAAGTACCTTCTAGTGGGCATTGTTTAGATGGATTTTCACGCGTGTAAATATTCCATTTCTCTAAATACCTGCAGGTTGTTGAACCATAATGTACGTACATGTAATATGCTGGGGTACCCTAGGGGGTGAGGTGGAATGTTTAGACTGCCCCCCCCACCCATTTTCCACTTACACACACAGGGAGGGTGCCCTGTCCGCGCTAGCGGCTCATAAACTAAGGATTTTTCCCTACAGGGTACTCACACAGGAGAGGCTAACAAGGATGGCCACGACCCTCCTACACCTCCCTTCAGCAAAGAGCGTCGGCTAGTCTCTCGGAGACGGCGCCGCTTACTCTGATTGCATCCAGTGAGATGATCAGACTGTCAGTAGCCCACACGGAAAGGAAAGGGGAAGGGAAGATGGGTATACACACTCCTAGACCCAGGCAGCTTCCTCACCGGACGATGCCAGGCCAAGTCAGCCCACCATGGGTCGGACCTCCTAAAGATCCACTAGTTACCGGGCTTGCGTTAGAGTAGTCCTGGTCACGAGCTTTTGCTTCACAGGGTACTCTGGGCGTCTTCCGGTAACAGTCATTCACACTGGCCCCCAGTACCATTCTGCATCTGATCTTGCTTTTTAGCTACTACAGGGAGAGAGTGCACTAGGACATAGGGTCTCCCTTTCCAGACAGGACCCTCCTTTGTCCCTGCACTATCCCTAACCTGCTTTTGGATCCTTGCACTCTGCCAGACAGAGGGAGGAACTGGAGCTACAGTGGGGTATTTTTACAAGAGCTCTCCATACAAACAGCTTCAGAAGCTACCCATTTACTGACAAAACAGGAGTAATTGGAGGATCATGTTATAATTAAGTGATCCTTCCGGTGGCCACCTTTCTGGTCCTCTAGTTGATATTGAGGCCAGTCTACTATACAGAACTTTTTAGTTTGCTTTTAGTTAGTGGATCTGATCCAAGCACTTCCCAATTCGCTAGAATGCATTCTAAGGGTGTACACCGTGCCCTGCCTGTACTCTGTCCCTGCCCCATATCCTAGGGTGACACTGGGCGTCCCCAGGTCATAACAGGCAAAAATCCAGACCACTGGACTGTTCCTACCTTATCCAAGGGACCGGTTCCTCACCGTCGCCCTCAACTGCTTCTCCACTACTCGAGCGCGTTGCACCGTTGTGCCCTCTGGGGTCAGTCGAACTGCGTCTCCGCCGAGGCCCCCGGTGAAGTCACCGGTGCGCACTGGGCGTCGGTCGTCACCGCAATCCGTCGACCACCAGAAGGGATCCAGGCAAGGCTAATTTTAGCCCCAATGCCCCACGTTGGGCGCCAAGAACTGTTGCCGGCAGATAACTGCCTGAGGCCAAGCAACAGCGGGGGGGTCCGTCGCCTGGTGTGCCGCGCCAATAAACACACCAGGGTGGAGAAGCAAACCAAGTTTATTTGAGATCTCAAAGCGGTGCAGGGAGATTGACTCAAATCAAGCACACCTAAAACAAGCAGTCTGTTCCTTTATATCCATGAGAACTTTTCTCACTGACTAGCAATCCCCCGTTTCCCCTCCCTCCTCCTCCTTCCTCCCCCTGTAGCAATTCCGTAAGCGCAGGTGCATTAAGTAATCTTGGCCGCAGCAGCTCGTTAGTAAGTTTTCCTTCTGCAAGTTATCTTGTCCTTCTGCTAAAGGTGCACAGGCCTCATTATTTCTGCTTTAGACCAGTTAGAACTGTTGCAACTGATAACGGCTGTTACACCTGGCCTTTTAGGTCGATTAAAGTTCAAACATGGAGGGACTCTTGTCTGCTGAGGCCTAAAACCAGGAAGGCTCCATACTCTTGTGGCCTTCCACCCTCCCGAGTTACGTAGGGTTATGCTTAGTGACACCAACACAACCATGGACTCTTATGCAGATAAGTAACCTGTTTAGATGTGCAGTTTGCATTCCAATGTACAAAGGCTCGTTTTACAGTCGGAAATGGACTTTTCATTAATGCTATGGACTATTTTAAAGATAGGGGGTGACTTTCAGTCCTGTACAGAAAGCCAGTGCAAAGCCTATGCACCACTCGAGTTCCATTGAGGGTTTAAGTGGAATTTAAACTGTGCTTACAAACTAGGGGTTTCCCCTGCCTATCTTGCTTTTGGGACCTGAGCCCGTGAAGGGGCGAGCGGCGAGGCTACCCTCAAGCAGGGGGAGGCAGGGCCCAAGCAGCGGGGGTGGGGCAGGCAGAGCAGCATTGCCATTGATTTAATAGGATTTAGGTGCCTACTCGGCATTTCTAGTGACTGTAAGAGTTGGCCCACTAAATGAAACTGGGCTCAGCTCTCCTGTTTCAGTCCACTTAAGAGGGCAAGACAGCACCTGAGGAGCTACAGAAGCTCATTCAGCTGTCGGAGCAGACTGAGTTAATCAGGAGTCTGACAGGAGAAGGGCAGCAGATGAGCGCTGCCAGACACAAGCTGGTTCCAGGGGGAGGGCTGACAGCAGGAGAGCAGCAAGAGGGGTTTGCTGGCTGACCAACCTTCCCCAAACCAGAAGGCCAGGGCTGCAGAGGGCTGGAGGCAGGAGCAGCAACGAGAACCGCCTGCTGGCTCTAAGCTGGAGCCAATGGCCAGAGGGGGCTGAATGAAGGGGGAGCTTGCTGGAGTGTTAGACCCTGAGGGTAAGTCTACACTACAGGATTATTCCGATTTTACATAAACCCGGTTTTGTAAAACAGATTGTATAAAGTTGAGTGCACGCGGCCACACTAAGCACATTAATTAGGCGGTGTGCGTCCATGTACCAAGGCTAGCGTCGATTTCTGGAGTGTTGCACTGTGGGTAGCTATCCCATAGCTATCCCATAGTTCCCACAGTCTCCCCCGCCCATTGGAATTCTGGGTTGAGATCCCAATGCATGATGGTGCAAAAACAGTGTCGCGGGTGATTCTGGGTAAATGTTGTCACTCATTCCTTCCTCTGTGAAAGCAACGGCAGACTATCATTTCATGCCCTTTTTCCCTGGATTGCCCTGGCAGACACCATAGCATGGCAACCATGGAGCCCGTTTTGCCTTTTGTCACTGTCACCGTATGTGTACTGGATGCTGCTGACAGACGCGGTACTGCAGTGCTACACAGCAGCATTCATTTGCCTTTGCAAGGTAGCAGAGGTGGTTACCATCCCTATTGTACCGTCTGCCATGCCATTGTAAATTGGCAATGAGATGACGGTTATCAGTCGTTCTGTACCATCTGCTGCTGTCATGGGTGCTCCTGGCTGGCCTTCGCTGTGGTCGCCTGGGAGCACAAAGACAAAAATGGGAGTGACTCCCCGGGTCATTCCCTCCTTTATGTTTTATCTAAAAATAGAGTCAGTCCTGCCTAGAATATGGGGCAAGTCTACTAGAGAGCCAGAGAGCACAGCCACTCCGGGTCACAGCCCCAGAGATCCCTCAGAAATAATAAGCTTCATGCCATTATAGGGGGTGCCCCTGCAACAATCCCGCCTGTTGCTTCCCTCCTCCCCCAGCCATCCTGGGCTACCATGGCAGTGTCCCCCCATTTGTGTGATGAAGTAATAAAGAATGCAGGAATAAGAAACACTGACTTTTTAGTGAGATAAAATGAGGGGGAGGCAGCCTCCAGCTGCCATGATAGTGTGAAAGTAGAATGAATTATATTGTAAAAATCAGAATGGATTAAAGAAATGTTGTATGTACCTTTAAGCAGAAATAAGAAATGTTGAAATACAGGTGCCAGGAAAAGAAACATTAGGCATAAACAAGGGTGCTAATGGCGAAACATTAATAGAAGATCGGTAATAGTTAGTAAGGAAATAAGATATGCATGCCTAGCCCAGGTAAACTTATCAGATTCTGCTTCCTTTGTTATCTTGTTACGTGCTCGCCCTTTTATCCGTATAAGTAAGATAGTTTGTGTCTTGCATGGTGCTCACATTATCTAGGTGTTATTAGCAGAGCGCTGTGCTAATAAAACAGAGTCCTGAGTCTAACTTTGACAATTGTCCAGGCAGGACATTAAAGGGTGGCGGGGGAGAGGAGCCCAGCTTCCCGCTGCTATGATAGTCCAGGCAGTACAGAATCTTTTCTTTAGACATGAAAGGGCAGGGCCAGCTTTAGGTCGATTTGCCCAATTCCCCCGAATTGGGCCCCGCGCCTGAGAGGGCCCCCGCGCAGACAGCGTCTCTCCCGGAAGCCAAGCTCTGCGTCTCCCAGAAGCAGCAGCTGTTGCTGCTAGGCAACGAGAGACGCTGGCGGGCAGAGGGCTGAGGCAGAGGCAGCCGCGTGGGTGTTGCAGGTCAGGAGGGATGAGGGGGGAGAAGGCACAAGACACATGTGCTTTGCAGCCTTCCTTCCCCTCCTCTTCCCCCAGCACTTACCTGGAGGAAATGCTGAGGGAGCTTATGGTCCGTGGGAGACAGGAATCTCTGCAGTGGACCTCACTCACCTGAGCAGCTGCTGGGGCTTCCAACGGTGAGTGTTTGACCCTGTGATTCCCCGTAGGTTTGTAATAGTGGGTTGGTTTTGTGGTTTTCAGTGGTGTTACTGTTTGAAGGTGAGTTTCTGCCTGCCTGTGTCTGTTTCAAAACTAAAGTCGGGATCACGTAATGTAACCCAGGAAAAAAGCCCCCAGCTGGTACTTAGTGCTGTGAACTCCAGGTGAAAGAGAGAGGGAGGTTTGGAGAAGGAAATCAAATACATGATCAAGAGGGGAGAATGCGAAAGGTCTGCAACATGGCAGGCTGAGACTTTTATCTCCCCGCCCCCCCCCTTTACTAGAGGGGAAACTGAGGCATGGCGTGATCTGATTCCCCTCTCTAAATTATTTTGCAAAGGAAGGGGACTGGGGCTCCTATCCAAACCAGTTCCCTTCCCATCAACTCTGCTTCCCCTGCTGCAAGACCACTGTAGGGACTGAATATTTCCATTATGCTATGGCTCCTTTGTTTGCCCTACCACAATAAATTAGACCGGCTTTGGGGAGGGGGCTATTCCCCCCCAAAGCTGTGTGGATATTAAGGTTTTTTTAAAGGGGGGCATGATAATATTTCAGATCAATCAAATGCCCAGCTCAGCTTTCTAGCCATCCAGCAGCTCTAGGGCAGGGAAGGAAGGTGCTCTTGGTGCAGAGTGGTTGCAAAACAGGGGTGAATTTAGCGGGGGGTGGGGTTCTGGTTGAAATCCCGCCTGATGCAGTCACACAGAATCACTGGCAGCACTGGGAGAGACCAGGAGTGGAAACAGGTGGCCTTGGGGTGTGAGAACATTTGTCCTCATTCCTGGGCTCTGGGATGGACTAAGCTGGGTGGTGGGTTCAGTCTAGTCTTCCAGCCTGTTGCTCTCACTGGGGTTTGTGGTTTTCATCTGTCTCCACAGAAAAGATCAAACAAGCCCAGTAGAAAACGGGGGTGAGAGAGGCGGGAAGGGTGTGTAAGGGGTTAAAGTGACCCATCAATGAAAGAGTAAAACCAAGGTTTGACTGGGTTTCCCTCCAGCCACCACTCCTGCAAACACTGGGCAAGGGGCAGCCCCATTCCTCACCGAGGCTGTGGTGAGGGGCAGCAGAGGAGGATGCCAGATGTGATGGCAGTTCCCTCCCCTCCCCTCTCCTCCCCCAGCACCCACCACCCCCTCTCCGGTCCCCAAACTCTGTCCCAGAGCCTGCACCCGCCCCTCCGCACTCCCTCCTAGAGCCTGCACCCCTCCACCCTTCCTGCACTCCACCCCATGCCCCAGCCCGGATCCTGCACCCAGCACCCAAACTCCGTCCCACTCAGCCTGGGCAAAGCTCTCCTTGGTCTGGCTCCCAGCCCCTCTTCAAGGGTTGCAGCTGTCTGGAGGTGCTGCCTTCCACATCTTCCTAATTCACACCTCATTCATTCAACAGGGCAATTGATTATGAACTGGGGGGAAGATCTTATTCTTCTCCTAGCAAAAAGACACTTTTCTTTTACCTTAATTACACTACCTTTGGGGCCTGCTATAACATATTACCAAGGTTCAATACAAAGTCATATAAAAGTTGTACAAAAATGGATAATGCAGAGATTTATCTACAACTGCACTGATTGACTGCTGTGTGCAGTAATATAGTGACCCCTGGGTCTTTGAATGAGGCTTTATACTTGGGGGGAAGGGTGAGGGGGCAAGTGGCGGAGGGGCAAAGGGGCAAGCAATGAGCCAGTAGGAGTTCTAGGGGCGGGCATGCGGATTTCTGGCAGGAGAGGGAGAAGGTGAAAGGAGGCGAGTGGTGGGTGGGGAACTGACTAGGAGGGATGCAGCAAGCCAGCAGGGGGCTAAGGAGTGAAGAGGGGTGTGATGGTGGGGCTGAGCAGGGAGGGAGTAGTCCTATTTTACTGCTGTGATCTGGTCACCCCATGTGTGCCGTTTCTTCCCACCACCGCCCACCTTGTTTTGAAGCAGCGGAGCTGGGGAAGGAGGGTTTGTTTCCACGGGGCCAGGCAGTGCTGGGGTGGGAAGGAGGGGACAATTTTATATTAATAAGGAAATATTTTATAAATTTTAATAAAATAAACATTAGTGAAGAAAATCAGTTGTACAACTATCAAAACAAATTATTTTCCTAATATGAAAGTGCAAATCAGCTAATTAATATATGATGCAATGTATGTAATATATAATGTTATTATTTATATAGTCATGGAAAGTAAATAATGCATGGAAGAAATGAAAGGAGTTTTTTAAAGTGTTTTTTTGTTTTAGTCATCCCTGCCAGGGCCCCATTAAAACTATTCGAATTGGGCCCCGCACTTCCTAAAGCCGGCCCTGTGAAAGGGGGGGTCTGATGGAGCTCAGCACCCAGTTGCTATGATTAAGACAGTTACCAGCCGTTCTGTACCATCTGCCGGGAATGACTGGGAGTCATTCCTATTTTTACCCAGGCGCCCCCGGCCGACCTCACTGAGGCCAGCCAGGAGCACTCACAGAATGATGAGCACGGCTATCAGTCATTTTGTACTGTACCATCTGCCACCGGGGAGGAGAGGGGAGAGGATGCTGCTGTTCAGTGCCGCAGCACCACATCTACCAGCAGCATGCAGTAGCCATACGGTGACACTGAAAAAAGTCAAGAAACGATTTTTTCCCTTTTCTTTCACGGGGGGGAGGGGTAAATTGACGAGATATACCCTGAACCACCCCGGACAACGTGTTTGACCCTACAGGCATTGGGAACTCAGCCAAGAATGCAAATGATTTTCGGAGACTGTGGGGACTGTGGGATAGCTGGAGTCCTCAGTACCACGTCCCTCCCTCTATGAGCATCCATTTGATTCTTTGGCTTTCCGTTACGGGTTGTCGCACAGCACTGTGCTGTGGCCTCTGTCTATCATAGCCTGGAGATTTTTTCAAATACTTTGTCATTTCGTCTTCTGTAATGGAGCTCTGATAGAACAGATTTGTCTCCCCTTACAGCGATCAGATCCAGTATCTCCCGAATGGTCCATGCTGGAGCTCTTTTTGGATTTGGGACTGTATCGCCATCCATGCTGATTGGAGCTCCACGCTGGGCAAACAGGAAATTAAATTCAAAAGTTCGCAGGACTTTTCCTGTTTAGCTGGCCAGTGCATCCGAGTTCAGATTGCTTTCCAGAGTAGTCACAATGATGCACTGTGGGATACCGCCCGGAGGCCAATACCATCGATTTGCGGACACATTAACCCTAATCCGACATGGCAATACCGATTTCAGCGCTACTCCTCTTGTTGGAGAGAAGTTCAGAAACCGGTTTAAAGAGCCCTTTGGATCAATATAAAGGGCCTCATTGTGTGGACGGGTGAAGGGTTAAATCGGTTTAATGCTGCTAAATTTGGTTTAAATGCATAGTGTAGACCAGGCCTGAGTAGCAGTGAGATGGCTAGGGGAATGAGGCATGCTCCCAGCAGAGAGTGGGAGTTCCTGCTCCTCGCAGCAGTGGCTGTCCTGGGAGAGAGAGAGAGAAGAGGCTGGATAAGGGCATAGCTGTGATGAAAGACACTGTGGGGTACAGGGAAAACAAGGACTATGTGCCCTGGTGTGATATGAACAATGTTCTGGGACTTTAGTTATAGCCTATCTGCACACTGTTCTTGTAATAAACTGCCCCCCCAAGAGGAGAATTGTTTAAGTAAGATCCTGAAGTGGAATCCTTTGGGTTATCCAAGAGGGAAACTGAGGCAAGGGGCTATTAGTAAGGCTGCCATGAGGAGGTGCCCAGGAGGAGGCCACTCTTTTACAGTGGCCAGGTACCTTCAAAAATCTGGTCCTTGGGAGCCTAATCCTGCATCAACATCTGTTTCAGTGGGATTCTATATAGCCTCAGTCCTGCATCCAGATATGCCATCTACATTATACAAAACACAAACAGTAATACTAAGATGTTGATCAACTTTCACTCTGTTTGTTTCAGCTCTTTTCCCCACTGTGTTTTTTATTTAGTTTGGAAGTTCTGCAGGACAGCATCTGTTTCTTATTGTGTGTTTATACAATACTTACCCATCACCAAAATGCAGCAGTCATAACAGCAACACTGAACAATCCTCTTGGGAAAGCAAGTGAAAAGCAATTCCATTACCAGTTAAAAGTGACAGGGGAATTTGGGTAAAGAGCATGTTCCCTTAACTGGTTCTTCCTTTAGGTCCACCAATGGCTATTAGCCAAGATGGCAAAGCCTCTGACTGCCAGATGTTGGGACTAGATGACAGGGATGGATCAGTTGATGATTGCTATGTTCTGTTCATTCCCTCTGAAGCACCTGCCATTGGCCACTATCAGAAGACAGGACACTGGGCTAGATGGACCACTGGTTTCATCCATTGTGGCTGTTCCTATGTATCTTATGTTTCCATTCCTAATAACCAAATCCTTTTCATAAAGCTATTGAAATCAAGCTGGCACACTGTTAACAGACACGTCCCCCTCCCCCCGTCAGCCACCGTGATGCTAAGGAGGCAAATTAGGACCCTTCCTTTCCTGTGCGTAACTAACATTATCATAATACCCTGTTAGCTACAAAGCAGACTTATTTTTTTTCCAGCTGTATTTGTTTTCAAAGTGCTGCTGAGGCCTTCTTGTCCCTCTTGGCTTGCTGTCGCTGTGAACACAGCCCTGGCTCCTAAGCTGTTTGGAAGGATGAGGGCCGCCTCTAGGCACCAGCAAACCAATCACGTGTTCAGGCGGCACATTTTCAGGGATGGCATTCCGGCCATCATTTTTTCTCTTTTCTTTTTTTTTTTTTTTGCTTTGGGTGGGAAAAGCCTAGAGCTGGCCCCTCACCAGTGCCTCCCCCACCCGCACCCCCTGCCACCTCAGCCCTAGGCTCCCCCCTACCAGTGCTGACTCTGCCCGCTCTCCCCTCACCTCCAGCCGGTCCAGCTCTGGCAGGGTCGGGGTAAGCAGTGGGGCGCCCGGGCCATGCCTCAGCCCAGGGTCCCTCCAGACAGGGCTCCTGCCTTCAGGACCAGCTGGGACCTGGGAGGGCAGAGCTGGGGGACTGCCCTGGCAGGAGGATGAGGAGCTGGGGCAGGGCAGCACCAGAGCGAGCAGAGCCCCAGAGAGTAGGACGCGGTCCCTGCATGGCAGTGCCACGCCCTCTATGGCCCTGCTGCTGCTGCTGCTTCTGGCTGCTGCCCTGGAGGGCAGCCACGCTGCAGCACCTGCAGGTGGCTCCATGTGCCCCATGGGGTGGCCCCCAGCCCGAGTGTCCCCTGCTCAGAGCCTGTTTGGCCCAGCCACAAGGTGCAGGCGCTGCTTCCCCATGGCGTGAACCACAGTGGCCCCAGGGCTTTCCTTGCGCACGACGCACTACTGCTGCCAGGGCCGGCTCTGGGCTTTTTCTGCCCAAAACAAAAGAAAGAAAGAAAGAAAGAAAGAAAGAAAGAAAGAAAGAAAGAAAGAAAGAAAGAAAGAAAGAAAGAAAGAAAAAGATGACCAGAATGCCTCCCCAAGCACGTGCTTGGTTTGCTGGTGCCTAGAGCCAGCCCTGTGTGTAGAGCGCCAGCACGCCACCTGCAGATTACATCACACTCCCACTTAAGCCCTATTCTGAAGACTTAAGAAGGACTTGATGGCAATGGTGAGTAGGCCTTTTTCAGGTCCTCTACATAAGAGTGAATTTCAGCCTGAGAGAGCAACTGCAGAGCCAGTAATTCATTAAACCATAGTCTTTTGCTAAGCCATTCGTAGTTCTAACTATTAAGCCTTCCCCTTGGTGTAATATTTCTTCAGGAGAAGCTCCGATATTTTTTTTTTGTGGACGCTGCGCTATGATCAGCACACAGAGCTTGGAATACTAAGAGGCTGTCTATAAACTGGGTGTCAGTAAAGGATGCAGGCTCAGGCTCAATGTGATTATGGAACAACAGTAACATGGGTCAGAATTTATTATTAGACACCTAAAGAAAAGGAAAGAAAAAGAATACAGAGGCTGAAATTACATTGTGGTATCCCTGCCATTAGAGTGCAGGTCTGGAGTTTAATACCTGTAATAACCCTAATTGAAATCAGTGGGAGTTTTCCATTGACATGAATAGGAGTATGAGTAAGCCCACAGGACTGAGAGAAACTATAACATAAAGCCAGTGTAGATAATGCACCAAGAGTATAAAAAAATGTATTTAGTAATTCAGTCATGTCACTAACCTACATTAATATGAATTTGGGGCAATTAGTTACCAAAAGAGCATAACCACTGCAATTACACTGTAATTCCATGGAACTACTGTATAATTAGACACTGTATGATAAAGTGTAACCAAAATATTTGAGAATCATCCCTCTGCTACTTATTATAGTCAATGCATCTACCGTATTTTATTTGTATTCTTTTTCTAAAAGAAAGTCCACCCTAAAACTCCATCCAAAGCTCTTGGCACCTGTGACATGCATTTAAAAATACAAGCAGAGGAAATATAAAATATAAATAGGCCAAAACAGAAGCATGGCTCCTACCATCTTGGCACACATCAACTAATTACCAGCCATGAGACCAACACAACTTAACCATCCTATCCCCCACCCCCAGACACAATCTTAATATGTGTTAACTGAAAGTGATTATGAAAGCCAGGAGTTCTGACTCCTTAGGACCGAAAAGCCCCAATGTCTGCGATCATCTACACTTTCAGCTGCAGCTTTATAGAAACGTACAAGTGGCCACATTGAGACCCAGTCTACACTTAAAACTTAGGTTGACCTAGCTATGTCTCTTGGGATGTGGAAAATTCACACCGCTGAGAGAAATGGTCAAGTCAAGCTAAGTCCCACTGTAGATAGTGGTAGGTCAAAGGAAGAATTCTTCCCTCGACCTAGCTACCACCTCTTGAGGGGATAGATTAACTATAGTGAGCTAACTGTAGCAAATATCTACGCTACAGCGGCAGCACCACAGGTGAGCTGCTGTGTTGCTTGTAGTGTAAACGTACTCTAAAATAGACAACTGCTCTGCCCAGTCTGGTATCTTGCCTCTGACAGTGGCCTATACATCTTCCCTTAGAGAAAGCCAAGCACCCTGTTACTGAATCTAGCCAATTTTGTAATGCTACTGCATGAAGAAACTTTCCTTGATGCCTCTCTGCAAGAGATCAACTTGTATCCTGAAGTCTGATAGCCAATTTTCCTTGTGATACATTTTCACCTAGCATCTGAGCTTAGCGTAACTGCCCTGGTTACATTTACTATAGCTGCCTAGATCAGATTAGGTCAGCATTTCTCAGTGTTTTTTCAGGCACATGACCCCTTATTTGAAGTCAGAAATATTCACAGTTCCCCCATTATTTGCATTATAAAAATAAGGCTACAAAAAGATTTAGCAATGTTAACAGTGATAGGCTGTGTATGAGAGAGAGTGAGTGAGTGAGCATGAGGAGAGGCTGAGAGGGAATACTTGATCTTGAACGGTAAGAGTGTGTGACTAGTTGGGAAATGAGATTTTCTTTGCTTTGGATTGTAATAAAATGTTAACATCTTTGTGACCCCCCCCCTCCCCAGTTGTCACAAGCACCAGTTGAGAAACACTAGACTAGTTGATCATAATGATCTCTTCCGGCCCTAAAATCTATTAAGAATATACTTCTTCATATTCCAGACCCCTTAGCTACAGCACTAAACTGTTTGCTTCAGTGATTTCCTATGGTAGTAAATTCCACAGACTGATTACAGAATACATCCAGAAGTATCTCTCATCAGCCTACACTGTGGTGACTGATGTCTTTATATAGCTGCCGCCACCAACTCGAAGAAAACCGGATAACTTAACAACAATAACCCCGAAACATATTCAAATAGCTGTAAAGGATCATAAAGCAGTGTGCAGGTGTGTGCATGCGTTTTAAACTATGAGTTTCTGAAAGCAGCTGGACCTTGAGTATCAATTATCTCAAAGACAGCGAATGCCACAGAAAAGGAGAAAGCTGAAAAGGAAAGCATCAGTTTCAACAGATAACACGCTTCAGACGCTAAGGAATGAGTTTGACTGTATAACACAAAGATGGGCCTGAGTTACAAGGTTGAGGTCTGAACAGCCCCAAAGTTCTGGGATGTTTGAACATCGGGGTTTGGGTCAGAATCCTCATGAGATAAAAATAGCTTTAAAAAATTAAAACATTTATAGTTTTAAAAATGGATTATTTTAAACTTTATTATGTAGTACTTTGGGACAGTCTGAAAGACAACTAACATTTTACTAATCATTTGAATATGAACTAAAAATTCTTCATAATCTAAGTGGAACAACATACTCCAGGAATTATGAGTATCTAATCTCTCTGTATTTCCAGGCCTGTGGGGATCCATAAAGTAAGGACATGGGAGGACTTGTGTATAAACATATTCCAGTTCAAGGAATCATCACAGCTCTACTCAAAATGAAGCCCATTTCTTCCTCAGGGAAGATAAAACTTATGTCAACTATCAATTGCATGTCTCAGTGCTTCAATGTTGTGAAAGCTGATGCAATATTACAGTGATTCAGTCTGTGGATGGGTACATTCTGATGTGCAATGCCATCTAGTGAAACAGTATGAAACTACAACTCAGCATACAAACCTACTGAAGTCTAGTCATGCAGCAGTGCAGAATCTAGGCATATATACCAACCAGCTTAGATAATAACAGAAGTTAAGTAAAGTAACCTTGAGATTCAAGCCTTGCAGTACTGGTTTTGTGCACAGGTGACTTTTCAAAACACTGAAAGCCTTGAAACCATCTTATCCTCTTCAGCGCATGGCAAGGGAACGCAACAACAATCAGGGTTTTCTGTTCAAACTTCTTGGTTACTGTATTTATGATTCAGATGATCACACGGATATACACTTGAGGCACTGTAGAGTTACAGACAATTGATTTGATTACTTAACTCTTTAAGCCCTTTCAAAATAGTTTGGAAAGTTAATTTCTAGGGTAGCATTTCCTGCACTTTTGAAAGCCAACTCCCTCTTTCAGGAAAATAACTGTTTGCTCTGCCCTTCACCTCAGAATGCTGCCATGTACTAGTAAAGACCAACCTATTTACATGTATTCATCTCCAGCTAGACCTCTGTGCACCCTACAGCTGAGGAAACACAGGTGTAGCTCCTCATAATATGACCTTTCCTTTCCTGAGAGAGACAAAGTGAGCAAGGTAATATCTTTTAGTGGACCAACCTCTGTTGGTGGAAGGGACAGGCTTTCAAGCTTCACAGAGCTCTTCCTCGGGTCTCTTCCTTTGTTGTCTTACATGATTTGACAAGCTCCACAAACGTTTACAATATTGACATTTAAAGTATCAGCACTGGTATCTGAGTTAGCAGGCAACATTGAAATGAATGGGGCAGGTCACATCTCAGGCCTGGTCTACACTACGCTGTTAAACCAATTTTAACAGCGTTAAATTGATTTAACGCTACACCCGTCCACACTACACTGCTCTTTATATCGATTTAAAGGGCTCTTTAAATCGATTTCTGTACTCCTACAAAACGAGAGGAGTAACGCTAAAATCGATATTACTATATCGGATTAGGGTTAGTGTGGATGCAAATCGACGTTATTGGCCTCATTATTTTACAGTAGCTACCCACAGTGCACCGCTCCAGAAATCGACGCTAGCCTCAGACCATGGACGCACACCACCGAATTAATGTGCCTAGTGTGGACGCGCACAATCGACTTTATAATATCTGTTTTATAAAATCGGTTTAAGCTAATTCGAATTTATCCTGTAGTGTAGATGTAGCCTCAGAGTTATTGCTTCAGCCTCTGCAAATTCAGGCAGACATTACCACATCATTTACATGCAGGCCATATTTTTCATGCTCTTTTTCACAACTAGAATAACTAGAGACTTACTTTTTAAAACAACTGAAAGCTGAGGTTCTGGAGATCAGTTGAAAGCTCTGTCCCAACTCTTCCCTCCCTCCCCCCACTAGTCTGCCATGCCCCTCCAGGAGGGTGCATCCTGCACTCTTGGGAAACAATGCTGTAAGGGCAGTAACCTTACTACATAAAATAGGTTATTTGGCTCCAGTCATATAGCAGGGGTAATATTTATTCCCTAAAATGACTTTTGTGTGTGTGGAATACGGTGAAAAAGAAGGAACAATAATCAAGTTATGTGTCCGACTAGCCCTTGATTTTGTTAAATACAATTAGTTATTAAAGATCTGTTCTAATGTAAAGGAGAGGGAACAATGTCAGTTTTGACGTAATCTCTGTTAACTTGCTCACATAAATCCTAAGGGCTTGAAAGAAGAAAGCTAATTGTTTACAGAAACATGTTATTGAAATAGCTGGCCAAGATCAAACAGCTGCCCTCAAAGGCACACAACCCGCATTCATCAGAGTGGTGCGAAGCCCATGGGCCCTGTTTGACTCCTCACTATACTTGGCTAGTCCAGTAGCATCAGTTTCCAAAAATGCTTTCTTTCACCTCCAGCTTGCCAGGAAACTCCGTCTCTTCTTCCCAGCTGGGGCCCTACCCACAGTATCCATGCAATTGTTATCTCCAGGGTGGATTACTGTGGGTATGTTTACTCTGCAGCTGGAGATGTGACTGTAGCACATGCAGCCATAACTGAGCTAGCTTTAATCTCGCTAGCTGTGAGTACAATAGCAGTGAAGGGGTACTTACTCAGGTAGCTGTCCTATACCAAAGTCCGTGCTGCCACAGCTTCACTGCTGTTGGTACTTGTGAAAAGAACAGGAGTACTTGTGGCACCACAGAGACTAAATTTGTTAGTCTCTAAGGTGCCACAAGAACTCCTGTTCTTTTTGTGGATACAGACTAATACGGCTGCTACTCTGAAACCTGTCATAGGTACTCGTTCTAGCTAGAAAAAACTAAACTTGGGAATGTCTACACATGCTGCTGTCACATACCCGGATTGCAGCATAGACATACCTCCTAACTCATTGTATCAGAGCTAAATGTGAAGATGATGCACGTTCTCCAACTGGTACAGAAAGTGACTGTCCAATTTCTCTATAGCTCACACTACTGCAAGCACATCAAGCCCAGGTATAGGTCCCTTCACTGCCTCTCAGTAAGTTTCCCATACCAGTTTAAGGCCCTGATTCTAATCTCCAAAGCAATTAATACCTCAAGCCCCAGCTTTATCAAAGACTGAATTTCCATCTATGAATCACTGTGATATCAGCACTCCTCTGGGACAATGCAGATCACAACACCCAGGACAAGACATGTGAGAGATGGGGACAAAGTATCTTCCATCAAGAGGATCTAGCTACAGAACAATCCTCCAGAGGAGATCAGGCAAATCCAGCAGCTGACCATCTTTAGAAAATGCTGCAAAACCTTCCTCTTTAAGACCAAAGTGATTCTTACAATTCAAACACCCCTTTCATTCCCAAACTCTACCAATTCTCCCACCATCCCCCCAAAAAATCCCCAAACCAGTCCTAAGCAGACTTTTGAAAAGGAAGAAGTGCCAGAGACTCCATGAAGTCCACGAGGGACTTTGCAATTGCTATTGATTTTACATGGAAGGCACTCAGATACTATGGTCATGGGTGGCAGAACAAAACCCAACAATAAATAGTAGTTTTGGTTAAAAAATATCTCTGGACAATCAACTTAAAAATCACACTTCTGTTCAAAAATGTTTTACTAATATTGTTGCAAGTAACATCAAGAATGACTGGAATAATGAAAAATATATAATTCCTCCTTTTTTTTCAGCTTGTGCATTCAGTAGCTCTTTGTGCCTAGCCAGTTTCACTGTCTCACCTGTAAGGCCCTGATCCTGCAAATACTAGAACACAAGAATAGATGTATACATATGAGTTGTCCCACATATGTATACATTTGAGTTGAGCCAAAATTATTGACGTGCAGCCTTGATTAGTCAGTTTGTCCTTTTGGTTGTCTGGGGTTTTCACACAGTAACAGGTGAGTTTAAAATATTTTACATGTTTAAAATAGGAAAACGAAAACGAAGTTATAAAACCACAAAACTGTCAGATGAAGCCAGGGACAGGAATAGCATCTGAAACTACTCGACATATTTTTTTAAAATGAGCTAGATTTCAAGTTGACAGAGTTTCCTTAATAATATCACCAGTGATGCTGATCAGGTGCTAGAGTCAATCTGTTCCTTTCAACATTGAATCGTTGTTATACATGTTTTTCTGTTTGGCGTTATGATGTTTTTCTAAAAAATATGTGCTAGTTCAACCACAGCTACTAGACTTGAAGCAGGAATTAACTCAGGGAAGTTCTAGGGCCTGTGTTATACAAGAGGTCAGACCAGATAATCACAATAGTCTCTTCTGGCATTGGAGTCTATGAATGTCAGGCAGTTCTCACAGTGCAACTTGGCTAATTCATAAAGTGGACTCAACAGCTGACAAGAGCTTCAGTGTTCAAGGTCAAGATGTTGATTATTTTGGAATGTGTTCTCATCTGAGTGCAATGTATTATAATGCACAGACTAACTTCTGTTTGAAAGATGGTTTGAGCCAGAGTCTAAGGCATGTTTCAGTAGACCATTATGAAGTGATTTTAAACATCCCTTAGTTGGGATCCAGCTACACACTTATACAGTCAGATAATCTTTTTCTGGGCCTGCAGGACAGGGATTGCTCTCTTGCTCTCAGCTAGTGATAAAGTAGATCCAAAAGGGAGTATGGGAGCTCACCAGTTCTGATGTTTGTGTGTCACCCTAAGTGTTCATGTCGTGGGCTAAAGTGACATGATGCATCATCTTGTGTGATTGTGATGGGAAAGGGCTCAGGGAAGAGGAAAGAGATGGAATGTATCAGAAAGGAGTCCATGTGACCAAATGACTCCATAAACAGCTAAAAAAACTCACTTCATAATGGGACATTAAATCATGCCTTAGATTGTGTGTGATGAGGTGTACAAACCCCACACTGGGCACCAAGGGGGTAACGAATTACTTTGGGCCCAGCCAGCCCTGCCTGCCACACCTGCAGCAAAACTCCATGTAACAGAGGAATTAAAAGAGAGGGAAACAGCTCATTTGGGGGCAGACCTGTGATTCCTGCAGTGCAGAGCAAAGGGAAGGCTGAAATCTCTAAGATAACTGCCCCAAAGGGCCCTCCCTGAAGGAAGGGAGGACCCACCCCAGAAACAGCCAGAGAAGGAAGCATTCCCCTCTCCCCCACATATGGATCCTGGCGTCGACATTGGTAATCCTTTTTTATTCTCTTGGTTTGGACTACCCCAGCAGAGGGGAAGCCTTGGACTGAGCTAGCCTTGGGGGGTGGGAAGTGGCTCAGAGAAGGCAGCCTTAAGCTGCTTTGGTGCCAGATCACTAGAAGCCCCAAAAGACTCTAGGTTGGAGCCTAGTGGAGTAGGAGGGCCTGGGCACTTCTAACAACAATCCCTCTGCTGGGCATGGGTCATAGCCCCAACCACTAGGCCACACTTCCTGACCAATCCCAAGTGAGGACTGTTACTCTGACTCAAATCATATTTCAAACAGAAGTTAATCTGTGCATTATAATACATTGTAATTAATGAGAACACATTCCAGAAATCACCAGCATCTTGACCCTGAACACAGAAGCTCTTGTCAGCTGTTGAGTCCACTTTATGAATTAGCCAAGTTGCACTGTGAGAACTGTCTGACATTCATAGATTCCAAGCCCAGAAGGAACTATTGTGATTGTGATGGGTTGGATCACAGAAACCCTTCTGGGAGCTGCCACTGGATGTGCCAAGCCTACTTCTAGCCCTGCTTTCCCTGCCAGCTCAGGACCCCAGCACTCTGTCTTCCTGAGCCAGACACTCCTGGCTGTTCCAGCACAGACCCAGGGTCTGAATTACTTGCCCCACAGCTGCAGGTTTACCTGAAAGCAACTAACGGAAGTGGTCCTGTCTTTAACACTCAGATGCCCAGCTCCCAATGGGGTCCAAACCCCAAATAAATCTGTTTTACACTGTATAAAGCTTATACAGGGTAAACTCATAAATTGTTCACCCTCTATAACACTGATAGAATGCAGATATGCTCCCCCAGGTATTAACTCATACTCTGAGTTAATTAATAAGTAAAAAGTGATTTTCTTAAATAAAAAAAGTAGGATTTAAGTGGTTCCAAGTAGTAACAGACAGACCACTTATGCCAGTATAACTGCATCCATCCTAGGAAAGTTCTGCCATTTTAATCACATCAAGATTAGATCCCTACTACAGTCAAGGTTCCCAATCCTGCAAACATTTAAATGTGGGTAATTTTGCCCATGTGAGTAATCCTTGGCAAAAATTTAGAACCTCTCTGAAGTTGGCCAGCTGAGAACATGGCTTCCTTTAACAGAGTATCAGCTGGTCTATCCTGCAAAGTTTTGTGAGCATAGCGATATCCACTAGGAGGATGAATTTCAAAATTTAGAACCTATTGTTGAAACGGTTTGAGTGAAACTATGCACACGCTAAGCATCTGCACGATCAGGCCCCTAACCAGTCCATTTAGGCGGTTCTGGATGAAATGGCGTAGGACCCTACAATACTACTGACTGATCCTTGTAGGCGGACAGCTGACTTCCAGATAGCTCCATGCTGGTGTACATGTTCAACTAAGCAGATTACTCATCCACAAGGATCAAACCACATGCAGACACAGCATAAGCCAGGAGGATAGATGCAATAGGTGGCTCTATTGGCACTGACTAAGCTCTGTAGTGTAGACGTGGCCTTAGTTACAGTATAAGGCTGCAGCTGCTTCCAGGTGGGTGGGTTTCATGTGCCCACACAAAGCCCATTGCAAAGCAGTGGCACTCCAGATGGCCGCAGCAGAGCGCAGCTGTTGGAGCAGGATGGGCCTAATGCTTTTAGTTGACAAAGAAGGGCAAGTAGTTTGATTCTGTTATCTCTGGTTGGCTGGGGGCTGTTTTCTGATCTGGGGGAGACTGCGGGGCTAGGGCTTTGTTTCTATACACACACTTTAAAGGCACTTAGGGGAGAGATTTCCAAAGGCACAAAGAGCAGTTGGGTGTCTCCATCCCTTGGGAGTTGGGTGCCTCGCTACCCTGGGTGCCTCTCTCCTCAAATGCCCCCAGTAATGCCAGGGAAGGGGCCGCAAGGAAAGCTCAGGAACGGCACCAAGGTTTTTGGCGCCCTAGGCGGGGGTCCTTCCGCGCTCCCGGTTGGCAGCAGCAATTCTGCAGTAGGGGGTCCTTCCCCACTCCCGGTCTTTGGGGCACTTCGGCAGCGGTCCCGGAGCGCGTGAAGGACCCGCCGCAGAAGACCCAGGGAGCGGAAGGACACCCCCCCCCGCCGCCGAATTGCACTGAGGGAAGCAAAATGCCACCCTCCCAAATCCTGGTGCCCGGACGGTCGCCTAAGTCGCCTAAATGGAAGCGCTGGCCCTGGGAAAGCTCCCTCCTTCCCTCCCCCCTGCAGCTCCAAGGCAGGGCAGGCAGGCAAGGGGCCGGCTTGACACAGGAGGGCGGAGGCAGGTTCCCCCGAGGTGGCGGGGCAGAGCCCGGGCGAAGAAGCAGCAGCAGCAGCAGCCACCGGCCGAGCATGTCGTACTGCTGGGGAGCCGGCTCCTGGGGGCAGCTGGGGCTGGGCGAGGCGGCAGCCGCCGGGCCGGTGCGCTGCCGGCCGGGGCCCGAGCCCAGCGGGGGTTGGACGCTGCTGGAAGCGGCTTGCGGGGAGCACCACACGCTCCTGCTGCGGCCGGACGGCACCGTCTGCTCCTGCGGGGCCAACGCCCGCGGGCAGCTAGGCAGGAAGCTCCGCCCGGGGCAGCGGGGCAGCTACACGCCAGGTAAAAGGCTGGAGAGTGCCGGGCGCCCCCGGGGAGGGGAGGACGGGGCCAGGCGCATGGGGCGATGCGGGGAGCTGGGTGCAAAGGGGGATCTGGGCGGTGCTTTTCCCTGACCCCGGGCACTGGGCAGGGCAGGGCTCGGGGGTGAGGTGGGTTCCTCTGGGTGTGTGCAGCCGGCTGGGAAAGCCGCCCTGGGAGGGGAGCCCGCTCCGCTCCGCTCCGCTCCGCTCCACTCCACTAAGTTTCTATTTCTCCCTCCTGCAGCTCCAGCTGCAGGTTTCGGATTCCGCCTCCAGGTCGCTGCTACTTTCGGTTTCGGTTTCCTGGTGGGGGCAATCAGCTGCTGAGAAGCGAAACCTAGCCCCACCTGGTGCTCAGTTTTCTGCTTGTGTGGGGCTGGCTGGCGCCGCTCACCACCAGTAACTCAGCAGACTAGGAGTACTTGTGGCACTAACACGGCTGCTACTCTAAAACCTGTCAGAGATACTAGGATCAGGGGCTAGCCTTGTTTGGCTGTAGCCACAAAAACAACAAGGAGTCCAGTGGAACCAAGTGGGGGGGGGGGGGGGGTTTGACCCACGAAAGCTTATGCCCAAGTCAATCTGTTAGTCTTTAAGGTGTCACCTTGTTGTTTTTCAGAGAGGTTAGTGAGAGCAGGTAGAGAAGGTGACAGCCCTCTCTGCACCTGCAAATCAATATTAGTGCCAGGGTGGATTTGATTTAAATCACTAGTCGGGAAGAGTGGATTTAATCATGGTTTGCTACATAAAAGTGCATTCCTGTTGGTTGTTATAACCTTAATACACATTCTTCACAACTCAGAGATAGACATAGGTTTCATTTTTATAAGGTACACACTATGCATTTTTAAACAGTGATTTATTTTGAAAACTTTTCAGATGAGTTTTACAGCTATATCAGAAAATGAATGATTGGTTATTTCACTTACCAAAGGTAAATGAAGGAGATATTTATGAAGTCATTGGGAGGTGAACTATCTCCAATATTTGGAGGGTTTTCTTGCTGTATTAGGAGGAGAACATCACCAGACAGGCATTTAAATTGTTTTATTTAACTGAAGCAACAGCGTTAAGTATTCTGATTTTTTTTCTTGAAAAGCAAACTATAATATAATATTTTAACAAAACAAGCATATGTCCCTTGCTTCTCACATATATCTCCAGACTTCTTGTCCAGCTCTATTCCACTCCCAACAATCTTCTATTCATTGAACTTTTTGAAAGTTTGCACTTTTAGAGACAGGAAAGGGATTGACTCTGTGTACACAAATTTGCAGAGGGACAATGGAGTTGAGGTCTGTTATTTCTCATCTCTATATATTTATTTATTTATTTATTTTAAAACATTTTTGCTGTTAACAAGCATGTTTCCTCTGGAGGCACAAATCCACGGATTGAGAACTGCAAAACTAGGTATCTCTGATAGTGTCTTTTACACTGAGCACTGAGTCCCACTATGTAGATAGAAAGATTAACCTAAATAATCTATACAGAAGCCGGTGGAACCCCATAAGATTGAGTCCCTAATCCATGAACTATCGGAACTCATTTACAAAACTTTCCTTAAACATTATATGAATATATTGTCTCATACTATAGAATTAGAATTTATAATCCCTATTCCATGATGAGATATCTTTGAGCTATAATGTATCTTAATTAAACCCATCCTTAGATAGTTGTTTTCCCCAAAAGCATTTTATCAAAAAAATCCAATTTAAATTTTAAAAATCTGATATTTTTGATTTTTAAAAAAAAAAATTGATTTTTATCCACCTTGATCAGTGCGAATCGATATTGGTACAAACAAGCCTTGCTCCTGCAGAGAGACTTATGTGTTTGCGTAACTTGTAGCCTGCAGGTAATTTCATTAAAATTACAGTGCCTACAGGAGGCTCGGTACAGAATCTGACCTGTTATATTTTTTGTTTTCTTCATGGTATTCTGGCTTCGAGCATTTTTTTTATTTTAAATAAAGCGCTGCCTAATTTGGTGTCCTGATGTTGTCTGCATGATCTGCAACCTGACAAGATGAGTCACGCTTTCTGCAAAGAGAGTGCTGTCACTAAGCAAAGGTTATGTGGCTGGTGGTTTATTTGTCGCCTTCCTGTGAAGGATCAGAGATGTCTGTGGTTGGAGATGTGATGCTAGATGAGGTGGGTCAGGGCTCTGATGGGGCGCTGAACGTTCTTTCTCTTTGGTGCTTGCCTGGCTCGTTCTTGCTCAGGTGCTCGGTGATTCTAACTGATCACTGTATGGGGTTGGGAAGGAATTTTCCCCCAGATCAGATTGGCATTGGCTTGGGGGGATGCTTGCCTTTCTCTGCTGCATGGATCATCTCTCTGTCATTTGCCAGGATTATCTGGGTATATCTCACTTAATCATTTTCCTGCCATTACAGGAGCCTCAGGCATCGGCGCGGCTCTGTCTCTTCTGTTTTCTCTGTGGCATAGAATAGCCTTGTCTACTGTGGGCTGTAATACTTTGGTCTGATTTTGGTTGTTGGGTTTACTGTTCAGGTGGTGGGGGTGGCCAGGTCAGGCTAGATGGTCTAGTAGACCCTTCTGTCTTTAAACTCTGTGTCTAGAAAAATAATTCAAATTGCAGGATTTCAAAATCATCCCATATGGAAGAACATGACTGCAGGCGATCTTCTTTGCGTGGCTTGTCTGCTGCTCTGCACACTTCTGCACAGCAGTGGTTATGTATTTAAAATGGTGGCTAGCTTTCTGTATAATTAGATTTTTAAAAATCAGTTTAATGTTATTTTGAATACACATGAATTGCTACATGGAATCCTCCCTTTTGAGTGCTATTGCTTTGGTGTGGTTTCCAGTTTGTTTTGGTATCAAGCTGTTATCTACTTCATTCTATGTTAAAAGGAGGGTGTAGAACATTCCACGCTGAAACCTAACGAGCTGTTTATAAGCTTTTGAAATGTTTAAAATATTTATTACCAAACTTCAATTTGTGGAAAAAAATCAGTTCAGATGTGGTGTCCAAATCCCTAAACTCAGTTTTGTGGACTACTGTATCTTGTAAATACAGTGAGATACCACTTTTCTTGTCCAGATCTTCCTGTATATTCACTGTTTCCATGATGCCACAAGATGTAGGTTATTAATAATATTCCAGAAGCAAAAACTTTTGTTGAAAAGAACTAAGGATGGTTGAGTTGGCATTCCCCCTCCTCAACCCCCTCCTCCCCATCAATACAACTCCTGAAAAGCAAGAAAATACCAATTTATGGAAGGTTTCAGAGTAGCAGCCATGTTAGTCTGTATCCGCAAAAAGAACAGGAGTACCTGTGGTACCTTAGAGACTAACAAATTTATTTGAGCATAAGCTTTCGTGGGCTACAGCCACTTCATCGGATGCATAGAATGGAACACATAGTAAGGAGAAATATATACATACAGATAACATGAAAAGATGGAAGTTGCCATACCAACTCTAAGAGGCTAATTAATTAAGATGAGCCATTATCAGCAGGAGAAAAAAACTTTTGTAGTGAGAATCAAGATGGCCCATTTCAGACAGTTTGACAAGAAGGTGGGAGGATACTTAACGGGGAAATAGATTCAATGTGTGTAATGGCTCAGCCATTCCCAGCCTCTATTCAAGCCTAAATTGATGGTATCTAGTTTGCATATTAATTCAAGTTCAGCAGTTTCTCGTTGGAGTCTGTTTTTGAAGCTTTTCTATTGCAAGATTGCCACCTTTCAGCCAGCCTTGTA
This sequence comes from Gopherus evgoodei, assembly GCF_007399415.2. Classification (NCBI taxonomy): domain Eukaryota; kingdom Metazoa; phylum Chordata; order Testudines; family Testudinidae; genus Gopherus; species Gopherus evgoodei. The sequence goes on along the minus strand of NC_044326.1, from coordinate 123,793,966 downwards.
AAACAGAAGGGTTTATCAGTTGTCTGGAACACAGTGGAGAACAGATCTTGCTAGCACAGAAAGTAAGAAGATTCAGCATGTCTGGGGGAGGTGGGGGAAATCCAGAGCCCTGGACCCTCCTCCCTGCCAAGGTCTCAAAACAGGAGACTGACTAGCTTCCAGCAGCCCAACCTCACTCAACCCAGTTGCCCCTCCTCTGCCCTTTGTCTCTTTCCTGGGCAAACTGGTCACCTGGCTTCACCTCTGTCGGCTGGCTCCTTGCAGAGGGGTGCCAGCCATCAGTTGCCAGGATACAGAGTGTCCGCCCATTATCTGAGCCCAGGGAGCTAGACAGCAGTCACACCCGCCCTCTATGAGTCTGTAACGATCACACACCCTTGTCCCACTACTTAGATCAGTGGTGGGCAACCTGCAGCCCATCAGGGTAATCCTCTGGTGGGCTGCCAGACAGTTTATTTACATTTGCACAGCTGCTTGCAGTTCACGTTCTCCACGTTTGGCCATGGTTCACCGTTCCTGAGCAATGGGAACTGCAGGAAGCGGCTTCCCACAGCTCCCATCGGCCAGGAACAGCAAACCACTGGGAGCTGCGGGCAGCTGTGCCTGTGGACGATCAGTGTAAATGACCGTCTCGAGGCCTGCCAGCGGATTACCCTGACGGGCTGCAGGTTGCCCACCATTGTTCTAGTAGCGCCTGGTTACGAGTATAATTTATGGCTGGAATGTGACCAATCATAGATATCCCAGAATAGTGGGGTTAGGGGGCAGCCCCCCAGATACACACATCTCGGCACAGTGGTGGGGGCCCCAAGAAGCCCCCCAGTGGACTACTTCGCATCCATTCCAGTTGCATTAACAGGCTCCAGACATGCACGTTAACCAAATAAACGGGATTTTGGTATTAAAACAACAACAACAAAACAGTTGCTCTACAGCAGTTGCTTTCTCTATTAACAGTTCTGTAGCAGCCTCTCTCTTTCCTTTGCTTATTTCTTTGCTTGTTGCCTCGATCATCAAAGCCCTATCTAAAGCAGAATTGTATTCTGTTAATATTATTATAAATACATACTTTGAATCTAGATATTTCCAACCAGGTTACAACAGTTTTATAAAGGCAAGGCTAAATTTTAGGTTCAGAATCAGGACAGTGGAAGGATTGTCTCATTGCTGTAAATCTGGATAAAAATAGAATTTTACCCAAAGACAATTACTTGGCTCTATTTTTTCCCCTCCTTTCTCTTTTTACTATTTTTGAAGCTATTCAAATGTTAGTGCTTTTTCCATCTCAGCCTACTTTGATTTATGCAGAAAGCATTGAAATCATAATTCTGTACAAAAGATACTGTGGTCTGTTCTTATCAATAAAATTATTGCTACAAATTTGGTTTTATGACTTATTTCCAGCATCAAAGAAGAGACAAAGTTCTCACAACCCATCTTTTCAAGTCAAAGTACAATAACACTGGTAATTAGCAAATCTAGTAAAGAGAAATTTTTTAAAAGATTTTAGGCTGATGTGTTTAAATGTTTCCTTAGTACAGGGGTGGCCAACCTGTGGCTCATCACAAGTTAATATGCGGCTCCTTGTATAGCCACTGACTCCGGGGCTGGAGCTACAGGCTCCAGCTTTCCAATGTACCAGAGGGTTGCTCACTGCTCAACCCCTGACTCTACCACAGGCCCTGCTCCCACTCCACCCCCTCCCCGAGCCTGCTGTGCCCTAGCCACTCCTCCGCCCCCCTCCCTGAGCCTCCTGCATGCCACAAAACAGCTGATCGGGAAGGAGGGGGAGGTGCTGATCAGCGGGGCTGCTGGTGTGTGAGGCGCTGGGAGCGGGGGCGGCGAGCTGCTGACATATTACTGTGGCTCTTTGTCAATGTACATTGGTAAATTCTGGCTCCTTCTCAGGCTCAGGTTGGCCACCCCTGCTTTAGTATAAAAGTTCTCTTATATTCTTGTGGTACTGCCATAATTTTTTCCCCCGAGGCACATTAGTGTTAAGTGTTAGAAAACTGAGAATGCCCTTGTTTTTCCTCTGTATTAACCAACACACTCATTGTCCTGTGTCAGCTCTGAGCTTTCTGGTAGAGGAAGGAAACTCCATTTAGAGCCTATTTATGCCACTTCTTAGTTAGTGGGGAGGAATCGTCAATGTGAATTTCTTCCCCCAGGAGCTGAGTGTTGCTATATGGCTAATCCTTTGCTATCGGCAGGTATGGTTGGTGTTTGTCTTTTCTTTCTGTAACCTCTGAATAACATTTTTTCCCCCATCAAAAAGAACAAATTCAAGCTTTAGAAGCACAGATTATTGTTCATGTGAGCTGTGGAAAAGAACACTCGCTGGCTGTTTGCAACAGAGGAAAGGTCTTCTCCTGGGGAGCTGGGTCTGAAGGCCAGCTGGGCACAGGAGAATTTAAGGAACAAAGTTTAATTCCAAAGTAAGTAGCCATTTAAGCATAATGTTTCAGACTCACAGTATGGTCCCCATTTGTGCACCTCATGAAACCACTACAAAATCTGGCCCAGCTTGACATAGGTCACTCAAACTGGAAGGTCTGAAAGAGAAAAGTTGAGTTTTGGAGGAAGTTTGCAGGGCATTGAATCTCACATGTAGCTGTCTCAAAACAGCTGTAAGAGTATAAAGATGCTGTGCGTGGTTTCCCACTCTTATATAGCATGTTCTTTACTTACCCAAACACAGCATTTCATCCACAAGTTAACTTTGGCTCTGCATGGTTTCTTTTACCATAAATGAGGGATTAGACAGTGGTTCAACATCACCTGAATTGTTTGCAGCTTGTTTAGAAGAGATTTTTCTGCTAACTATATTGGGGGTGATGTAGGCTTCTGCATGCATGGAGAGAGAACTGCTTGAGGATTTCAGATTTTTGTTTTCAAGTGCACTTACAGGACTTATTTATAAATATCAGTACATGCACTCATCTGTGAATATGGGATTACATTTAGCTCTGGCATAAGTGTTCCAGTAGAAGTCAGTGCCAGAGCAGCATTTGCTCCATGCAATTTTTGGGCAGTGGTGCAGGCACAAGTTAAAGTAGGGGATACATACTATTTTACATAATCCTGTTAGTTGTTCTTGTAAATGACATTTGTTTTACATCCCCCACCGCGAATGTCCAATCAATGCAAGTTACGTTGCTTTACCAAATATGCCTTTTTTTTTTTTTATCATTTTGCACCTGGCATGTTTGACATGACTGAATGGTATACAGAAATGTAAAGCACAAACAGTACAAAAACAAACCCTTCATTATTTTTATAGCAAGTATATTTCTGTCTCTCTCTTTCCTGTATAAGGAGAATTGTCATTTACCTCTCCTTCTCTTATCCCTCCTCCTCCTCCCTCAGAGTCAGATACATCTAAGACCAGGTCAGCTACTTCAGCTCCCTTTAATCCTGACTAAAGTTTGTGCAGGAAGGATGGGAACAGGTCTCCACTCTCTTGCAGGGTGCACCGAAAATTCAGGATCAAGCTCTAGAGTCTAGAGCTTGCAGTTTGTTGTCATTTAGAAGCCAGTGCACGTCATGCAACACAAAGCTATTCTGGGACCTTCACAAAGCTGCTGTAATGTTCAGAGTTAGATTTAGGCTTGGATTCTGACTCCTTTTGCCTCAGGTGGCAGAGAAGTCAGCCCGCTAGAACCTCCCCTTCACCAGCATGGGTGGGTGGGGGGAAGAGGGTAGCAGCGAAACAGAGAAGCTCCGAAAGTGGGTGTTGCTTGCCAGGAAGGGGATGTGGCAATGATGGCTCAGGGATGGTCCTATGGGGCCATGACCAATTTAAAGCTGCACTTCCCTAGGGGAATCCTTGTGAGAGGAAGGTGCCTGCCCTTTCCCTGACCTTAATTCTTTCCTTCCCCTAGTTTGCTTCCCAGCAGGAAATCACTAGACCTCTCCTCACCAGCAGTGATGCAAACAGATCCTCAGCACATCAAGTTCTAAAAAGCCAGTGAATGTTGTAAAATAGTCGCTAACATTTGTACACCACTGTAGAAGAATCATCCTGACCAGACCATAAGTCTTTGGTCACGTGAGGAGTGGGTAGCTGGCTTATGAAATTCTGAGGTCTTGCTGAACTCAGGAACAAAACGCTCCCATCCTATATCTAGCACTTCTTTACCCATTCGTAATGTTATTTTTCAGTCTGGTAAAACAACATTTTTAGTTAGTTAGTTATTCCCCATCCTACCCTCCCATGCATTCCCTTTCTATCTGCTTGTTGTGCATGGGGTTGAGAAAATTGTAAGCAGTTTATTAAAACTCACATTTGAAAATGATTTAGTGAAAAATATTGGGCCCATTCTTAAAAGCACTCTACACACAGACTTAAATGGGAATTTAGCACATGGAATAGATCCAGTCTGGATGACTTCATGGCATATCAAACATGGCTCCTCAAGGAAGTGTGTAGAGCAGATAGGGTTTCTCAAAACATTTAGAACAATCTAAAACACCAGTCAACTTTGTTTTACATGCATAAGCAATAACAACAGAGTATATTCAGAGAGTGCTATTTAGAAAAGAAGCTTTTATAATTAAGAAATATAGCATGCTTTTTTGACTCTTAAAATTCAGACATTAGAATGGCCATGCTGGGTCAGATCAAAGGTCCATCTAGCCCAGTATCAGTGGCCAATGCCACTGAGGGAATGAACAGAACAGGTAAGCATCAAGTAGTCCATAATCCAATCCATAATGGATTTTCATTATCAAAAAATCTGACCTATAAGCAATCTTCGTGCTAAATTTCCAGTTTCTGTTCCAAACTGCTAGGACATCAAAGTTCTTAAAAAAACAAAAAAAACCTTAGATCATTTTCTCCATTATTAAAATTTGTTTGCTTTCTGTTTCCCACCCTGCCTTTGTAGTAAAACAAACAGCAGAACAATATTTGCCTGAGCTTTCTAAAGACTTCATCTTTAGGAAGAAACCAGACCCAGAAAGTTTCACCCTCTCCAGGTGAAAAATTGACAAAGTTCTAGGCAAAAGTCCTTTTTAGCATGGACATGTTTGGGGAACCTTAACTTTAGCTGTAGCTATGCTCTCAAGCTATAACGTTTTTATATGGATATTTTTGCTGTAAAAAAAAAAGTTACATTGCAGTGGATGTGTAAGAATCTATTCTGAAGAGTGTCAAATTACAGTGAACATTCGCCTCTGTGTGAGTAATGGACAACTGAAGCACAGGGCATATTAAGTCAGAGTCCAAATGACACATTTATGTGCAGATATCCTATGTAGTGGAGAAACAGCCTATTGCAGAAAACTCTGACTGGCTAATGACCAGGCAAAGATAAAACAGAGACTGTGCAGAGTCAGTGTTATCATTATATAATAAAATATAATATATTTATTATATATTAATATTTTAGGTATTACATCATCTGTTTTCTGAAACATAATTGAGCTTTTCATATGATCTAGAAGCCAGGTTAACTTGGCTGTCCTGTTATCTACTACAGGAAAATAGATGGTCTCTCTGCTCTCAGAATAATACAAGTCACTTGTGGACACTTCCACTCAGTTGCACTGGCACAAGGTAATACATGTTTCATTTTTAAATTATTTCCCAAGTGCAATGCAAGCAATTCTGTTCTTTGGTGCAGTTAATTTATGTGCAAGTCAGATGTTAAGTTATCCATTACTCCTTTAACAGAAATTAGTATTGTAAATCATGCTTGTTAACAGTAGTTATGGACCAACCTAGAATGGAGCCCCATTGTGTCAGGTACGATGCAAACACAGAGTAGTACGCAATCCTTGCCCTGAAGAATTTACTGTCTAATAGACGAGACAGAGCAAAGGGATGCAATATGCAAGCAGAGCAATCAGTGTGATGCAGGAAATGTCAATTTATCTTTTTCTGTTTTTCCTACAGCCCAATTAATGCCCAGTACTTCATTTCTGAAAAAGGCCGGTAGGGCCAAGTTACCCATTGCTTAGTTATGCTCACAAAGGAGCTGCTTGTAACATTTTTTGTCAAAGCGTTAGCTATCGTGTCAGGTGTTTGTGATGGGAAGGCAACCCTTCTCAAAACTGCTATTTAAACAAGAAAATGTCAAAAATCTTCCCACGTTCTTTTTGGGAATTGTTCATTTGATAGGTAAGATCCGTCTTCAATAATAAAGAGGCGAACGTGTTCCTTCTTCCTTCTCCTAGTGAGGAACCACAATTCCTGCTAAATGCAGTGAGGCTTCTTACATCCAGCACTGATGGTTGGATGGGCAGAGAAGAAGCTTCCTCTGCTGTTGCCTGTTCTGTACTTGTTCTGTGGCTAAACAGAAGGCACTGGGTTCCAGGGCTGTCAATCTAGCACTTGTCATGAGCACTACATTAAATATATGCATTTGGCATAAGATGTCATGTTAAGAGGGTGGTATTTTATTTTGTTACACAGGTTCACTGGCATTTTACTAGTAGAAGGGGACACTGAGAAGTATTTTCCATTCATTATTTTTTATTGTTAGATGAAAAACGTAACACAGTTTCTGTGAGCATACAGGACTACCTGACTCCTCATCTTTGGATGGATTAGGAAACTACAGATACTAATTTCAATTTGTTACAAACACAAACTGTGTAAAATTATCCTGTCAGCACAGTGTCACGCAGCTCCAGGTATTTGCCAAATCACAAGCATGAGGAATCATGGATATGTGCCAAATTTAGTTGTCATTGGGGTGGTGTGTGGGTTAGTGAGTGTAGAATTCACCCTTATGTGGCTTGACTGAGTGGTAAGTCTGCCCTCCTCTATGGCATCAAGTTCACATCAAGGGCATAATTTTTCACAGCTCTTAGTGAGCTAGTTAATTAAAATGTTGCTTGAAAGTGTGTCGTCTTTTACTTTGTTTCTCTCTTTCTTTAAAAAAAAATAAAGATGGCAGAGTCTTTTCATGGGCACAGAACACCCATGGCCAGCTGGGCCTGGGACAAGAAATCCCCTCCCAGCATAGCCCACAGCATGTCACATCTCTCAGCGGGATCCCCGTGGCTCAGGTTGCTGCCGGCGGGGGACACACCTTTGCCCTGTCTCTCTCGGGAGTTGTGTATGGGTGGGGAAGGAACAACGCACGGCAGCTGGGATTAAGCCACGCTAACAGAAGAGGTAACTCTATCCTTTCATTTCTCAAGGAAACACCATCTTAATTCCAGATTTCCTTTTGTTGTATAGACTCTCCTGAGATAATGGGATGGACTTAGACTGTTCGCTAGAATGAACCATGACTAGAACTAGATGAATACAAGGGAGGAAAAGGATACGTAAATGTTTGAATGAATTTGCACCAGGTGTGTTTGCCTTCTGTGCATGTTGTATCAAATGAGTTTACTGGGGGCAGAAATCACCAAAACTGCAAACTTTAAGCAAAAAATGGCAGAATGTTTGCAGGAAACATATTTTGAATTCATATTGACGCTGGAAACCTGATTGTAAGAGTTGTACCTACCCAAAGAGGGAGCAGAAACGTAGTGTGGCATTACCCAGGGTGCAGTCTGGACTGATGGACAGCTGTGTCCCTTCAATTCTCCAGCCTGGGGTCCCTTTCTCAATGCTTCGCCATGAGAGCAACCACTCCTGGTCTGCTCACACACAGCCTCCAGCATGTAGGTTACTCCCAGTTATACCGTATCAGTGCTAGAGCCAGCCACTCATGAACTACTCTGCAGGCAATACCAGTAAACTCCCAGTCCTGGACTTTCCCCCCCAAATGTGCATTTTGTACTGCCCAGCGCCCTCCTGGACAATACAAGTTCATATAAAATCCGTTATTTCATTAATAAAATAACAGGGGTGGCCAAACTGTGGCTCGCGAGCCACATGCGACTCTTTTACCATTAAAGTGTGGCTCGCAAGCCCCCCAGACTCCCTCCCATTCTCCATCTACCAGACTGGAGGCGGAGGGGGGGAGAAGCTCAGGACCTCGACTTGCAGTAGGGTGATGGGGTAGGGGCTTCTGTCCAGCGGGGGAGGTGGGGTTTCAAGGCTTCAGCCCTGTGGGGTGCCTCTGCCAGGTCTCGGGGCTTCAGCAGGAGGGGGCTGAAGCCACAACTCTCGGCTCCTGGCAGGTGTGCCCCAGCTCTTGAACTTCTAAAGATTATTGTACGTGGCTTGGAGGGCCAGTAAGTTTGGCCACCCCTGGAATATGATATGCACAAATCCTGTTCTCCCAAATGAAGTTTCCCAAACGCACTGGTTTAGATAAAACAAATGTATTAACTACAGAACGATTTTAAGTGATTACAAGTAATAAGACATAAAAATCAGAATTGGTTACAAAGAAATAAAAGGTAAAATATAACTAATACTTAACAAGCTAAGTGAATTCAAAGCAAAGGTCTCTCTCACCAGAAGTTCCAACTGTTTTACTGGCTGAATCCTTTAGGCAAGATCCCTCTCCAGTGCTGCTTCCTTTGTTTTTCAAGCGTTGTTGATTCTGAGGGTAGAGAGAAAGGGAGAGGTGGTTTGGGGTGTCTGCTCTCTCCCTTCCAGCCATTTCTCTTGCACAAGAACCACCTCCAGCTGATGTTCAAGAGACAGAAAGTCTGTGTAAGGAACCTCCAGCTGTTGCTTTGTCAAATTCTTTGTCCACACCCTCTTTCCTGTGGAAGAGTGGGCACTTAATCAGCTGAAGGTCCATTTGATCTTGTTGACACCTGGCTGAGCCCTTGGCTAGCCGTTTGTCTCTGGGGAACTGGTTTGTGACTGCCCCTCAGAACAGGTTGCAGCATGTCTCAGTAATGCCACCCAGTGGAAACTTTACATACAGGGTTGCCACATACATTTTACCAAGACAATAATGATCAGCAAATCCTGCGTTTTCAAATAATACCTCCCAATGCGTACTTTTTACAAATTTTACCATAATCCTCTAAAAGGGGTGAACATAGGGGGACAGACTGTCACACATACCACCTAGCCAATCAAAACAGCTTGAATTTCTAACATTGAACTCTTTCAGTGTCCTACTTACAAACAAGATACCATGTAAGAACTATTTACAGAAATTCAGTGAATCATGTGAACAGCAATTACATTGGAGAAAATGATGTGTTTGGACAGGAAAAGATGAGATGATTGACTCTCTTTAGCCAGTTCTAACCATAACATTTCCACAGCTTGTATAATGGGCCCACAGTTCAGGCAGCTGTGGAGACAGTAGCACCTTTGGAAACCAGAAAGAATGACCAATTCATTTGAAAATTAATGGTATATAAACCAACAGAATAATGTGATAGTATTATACTCCTAAAATTCTGGCCAGGCTAACAATATGCAATTTCTGTCTGGATGGAAAGTTTGATGGTTCACTATTTTCAGAGAATCTGTTAGGCTAGATTTAACCTGTATGGAATGTGAGGTTTGGCGTGGCGGGTTGTTTTGTTTGGCAGTCTGGATGTTTAAGCCAGCATCTTCAAGCGCCCTTTGGGTTTCTTGCTCAGCCTGTAAGATTTCCCACCAGGAACCGAATCTATATCTATTTGGATTATAAATCCAAAACAAAGACAAAAACTACAGCCAGGTTGATGGCTTTCAAATGCAACTTCAGCATGGCCTAGAGCAAAAACTCTTCTGTTTCCACTTCTGCTCACCAGCCAAAGCACTTACATTCCTTGCACTAGTTGATGCTATAGTAGGTGTGTATGTAAATACGAGGAGACTAAAGCACAGATGATCTCATTTTGCCCTTAAACTCCCCTTCCCTTTTAAATATTTTTAAATAATCATGGTCAGATGATATGAAATCTCAGTGGGCAAGATGCTGAAAAGCAGGGTTAGGGTAACCCAACATCTGGTGGATGGTGCTCTGAAAGGAAAGAAGCCATTTCACATGCTATAGGAATCTGTGCTTCTCCAACAGAGCAAGTCTTCAAACCGTATGCGGTAGCTGCTCTGACGACTATTGACGTGGTCTATATCAGCTGTGGAGATGAGCATACTGCAGTGCTCACCCAGGTATGCTCCATATCCTTCTGTGTGGGGGACAGCTAGGCCATGACAGTCTAAAAACAAGTGTGCGCGGGCGCGCACGCTTAGTTGGTGTGACGGCACAGCAAGGCTTAAGGGCCTTTGTTTGATTGTGGAAGGGGGGTGGGGCGGAGGGATTAGAAGATCTGGGCAGTGCTAATCTTGTGCAAAGACCTTTGGCCTTGTAACTTTCAGTGAGGTCTCTGGGATGTTTATGTGCTCAAGGATGTCCAGGTTGGACATTGCTGCAGTCTCTGGCATTGGAAACCCCTGTTGAGTGTTTACATGAAACAGAACAAGGGCAGCTTAAGGTTATGGGACCCAGTCTTGCTCTCATTATATTTAATGGAACCTTTGCCATTGACCTCAGTGAGTGTAGGATTGGGCCAAATCCTGCTCATCTTATTCAAACCTATGATGGGACTACGTAGATGAGGAAGACAGGAAGTAGGATATGTCCCAAAGTGCTGTTTAATCATGAAAATCTCCATTATCAATGGATAATTCAGGAAGCTTTGTTCCCAAAACAGAGCTTTTAGAAACACCCCACTTATAGCTACTCTTTATCCCAAAATTAACAATTATTAACCATTATTCCAATATGTACAAACAGATGTAATGACAAACGTAAACAGGTTTTGTACTGTAGGAAAACGTGGGTATTTTGGAAATTTTAAAAAGAAATTTTACTTTAAATCTAAACAAAGGCTACTAATGACAATAGAAATTGAATATATTTGTTTCTAATACCAAAAGCTGTTTTCTGAAAAATTATCAAAAATAAATGGAAAGCACATGAAGTAAAAGCTACATCCCTGCACTACTTCTGACATAGAAATGTTCTCCAACCAGCCAGTCCATATGTTCAGCAGGTTGCTTCTCCCTGGGGGGATGGGGAGCTGAGTGTGTGCGTGTGTGTGAGAGACTCCCATTACTTTAACTGCTACTTACAAGAGGGTTATGAATCTGCTATCTCTTCCATACAGGGAACTTAGCCCTGTACTTCGAGCAGCAGGTTCATGCTTTTTAGTATGAGAAATCCCAGGTTCAAATCATGCTGATGGCCCAGACTAGATTAGTTACATGCCCACCGTGAATATGATCCTTCATTGGTTTCACTTGTGTATGGCTAGATTGTATCATCTTCTTTCAACAGTCTTCAGGTTTTCTTCTTTTTTGTTGAAGGGGTTAAAAAAAAATAGGAGGTGAAAGTCTCATAACCATGGGAAACAAAATTTGCTTTTGTTTCAGCAGGATGGCAGTGTGTTCACATTTGGAGATGACAGTGCTGGACAGCTGGGACATCACTCTTCAACCCAGATACCTGGTCCTCAAAAGGTCGAATGGCTAGATGGTCCAGTTTCCCATTTGGCATGTGGAAGGTGTATACTGTAGCTCATATGTTTTTCATAATAGTCACATTTTGCAAGGGAAAACAAATTTGTTTTCTAAAGGAAGGTAGACAGTTTTGGGTATTTTTTTTTAACAAGGTGTGTGCTTATTAAAAGCAAATAACTGCTTCAATGTAAAGCTAAAGTTGTACAGTTACAATCAAAGGGTCCATTAGTGAAGAAGTTACCCTCCAGTTCTGTGAGAACACAGATACATTCGGTGTTTGCAGCAGCCAGTAGAAACAGAGTTTTAGGGTGAAGTTCAATGGTACACTCTGAGTGCTTGGCACTCATTCCTTCATTAACAGTAAGCAGCTGTAAACCTAGCTTTAACTGGCCCGTGAAACTAGATTTCTTGCTCCTTCACATCAGTGGAGGGATGCAAAGCATTCAGAATATTCCAGTAAAGCTGGCTCTTAATGTATAATTATAATACAACTTGCATATGCAGATTAGACACGCCTGAGGTAGTTCTGCTGTCTGGATTTTTTTTGTGGATGGTCTATATATAGCAAATTCTAGAGGGTTCAGAGGTCTGATACATACTGTAATATGAAATAAAATAAGGCTGGCCATTTATGTATAGTGTGTGTATTGCTCTTCATTGATTTACAATGGTTTTGCAAATCAAGGGCCAAGCTGAAGTCAAATAAGGGAAATAGGCCTTGGTCACTAAGTAGTAGTACCCTCCTTTTCAGATAGGAACACTGAGTTACAATGGGACTGTGACTTACCGAAGGTCACACAGTCTGTAGTGGTGAAGAATAAAGCCCATCTTGTCTCATTCCCAGTCCTGTGCTCCAACCACTAGATATCCTAGTGAATTTGTACAGGTGCCTTTATAACCCTGCTTACCCATCAGCTGACTCTTATTGACTGGAAGGGAGAACCGAGAGTTTTCTGGGACAGATTTGTAACATGTTCTCTCTTCTCTTTGGCAGCTATCACACCCTGGTCTACATGTCTACTCCTGGGCAGGTTATATCTTTTGGACGTGGTCCCCAAAGACACATTGAAAATGGAACAGGGGAGCAGGCACAGAATTTTGACATCAGCAGCCTGGTTTCAGCTAACGGTACTGATTAGAAGTGAAAATATGTTTGTTTTTACACAATGTGTAATGAATCCGTGGAACTCATTGCCACAAGAGATAATTGAGATCAAGACCTTTAGTTGGATTTAAAAAAGGATTTGACATTTCCTTAAATTACAAAAACATCACCAGTAATATTAGATGGTATTAGAATATCTATATTTAGAAGGAATATAAAGCCCTCATGCTTCCTGCCATAAATCTAACACTAACATGGGCTACGAAGAAACAGATGATACCATCACTGAAATATAACTGTTATGTAGTTATTTCCAAGAAACAGAGACTATACAATGAAAGTATGTGGGAGAGTAAAATGTTGTTGTGCCTCTTGCCTGTATTTTTATATAACATCTCCCAGGGTCCAGTTCTGTAGCATGCTGAGCAGCTTCTGGGCATTTCTTAGCCCTCTCCATTCTCTTGACTTTAATGGAAGCTGCAGCCATTTAGCAACTTGCAGGTCTGAGGCCAGATCCAAAACCCCACTGAAGTCAACAGAAGGACTTGCACTGGCTTCAGTGGGCTTTAGCTCAAAGCCTAAGGCCCAAGAGAACAAATTAACAGCATAAACCGCAGCAGTAGAAATTGAGGATTTGGGGTTGATCTGATTCATATTCTTGTAGATCTGTCGGGCGTCCAAGTGAAAATGATTTTTGCTGGAACATATGTCAACTTCGTCAGTACTCTTCAGTCCCAGGTACTGATATCCTGTCTTGTAGATTTCATTTAACTCATTTGTTTCAACAATAGTGGGCGGAATTGCAAGCAATGTGTCACTAGCATGTTAGCAAATTTAAGCTTTATTTATTTTAAAGTAGATATGTCGTGTTTATGGATAAAGGGTTGGAAGCAATAACAGTGGCAGCAGTTTTTACCAAGAACAAGCAGTAGTTAGCAAAACACAGACGAGAAAATGGTAATTTCCAGTTTATAACTCAGCCAAATCTGAACAGATTTACATGGGGCCCACAAAAGACACCTCCCTGACCCTAAGTTCATTCCCTTGTGAAGTTTCAGTTTTGCTGGCTGTAAACTATGAAGGCATTAGAGGTCTCAATTAAGGTTCTTATTACTTTTTTATGGGAAGTATTATGCAACTTTCATATTTGCTCTTAGTACCTTTTTTCTAAAATCAGATTTTATGGACCAGATCTTCAGCTGCTGTCAATGGTCATCACTGCGTAGATTTCAATGAAACTTCGTTGATTTGGCACGAGGATCTGACACTATTTTAAGAAAGGAAAATCCATTCTTTAAATATACTCAAGTATATGAGCCAATGCTGTTTTTAAAGGAAATATGTAACAAGTTTGTGTTGCAAGAGTAAATCACCCAGTGTTAACCTAGCACATGGAGAACGGTAGAAAGAGCAGAGTTACAGTGGTGGGTTTAATTCTGACCGTAGTATCTCAAGGAGGAAGTTGAGGTTGAAGAGCTGCAGTATGGGCTGATGATAATATTTGGTACTTATACTGAGCTTTTACATCTTCAGTGTTCTGTAAAAACATTAATTAACCATGGCAATAGACTAGTGATGATTTATGGCTTTGAGCCCTTTGGTTCTCCATGAATGCTCTGTTAACCATAAGTTATCCACAAAGCCCTTCCTGGTAGTCTGCTGAATGAAATAGTTTGGAGCTAAGTGATGGTTGTTGGAGCAGGAGGAGGTCCAGGTGAGACTGGAAGTTTTCATTTAGTAGTTTGAAGTTTAGTTAAAACACAACTCATGTATCTATATTGCCTGGCTCAGACTAGGAGAGCCAGTTGAGCAGAGAAGATCCTCCAGTCATCAGCTCAAGGATTTCGCAAGCAGTTCACTTTAATCTCCAGAAAGTGTAATCCATAAATACAAAGCGAATCTGGAGACCCGCAGCGGTTGGTAGGAGACTATGTGGTCCCCTAACTTCTCTTCCCACCCCAAATTTAACAATTTTAATCGTCAAAACCTAGTTAGTGGCTCTCTTCCTGTACTGACCTTTCTTCCTCTCTAGAATTGTGTGCAGATCATTCTAGGGCTGATTCATATGGAAGTCAATAGCAAAACTCTCATTGGCTGCAGTGGGAGCCTGGTTTTAGAATTGGTTGCTATCTCAAAGAACTGGTTGGCATAGAGAATCAATGCAGGAGCTTTCAGGCTGTTACTACAATATACCATAACCTGTGTCCTTTTTCATTTTACTAACTGTTGGATAGATGATAAGGGATACTGTGAAGAGGAAAATTGGTGACCTTCAGGAGCTAAAATTAAGTTGTGAGGGATCCTAGGTACAGTTTGGTCCCATCTCTAAGGGCTAGTAATGATGATCTTCTGCTTCTGCTTCAGAATCCAAGCCAAGAGAATTGCACATGTTTATTGTTTGTCTTCCCACTATGTTACAAAATGTAAATCAGGGGTAGGCAACCTATGGCACGCATGCCAAAGGCAGCACGCGAGCTGATTTTCAGTGGCGCTCACACTGCCCCTGTCCTGGCCACTGGTCGAGGGGTGCTGCATTTTATTTTAATTTTAAACGAAGCTTCTTAAACATTTTTAAAACCTTATTTACTTTACATACAACAATAGTTTAGTTATATATTATAGACTTATAGAAAGAGACCTTCTAAAAACGTTAAAATGTATTACTGGCACACAAGACCTTAAATTAGAGTGAATGAATGAAGACTCGGCACAGCATTTCTGAAAGGTTGCTGACCCCTGATGTAAATAAAAACAAAAATTTTCTTTTCAATTTGGGAAGAATCAGGGTTATCATGGTAGTACTCGCATCTTGTTTTGCCTTTTTACTTCATAGCCTTCCACATAAAATAAATCTACTTTAATGTCAGGAAGAGTATTACAAGATTAGTGAACTGGTAGTTTCTCCACGTAGCTGTTGCATTTACCTGCCTAATGCAAATGCAGGGTCTTCAGTTTTGAGCAAAAGCGGGAGCAGATTTGATCAATTGCTTTGTAAAAAGCCTGTTTGCAGTGGTGGTTTATAATTTTATATACAATCATATGCATTTACTAAACTTAATCTTTTATTGTTGTATCTTTTGCTTTTTGGTTTTATTTAAGGATCTTGAGCATGCACGTGGGATCTCTCCCGCAGATACCCTGCAGAAGATTAGCAGGCTTGACAGGACATTGATAAATAAATGGATGGCAGTGACAGTTGGCACTGATGAATTCCAGGAGGCTAAAAGGTTGCTGTCTACCACTTTTCTACATTATGGGATATGAGGAATTGTCTTTAGACATCTTTATAGTCGATGTACTAAAAACTTATTCGTAAACTTTAAAGAAAAGTAGGGTCTGTTTTACTGCCTTTACTGAAACTGCTAGGCCCATAGCTAGCCTATAACATGGCCGTCCTACAGGTTAGCCAGCCTTGTATGAACATCTTTGATGACAACCAGCCCTGACTTAAACTCAATTCTTTAATTGTTTTTCACTGAATCATCAGAGACCCGTTTGCTGCTAAATGGGAATTGAAGCAGACCCTTAACTGATTGGAAAGACACCCTCTCATTTCATTTGGAGTCAGGTTAGATTCTAAAGGCCTGATGCAAAACCGGTTGAAGTTAACGGAAAGACTGTCTTCACTGGGTTTTAGATCAGGCCCTGAGAGAGAATAAAAATCCTGCAGCAAACATTATCTTCCTCTAAATGAAGATATCTTAAGAAAGCATCTTTTGGCAGTAGAAAATTCATCATGCAAATAAGAGTCACAAATGTGCTCTCTTAATAGCTAAAATAACAGAGTAATTGCTTAAGATTCAGTCTTGTAAATGTCTGAGCGCTAAAACATTGACCTAGTAGGTGGGATAATTGTTTAATGCCTACTTTCTTGTATTATTGTGCCTTTTGTAGGGAAATAGCCGTGATATTTTCTTCTCCTGCTTGTTTAAGTGCAAGTTTTTTAAAACCCAGGTAAGTGATACTTTCCGTGCCATTCTTTGCAAAGTTTAAACAAGAAGCTAAAATTGTAAGTCAACTAAATTATGAAGACAAAACCCTATGCCCATTTCCAGAAGATGTACCTGCTGGGCTTAGGGGTGGCAAGGGAGTTAAAGCAGAGCGGTATCAGCTGTTTTTAAGTTTGAATAACCATCATGTTGCTGTGGGATAAGAAGATTCCACTTAGCAAAGAGGGATCATGTAGTTGTGATACTTCAACACACTGAATCCCCAGCACCCATGCTAGCATATGCTACACACTGCAGTATATGCACTAGGCAGCTAGAGACTCAACCATGCCCCTAGCCAGCAGACCATGCTTGTCAGCTGGCCAGTCTAATGTTTGGCCTCCTCAGCATTCGTTTGTGAGTGTGCTTAGGGGTGTGTTGGAAAATGCTCCCTTTCCTCTCTTACCACTCCTTCACCCTCGGCAGGGCGGATCTAGCCCTTGAAATTTACCTGAGTTTCCTAAAGCTTTACTTTTAAAATACCTGAATAAGAATTGCAGAAACAAGCTGCCGGCTGAGCTAAGATGTGTTCTCGTGCTCTTTCACTTCACTTCGCAGTTCTACAGCTTGAAGGCTAACAACAATCCTTCGGGGCTTTTTACAAAGCTACAGCGATTCTAAGCTTGTTTATATTAATTTAAAAAAAACCCACGGGTCTATATCATTTTTGCTGCTTTAGGGGACAGGGTTGGTATTGTGCTAGTGAGCCTACAGAGTCACTGGTTCAAATCCAGCTCATTAAAATAGTGACTGACACGTGGGACTGTCTGAGGGCTGTTTGGTGGTAGTGTGACCTGAGTAGATAGTCTTAGGTCATTTCTCAGAAAGTGGACCCTTGTCCATGTCACAGTTGGAACTGGTCCTCTTTTTTTAATACTCTCAGCAGAGTGACCAAGGATTGAATGGGCACAAATACTCAGCTGTCCTCTTCCCCCTGACAGGTGATGCTTGGTTGACGCACGCTGACTGAGCATTGAGGGAAAGCTTGTATTACCACTCTCTGTCCTGTAGATTAGCAGAGAGAGTCAATTTCTAGGGCTGTCAGTTTGGCACATTGCACAGCACTAAATTCTGAAGACGAACCTATTAAAAATCAGTACTTGCTAAAGGGGAAAGAGCATTTTCCAGAAAAGATTTTAAAAGAACAACAACCCTAAGACCAAAATGTAACCATTTAGGTGTATTGCAGCATCCTCCTTTATTGTATAAAATGAGATGTATATTTTTCCTTATCACTTTAGTTCTGCTTTGGACGCAAATTGTATTGGTGTTGATCTACAAAAGGCAAGGGACGTATTTGATGAGCTAACCAAAAAGGAGTGGATTGTTAACCAGGTAAAACATCTTGAAAATTTTTGTGCAAATTACACTCAGGGTATAACTTAATTTAACAGGGCGTTGGGGTGCACAGGCTCAGTACTCTGGAATTGCTCTGAATGAAGTTGAGACAGGACCCTCTTGTAGTGTGACACCCCACAGAGCGCACACTCACGAAGGCACAACTCCTTGGCTTCAGCATCTTCTGCGTCTGACCTTGGAGTGCTCAGCACCCATTTCATGCTGTGAGCTCTCTGCAGTGAATAGGGTACCTGGGAAAGCCTTTCACACACCGCCATGCACCCCCAACTTCGCAGTCAGCAATGACTCTCAGCCAGCGTCGTAAATCAGAAGGGTTTCTTAGTCATCTGGAACACAGCACAGAGCAGATCGTCTTAGCACGGAAAGTAGGAAGGTTCAGCAAAGTCCATTTTGGGAAGCCCTAGAAGCCTTGGCTCTCCTCGCATGTCCCAGTCCAGGAGAGTGACTCGCTTCCTGCAGCCCACCCTCAGTCATGTCCAGTTGCCCCTCCTCCATCTTTTGATCTGTTTCCAGGTCTTGCAGAGGGTGGGGCCTGGTTGTCAGTTGCCAGGACACAGAGTGTCTATCCTTTGTCTGGGCACAGGGTGCTAGGTGGCAGTCACAGCTGCCCTCTAGGGTCTCTGCACAATCACCCACACTTGTCCCACCACCTAGATACTTTTGTAACATATAGGGGAAACTGAGGCACACACAGTATTCCTACAAAACATTAAGTAAATTCCCACTTTATCACACAGGCCGCTACTGATTAATTTGTTAATGAATTAACTTACAAGGGAATTTTTCTGTGGTGTGTTTGGGGAAGACATGAAGGGTCTGTAATGCGATCTGCCAGAGCTGCTCAGGACAAGCGTAGGATCCAAACTCTGCTCCCTGTGCAGTGATGCGTTGCACTTGGATATGCTAACACATGGACTCTCCTGATAGGCTGTTAATTTTCCTAAACCTCTCATCTCCCAAAGTCTTCACCTCCCCAAGTCTGAGGGATTGTTTTTAAACATAAAAAAGAGGTAGCTGGCAAATATATGAGAAGATGGGGACAACTTTTTGTCCCATGTCTAAATCGCCTCACATGTGGTATAATGTCAAAAGTATTTCTGTTTTTTAACACCGTGACTTTGTAATTGGGAGGTAGACAAGAAACAGAGCAGCAGCACAACTTCCAAATAATTTGGATAGTTTAGGCATTTGGGCCAGTAAGTGGCTCATCATCTCTGAATAGAAAGGTGCAAACTAGTACTTAGGAGTCAGCTTTAAGACACAATTGACAGTCTGTATAAAACAGCTCTAACAAACAAACCTGTCTTCATCCCTTTTTTACCCCAATTTTAACATAGATTATTTTTTATTTTAACTACATCTGAACTCTGACTGCACTGAATGCTTTAAACTCTACATACAAAACTCTTCTGCAAAGTTTCAAGTCCAGCATTATGCCAGGTGGAAAGTATTGGCCGTACATTGCACTGCAGATCATTCTCTAAGTGCTCTCTCTCCTCCACCTTTATTTATTTAATTTTATTTTATTGCATACAGATAAATTACTATCTGTTGGCCGATCTGATTCCTGGTCTTCCACTGCATTCTCCTCATCGTGAGGCTTTGTCTATTTTCCTGCTCCTGCCAGAATGCTCTGTGATGTACAAAGAACAGAACTTGGAGCCTTTTGTTATGCGACTTGCGCAGGCCATTAATAGCATGAGTGACCATTCCTCAAACATACTGGGTAAGGTTGTTTCACTTTGAGCATGAGGAGAAGCCACTGCCTGAGGTGGTGACTTCAGCACACATTTTAAAATGGCTTAATTAGGACCTGGTTAACCTACTGGTGCAAACGTACACAGTGATAACTTTTGCCTCTTCGCTTCACTGCTTGTGGATAGTGCTGCTTTCCCAAAATCTTTATATGACGTGTGTGTGGGAGATTTATTCTCTCTCACAATTTTTGTTACTTAGCTCCAGAGGTGCTAGACAGCACAGTCAATCAATGCAAACCCTAACAAGCAAGGAAATAAAATATTCTACACTCCATCTGCACTCTACTCCTCAGCTCCTCTTCTCAATTTCATGTGCATCTCTTCCACAACTCAGACCATATATCTCCACCTTCACCCTAAACAACCAGTGGGCTCCCTTTCTTCTTGTTGTTTGTACTACCAGGCTAAAAATCCTAGTCCATGGGGCACAGTATGCACAGAACAAAGACAGTCGCTACCCTGGAGATCTTACAGTCTAATTATAAGACCAGATAATTTAGGTGGATGCAGGCAGACTGGAGAGCATAGGAAACAATGAGATAGTATTGGTCAGTGTGATAGGCAGTGGTCTCAGCACACCAGTAGGCCAGTTGTTGTCAGGGATTTATAGGCATCTTGGCAGTGGGGTTTTGAAGGAGGGTAATGAGGCAGCTGTGTGGATGTTTATAGTAAGCACTCTCAAGCCTTCGGGGCAGCGTGGGAGAAACATGACGGTGCTTGTTTGAAAGTTTAACAAGTGGACAGTGGAGGCTGGGATCATGGTTCGTTCGGAGGCAATCTTTTTGATACTGAGAGGGTAGCATAGGGATAGATTATGAAGGGCCTTGAAATTAAGGACAAGAAACATATGTTTGATACAATAGAGAAGAGGGAGCCAGTGGAGAGAGACTCAGAGAGGGGTGACAAGAACCTTTGACGGGCTAGGAAAATTACCTTGAACTCTGACTGTTTATTGGCCTGGAGTGGTCATAAGTTCACATTTAGGCTTGGTGTTGCACTCATCTGCTGTAGTTCTGTATGTGTGTTTTATATGAGTGGGTGTAAATAGCTGAAATATGGTGTCTGATTGCATTTAGTGGCTGCATTGTTTCCCTCCAAAACCACGTTGCATTAAAAAACACTTTGAATCATGTATCATTCATAAGAATGCAAGCTGAAAGGTGTGTTTGTGGAGGAAGGCTGGGACGTGTGTGTTTTTTTAGAGATTTTTTTTCGTTGTTTTTTTGGCAGGGAAGTTTCATTTACATGAATATTTTCCCCTCATATTTCAGAAAAATGCTGGATGTCATTGTCAGCATCCTTTTTGGACACTGTGGTACAGATGTTTAAAAAGGCTGTGGTATCTCAGCTGACGTTTTACACCTCTTCCCTTTACCGGGGCACCAAACCTCTCCTAGAAGTGCTTGAAAAGCTGTACAGGGTAAGCATGTGTAGTCTGAATAAATGCATAGAGAATCATCACTGGTTCTAAGCAAACACGTGCATCTTAACCCACATTTTATTCCATTTCAAGGCAAACAGGAAGGCTAACTACATACTACAGTTAAGCAATTTTTACATAGATGAAATCTCCGGAACATTTATCCTTCCAACCGATGTAGGGAGGTGGCGCTCATGGCAAGCTACAGCTGTAAGTATGATATTGTACCATCTCCTGGTTATTCCAGCGTTTCTAAGGACAGTGGACGGTTAAAAGACAGCAGTTGCTCCTTTGTTTCTTATTAATGTAGCACCTAGCATCTCCAGCTGAGATAAGGGCCAGATTGTGCCAGGCTCTGAACAGCCGCTAAGCAAGAGACTGCGTCTGCCCAGAAGAGCTCACAGTCCAAATAGAGAAACACACACAACCATGGGAGGGGAAATAAAGGCACAGAGCTTTGAAGTGACTTGCCCAGTGGCACCCAGTAGGTCAGTGACGGAACCAGGAATAGAACCTTGGTTTCCTGCCTTCCAGTCCAGTGTCATAACCAGTACACCCTGTTGCCTACCTCGGAAATTTCTAACCTTAATATTAACTCCATATTGTAGCTGTGGTTTGATTTTTAAGTCTGGGTTTAGTTGCAGTACCTGGTTGGTGGGGGAAATGGGCCCCAGGACCTGCACATGATGCACAGCAGCTAATCCAAAGGGGTAGAGGGACTGTTAGAATGGTCTCCCAGTCAAGAAGGGGAAGGAGATTGCAGCCTTGCAGTGCCACTTCTTTGTGGGCGGGGGCAGGGAAGAGAGGGAATCAATGAGTTAAGAGTGCGGAAACTGGGACTTACCTGTTTTATTTTTAAGTATTCAAAAGATGTGTACCATTCTCATTGGTAGAATTTGTGTCATGAAGACGACGTTCCCGTCATATTCTGCCGTTTCCCTTTTGTCTTTAACTTGGTTTCCAAGACTCAAGTGTTCCACTTGGATTCAATTTTCAAGCAAGAGGTATGATCTGGTCTCTGTATACTGTGAGAAACAGTCTAGGTTTATTTGTTTTTCTTGTGTGCCACAAATCTACAGTGGCATTTCAACCCCAGGAGCATGTGCTAAAGTGAAGGACTTAGAATCTATTCACGTTTTTTTTCCCCCAAACCAAGACTGTGGCTAAACTACAAAGTTTACAGTGGTGCAGCTGTAGCTCTGCTAGTGCAGAGTCTATGCCGATGAGAGGGAGCTCTCCCATCAACTTAACGACTCCAGGCCCCGTGAGTAGCAGTAGCTATGTCCATAGCGCTGTGCACACCAGCACTTAGGTCGCTGTAACTTATGTCACTCATGGAGGTGGCTTATTCACACCCCTGAGCGATGTAACTTATACTGACTTCAGCTGTAATGTAGCCATAGCCTAAGTAAAGTATTTTCATGACCCAGCAGGTGCTATCACTTGCCAGTATAAAGTATTTTGCTGGGGATGTTTATATTTTGTTCTTGGGGAAAATGGCATTGGTTGTTCAAATAATGTACTAACATGATTGACTCTGTAACATGACATGGGGCAGTGTGGTTTTAGATTGGGGGGGGAGGGAGGAAAAGAACTTGTAGTGGAATTTGGGAGCATTGTCTCCCAGGACAATTATTTGAAAATACACCTGCAGTTCAGTGGAATTTAGTCCATTATACGTTGGGGGTGCGGGCAATTTGTCCTAATTTCCCTGTGGTTTGGTGGCAGAATTTTAACAAAGGGCTTCTGGAGCCTCAGCCAGCACCTTGCTGCTTTTCCTATAGGAGAAGAGTAGTTCCACCTAAATGAGAATTATTTAGATCTTATTAAGTGTGCCACCATTCTGAACCCTCAGCCTCCCTGGGGGCAGGGGGCAGGGTCTGACCAGGCTCAGGACTCTGCCTGTGTGGATTGAATTGCAGGATTTGGGGCCATTCTGATGTAACAAAGAACGGAATTTGCAATTGACCATCAAAAGTTACTCCTTTAAACGTCACTTAAGTCTTCTTTTACCAATGGGTGTTTTGGTTTGACACAGAGAGACAAGGTGGGTGAGATAATAGCTTTTATTGGACCAACTTCTGCTGGGGAGAGAGACAGGCTTTCAGCTACACAGAGCTCTGGGGAAAGGTATGCAAAGTGTCACTGCTAAATACAAGGGGGACCAGTTTTAGCATAAGCAGTTACCACATTTCAAGGGACCATGCCAGGTGAAGTGTCCAGTTAACATCTCTCCAGTCATGGGAGCTGTGGGGGGCAGGGGAGCGTTCAGTGAGTTATATATTGTTGCAATAAACCATGAATCCAATGGTTTGCCATAGTCATTTCTGTCATGTGTTTTCCTGGAAAATGACTCTTTTGATATGGAGTGCATTCACATTTTTATCTAACTCTCCTTATAAAATAAGTTCTAATTATGCTGTATGACGTGAATACCACTTACTTCTAACACAGTATGTTTCAAATGAAAGAAAATGGGTGTGCAATGCAATAAATTAGTGGTTAGAGCTGGGCAAATGTTTTACCCATTAACCGTGCAGTATTTTTTTCAGGCAAGATGCTGGAAATATAGTTATATATTCATTTTTTTAGGGTGCGAAGATAGCAGCCCAATTCATACTGAAGCAGAATGAACTGCTGAGAAAGAGTGAGCTTCCTGAGTTGCCTGTTTTTCCTCTGCAAGTTAAACGCAGCAACCTGGTTGAAGATACTTTACGTAAACTAAGTCTGGTGGAGGACAGTGTCCTGAAAAAGCAGTTGTTGGTATGGTGCTCAGTCATTCTTCCTACTTAGCAATATGAAGGAGATTAGAGAGAAACTGTATAGCTGGTTGGAATTAGGGCTGATTGAAAAAATTTCCATTGCAACTGCCTCTCAATTACCTGAAATTATTTCTGAAAATTGCCTGCTTTCCACAGAAATGTCACGTTTTAGTTGGGGGGGAAATGAAAACTTTTTGGGTGAAAACTCAAAAACATTGTAGTTTCAGTTTTTGATGAAAACTCAGGATTTTCCACGGAAGAAAAAACATTTTCTGGTCAGCTCTAGCTACATTAGGTGTCTAATTAGCCAATTAGCAAGGATCAGTTTCAACGCATTAGGCAGATTTATATACTTGGTTACCCTCGACAGCTTTGAAAACTTTAACCACGGTTTTGAGATTTTAACCATATGATCCCCCCCATTAGCAAAGATCAATTACTGCAAGGTTTGTGGTCTTACCTCTGCACGACAGTGAACATTTACCCCTCTCTATTAATACTTCCTGCCCTTGGATCAGTATGACACCACAGCTTGTGGTTCTTCCTTAGAATGTAGGCTGACTTGGTGTGGCTTGTCTGTTGCTTTGTTCAACCTCAGAGGGCTGACGAGTTCAAAAGCCAACTTCAGCTTATCTTGAGAGAAAAAGAGAGAGCAGTGCGTCGCTAAGCAGACATAACGTGCACTGTAGCAGTGTGTTGTGGACATCATTTTTCAGAAGGTAGAGAAGGGAAAGGAGGTGAGTCAGAGCTCAAAAGAGAGGTGAGAATGGCAATTTGTAAGAGCAGGAATGATGAAGTCTTCCCAAATCATCCCTTTGCAGAGTTGTTCCTGCTCTGATCTTGGAAAGGACTGATTATTTCAAGCCCTAAAGCTGTGCATACGCTGCACTTAGTAGTTTGACTCCGGCACTAAGGGATAAATGTGGTGTTGATTGTTCCATTTCTGGGGGAATAGTAGTCTGCAATGACTTTGGAACAATGGCTATGAAGAATAGCCATCTTTCTCTGTGTTTTTGCAGGTGCAGTTTGAAGGGGAGTTGGGAGGCCTGGATGCAGGCGGAGTGATATTAGAATTCTTCCTGTACCTATTTGAAGAGATGGTGAATCCACAATATGGGATGTTCGTGTATTGTGATCCTGCATCCCCAATGTGGTTTCCTACCAGTGTAAGTCAGAATCTGCTCAAGCCACTCAGGGTTAAGAGACAAAGGAAGTAATTTGCATTTTGACTCCAAGCTTCCTTACCTTCTGTACAGTAGCTGGAGTCGGCAGGGGAGGGTCTTGGAAGGCTGTGGCAATTTTCCAGAGGAGAGGGTGAGTGTTTTACATTGTGGCATTGGAGAGGGTCCAGAGAATGATTGGGTGCATGGGAAAACTCGTATGCAGAGAGATTGCAAAGACTGGGACTTAGCTGACCACAGAAAGGAGTTGAATAGGAGACGACATGATTAAAGCACATAAATCAGTGAATGCTCTATACATGATAAATCATGAGCTTTGTTGTTTTTGTCTCACAACACAAGAACAAGGAGATGTTCAACGAAACTGAAAAGTATTGAAGGAAATAATTTTCCACTCAGTGGGTAATTAGACTGTGGCGTTCTCTGTGGCCAAGAATTTAATGAGATTCAGAAAGGGACTGGACATTTATATGGATTACAAGTTTATCCAGTGTTGTTATAGTACAAATAATAGTTTTTAAAGGGATAAAAATCTCATGCCTCATGTTTTACGTCATCCTCTAGATATTAGGAATTAGGATGAGATCTTTATGAGAGGCAGATTATGCCACTTCTGCCTCCTGTAGGGGTTCTTGCTGCATCTGACTAGCGGGACTTCTGATCCAGGTCTGGCAATTTCTATATTCCTTCAAGAAATATTTTATAAGAAATAAAGTTAGAATATGTTAACCACTCAGATTATAGTCTCTGTCTAACCACAGTAATTAGCCAGACCACAGCAGTGTGTGGATTACTGTTCTCTATACTGCAACTTTCCATTACTAAACAAATTGTAACTGATCATCAGAGTGCATCTCTGAGAGTTCAGGTGAGCTGCATGCAGTCAGATGGGGGACCAGTTCCATGGTTCTGGAATTCTGAATGACTGGTGTTCTCAGGCTAACTACAAGCATAGTCAAAAACAATTAAATTCCTACGATCAGTAGCAACTCTTCAAGAGGTCATATGCTGCTTTTGTACACTTTATATGGCGGTGGCCCAAGTGATTCTATGTCCTTTGTGAAATTTAGTTTTATTGCTCAGCAAAATCTATTTTTTGTCAGGGAGGGGGAAGAAAAAGGTAAATTCCTTCACCCCAATTTCCAAATAAATGTGAACAAAAAAGGGGAAGACTTAATGCAGCAAATTAAGTCTAAAAGAGGGCTTTTCAACATAATTTTGCTCATTAATTGCCTTTGGTTTGCATTCTGTGAAGTGATAGTGTTACATACACCATCTTGGTTGATGCACCAGGGATTAAAAGCATGAACTGCTACAGCTTGAGTGAATGAGCCAAGGTGTACTCAGTGCACAGGGCCGGCGCTTCCATTTAGGCGGCCTAGGCAATCGCCTAGGGCGCCAGGATTATTGGGGGGCGGCATTTTGCCAGGGAGGTGGCAGGTGGCTCCGGTGGATCTGCCGCAGTCGTGCCTGCGGAGGGTCCCCTGGTCCTGCGACTCCAGTGGAGCTGCCGCAGGCGTTCCTGCGGACGGTCCGCTGCTCCCGCGGCTCCGGTGGACCTCCCACAGGCACGGCTGTGGCAGGTCTACCAGAGCCGCGGGACCAGCACGCGAGGCAGCGAAATGGCCATGCGCCTAGGGTGCTAAAAACACTAGTGCCGGTCCTGTCGGTGCACCTGTAACAGATTCTTATCCTTTGCAGATGAGGCACAGAGTGAGACCTCTAACACATTTCCCAGTGAGACACACGAGGTCCATGAAATCCACTGATGGCAGATCTGTGGTTAATGCATGCCCCAAAGTTGCCAAATGCCCTCTCTTTATCAGTAGCCTGATTCAGTCCTCCTTAAAGAGTCTCATTAACTTCAGTGGACCTTGGATTGGGCTTCAAAACAGGAGCAGACCTCTTATTCCAGGTGTTGCCGCTACTTAGGACTCTGTCCTACTCCCATTTTTTTTTTCAGTGGGAGTTTTGCCATTGACTTGAATGGAGCAGGGTTGGAGCCTTCGGGAGCATCAGAAGGTTCTGGTGGGGTTTCTTTAAACATTGTTTCAGCTCTTCTTAAATGACTGTTAGGTTCTGGTTTTGCTGATTTTGCCTTTTCTTAATTACCAGAACAATAATGTTTAAAAAATTTGCAGAGAGAGTTAAATTTTGCATCAATTGACATTGACATGATGCTCCTTTAACGTTTTTAGGGCTCAAAAATTAACCAAAAGATTTATGTAAATTTTGTCTTTCTGATCTCTCCATTCTGGCTTTTTTGTTTTTTTTCCATCATGACCTGCTACTTACTTGGTTCTCCAGTTATAATATTTCAACATTTGGGGTTTTTTTCAGCCTTCAGTAGAGAAGAAAAAGTATTTCCTCTTTGGGATCCTGTGTGGGCTCTCCCTGTTCAACAGGATCATTGCCTTCATCCCTTTCCCACTCGCTATTTTTAAGAAACTTCTGGATAAGAAGCCTTCACTCAAAGATTTGAAGGAGCTGAGTCCTGTGGTAGGGAAGTAAGTGATTTCAGCTATTGATTCCAGCCTGATCCCTAAAGGAGTTTGTGCATGTACCCACATGTATGTGAATGGGATGGATAGTTTGTTGGCATTCACTATATTGTCTGTAGAGTGGAGGAAGGAAGAATAGTCTTGTGGTTCGGACACTGACCTGGGACTTGAGGCAGTGTTCCATTTCCAGCTTTCCCACTGCTTTCCTGTGTGTGACTTTGGGCAAGTCACTTAAATCTTCATGTCTGTAAAATGGGATTAACATTTCCCTACCAAGGGGTTGTGAGGATAAATTGACTAATATATATGAGGTATTCAGGTCCTGAGGTTAAAGAGGGGGCTATGTAAGAACATAGATAGGTGGTAGCATAAGAGAAGCAAATGCTGTATTATTTTTCTGTGCGTGAGTTCTGTGTCAGTGTCATGCAAGCTGCCTTTGTGAGGCTATCGTTGGCAATAATTTGCCAGCAGCACTGTTGCTCTTAAAATAGAACGGATTGCAGTCTTGATCAAATTGAGTTTTATATGCAGTCTCGTAATCGCTACTCTCTGGGCCCATGTTAAGAAAGAGGGCTGCTTTGACCCACTCTGTAGCATTCCATACTTCGGCCACCCTCCTACCAGGTTGTCTGTCTGGTTTTGCCTATTTTTGTAGTACCTTTCTGTTGATTGTGATTTGATTTGGGAATTAAGGCTATGTGTTGTAACAGGAGGAGATGCATTGATGAGTACATCTGGATCCATTTTTTTTAGGGAATCAGTAGCACCTTGAGCCACACAAAGCCCTAACGGTGAAGGTCTGTCAGACAGCTGCACACCCTGCCCTGTGTTACATCTTATCCGCTGTCTTTTTGGAACAGAAGGAGAGAATGTAGCAGAGGCAGCTGTGAAATACAGCATACCACATACATTGCGCTGTTGTGAGAACGTCAGCATAACTAAAAGAACAAAGCCTGAATAGCTTGTGTTGTCATCAAAGCCCAGAGATTCAATGTTAAGAAAAATAAAATAAAAAAGGACAAATTACAGTTACTAGTAATTGTGCTGGACAATAAAACATACATACAAGTGCCGCTTGCATGCAAAGCATCTTATACTTTATAATAGGGGTAGGCAACCTATGGCATGCTTGCCGAAGGTGGCACACGAGCTGATTTTCAGTGGCACTCACACTGCCTGGCCACCAGTCTGGAGGGCTCTGCATTTTAGTTTAATTTTAAATGAAGTTTCTCAGACATTTTAAAAACCTTATTTACTTTACATACAACAATAGTTTATTATATATTATAGAAAGAGACCTTCTAAAATGTTAACATATGTTACTGGCACATGAAACCTTAAATTAGAGTGAATAAATGAAGACTCAGCACACCAATTCTGAAAAGTTGCCAACCTCTGCCTTATAACATAGAACTCATTTTGACTTCAAAGAAGTTGAAATACCATGTGTTTTATGGGACAACCAGACTTGAAATACAGATTTTTCCTGGACAGATATTAAGAAAACAAAAAATTCCCAGCTTGACCTCCAGGAGGGAAGGGAGACAGAGATTGATGAGAAGGACAGAACTCTGTGGCATACGATAGCAGAGATGGGGAAAGTGGGTGTAGATTTTCTACTGGTTTTTGAGTCCAGAACTTCTCATGGTGGCCTTTATCCTTGACATGTATCCAGTTCTTCTACCCACGAGTGCAGAATTTACAACTTTTTGGTGCTTGCGACTGGAAATATGTTTAACTATAGTATTTACTACTATAGTTAGCATAATTTAATCTACAAACAATCAATCATTTTTAATTGTTGTATATTGAACATAATGGCTCGTAGTTATTACAAATCAATAATAAATGGTTGAGCTTTCACTACTCACAATGCAGGGTAATTTATCACATGGTCTGTCATCTAACAACTTATAAGTATATTTTGGTCTTTTTTTCCCCCCTTTAGGAGTTTGCAGGCAGTTCTAGATTATGAGTATGATGATATTGAAGAGAATCTTCAGATACATTATTGTGTGAGTACCTCTGGAAGCTATTATGATACATGTCCATTTCATTTGCGATGCACTACAGTAGTTACAATTGTTGTCACTTTTGAAATGTTGTTCTTCACATGGTGCACAGCTCTTACACTGCTGATGTGGTATTTGGAAACTTTTCATGAACTTACTTCAGTCGCTTATTCATTCCCCCCTACCCCCACAT
Organism: Gopherus evgoodei; assembly: GCF_007399415.2. NCBI lineage: Eukaryota > Metazoa > Chordata > Testudines > Testudinidae > Gopherus > Gopherus evgoodei. The sequence continues at coordinate 123,764,364 of NC_044326.1, read as the reverse complement.
GCTATCCAGTTTGGGAGACAATGACTGTTCCCTTTGGAAATTCAGAATAAACCGCTATGGGAATGCAAGTCTAGAGTGTCTTTTTATCAGCTCTTTGAGGCAGGGGCGATCTTTTGTTCTGTTTGTACAGAACCTGGCACAATGGTGTCCTAGTCAGTGACTGGGGCTCTGACATGCTACTGCAACACAAATTATTTTCCCTGCTTCCCAATCTTTGAAAATGAAAACCCCACTTTAATAAGATACTTGTAGGAACTAACCGATTTTGTTTTAATTATCACAGCCTCTTATTGGAGCGACGAGCCCTTTGGCTCTGAGGCTGGTCTCTTCCAGTCACAGTGGGTCAGATCTTGACTTGTTGTAAGCAAATGCAATTCCATGGACTTCACTAGTGTTGAATTTAGCCCATTCTGTCCTGTCCATCAATGAGCGAAAGCTCTGATTATGATAGGGGGAGACCTGGGCTTGAAGAGGAGATGGGAAAGACAAAAAAGAGGACAGAAATCTTCATGTTTCCTTTAATGCCTAGAAACACACCCATCTGAAAATGACATACACCTCTACCCCGATATAACGCTGTCCTCGGGAGCCAAAAAATCTTACTGCATGATAGGTGAAACCGCTTTCTATCCAACTTGCTTTGATCCACTGGAGTACACAGTCCTGCCCCCTCTCCTGCCCTGGAGCACTGCTTTACCGTGTTATATCCGAATTCGTGTTATATCCGGCTGCGTTATATGGGGGTAGAGGTGTATAAGAGTTCTACCTGTGCACATTACTGACACACCCATGTCTTTTAATAGCTGCAGGAAGTCACTGAAATTGTGGTCACATTTGCACCAGGCAGGCACCTCATTCTCTCTTGCCACTCTAGTGCAGTTTTGAAGGTGATTGGATTAAAGGTTTCTGTAACACGCACAACACCAGTGGGAACTTTGCAGCCTTATTGATTTCAAGTACCGTAGTAGGGAATTGTTTGATGGAGAGAACGTTGCCTGGATTGTTGCCTCTTGTCACAAGAATGTTTTCATGGTTTCAGGTGTCATGGGACAACAAGGAAGTAGACCTGATTCCAGATGGCAGTTCGATAGCTGTGAACAACAAAAACAAGTATCTTACTGCAGATTGGTTTATTTATTTCTAACTGGTGGGCCTTTCACAACCAGGCCTCAGAGTCAGAGCAATTGCCCAGCTCTTTACAATACTATCCTTTTAAGTACTGCAGTTCTCAGTACCTCCATGCCAATGATGATGAGGCAAGCCCTCCTAGCTGGGAGAGCATGGATAAGGTGGAAGGTACAGGAAAAGATAAGCGTAACATTTACAAACACTCCTGTATAGAGACCTGAGCTAGCCTCTGTCCATCTCACCATCCTCTCTGCCTGGAAGGCTAGGAGTGATAACATGTCTCCTTTGTTCAGTCCCAGACTCCTCTCGCTAGTGAGGTTATGTGAACTCCTGACTTGTCACCCAATAACTGATTTAAAACAACTCCTCCTTTGGCCTGTGTCTGTGAGAGACTCACCAACATTTTCCCCAAATGCGTGTGTGCAATTGCATGATACTGGGACTCTCGCCCTAGAACCGGGCAGTCTAAAGGCGCTTGTTGAGACTTTACCCACTTCAGGCTCCCGATGAGGACACAATCCCTAATGAAATTTTTGCCATTTTGTTACAAACTCAGGGCCAGATCCTGTGAGTACCGAGTGTAGCTCTTACTGTCATGAGTAGTCACTGGGACTATCATGATTTCAATTCGCAGTAGTAAGCAATAAATCCAGCAATAAATGTTTGGAGGGTCAGATTCTAAAGTACTTCCTACCCCTGGAACACAACACATAAGAACGGCCATACTGGATCAGACCAAAGATGCAACTAATCCAGTATCCTGTCTTCTGACAGTGGCCAATGGCAGGTGCCCCAGAGAGAATGAATGGAACAGGAAATCATCAAGTGATCCATCCCCTGTTGTCTAGTCCCAGCATCTGGCAGCCAGAGGCTTAGGGACGTCTAGAAGCTGGGGTTTCATCCCTGATCATATTGGCTAATATCCATGGAAGGACCTATCCTGCATGAACTTACCTAGTTCGTTTTAGAACCTTAGTAGAAACTTTTATCTTATAACCGTCTTTTGAAACTATTATCTGAGCCATTAAATGAATGTCTCCCTCTTCCTTAGCGTCAAAGGAATGTCAGTCTTTCTAACAAGGAGAAAAATACTTTAAAAAAAATTACAGGAAAAAAATGTGTGTCAAACTGTATCTGAATAAAAGCTATTCTTATTACTATTGTATTGCTGTGAGGTGAGAAGCAAGGTGACCAGGCAAATATATTCACTGTCCTATGTGTATGAAGAGAAGAATGTTGTGTGTGACCTAACCAATGTCTCTCTTTGGTTCTGTGAAGGAAGGACTTTGTCAATAAGTATGTGGATTACATCTTCAACAAATCTGTGGAGGTGATTTATGAGGAGTTCAAGAGGGGATTTTATAAAGTCCTGGACAGAGAGATACTTAGATTCTTCCAGCCTCAAGAACTGATGGAGGTGGCAATTGGAAACGCTAATTATGACTGGAACAAATTTGAAAAGGTATGAAGGGAACAGGGGAAAGAATCTTCTCCCATATCATTCTGATTTATCCACTGAGTTTCACTTCTTTAGAGTAAACATTTTCCCTTTGTTTCATTTTGAAGAATGCAGTCTACTGGGGAATGTATACTCCATCACACCCCACCATCAAAATGTTCTGGAAGGTTTTCCACGAGCTCACAGTGGCACAGAAGAAGGGCTTTCTCTGTGAGTATCATGTCCACCAACAGAAGAGTTTATTTGTCCCAAAAATTCAACTAATGAAAAATCTTTCAGAATAGAGTAGTTACCATGAGCAGAATTGACTCCTCTGGGGTTCTACAAAGTCTGTCCCGACATGTACAGTGCTCAAAGATTCTGTGCAGTAAAAATGACTTCTGAATGAAATACTCCCATTGACTTCAGCAGCCCTTTATGTGCATGTTTAGCACCACTGATGTCAATGAGACTATGCATATGTGCAGTGTTTGCAGGATCATTATACATACAATATGATGGGGGCTAATTTAGCTACAACGAGTCAGGAAAAAGATCTTGGAATCATCGTGGATAGTTCTCTGAAGATGTCCATGCAGTGTGCAGAGGTGGTCAAAAAAGCAAACGGGATGTTAGGAATCATTAAAAAGGGGATAGAGAATAATACGGAGAGTATCTTATTACCCTTATATAAATCCATGGTACGCCCACATCTCGAATACTGCATACAGATATGGTCTCCTCATCTCAAAAAAGATATACTGGCATTAGAAAAAGTTCAGAGAAGGGCAACTAAAATGATTACGGGTTTGGAGAGGGTCCCATATGAGGAAAGATTAAAGAGGCTAGGACTCTTCAGCTTGGAAAAGAGCAGACTAAGGGGGGATATTATAGAGGTACATAAAATCATGAGTGATGTAGAGAAAGTGGATAAGGAAAAGTTATTTACTTATTCCCATAATACAAGAACTAAGGGTCACCAAATGAAATTAATAGGTTGCAGGTTTAAAACAAATAAAAGGAAGTTCTTCTTCATGCAGCACACAGTCAACTTGTGGAACTCCTTACCTGAGGAAGTTGTGAAGGCTAGGACTATAACAGTGTTTAAAAGAGAACTGGATAAATTCATGGTGGTTAAATCCATAAATGGGTATTAACCAGGATGGGTAAGGAATGGTGTCCCTAACCTCTGTTTGTCAGAGGATGGAGATGGATGGCAGGAGAGAGATCACTTGATCATTACCTGTTAGGTTCACTCCCTCTGGGGCACCTGGCATTGGCCATTGTTGGCAGGGGCAGCTCTAGACATGGCTTGGCGTGATGGGGCCTGGAGCCGCCCCTGACTGTCGGTAGACAAGATACTGGGCTAGATGGACCTTTGATCTGATCCGGTACGGCTGTTCTTATGTTCTTATCAAGGCCTTAGACTGTAAGTATCTCAACTGCAGGGACTTTGTCTATCTGTTTGCCTTTAAAGCACTATTCATGCCTATGGGGCTATATAAATAATAAATATGAATAACTGTACCATTCTGAAAAGCATTATTGGAGATAAGTTTTTATATGAAATGTGCTATCGTAAATATTCCTCAAATGCCCATCACTTTATAAAAGGTAACTTGAAATACATACTTCTAACTCTTCTTCCAGATGAAATCTAATTCTGTTCTGTTCTACAGTGTTTCTCACAGGAAGCGACCGGATTCCTGTAATGGGAATGGACTGTATAAAGATAAAATTCAGCCCACACGTGACTATGTCTGAAGATCACATCCCTGAAGCACAGACCTGCTATCACATCCTGGTCCTCCCACAGTATTCTACAATAGAAAAACTCCGGGAGAAGCTGCTTCTAGCGATCGATAACAATCGGGGGTTTGGCAAAAATTGAGTCACAAATATGCACAACATGCATCAGAAACAGAAATGCTGCCTAGTCTCTTGATCCTGGATTCTTTCCTCCAGTATTCCCGTTGGAATCAGGCCAGTAGTACAGTTTTTTCCTGATACAGGAGAAAAACTTTGGAATAATTTAAACATCACGTACAAAAATGGGTTTGTTTGTTTTTGTGTTAAGTCTTCAGTGGCAGTTCCCAAACACCCTTGTTCAGGAGTGTCAGGATTATTTAGGGTCTCACTAATGTGAAGAAACAAATTAAACCCAAATAATATCTATATAAATTTAATGGTTTGACTAAGCCTCAGCCAAGCAGAAAAATGTAGAGCATAACCTAAAATAGGGTTTATAACAGAAACTCTGGCATGCTCTAATGCTAATCTAAAACTGTAGTGCTATAGGATGAGAATTTAACTGCCATATATTGAAAGCATCTAACCAACAAACTATATTAAATTACTGCTATATCACTTAAATCTCACATTAAAAAAATACTCTGACCATTCAGTGTATACATTTTGTATTAGAAACTCCATAAAATATCGTCGAGAAGTATATGGGAAGAATAGAGAGTAGTTGTATATGTTACAATCAAGTATTATTAATCCTGCATTGTATTAAAAGACAACTTCAAAAAATATATATAAAATATGAGTGTCAAAGGAATTATTTTCTTAGTTTTCAACCTCATACAAAATTATAGCCTGTCTACTGCACCTAGCAGATCAAACAGCGAGTTCCAGTTTATAACCTTAACTTTAGTTGTTTGTCAAATTTCACTAGCTTCATGACAACTCTGCCAGTTATTGAAGCAATTTTGACCAATTTTTTTTTTGGTAGCATCTTAAGGGTCAAAATTGCCTGGCCTCATTTTGATGTTAGCAAGTTGCAAACACTATTCAGTACAACGTAGTAAAAGTGACATTGCATGTAAAAAGAACAGGAGTACTTGTGGCACCTTGGAGACTAACAAATTTATTTCAGCATAAGCTTTCGTGGGCTACAGCTCACTTCATTGCATGTAAATGATTCTGACCTATTTGGAGGTTGGGTGAGCAGGGTGCAAAGAATGTTAATGAAGAAAATACGTTTGATGGGATAAAGTTCTGTAATATTTGTGCAATAATGGTGTTTCTACTGTATTTAGATAAAGACAACATAAACTTTTAGGTCCACATTATATCACCGATGTTTAAGTAGAACACCCCATTGAAATCAGTGAGATCTACTTAGAAAGCAATTGCATTACATGGCCTTTTTTTTTCTTGGTATTTAGCAGCACAGAAGTCTGATTTCCTTGGCCTGACTGCTGGTTGCATGTAGTTTGCTAATGAAAGTCACATCAAATAAAATTGTAACCTGCTTTTATTTCCTTCATTCTTCACATTGTCTTTATTAGTAAGGAAGTCAATCATCTGGTCCTGTAGGCATTTCTCTAGCGAAAAAAGGGATTGAATGACCTGACTCTATTGTATGCATGATGGACATCTGAGGAAGGGACTTGGGGAAAATAAAGGGATTAGTAATGAAAGAGAATATAAAGGAGAGTGGAGGTAGTCACACTTCCTGCTTGGGCCCAGACTCAGCAAGATATTTAAGCACCTGCCTGACTTTAATCACGAGTACCCCCATTTATTTCCACTCACGTAGTTGCTTAGAAATGATGCAGGAGGCTTAGTAAAAAGTTTGCAGTTTGACAAGATCTTGAACTTTTAGAAATAATGAACAACGTCATATTGTGGATGCACAAATGGCAGTTTTCGATGGTGTATAATTAAGTGAAATAGATACATTTTCACAGAAAAAGGCACATCACCTCTGCTACATCTGTTAACTGCTCCCTACCCTGAGGACCAAGAACTGTTTAGAAGAAAAAGCAGGACAACTCGATATTCACATATTGTTCATTGACCTCATTCCTGCAAGTGGATGAACTGTTTTTGATCAGAGTTTTCAAAAAAGTTCAACCTGAGACAGGCACAAAGCATGAAAAATTTACATCCTAAAGGTTAAAGTTTATCTTCTGGAAACTGGGAGTTATAATGTTATAGTGTTAAGCAAACTTTAACTATAGGCATTACTACTGTGCTGCTTGTAATCTTAGAAGTTTAATAGTCAACACAACATTCTCTTTGTTTGCGGAAGGGTGGCATTTTCTAATGGGGAAAGACAACTGTTAAAAATTGCTCTTCACTGGACTGAGGCTGAGAATCAGTGGGCGAATGCGTCCTTCATAAACTGCAACTCCAGGGCTGAGGGGTGGAGGTGGGGAGAAATGCAACTTCAGGTGGATGAGAGAAACTTCTGAGTTACATCACATACACATACCCACACACACACTTCTTCCCTCAAACCTTGTTCTCTGGCCTGGTCTGGTTTCTGAACAGTGTTAGAGAAACAACTCAAAAACGGCATTCGTTTGTGTGTTCTGCTCTGGCCCCGGGGCTGTTTTTTCTAAGTCAAGTCTCTGCCATCTTTCAGAAGTTGCCTCGGGCAGAGAACAGGTGTCAGTGAAGTAAGGCTGGAAGTTTTCATCCATCAGAATGTTCATCTTGAGGGGTTCACTTGACTTGTAGAGAATATGACTGCCTGACTCCAGATATCCTAAATCCCCACACACTAATCCTCGTCAATTAAGGGCTCCCAGGTATCTAGACAATAACTTTCTGTCAGAAATGTATTAACTTAACAAGGGGGACCCTTTTTGTTGTGTTTTATGGATCCTGTTAGGACAAATAGAAACACCAAATGAGCCGAGCCTGAGTCTCCAAAGAAAGAAGGCTGAGGAAATGAAGCAGTCTCTCTCGCACAACTCGGCAGCTCTGAGGGACTTTCAAACTACCATATTTGATCTTTTATCTCAAGATATACATGAGCTCTCTTAAGATCCAGGAGAAGTGAAAGCTTGTTTCACCTATTTAGAAAACGAACTATGAAAAACTGGCATAGAACTGAAGGAAGTTAAAACAGAGAACGTTTCCGTAAGGCAAAAACTAACCAGTCTTGAGGAGAAACAAGAAGATCTTGAAAACCGATCATGCAGGAATAATTTGTGGTTACTGGGGATCTCTGGAGGCCTGGAAGGAAAAACATGATTCACTTTCTCCAGAACATGCTCTCTTAGGTAATGGGATTGGGTCCCATTTTGCCTCCCCTAGAGATTGGAAGTGCCCATCAAGTGTTAGGAGCCAGAAGGAGAGAGAACAATAATAACTCCAGACCCATCATTAAATTGGTAAGATTTAATGACAAAGTTAAGCTGATGTCTGCTGCTAGGCAAAAAGGAACTCAAGTATAAGGATTTTAAATTTTCTTCGTATCCAGACTTCTCTACAAATTTAACCAAGAAGACGGCAGCATTTAATGGCATCAAATGAGCTCTCTCGAGGTCAGGTATTAAATACAGCCTCAAATAGACTGTGCTCTTCATAACAAAGTTGACAAACTCTGTGAAATACTTCAAAATCCCATTGGATGCTTGGCAAAGACTACAGGAGTCAAAACTAGATCTCGCTAACAGCATGATCTTGGCACATGTAGGTATTTTGGTAAATACTAGTATAACTCTGGCAGATTCTTAATTTGTATTGTGTATGGGGGAAGGGAGGATCGGTGCAGGCATGCACTGCTAGAATCTCGATATGCCCATATTGGAAATCTGGGATGTTACAGGGATGGAGAATTGTATGAGGTGTTATGTTTTTGTTTTATGGAGAGGCACTTGGAGGCTGTGAGTCTATTGGGCATCAACCAGCAGCTGAACAATCACTGATTTTTCATGAGCCCTATTTAAAGTTTTGTTCCTGGAATGCACAGTGGCTTAACGAACTCTCTAAGAGATGCAAAACTTTGAGGCACTTAAAATCAAATGGATGTCTCATAGTTTTCCTTCAGGAGACCCATTTAAGGAATGAAGATGCAGACAGAATTAAAAAACTGAGTGGGAAGATGAATATCACTCCTTTTTCAACTCCGGATGAAGGGAAGTAGTGATATTAATCCACAAGAACCTAATTTTTCAATGTATTCTGTCATGAGTGGCTCCAGAGGGCAGATACATCATAATTTGGGGAGTGTATATAATCCTATTGGTGAGAATGCAGCCTTTATCGTAGAAAAAAACAACATTATTTCCAACAGAACTGATGTCCCAGTGGTACCAGGAGGAGATTGGAATGGTATCATAGATGATATTGTAGACAAATCTCTGTATTCTAAGCAAAAATCTCAGGCCTTTGCAAACTATCCATTATCCTTGCTAAAAGATAGTGGACTAATGGATGTTTGGAGTCTGAAGCATCCTAGAAAGGATAACTACACATTTCTCTATGGTTCATACCTCCTATTCCAGATTAGATTTTTTTTTGTATCATCTAAGGTACTAGCTTGTAGAGGTGTAAGTCAGTAATATTATCATCTCTGATCATGCTCCAATTTCTGTTCACATAGATATTGGTTATAATGCTACAAGATGCTCAAGATGGAAGTTAAACACGCAGGGTGGTCCTTAGGATTTATGGTGCCCTAGGCGAGATTATTAAACTGGTGTCCCCGTGCCTGTCTTGCTCTTAGCAACACAAACATAAGCTTACAGTTCTGGAAAACTTGCCACATGCATGTTATTAAAACCAGTTTAACTTAATTAAGCACACTGTAATGCTGATGGACTAGCACTAAAGAAGTAGCACTATAGAAAAAATTCTGATTTGACAGAATGATGCAAATAATATCATTTTTTTTAATTTGTCAATATTTTATTGGAAATTTATATGAAGAGGTATTGAAACAAGGATTAGTTTTTAATTAAAAGCAATCTTTCTGGCTTTTTTGGCTGCAAAATCAGTAATAATGTCATCGTATGACAAAGACAAAGTGCTGTCTTGTTCGATTGCAAGAATAGCAAGACCAGTCAAGTGTTCCTGACTCATTGTAGAGCGGAGATAGTTTTTAATGAGCTTTAGTTTTGAAAAAACTCCATTCTCCTGATGCTCCTGTTACAGGAATTGTTAGTAGAATACGAGTGCAATGTACATATTAGGATATATGTCAACACGTTTGCTGGTATAAATAAACTGTACAATGTTCATCATTGATTTTGCATGTGGTAATAACTCAATTTTTCATACAGTTCAAGTCCATTTAAATCAAAATGATCACTGTGCTTCAGGAGGCTCTTTAGGTCAGGGGTCCCCAACCCGGTGCCCACAGGTGTCCTGGCGCCCGCAAGGGCCTCTCAATGCATCCACGTGCTGGCCGCAGGACGAGCATCTCCCGAAATGCCACCAAAATTCAGCATCATTTCGGCGGATGCTTGTCTGCCACCATGGTCCTTCATCTGGCACCCGCCAGACGAAAAAGGTTGGGGACCAGTGCTCCAGGCTCTTGCACTTTGTCATTAGTTGCTCTTGTTTTCCTATTTCGTTGAATTTAGTCCTGCTCAGCTCACTGCCAGCTGAGTGAACGGAACCCCAGGCTGACAGCGGGTTGAGTGCTCAGCTGGGGTCTCAGCCTCCAGCCTTCTCAGCCGCTGCCAGCCTGGGGTTCTGTGAGGGTCCCCAAGCCAGCAGTGGGTGCTGAGTGGGGCCAGGACCCTGGGTGCCAATGGGGCAGCAGCCGGAACCCCAGAGCTGTGGCGGGCTGAGCCGCTCAGCTCGCCGCTGTGTGCCATCAAAAATCAGCTTACATGCCACCTTTGGCACGTGTGCCGTAGGTTGCTGACCTTTGCTCTATACATTAGTAAGGAGATGAGCATATTACAGTTGTTGGAGGGCTCTATTTAGCAGTAACAGGGCTATAGGAAAGTCAGTCAACATTTTTTGTTTCTCTGATGAAAACTGGCCCACTCCCTTCCCCATACCAAACTTGTCACAAATAATTGTCAACAACTTAATTTTCTGTTGTTGGCTAAGATATTGATTTTTTTTTAAAAAGTTGAAATTAAATTCAGGATTATTAGCAAGCTTTTTTGGCAAACAAAGTTGTTAAATGACACTTTAAATGGCAACACAGTACTGCTTTCATGCTTGGCTCACCCCCCAGCCTGCTGGTCCAACAGCTGCAGTAGAGGAGGAGATAGGTGGGAAACTGCAGGACCCCAAAATCCGCCTCTTGGGGTGCAGAGTGGCAACAGCAGCAGCAAACCCTCAGGTCTGATCACACGCCAATGGGCACCACCACCAGCCCAATGGACCATACTGAAGTTAGCATAGCATCTGATCTCAGGGATGGGGCACCCATGGAGCCACAGCAGCTCATCCTGCCCTGTGCAGCTCCCCCCGATGAGATGGATCACTGCCAGTCCAGGGGAGAGATGCGCTCCCCTGCTAGGGTGATCAGATCCAGATGTCCTGATTTTATAGGGCCAGTCCTGATATTTGGGGCTTTGTCTTATATAGGCACCAATTACCCCTATCTAGGGTGACCAGACAGCAAGTGTGAAAAATCAGGACAGGGGTGGGGGGGAATAGGAGCTTATATAAGAAAAAGACCCAAAAACTGGGACTGTCCCAATAAAAGTGGGACATCTGCTCACCCTACCCCAACCCTCTGTCCTGATTTCTCGCACATGCTATCTGGCTATCCCTAGCCCAGCCCTGTGCGACCCTTCCAATCCTGTGCCTGCCGAGGAAGTGAGTTACTTTCACTTTCATTCTTCAGCAGGTAGCCAGCCAGCCAGCCTCCCCTCCCCCTCAGCATCTCACCAACCCAGCCCTGATGGAGGGGAGGTGGAAGAGAGGGGTGCTCCATGCAGGTGAGGGAGAAACGGGGTGCTCTGTGGGGCAGAGGGGAGAAGAATGGACGTTATGGGGGACAACAAAGGATACTGCCAGAGCCGCAGAGCCTGCCTCACCTCACGCCAGGGGAAAGAGTCACACTCACAGGTGATTTTCTTCCCTCACCCCTTCCCAGAGACCCCAGCAGCCAATCCCCTCCCTCAGACTGTGCTGCATTTAGCTCTCTCTAGGACCCAGCAGCCCTGCTCTTACATGCTCCACTGCTTCCCTTCTGTTCAGGCTCTCGCAGAGCGGTGCCCCCAGACCTAGTGGTGCCCTAGGCAGCTGCCTATTCTGCCTATGGCTAAGGACGGCCCTGTAAACACACATCTGCTTAGAGACCCTACATTTCTTTAGATGATTGAAACCTCCATTACAAACTTGTTAAAAGAAAATACAAATACTGTCTCCTCTCCTACAACTTTATGGGATATACCATAAAAGAAATATGGGAGGAGCTAAACATCTCCATTTCCTCTGACAGGTGGGATAATATCTGGCACAATATATGAGAGCATCCAGTTCTCTGTTTTTGCATTTCTTTCATAATGAAATTTTAATTAGCTGTTATTGGACTCCGGGGTAACTGCATAAAGCTGTACTCACCCTGCATAAGGAACTGCTGGAGATGTGACAGCACCTGTGCAAACCTGTCTCATACATTCTTTGAATGTCAAAGTATATCTACATTTTGGAAGAAAGTGTGTGGTTCTCTATCCAAGGTGACTGGGGTAGGGGTTTACCCTACTTCAAGCCTCTATGTTTGGGACATTCTAGAAAATCTACCTGTTCCCGTGATGGCAGGAAACAGGATTGCTGCAGAACTTTAGAGAGGCCAAAAGAGTCAGTTTACAAATCTGCTATTTCCCCCAACATTCTCTGATTGGCTGACAGCTAACTAACACCGTCCTCTTGGGAAAACTGACAATTTATGGAGATACAGGAACCAACTATCAAGACACTTGGTCTTTCGTGGGAGTGTTACAAACTGTTTTCAGGTACATTGGGTTTCTGAAGCTTCTCCTTTTGTGGGGTGGGTAGGGTGGTTAGGGAATTATTTTCTTATAACACTTAGGCCAGGAGTATTTATGAATAGTTCATTCTGTGTTATTGTTAAATCCATACTCCTGCTGTGTTTTCTTTGTCATTGTATTTGAATATGGCTGTATGGATCTGTTAAAACTTCTGAAAGATGAAAAAAATAAGAATGTTCATCTTCTCATCCCTGCTCCAGGGGATGCTGTTTGTGAGGCATGAGAGAAATGCCCAGAAATTGCAGCAGACACATAGAAATAATGCTTTTCTTATGGTTGCTTTTACTGAAAGGAAGGGGGAGCGATAAATACTACTGATGTAATGTCCAAATTTAAAACAGGGTGGTCCGAAAGGGCTGCATTTTCTGACAGAATGCAGGTCACTGAGGGTATGTCTACACTATGAGATGATTCCGATTTTACAGAAACTGGTTTTGTAAAACAGATTGCATAAAGTCGAGTGCACGCGGCCACACTAAGCACATTAATTCGGCGGTGTGCGTCCATGTACCAACACTAGTGTCGATTTCCGGAGTGTTGCATTATGGGTAGCTATCCATAGCTATCCCATAGTTCCTGCAGTCTCCCCCGCCCCTTGGAATTCTGGGTTGAGATCCCAGTGCCTGATGGGGCAAAAAACATTGTTGCGGGTGGTTCTGGATACAGCCTCACCCTTCCCTCCGTGAAAGCAGCAGACAACCATTTTGCGTCTTTTTTTCTGGGTGAACTGTGCAAACGCCATAGCACAGCAAGCATGGATTCTGCTGAGCTCAAGACCACAATCGTGGACGTTGTAAACACCTCGTGCATTCTCGTGCAGTCTATGCTGAACCAGGACCAGCAAAACCAGGCGAGGAGGAGGCAGCTACGGCAGAGCGGCAATGAGAGTGATGAAAACATGGACACAGAATTCTCTCAAACCGTGGGCCCCTGCGCTTTGGAGATCCTGATGGTAATTGGGCAGGTTCTAGCCATTGAACGCCAATTTTGGGCCTGGGAAATAAGCACAAACTAGTGGGACCGCATAGTTTTGCAGGTTTGGGACGATTCCCAGTGGCTGTGAAACTTTCGCATAAGTACGGGCACTTTCATGGAACTTTGTGACTTGCTTTCCCCTGCCCTGAAACGCCAGAATACCAAGATGAGAGCAGCCCTCACCATTGAGAAGCGAGTGGCGATAGCCCTCTGGAAGCTTGCAATGCCAGACAGCTACAGGTCAGTCAGGAATCAATTTGGAGTGGGAAAATCTACTGTGGGGGCTGCTGTGATGCAAGTAGCCAAAGCAATCATTAAGCTGCTGCTATGAAAGGTTGTGACTCTGGGAAATGTGCAGGTCATAGTGAATGGCTTTGCTGCAATGGGATTCCCTAACTGTGGTGGGGCAATAGATGGAACCCATATCCCTATCTTGGCACCGGAGCACCAGGGCACCCAGTACATAAACCGCAAGGGGTACTTTTCAATGGTGCTGCAAGCACTGGTAGATCACAAGGGATGTTTCACCAACATCCACGTGGGATGGCTGGGAAGAGTTCATGACGCTCGCGTCTTCAGGAACACTACTCTGTTTAAACGGCTCCAGCAAGGGAATTACTTCCCAGACCAGAAAATAATAGTTGGGAATGTTGAAATGCCTGTATCAGAGGGGTAGCTATGTTAGTCTGGATCTGTAAAAGCAGCAAAGAATCCTGTGGCACGTTATAGACTAACAGACATTTTGGAGCATGAGCTTTCGTGAGTGAATACCCACTTCGTCAGATGAAGTGGGTATTCACCCACGAAAGCTCATGCTCCAAAACGTCTGTTAGTCTATGAAATGCCTGTAGTTATCCTGGGGGACTCAGCCTACCCCTTGATGCCATGGCTCATGAAACCATACACAGGCAGCCTGGACAGTAGTCAGGAGCTGTTCAACTACAGGCTGAGCAAGTGCAGAATGGTGGTAGAATGTGCATTTGGCCGTTTAAAGGCACGCTGGGGCACATTACTGACTCACTCAGACCTCAGCCAAACCAATGTCCCCTTTGTTATTTGCTGCTTGCTGTGTGCTCCACAATCTCTGTGAGAGTAAGGGGGAGACCTTTATGGCGGGGTGGGAGGCTGAGGCAAATCACCTGGCCACTGGTTATGCACAGCCAGACACAAGGCGATTAGAAGAGCACACCAGGAAGCGGTGCGCATCAGAGAAGCTTTGAAAACAAGTTTCCTTATGGGCCAGGGTACGGTCTGACTGCTGTGTTTGTTTCCCCTTGATGAACCCCCCCCTTGATTGACTCATTCTCTGTAAGCAACCCACCTTCCCGCTTCGATTACAGCTTGCTTTCTAAGGAAATAAAGTCACTATCGTTTAAAAATCATGTATTCTTTATTAATTCATTATAAAAAGAGGGAGAGAACTGACAAGGTAGCCCGGGTGTGGTTTGGGAGAAGGATAGGAGAGAAGGAAAAGGCCACTAAAAAAAGTTCAAAGTAATGACAGCCTTTTGGTTGGGCTGTCCACGGGAGTGGAGTGGGTGGGTGCATGAAGCCTCCCCCCACACGTTCTTACATGTCTGGGTGAGGAGGATATGGAACATGGTGAGGGTGGTTACACAGGGGCTGCAGCGGCACTCTGTGACCCTGCTGCTGTTCCTGAAGCTCCACCAGACGTCGGAGGATGTCAGTTTGATCATGCAGCAGCCTCAGCGTTGCATCCCGCCACCACTGATCTTCCTGCCTACACCTCTGATCTTCTTGCCACCACTTCTCATCTCAAGCATCCCTTCTGTCCTCACGTTGGTCCCTCCTGTCCTCACGTTCACTGGCATCTTTCCTGTAATTTGAGACCACGTCCTTCCACTCATTCAGATGAGCTCTTTTATTGCGGGTCACTTCCATGATTTCTGAGAACATTTCGTCTTGTGTCTTTTTTTTTTCCACTGCCTTATCTGAGATAGCCTTTGGGATGGAGGAAGGAGACTTGAAAAATTTGCAGCTGCAGGAGGGAGGGAAAAAGGGAGAGAAGTATTTAAAAAGATACATTTTACAGAACAATGCTTATACTCTTTCACAGTGAACAACACTATTCACCTTACATAGCACATGTGATTTCACTACAAGGTCACATTTTGCATCTTAATATTGAGTGCCTGCGGCTCTGGTGTTAGAGATCTCACAGACGCAGGTCCGGGCAGCAGAATTCAGCTTGCATGCGGTCATAGTAAGCCATTGTCTTTCGGCTTCTGCAGCCTTCATATACATAGTGTCCTCCTTTCCCAAATACCAAGCAAATCCCGTTCAGTGCTGCTTCTTTCCTGATAACATGCAGCAGCAGAAACCACCCCCCCCCATCCAATTCTCTGGGATGATCGCTTTACCCCTCCCCCCACCGCGTGGCTGGTATCATGGAAGATCCCTGCTAGCCAAATGCGAAAAAGCTCAGCACCAGTCCCACCCCCGCCCTGCTTGGCTACCTGCAAGGAAGGATTTCTTTTAAGCAACAGGCAAACAGCCCAGTAGGAATGGCCATCTCTGTCCCCTTAATTAAATTCCTGCATTTCAACAAGGTTACCATGAACGATATCACTCTCCTGAGGATAACACAGTGAGATAAAGAACGGATGTTACTTGAATGCCAGCAATCACCGGGACCATACGCAGCTAGGCTTTGTTATGCAATGATACCAGATTACTTGCTACATGCATGGCGTGGTCAAGTGTCCCACCATGGAGGACGGAATAAGGCTGCGCTGCCCAGAAACCTTCTGCAAAGGCTTTTGGAGTAGCTCTAGGAGAGCTTCATGGAGATGTCCCTGGAGGATTTCCACTCCATCCCCAGCCATGTTAACAGACTTTTCCAATAACTGTACTGGCTGCGAATGCATCCTAAGTCCTCAGGGCAAATTAATCATTAAAAAACGCTTGCTTTTAAACCATATTTCATATTTACAAAGGTACACTCACCAGAGGTCACTTCCATGGCTTCATTGTCTGGGCTAGTGGCTTGGGAGGGCGGGCAGGGTAATTCCGTCAGGGTGAGAAAAAGCTCCTGGCTGTTGGGGAGAACGGGTGCTGTGTGCTCTCTGCAAGCTTGTCCTCCTCCTCATCTTCCCCATCTGCAGAATCCTCAGCCATGGCTGAGATCACCACCCCCACCTCGGAATCCACGGACAGGGATGGGGAACTGATGGCAGACCCCCCCCTAGAATTGCATGCAGCTCAGCATAGAAGCAGCATGTTTTCGGCCCTGCCCCGGACCTTCCGTTTGCTTCTTTGGTTTTCTGGTAGGCTTGTCTGGGCTCCTTAACTTTCACACGGCACTGTACTGAGTCCCTGGTGTGGCCTCTCTGCATCATGGCTTTGGAAATTTTTTCAAATGTTTTTTCATTTCGTCTTTTGGAACGGAGTTCTGTTAGCACAGAAACCTCTCCCCATATAGCGATCAGATCCAATACCTCCTGTGCGGTCCATGCTGGAGCTCTTTTTCGATTCTCAGGAGACTGCATTGTTACCTGTGCTGATGAGCTCTGCGCGGTCACCTGTGCTGGTGAGCTCTCCACGCTGGCCAAACAGGAAATGAAATTCAAAAGTTCGCGGGGCTTTTCCTGTCTACCTGGCCAGTGCATCCGAGTTCAGATTGCTTTCCAGAGCGGTTACAATGGTGCACTGTGGGATACTGCCCGGGGGCCAATACTGTCGATTTGCGGCCACACTAACCCTAATCCGACATGGCAATACCGATTTTAGCGCTACTCCTCTCGTTGGGCTATAAAGGGCCTCGTTGTGTGGACAGGTGCAGGGTTAAATCGGTTTAACGCTGCTAAATTCAGTTTAAACGCGCAGTGTAGACCAGGCCTGAGTCATTGCCACAATACACTGTTTGTCTCTGCTGGAGATAATGAATTGGATCCGCTCAGTCACCCAGCTAAAGAAACTCCGGCTCAAGTTTTTATTGCACAACACAGGAAGTAGCTCTGCGTTTTTCTCTTTCCATTAACTGATGCCTTTAAATCCGTGCCCCGTGCTGCCTCTATGTGTGACGAGCAGGTTTTACTTCCCTCCTCCCCTTGCTAAGCAGAGGGCTCGGGAACGCAGCGTACTTTCGATTTCCTGCAAGGACACACCTCCTGTCTCTCTCCCTTTTACAGCAGGCAGGAGGGCGGAGCAGTTAGTGGAGATTTAAACCCGTAGCCTCTTCCCTTCTCTTCACCAACATTCACACTCAGGGTGGCATCGGACCAGAGCGTCAGTCATACAAGGAACTTTTTATAAGCTAAAAAAATCCCTAGGCTGCCTGGTTCTGTTTTTCTTTTGCAAATCTTTAAAGAGTAAGAACCCTTTTCTCTCTCCAGTTACTGCCACAAGCAAAAGCTGAGAGACAGACGGACCCTTTCCAACGTGGATCCCAGTGGACTTTGTGTTTATCAGCTGGTTTTGCTGCATCTGGAGCTGTTTCCACAATACCGTGTGTCGGGGCTGGCTTTCTGTGGAGTGCTGAACACAGCTGGAGAATAAGAGCAAATCTAACAAAATGCCAAGGTGCTGCCAGACAGGCAGGCGACAGGCCAACAGCCAACCGCGTTTAGTGTCAGCACCTCTTCAACCACCAGCGGTAGCATCCTCCTCTTTGCTGCTGTTCCCAAAACCAAACTGCCACTCCAACTTCTTCAAAAAGCACCCGCAGGAAATCTGCCAGATAAACTGCAAAGAGAGCTCCCTAGTGGTCGTAGAGAAAAATGGGAGCGTTCTCGTTTTTGACAAAGAGGGTGAACACAGAAAACTCCGTGAGTATTTGTTTTTCAACCCCAAGAACCAGGTTCTGATCTGGTGTAAACTGACATAGCTCCAGAATTTCATAGCTTTCTAGCAGCCTAGAATCTGGACCAGTATATGAACATTTTCTTTTTTGTTGTCATGTCCCCAAATCTAACCCCCCATTTTGAGTTAAATGTGTGATAGAAATTGAAGGTGCCTCTGCTGTGATTCTGTAATACATTATTTTTACAGTGCATTAATATGTTTATAGTCTTCCTCTTTAAATTAAACTTATCACAGCAGACCAAGGTAATTTAGGTTGATTTTTCACAGGCAACTCCAAGTAGTTTGTGATTTGCCTACTCTTGCTGCTCAGAAGTCCAATTCCCAGGTCCCTGCTGCCACTCTTATTTCTGTCTTATCTCTTCTCTTCTCACTACAGCAGTTTCCTTTCTCTGTGTACCAAGTAGCAGTTTCGGTTTCCATTCCAGAGGCTGAGCAGAGTGTTACAGGGGCCTGTCAGGCTGCCTACAGCTGCCAGGAAATAATGGGTGAAGTGCAGGAGGTCACTTCTGCACTGCAGACGCCTCCTGATTGCTGGAGGAATAATCCTTTCTCTCTGAAAAAAGGGAATTTTGTTGATATTGCAGATAGTTGACCCTCCTTGACTTCTCAGTGATCTGAGTGACTTGGGCATGTAAATGTAAGTCCTGATCACTGGCTTCATGTTCATTTAGTTTAAGATAAATTTGAACGAGAGGATGGTAACTTATGGAGCAGTAACGTCTACATGATAAGGCAAATGAAGGCACGGATTAGTAAAATGGTGTCAAGATCTGTTGCACACTTACAGGTATCTGAGATTCTGTTATATACTGTGAATGTTAAAGCTGCTGAGCTAAAGCCCCATTTTAGATAAAAACTATTGACTTTATTAGGGTCCCGGCATAATCATCTTCCCCTTTTCACCCTTCTGGGTGGGTTTCTTTCGAAACAAACAAACAAACACAGACTCCTGTGTGCAGGAGTCCGAGTCTAATAAGAATGAAGTTTAAGGGATTTAGTGGGAACACTCCTATTTTGGTAATGGAATAGTGTCTGTGAGAAGAGGACCTACAGCAGGGGTCGGCAACTTTTCAGAAGTGGTGTGCCAAATCTTCATTTATTCACTCTAATCTAAGGTTTCGTGTGCCAGTAATACATTAACGTTTTTAGAAGGTCTCCTTATATAAGTCTATTATATATAACTAAACTCTTGTTGTATGTAAAGTAAATAAGGCTTTTAAAATGTTTAAGAAGCTTCATTTAAAATTAAATTAAAATGCAGAGCCCCCCGGACTGGTGGTCAGGACCTGGGCCGTGTGAGTGCCACTGAAAATCAGCTCACATGCCGCCTTCGCCTTCAGCACCCATGTCATAGGTTGCCTACCTCTGACCTATAGGCTAGAAAAATTGAATTAAAAGGGACGGTGGTTAATTTTTGCCTCCCTTTTTGATACTATTAAAGAAGAAGAGGAGTTACAAAATCTAAGTTGACTAGAAGTACTTTGATGATTTCTTTTGTTGTTGCACTAATGCAGGTTTTTATTTATGGATGTAACCATTTTCCTGCAGGACGGTGAACCCCAGCAGGCATGAGATCCAGACAGGCAGCTCGGCTATATACAACCGTGAAACTGACTAGTTTGTTTTCCATTGTCTAGACTGAGGGGTGTGCAATAAAGACAAACAGCCAGAAAAAACAGTGGCAAGCAAATTAGAGTGGTTTAAAACTCTCCTTCATTTGTAATAATCTGCTGGGCTGACTTTCAGAAGAACTGAGCACTCGCAGGTCTTGCTGAAGGAGATCTGGGTGCGCAGCACCTCTGAAAATCAGGTCATAATTTATAATTAGTCATGCCACATTCCACTGCATTCGGGAGACGAGAAGCAAAGTGGACCTGCCGTGGGTTCCATAAGCCACAGAACTGAGCTCTGCAGTGTTTCTTTCTCTATGGGGTGTTGTGAGAAGGCTGGGGAAGTTGGGGAGGCAGGGACGGTGGGTGTACAAACTGTAAGGCTGCCCTAGAACACACCATCACATAGAGCGGGGAGGAGTAAGGTTCAACCATTACTGAAACCTATGGCCCATGCTACTACATCCAGATCATCTGCATGCCACCTAGGAGAGAACTGTGTGCCTGAGAGTGGCCACATACCAGTAAATGCATATGTGCATATGTGCAAAGCTTTGTGCTGAGATGCAAAAACTCATTCTGTGATCATTAACATAGTGTGAAGTTGCTGGGTAGCTTTTAATATGTTCAATGTCTCAAAATGATGGTGGGTTTCTGTCTTGATTTACTCTGCAGAATGTGTGAATTCAGGAAAAGACAGTCGGGTGCATTCCTTGGACTGTGGAGCAGCTCATATGCTTATTCTCTCCTCGGAAGGAAAGCTTATTTCAGCCACAGCTAATAAGTCGGAGATGAGGTGGGAAATGTCTCAGGGGATGGTGATAATGGTTAGAGAGCGAGACCAGTATTTGGTGAATACCAAATTCAGAGAGTGGCCAAAAACGGGGGGAAGTTGGTCCAGAGCTGGGGTCCAATAATGAGTGTAAGCAGAGAAAGATCTGAGCTGAAGTAGCCCAAAATAAGGGTAAGGGATTGAGAGGAGAGGGGACAGTTGAGCAAGAAATGTGGGGCCTGGTGTAACTGACAGCCAGCTAGAGAGTGCAGGGAGAGATAAGAAGGATGGAATGGTCTTTAGAGGATAGATGAGGGAGGTTCTGAAATAATAACAGGGTAATGGAAGGGGTAGGGGAGGAATAGCTCAGTGATTTGAGCATTGGCCTGCTAAACTCAGGGTTGTGAGTTCAGTCCTTGAGGGGGCCATTTGGGGATTGGTCCTGCTTTGAACAGGCAGTTGGACTAGATGATCTCTTGAGGTCCCTTTCAACCCTAATGATCTATGATTCTAAGGAACCCATCCATCACTGTTGCCCCAGTCACTGGTAAGGGAAGTGGGGAATGGTAGTACACCTCTAGCCTGATGTAACACAAATTCAGTGCTCCAGGGGGGCAGGGCTGTGCATTCCAGTGGATCAAAGCAAGTTCAGTATAACACAGTAAGATTTTTTGGCTCCCAAGGACAGCATTATATCAAGGTAGAGGTGTAGTAAGCCAATGGTGCACAGTGGCAGAGACTGAATTAGAGGGGTATTTTGGAGATACGTTTCCCTTTTACCTAGGGAAGAAAGAGTTTGTTTTTCAACCAAAGAAAACATGGGTCTAAAATGTAAGTTAGGGGGTAGCTTTGTTTATACAGCAAGCATGGTCAATGCCCTGAAAGACCAACCATGCTGGAATGAGGCTTGAGCATCACCGGAAGGGATGCGCAACCCCAAGCTGACTCCTGTGATTACATTGTAGTGCACTGAGCATGTTTGAGGATAGCAGTACTTACAAGCAGCATATGAGTGCCTGCCTATTTCTCCTAGGGATGACAGAAAAGTGCATCCTACAGCAGTTGCTCTTGTTATAAAAGAGGGGGATGGAGCAGAGTCAGATTTTGAACCTACTTTGTTTTTTGTAACTCAGCAAGAAATAGACAATTGAGGATTGTTAATGGTACCAGACTAAATGGACTATCTGAGTACCAGACTCCCTTAGCATCAAGCAGTACCTTATTCCATCAGCCCCACTGGTCTCAATGGGACTACTTGTGGAGTAGAGGTACTGCTCAGTGTGGTGAAGGTGGGAGAATGGGCCCAAAGTGACCGTGTAGCATCTGACTGAACTGTATTAATTGACTCTCCCACTAACCGACAGGAAGCATATCAGTACACTGCCATCACCTGTGTGATGTTGTATTCTGGAGCCTCACCCCAGTCAGAGTTTAAAAAATATGTAACTGTAAAGCCGGATCGTACTCTAGCTCACATTGGTCTAAATCAGGATCAGCTCAGGTGAAGTCAATGGAACTACACCTGGGCAGAAGCAGGGTGAGTAAGGTTAGAATCGAGACTGTACAGCATGCTGAAAGTGGTAGAACAGGATAAAAATAGATTCTCAGGCAGGCTCTTATTGGGTTAAGATTAGAATCATTTATGTTGGATTCACAGCACTTCATGTGTTTTTTTTTTCCAGACTACTGAAAGAATTAAGAGACAAATACATTGTCCAGATCGCATGTGGGGACCATCATTCCATGGCACTGTCTAAAGGTATTCTCTTTGCTTAGATTTCCTCTAAATTATTAAGTTGGAGTATTGCAACTCTCTCCTCAGGAGCTAAAATTTTAAGTATCACAATTAGTTACTGCATTGTTATGAAAGAGTACATACTGGAGAGGAAGCTGTTTTCACAAGGGCCAGAGAGGAAGGGTGATCCAGTGATTAGGACGGTAGTCTGCAACTCAGGAGACCTAGGCTCAATTCCCTAATTCTGCCAGAAACTTCCTATACAGACTTGAGCAAAACTCTGAGTCTCTCTCTGTGCCTCCGTTTCCCCTTCTATAACTTAGGGGCAATAGGACTGCCCTCCTCAAAGGAGTGTTGAGGATAAATACATTATACTGGGATGTGCTCTAATACTATGGTAATGGGTATAGATATAATTCTCACTATATTTACATGAATTTGTTAATCTGTATGTCTCAAATTGTGCTCTTCTCTGAATGTGCATGCTTGTTTGGTTTTCTCCAAATGACAGTGTGTGTTCATTTGACATTAGATGAAAGAGCATGGGACTGTTGTCATACTACTTCCTATCAGATTTCTTCCTGTCACTTGTTCATGGAAATAATAAAAAAAAAGCTCCTACTCTGAGTCATAATTAATTCTTCATATTAAAATTGTGTGAATCATTTACTTATTTCTATAAATGTCAAAATTATTAATTAGAGTTTTTCACTTTTTAAAATATTGAATGTGTAGAAGTGCCACTTTTCCATTAAAATTGTTCAAGAAGGCTACTCATTATGTCTCTGATGGGGCTATTCCAGAGCAGGGATTACAGGATTGGATCCTTAGCAGATAGAAGAGGGCGACTACATCTAGTAGACTAAGCCTAGGGCTGGAAATCAGGAGATGCTTGGTTTATTCCTGACTCTGCCAGTGAGTCGCTGTGTGCCCTTGGACAAGTTACTTAACTTTACTCTCACACGTGTAAAATGGAGGTGATAAAGTGCTTTGAGATCTATGGATGAAAGGTCTATGAATTGCGGATTTGCAGGGAGGGTTACGACCATCACAGCTTTAAGGCACACTCTGGATTTTCACAAGTCAGAACCAGATCCAGCGAGTCCTGAATTGATTTAATGTCCCGATTGTGGAAATGCTGCTTTTTTACAGCATGATCCCTTCTCCGCATGTGATGACACCATTTTGATAATGTGATGATGCAACATAATCCTGCACTGATAAAACATTATGGAGCAAAGGTAGAGAAGGCTGGTTTGGGACCACCTCCTCCAGCTGCTCCCAAGGCT
Organism: Gopherus evgoodei; assembly: GCF_007399415.2. Taxonomy (NCBI): domain Eukaryota; kingdom Metazoa; phylum Chordata; order Testudines; family Testudinidae; genus Gopherus; species Gopherus evgoodei. Next base: position 123,740,889 of record NC_044326.1, on the reverse strand, counting down.
AACCTCACTGTAAGCCCCTGAAAGCCAGTGCTGAGGCATCTGGGATCTCTGCCATTACTGAGTATTAACTGGGGTCTCGATTAATATATAAAGAAGTTAGGCTCAATCTTCGGGTCCTTGGTGTGAAAGTAAGAGGGCCCATTAGGTGGAAACCTGTATGTTTGAAACTGTGATTTTTTTTTCTCTTTCTTGTGTTAAGGAGGTGAACTTTTTACCTGGGGACAGAACTCACATGGTCAGCTTGGAGTGGGGAACCAGATTGCCTTTACCGACAAACCACAACTGGTACAGGAGCTCAGAGGCATCCCGCTGGCTCAAATTGCTACAGGAGGAACTCACAGCCTTGTCCTGTCACTCTCAGGAGCTGTTTACTCATGGGGGAAGAACGATTTTGGACAGCTGGGACTTGGAGATACAGAAAGTAAGGAAAGACACAGTTCAGTATGAAAAGTAAGGCGGGGAGGATATTTTCCTAACAGAGGAGCTTGGCACAGACACAGAAACTATTAAGGATGCCAACCACCATCAGAGCCATGATGTCTGACAGTGTCTCTGGGAACAGCAAATGCAGATAAATTGGTGTTCCACTTGCTAGTTTGCCCTGATCTCTGCTGCCCATGGAAAAGCCAGCTGGAACAAGGGAGTTTGGTGTTTTACTTCCAGAGGACTAATCAATCATTTTACACTCCCACCCAGATAACATGGTCTCATAAAATGCTCGGACCTACGAGTTCTCTCCCTGATCACATTATGCTCTGCCAGTAGTTTGCAGCCTCCCTCCTTCAGTTTTCTGTTTCATAGATTTTATAAATACAAGGTGAGAGAAAATTAGCTATCCAGATTTGGAAACGTTGGTGGATTTTTAAAGTTAGGATCATAAAATCATATCTAAATATTGTCAAAGTTAGACTCAGGACTCACAGTTTGTCAGACCACTCTGTTTTATTAGCACAGCGCTCTGCTAATAACATCCAGATAATGTGAGCACCATGCAAGACACAAACTATCTTATTTATACAGATAAAAGAGCGGGAATTAGACAAAGGGACAAAGAAAGCAAAACAGTAAAATTCACCTGGGGCACAGCATGCATATCCTATACTAACTCTTATCGATCTAAGGCTAATACTTCACCAATTGCCCTTAAATGGTGCAATTGTTCTATGTTAATGTCTGTATTCCTGACACCTGGATTGCAGCATTCCAACAATTTTGCTTAAAGGTACAGACAACATTTCTTTAATCCTTTCTATTTTCACAATATAATTCATTCTACTTTCACAATCCCTCCTTTTGATCAAGCGCACGCCATGACCAACAATTACTGGGTTCCACAAATTAAGCGTTCCTTATCTCTGTTCATCAGTGATATTCAAAATCATCATATTAGCATTCTGTTTTGGGGCAGTCACCTGGGTGACACAATTCTGGATACAACAGGAGATTAACTGAAAGTATACAAAAATCACTAAGATTCCAAACAGGATAGTTAGGGCTCCCTGAAACAACCAGTTTCCTATGCCAGAGAAACTGAACAGGTTACTTAGCCACTTCCATAAAGAACTCGGCTCTACTTGTGATTTGTTCTAAGTGGCTAGTGCGATCTATTACCTCATTGGTATCATCAGGTATAAACAGACAACATTGTTTTCCAATGAGAGCACGGGTCCCCTCTTTGACCGCCAGCACTATGTCCAAAGCCTGACGATTCTGGAGGGCCACCTGTTGGATCGCCCCTGTTTCTTTGGCCAGGGCTCTTAAACTTTCTCTGGTTTTATTTGCCATTATTTTAACTACTGCTTGTAACCTCAGGAGCCTTTTGCCTGGTGTATTACTCCCCCAAGTGGGATAAAGGAACTGCCAATAGCCTCTTCCCAGGTGTCATTACTGTTCCATATTGTGTTAAACGGATAAGGTCCTCCAGTGAGGTCTGGGGAACTGAGTGGGATAGCCAGGACAGGAACACCAGTCTGAGAGTGGGCTGGGATGTGGCTGCAGACCCAGCATTTAGAAATAATAAGAGTCTGAGCTATCCACACTTGCTGCTGGATAAAAGAATTGTCATTGCGGACTCCCCAGACCTTAAGACACCAGCAGTCGAGGAACAGGCACCACCAGAGGCGCATGTTGGAGGCAGGGCCCTTCTGGTTCTGACAACCTCAACTGAGGAAGCAGTCACAGTTTTATGTCCACCAGGCAGCAGGCGCTAGGCTCACTACTGCTTCTTCTTGGGCCTTGCTTTAGGTTGTTGTCTGCTTCTGGCAACCCTTATGAGAACGTAGATTGTAAGGTATTGCAGGCTGTTCCTCTGCGTCTTCTTCTGGAGTCACAATTGACTCTGCGTGGTCCTGAGGTGATGATTGGTTCACTGGGGGTGGTGCATTTTTACACGGCGAAGCATGTATCCACTCTGAGATGCCAGACAGTTTAACAGTGGGTAGTAAGCAGTGCCTGGTGATTCTTTGATGTTCTTTAAGTCTCTTTTCTACTTCTTCCTTGACTCTGGCTATAACAATGGCCTTCACACCTTTATCTTTTCCTGATGCATACATTCCTCATTCACACAAATAGATTGAGAATACAAACAGCAGTATTTTATATCGAGCAAAAAAGCATTGCAATTTAAACCTTGCTAAGTTTTACAATTAATAACCAAGACAATTTACATTGAGACCCAGGCCTTCAATGTTTCTCTAATTTACTTAACATAGACACAATAGAGAATCCTGTCTCTTACTAAAGATTTAGAGAGGGCCTAATTTGTAATGCATATGGGAAAACAGAATCTTATAGTCTCAGGGGGTCATTTCTTTCTGCTATTTAAAAAAAATGGCTAGCAGGATGAAATCAAATTATACTTTAATTCTTATGGGACATTATAAAATCCTGCTTCTACATATCTCCCTTTTGACACTAAGATTATTAATCACCAGTGCCACTTCTTATTTAGTCCACGTAATAGAAAATACTGGGAGGTGATTTGGGCCTGTGGCTTTAGCTTTACATACATTTGTTTTATCCACCAGCACATTTTAAACATTTCAATTAAACACATACAATTTAAAACCAAAAACAATTAGAGGTAGTAACATTAGTATGCCAGTAGTTGTGGGAGACCATCCAGAAAATGTTATACCAATGGTAAGCTGTTATGTTTTTCTGCAGTGGCAATTCTTAACATGTCCCCATTTGCGTGTATAATATGAATGGTCCAGTTTTCCACATTTTTTTTTCTAGGAACTATGTTACCTTTTTACCTTTTAACAGATGATTGGTAACTGTTTGCCATTCAATGCCAAGATTGATAGAGAACTCAACTAAATCAATGCTTACAGTAAGCTGAGACTCTTTTGTTGGTGGTGGTGGTGTGGCAAATAGTAAATGTGATTATTGGTAAACACAGTACTTACAGTACATTTACATTTGTCTTCTGGTGGGTTGCTGACACTTTTTAAACACTGTTCCCCAAGAATTATCACATACACATAGCCCATTATACAGTACTTTGGATTATCTGAAAGACAAAAATAACATTTTTCTACCCCTTTTGGGGTGGCATTGATTATTACTTAAAAGATTCCTTTCTTTTACAAATACCCTTGCTGATTGCAGGCAAAACAGAGGAATTATCCCCTTATTTTCTTGTGTTTTTTGTTCTATAGGCAGGCCAGGTTTTAATGGGTTCTACTTTTTAAGGGTTATGCGGAAGTTATTCCACTGTTTAGTTATTAAATTCATGAGGTGGTGTACCTCAAGTTTTTCCTCTTATATAGCAGACCAAGTTTGTAATGTTTTTCCTGCTGTGTTAAGCTTTAAGTTTATTCACAGGTAATAGCTGAGAAGCATCATTACCATATTACCTTAAAGGATTTTTCCAAAAAGCATATACACTACAAGTTGTTACAGGGGTACTTACTAACATTAAAGTTATTTTAATGTTTAATATTAACAATAACATTAGCATCAAATCTATTAAAGGTATCTTGTTATACCATGCCTTTTATGTAAGCAATTTGTTTGCTCACCAGGTATGTTCTTTATTTGCAGCTTCTTTTGTGCTGGCAATTCTCACCTTTCTTTATCAGTTAGGTAATTTGCATCAACACAGGCTTGGCTTTTGGATTCAAAGCCATCAGCAGAGCTCAGAGACTCTCTGTCTTAACACACAGGGATCTGAAAAAGAAAACACAGCCTATTGCAGCTCTTTTTGGAGCCCTAATAGGATTTTAATTCAGCAGCACGTTTCATTTGCATTTCTTTTACCCCTTTCTACAATATACACTGCACATGTCCTAGGGAAAATGCACATTCCTTCTATACTATAACTTTTTAAAAACATTAGCCATATCAATTTTTACATAAGGTGTAACTGTTTCTTTTGTTCTCACAGAGTTTTCATGTACCCTTATCAAAGTGACAGTCTGATTACACAGAGCCATTTTAAGGCTCAGTGTTTTTAACATTGCTTCTTTTTGTTTTGTGCACCTCACCTCTGCTGTTGCTTCAGAGGGTCACTGTTAATTTCTTATTCTTTCATTACAGCTCTTATCTGCTATTGTTACAAAAACAAACAAGCAAAAAGACTCCAGAATCTCTACCTATTCTCCTGATTTTGACTGCCCTATTGCAGCCATGACATGGTCTTTATTTAAAAACATTTTAATTTTGTAAAGAATCAAGTTACCCCTTAAGGGTTAAATGCTAAATCCCAAAGCCAAACAACACTAATTACCTGTGTCTTGCAAAAAGGTCTGTCAGTTTTGCAACTTTGAATTAAAAAGTCAAATTAATTTGTAGTGGCATTAAAAATAAAAAACAAAATCAATTTATCTTACATCTACAAAACAAGAGTTTTACAAACCAGATGTGCTGGTTAGATTCTTAGAACTTTACATATTTTCACAGACATAGATACATACACATTTTCTTTTCCTTAACATTCCTTTACACTGCTTTGTTTTTACATAGCTGTATATATATTTGGATTATGTACAGGCATTCTTCTGGAAAAGGGCCCATTTCCCTTCAGAATGGCTGCAAAGAAACTGAGAATTCTCTCTCTTTAACATGGTCCTTTTTTAACATTTTCACAAAGTTTAACTGCTTAATTCTCTTCAGCCTCTGTAGAGTTAACTTTTCACTCTCTTTCCTTAAATCACATGTTTATGTCTCAAAATGACACCTTTATCACCTCAGATTTCACCATTTTAGGTATTGTTCCAGGGGTTCATGCCTGCACTTCCTGCTTTTCTTACTCCTAACGCTATTCCCTTAGGGCTTTCAACCTGTTTTTCAGTTTCTTTATCTGTTGCTTGCCTGCTTGTCTGGGCCTGATCCTGCTTTTTCCAATGATCCGTTTGTGAGTGATATTGTGGTCACAATTTTGAAAGAAATGTTCAAGGAAAGGGACCAGGAAGGGTGGGGGCTAGTTGAGGAGCCCACCCTCCTTGCTGAATTGGTAGTGGGACACTAAAGAATCAGTTTTTGAGGCAGACAACAAAGGGAAACAGAACAAGGGGCCTTCTGTCCTTTCTACAATGAGATGGCAGTATGAAGGGGGTTGGATCGATCTGGGGTTTGGAGAACGGGTAAAGGGGAGCGCTTGGTCTGGTGGTGGGAGAGGAGGCTTTTAATAAAGCTTTTAACTTATTTGAATAATTGAGAGAGGCAAGTTTTGATTTTGTCCACCTACGATTTGCCTCTTCCCACCACTGCATGAAACAATTAACCTCTCCTTTAGCCAATTTAGTTTTAGGTTGCCGAGTTTGTCTTTTAAGATGTCCACTCAGTCTTTGTTCCAAGATTTTAACAGTGGCCACTGAGTTTTGGGATCCCCCTGAGTTAGCCTAGACCATTTTTCCAGAAATTTATGGGAGTCTGGATCCTTTTTACAGGAGTCCGGACCCATCCTAAATACATAAAATCAGCCGGCGTTCATTTAGAGAACTGTCCTGACTTAGACGTCTGGTTACTAATACAGGAGGACTTCACACACCAATCACACAAGAAGGAAATTCGGGTTCATCAGAGCGAAGGCCGCTGCAACACACAAAAGGAGCCGACAGGCTACTGCCTCAATTGCCCTTACTTTCACACCAGGGGTTTTACCCAAAGTGCGGTGCAGCTGCGATTGTGCAGATTCCACTCACTCAGACCGTGGGGACAGGAAACCCTTGTTCGGCCAATTCCTGGACAGAGACGGCACCCAGACTCAAACACTCCACAAGAGGACGGATAGACACAGAGACAGGACAGTCCTCAGTCTGGGCAAAACACAGAAATAATTACCTGACCAGATTCCTGATGTCAGATCCCGGGACCCCTGCCAGAACAGAGTGGGAACCAATAGGTTCGATAGCGTAGAATTCACTGTGGTCATGCGCCTTTCCGCCCTAGTGGAGGACCGCTCGGGCCAAATGCCCAGGTGCCGGCTGTCACGATCATCCTACAAAAACGTCAGGAATCACATGGCCCCAGTGAAGACGGTTGCCATCTCGGTGGGACCTCCAAATTGTCAAAGTTAGACTCAGGACTCACAGTTTGTCAGACCACTCTGTTTTATTAGCACAGCGCTCTGCTAATAACATCCAGATAATGTGAGCACCATGCAAGACACAAACTATCTTATTTATACCAATAAAAGAACGGGAATTAGACAAAGGGACAAAGAAAGCAAAACAGTAAAATTCACCTGGGGCACAGCATGCATATCCTACTTCCTTACTAACTGTTATCGATCTAAGGCTAATACTTCACCGATTGCCCTTAAACGGTGCAATTGTTCTATGTTAATGTCTGTATTCCTGACACCTGGATTGCAGCATTCCAACAATTTTGCTTAAAGGTCCAGACAGCATTTCTTTAATCTTTTCTATTTTCAAAATATAATTCATTCTACTTTCACAATATATTTATGGCCTGATTTTCAGAGGTACTGAACACCCACAAATCCCACAAAAGCCAATGGGAACTACAGGTACTCGACGCCTTTGAAAATCAGACTACTTATCTAGGGGCATAAATATGGATGTTAGAGCCTAATTTAAAGCCCTTGGGTTTGAATATTGGCCCAAGTTTTATTCTTAGTTCTAACTACATAAATATGTAAAACAACCAAATAAACAAACTTGCCAGGGTATTATGAAGCATTCTGCATTGTAACGAAACGTAAATAAGCCTTGTAAGCAAGTTCTATATACAGGAAAAAGGCTTTTAAAAAAAAAAAAGTAATACCAAGAATGGTTATAAGTATTTTTCTAGACCTTTATTTGCTTTAGATTTACTAATGTTGTCAGTCTACATTGTTTTTCTTTTCAGACAAATATTACCCTTCATACATTAGAGCCCTAGAACATAAGAAGACTGTGTATATCTCGTGTGGTGGAGAGCACACTGCCGTTCTCTCACAGGTTTGGTTGAATTTGAATTCATTCACTTCACAGAGCACAAGGGAAGATGAGCCCAACAGAGATGATACACTGACTAGTAGAGTGTTGATTCCCTGCAAGGGCAATATTTACATTTATGGGAATGTGAAGCTGGCCCCTGGCAGTTGCTAACTGAGTTTTATAGGACCATAGTCTACTTAAATTCCTGCAGAACTTTAAATGAGTTGTTGTTCTCATTCAGCCATGGGTTATCAGAGAACCGAAGGGACATCCCAGTAGTGTCCGGCAGAAGCTGAACCTTTGAACCCAAGTACATGGGGACTGGATGTCTCAAGGCAACGTTTTTATAGTGTCCTCACTGACTGAGAACAACAACAACTTATTTACTAAGTTTACTCACACAAGTAAAGCCCTTGAGCAACAGGACTATTCTCAGGAGTAAAGTCACTCACATGTATAGGTAATGCAGGATCAGGCATTACATTAGCATTATTCAATTTGTATTTGCATCGCCCTTTCCCTGATCTATGGTCTGTAGCATGTTCTGACTTGTATGTAGTGTAGTTGTAGCCCAGGATATTAGAGAGACAAGGTGGGTAAGGTAACATCTTCTGTTGGACCAGCTTCTCAGAATCTTCTCTCTTTTGCCAGCAGAAGTTGGTCCAACAGAAGCAATTACCTCACCCACCTTGTCTCTCTAATGTCTTATCTGGATAATCAACAGGACTATCCATGTGAGTGAAGTTGTGTCATCATTCCTGAGATCTGGTCCATAGGTGGCAACTACCATTTTTTAATAGTTTGCTCTATTTTGAGATTATATGACCTTCATGTCTGTTTGTTCCTCTTCAAGGATGGGCTGGTGTGTACATTTGGAGCTGGAGATTATGGGCAACTTGGTCACAACTCCACCCAGAATGAACTGACACCTCGTATTGTGGCTGAGCTGTTTGGAGCAAGGGTGTCTCAGATAGCATGTGGAAGGTAGGAAATGGCAATGTCCTTGAATCTTTATAATGACAAGGAGATAACTATGCAAAGCTTTTGGGAGGCACTGGAGGATGTTAGGAAAAGAAATCTTTTGACTCTCTTTTTTCAGATCCCCTTATTTTAATGGCTCACAGCTGATAGACTGTTGACCAGACACACATTTTATTTATTAACTTTTCCACACACAGACCCTGCCCTCCATTGAGCTTCATGAGGACAAAGTCCCGCTCCAATGGCGTGAGCAGATTTAAAAATCATACCGTACCCATAATCCCTGGCTGCTCTCACCAGGTGATGAAGAATACATACATGTGTCAAACAGAAAAAGACCATCAAATTACCTAACAGGGAAGAAATCTACCAAAATTTCCAGTCAATCCCTGTACAACATGGGAAAATGGGTGTTACTGAGCAGTTACAGTCTAACTGTGAATGATGGAAACTATGAAATTATATTCAATCATTAACAGCCTGATACAATATCCACTGAAATCAACAGAAAATCTCCTGTTGACTCGCGTGGGCTTTGGGTCAGACCTAAAACCACGGAAAATATTTATGCTTGCCAAATGGAAAAATATCAATGCAGAACACTTTATTGTTTGTAATTCTCACTGGTTCAAAATTAGAAAATAAAAAGCTATCTGGAATCACTGGAACCGTGTTCATTTAACTAAAGATGAACACATTGTTCTTTCAGTTCTGTATGATTATTGTAAGGAATGCCCTACAAATTTGACTGAAAGGCTTCTGTAGCATGGTTCTCAGTAACTTTAATGGGAAGCTCCCCCATGTACTGCTCTGAAAATGTGCCTGTGTGTATTATCCTAAGTAGCTCAATGGCGCTCTTACATTGTCCATTTTCCTTCTCTGAACAGATGGCACACGCTTGTCTATGTTCCCTCCTTGGAAAAAGTCTATTCATTTGGTTGTGGAGCAGAAGGGCAGCTGGGCAATGGTGACACATCTAATCAGTTGATACCACTGCCTGTCGAATTACCTTCAGATTGGGTGAATGGTGGAAAAGTCAACCAGGGTAATTTTCACAGTAGATCTTTATATGCTGTACTTTGTTATTTTAGGTCCAAACTAGAAAGGAGTTTGTTTTTTAAAATGAAAAACACATTTTGTTTAACGAGAGGAGTGACGAGCGAGGGAGAGAGAGGGCTGGAAACAAGGAGATTTGTCCCTAAACATTGGACAGCCTGAAAGCAATTGAGATGATTGACCTTACAAACACTTGAGAAGAACTAAGTAGATATTTGTGTGCGAAATCTCCTGCCAGGGTGAAGTCACTAACTGCTATCTTCTCCTTCAAATTGGGCAAACTCATGAGAATCACACTCACTTCAAAAGGCAGAACTTGCCATCTTTCTCCCTAGCCTGAATAAATGAGTGGTTTCCCTGATGACTAATGTACTAGAGGACTCTGGGGGAAAACACTCCGGCAGGATTGCTTAGCCTGAAGCAACAGTTACCCTGGTATCTTCTTTACCTCTCAGCCTGATATCTAAATAAGCTGTCACCGGGTAACTGTTCCCTCTAAGGGGAGTTAAGGGGGACAACCACACCTGTGCCACCATAATTAATTAGTTGCTTCCCACCCTGAGGGGGCAGGACTAAGGAGAGGTCAAGTGGCAGATTAGTGAACACCTGGTCCTTTTAAAAGGGCTGTGTGGGATCAGTCTGAGTTGGAACCACAGGGAGTTGGCTTCTGAGAAAGGCCCTGAACTGAGGTTTGGAGGGAAATGGTACTCCAGGGGAGCAAGTCTAGGGGCCCCGTGCTCTATCCCAGAGGCAGCTATATTCTCAAAAGTTAGCCCAGAAAGGGGCTGGGAATGGGGCCAGGAGGGCATTGCTGAAGGGAAACCCTGAAGGGCAGAAGCCCTTTTGCTTGTTTGGGAGTTTTTAGTCTGGACTTTTGCTACCCTGGAACAAGAGACGTTTGTTTGTCACTTGGCCAGAAGGTTAAGCCACATCTCCATCACAGCCAGGTGCCTGGAAAGCCAAGGAGACAACCTTTGGGAAGGAACCTGAGGCAGGGAGTGCTGGCTACACCACAGCGAGCCAGCAGGGGGTGTTACTGAGCAGCCATGGCATTGCTGTTAAGGGTCAACTGTGGATTCTGGTATTTCTCCACTTCAGGCAATGTAGTGCAGGATACTCTTACTGCTGTGCTGTTCAATCTATTTAATTGTCTCAGTTGCTTCTTCTATGATGCAATGCAATTGTAGAAAGAACATCATGCCTTTAAAGGGTTGCTTAATAGCTACTTATATCATTGTACCTATTGCTGTTCAGCTAGATGTGCTGTGCATTCTCATTCGCTGGATTTTTTTTTTAATTAAGTCATTTTAAATTATTTCACACTTTATTCTGAAACTCAGATTTAAACCTCTTCAATTAGTCTTGTCCATGAAGCACTAACTGAGTTTAGTAATGTCAGAGATGTGGAAACCAAGCTAGTGAAGAGCCACTGACTCTGGTACCAAACTCAATTTTAATGAATAGAACAGATGTCTTCTCAACAGCACACCCTGGCCATAACTAGGCAGTTCTTCAGAGGATTGTAGCAGTAGTTTTTCACTGTTGCCCTCCGTGCTCCTAGGTTTGTAGCTGTTTGGGGCATCTGGAATATATCCAGATCTCTGTCATATATTTGGTAAACATGCAGTGATATTGAGGGCAGATCAAAATTAGCTTCTTATTCCTTTTTTATATTCCCTTATTTTAAAAAAGTACCATATTACAAAGTTACAGTTGGAAACTGTTATATCACATTTTTCTAACAACAAAGTAAGTACAAGTAACAAAGGAAAATATGGAAAATAATGAGAAACGCTAGCTAGATACCACCACAAGAACTGTACAGTAAACAACTAAGGAAACAGACTCCACCTTTATGGACTTATTATAACATTAAGGTGACTCAGGTTAACCTGCAGTGGGCAGACTTTACCCGTCTCAGAAATGGGGTTCCTCTGGGTTTTGTATTTAGGAGACTATGACTTTCCTTGGGTCTCTTCAGGCTTGATAACTGCTAGAATCCCACTCTTCTGTGGAAGAAGCTCTGCCTCTGTGTTGCAGATCTGGAACTAAGACCTTCCATGAACTAGAGACAAACACAACTCTCCACAGCTGGCTTCTTCCTGCACCAGAAGATGCAGGAACTTGCCTGCTGCTTTTAGATTGGCTAGCCACCCTCTTCCCGTGTCCCCACACTGCTTGCTGATCCCATCAGAGATATGTTTACTGTTTTCATCATGATAAATAAATGTTATATAGAATCACTTCTGGGGCTGGGAGCTTTTGATTAGTTTTTAAGGTTTGTTTTTATGTGCCTTGTCCATGCACTGAACTTTCTAAAGATAAGGGATTGTTCTTTGGCTCATGCTTTTCTTCTTTATCCCTTCACAGGAAACAGTACCTCCAAAAAGGTGATTAAAATTATTGCGGGAGGAAACCAAAGCATTGTGCTTTGCTTGAAGAAAAAGGTATGCAAAGTATCTAGTCTATTTTTAACTACGTGGTTCATGGCCAACGCTTCTGTTTTGCTGCTGTTGAACTACATATGAATTTGGATTTGCCATCTAGACCCATGATAGGTTTTTCTTCCAAAATCACAGCACTCTCCCCACTTCCCTCCATCCCTACACTGAGACCAAATTGTGTCAGAAAAGCAAATCTCGCTCTCTCTCATGACATCATTTCTGTATTTTATGCTTGTGGTGTTGTCTACTGATTGGAGGCCCATTTGTTCACTCCCAGTTTGGCCCACAGACGGCTGTGATCCTAGCTAACCAGAGTCTCATCTACTGGGCTTCTAACCTCATTAACATTCTTGCCCCTGTTATACAGAATCCATATGTTACTTTGAACGGAACTGCCACAGCAGAAGACAAAGAGGTGGATAAATGGATTTCTAATTCGGATCCTAAACAGTGGGAGAATATAAAGAAGTAAGTTAGATTCTTGGTGGGTTTTTCCATTAATACTGTAAATGCTAAATGTTCAAAACACTGTATTTTCTTGGTAATGTTCTTCCCTTTCAAAAAATCTTGTAGGGAATGTAATTAAAAGGACTATGGCAGAGATGCAGAATTGGCTATTTGCTTGTTTGCTGTTTTGAGATGCTCCAGCACGCTTTACTGCATCTTTGCTCAGGCAAAACTCACATTAATGAAATAAGGGCTCTAGTGTTTGGCCCTTGGACACCATTTTATTGCAAAAAGATGGAAGTGGACATTTCACAAGTACAGAGGTTGAGATACTCTGGCCAGCTTTAGGAGTGTATCCTCCTCTTATTGCAAATATATACTTGCCACTAGTGTTACTGGGAGTTAAGAGCGCACTCCAGGGGGAGACTCAACACCGAAGTGTGGTGGCCTTAAAACAAAAGAGCCTGATGCAAAGTCTGTTGAGCAGCTTGGCTGGAATTTTCAGAAGGACTCAGCATGCACAATTAGTGCCCAATTTTCAGAAATGCTCAGCTCTCTTTTAGGCACAGAAATAAGTGGGCAGATTTTCATCCTAACTTGGTACATTGCGATGGTGAACGCTTCTGAAAATCTCACCTTTTTGATGTGCCTGAAAGGGAGCTGACTTTTGGGAAACCTGGCCCCAATTATGCATGCTGAGTACTTCAAAAACTGGCTCTTTTGAAAATCTATCCCCACGTGGCTAATTTGGATCTCAGTGATTTTCCAAGTATTTTTAATCTAAGGTAAATGGTAAGGAAAGTGGCATTTAGAACAGCTGGCATCTTTAAATCACAAACCAATTTGTACACATCTTTGCTGTTTATTCAGACTGAATAGCTGTTGCTCCTGTTTTTATTGGAATGATTAATTCTGGGTTGTTTTTGTTGTTCTTTTAAATTAACAGGACTATTTGGCTGATCTTTTCATCTGAGGCATGTGTCAATGGAAGTTTTTTGGACAAAAGGTAGAGTGCACTAATTTGAAAACAAAATAGTACATCAGCTGTGTATAAATTGGTCAGAAAGTAGCTACATTACAATGACTATAGAGATTGATAGGATTATCTGGATTTGTAAAATAGAAGCTTATCAAATTTTTTTCAAGGGAAGGCTAAAATTCTCCTCTGATCCGCATAACAGATCTTGACCAAGATTTTAAAAAATGAGTGCCTAAAATTAAGCTTCAAAATTCACATGTAGGCACTTAAATAAGTGGCCTGATTTCAAAGGTGCTGAGCAAACCCAGGTCCCATTGAGGTCAGTGGGAACTAGGGGTGCTCAGCACTCTCACAAAATCTAATCACTTTGTTGCCTAAATTTGGACGTGGGAGTAGGGCTGGCTCCAGGGTTTTTGCCACCCCACCATGCTGCTTTCTTCGTTGGCGGCAATTCGGCAGCAGGTCCTTCCCTCCGAGAGGGACCGAGGGACCCATCGCTGAAGACCCCACTTGCCATCCCTTCCTCTTGGCCGCTCCAAGCACCTGCTTGCTGAGCTGGTGCCTGGAGCCGGCCCTGCATGGGGGCCAAGATTTAGAACTCTGCTCTCCGTGCATGCTCCCATCTCCCACTAATGTAGAGAAGGCAAAGGATCTGAGTGGAGGTTTATCACATGGATATGAGAAAAGCACTTTACTCAAAATGCAGATCGGCCAGGTTTGTTACATATTAACATTTACTGTTAATGAACTTGCATTTATATAGCATCTTATACCCAGAAGGATTCCAAATCATTTCACAAATGTTACTTTACCCAGCACTGAAATGCAACCACTTCTAGGGTGGAATATGGCAAGCAGCTGATTAACACACAGCCACGCTATGTGAGAGTTTAGAACAGGGAGTACAGAATATAATTCAACTGATGCTGCAGTGAGAATATAATTATACAAATTGGAATTAGGGTTAAGCATTTCTCAGAATGTACATTCCCTTCACACCCAAGGAGGGTTAAAATGCTTCAAAGTTTAGCCAGTAATACACAGCAGAAAAGCAGACCTTTCACAGCTCTGATTTTTCTTCCCTTCCAGTAGAGACAAACATTTCAGAACCTCCAAAGAAATCTCAGGCCTGGATATGTCAGCAGTGCTTCTTTTTTATGAGAAGATGAACAAGAAACCAAGAGTCTTCCAGGAGGTAAGAAGTGGCATAGAAATGATACTTGTTACGCTGATACCCAGTGGCTTTGGATCATCGCATTTTTTTTTTCACAAAGGGATGCTGACAAAATGTAGGTCTGGGTTTTTCAAGTGCTTTATAGACTCTACCATAAACAGGGAAAAACCAAATCTGCTGCCTATCAGAGCTGCTTCCAGTGGAGCAAGGAGAGTTTCATTTGTGGTTATTTCTTTGTATTAAATTAGGAGTTGCCAAGATATTATGGCAATGAAGGCCATGTAATGGCTGAGGTTCACATATTGTTTTCATGGTGGTTTTGTTTTGTTTTTTTGTTCTAAACTTGTTTTCCTAATTCAAACTCTCCCTGCTAGAGCAACAGAAACAGAAAGGGAAACTGATTAGAAGTGAAATTGATCAATCTGCAAAACGGTGGTGCAGAAGGTGTGCATTGTGCTCAGCACTATACAAACACAGAGTGTGAGATGGTGCTTGTCTCGAAGAGCTTACTGTCTCTAAATTGGCAGGCATATGGACAAGGGCGGAAGAATTATTATTATTCTAATTTTAGTGATGGAGAATCTGAGGCACTGACAGATTAAGTGATTTGCCTAAAGTCACACAGGAAATCTGTGGCAGAGTCATGAATTGAACCTAGATCTCCTGAGTCCCAGTTCAGTGTATGAAAGAAGATGGGATGTGAAACTGGGAATTCTGTAGTGCTCTTGCTGCTGTAAGTAATAAATTATGGCAAAACTCCACAGCATTTTTTAATTTCTCTTGTCCCCTTGCTCCTTCAATCCCCCAGATGATCTCTGCAGTTGAGAAATTGCTGTCATCGCTATCTTCCTCTCCCAGCTCACCTGAAGCTCTCAGGCCCTACCTGATCATTCCTGTCCTTTTACGGGGGCAGGATAACATGTCTGATTGTCTTCTTGATCGGCTAGCAGCAGCCATCCTGAGTCTCCAACAAAAAGATCTGAAAGTTCTTGGTAAGGCCTATAGCAGTACAGCTGGATCACCTGAGTACTTCAGCACTTTCTGGGGAGGGAGCTGGGAAATACTTCCATTGACTTCAGTTGGGCCAGGATTTCACCCCAGATATTTTCTACAATGGAAAAGGGTTTTGACAAGGTGCTTATGTAGAAATATATATGAAGGGATAATTTGTCTGGAGCAGTCTACAGATCAGAGTATTATATGAGTTTGAGATTTACTCGTTTAGTTTAAAACCAAGTGCTTTATTCGGTTCATTTAAAAACAAAACGAACCGCTATTGTCCAAAGGACAGATCTTACTAAGGTCTATTTGTATGTTGTCTAAGGTAGAGATGTCAACAGTTGTTTTCTTTACAGAATCCCTGTGGTCAAATCTAGAAATATCCTTTTTCAAGGACCTAGTGAGCATGTATCAAAGGGTTTCCAGAATCAATTTATCTCTTTTCATCATTCAAGCCAGAAGCTCTGAAGAAGTTACCTGTGAACCACACTTGAATAGGGCTCTGAAAATGCTGCAGATTCTTTACCAGGTAAGAAAGCATTTGGCTCTGGTGGGTTAGAAAATATACATATGATTTGAATATTTTTTCATGTATTTATTTCTTGAATTTATGAATACATGGCTTTCATACCTAGGGTGACCAGATAGCAAGTGTGCAAAATCAGGACAGGGAGTGGTGGGATAATAGGCACTTATATAAGACAAAGTCCCGAATATCGGGACTGTCCCTATAAAATTGGGACATCTGGTCACCCTATTCATACCTGAGGTACAATTGCTGATTACAGAGCAGAATACACTTTGTCCCATCTGTGCTAAGAGACTGGAACTGTAATGTTGCTTTGCCCCATTACCAGGCCCCATTTGTCCACTATACAAGAATAACCTGCATAGGGGTCTGCAATCAGTGAGTCTGAACTCTATTACCCTCTTATTCTTCCATTAGGGGACTGCCCCATGTCTTGTAGGCCCCACCCTAGAGGCAGGTTGAAATGTGAGTGTGTTGTTTGCTGGTTGCACTCTAATGCTGCAGAAGTTTTTTCACACTGATCAGCTGCTCTGAGGTCATAATAACTTGAATCCTCTGGAGAGCTAGGGATTCTCTCCCCTTTTATTACTGTTCTGGATGTGCAGCATCACAGATTCCACCCCCTCTTCCTGTTTCATCCACCACTTTCTTAACTCTCTCTCAGCAAGCCCATGCACCAGTTCCAGACACATGACTTTCTGAGCACCTCCAATGGATTTGCACCACTGTTGGCATAGAATTTGGGGGCAGATGGGAAGTTGGAGGGAACTTGAGTAAACTTACACACTGAATCTTGGGCCTTAAATCATGAGGACCCTAAGCTAATACCTTTGCTGGAAGCCCTGGGTTTGTTTGAATTAGCTCTGCCTGATTTTTATTTACTGACCCTGATTAGAATCTGTTTTTCTTCTGATTCCTCCCCTGTCTCTCCATATTTGCCACGTCTAAGTAAAAGGCCTTTCCTTTTCCCTCTCATCCCCATTTGGTAGAATTGTCTCGCTTGGGAAATCTACACTGCAAGTTCATTATGTCATTCTAAGATACGTTGTAATGCAAAGGGTCTGGTTCCCATTTACGCTAAGGTCCCTTCTCCCATTCTCATAGTAAAGAAGGGCCTTAAGTGAGTATAAGTGCAATATGTGCTCACTGTCAGAGCTGTGTAAAGGAGCTTCGGTGTAAAAGAAAATCAGGCCCATGGAATTCTCAGTTAATGCA
Organism: Gopherus evgoodei; assembly: GCF_007399415.2. NCBI lineage: Eukaryota > Metazoa > Chordata > Testudines > Testudinidae > Gopherus > Gopherus evgoodei. The sequence continues at coordinate 123,723,677 of NC_044326.1, read as the reverse complement.
CAGAGTATACTACGATTCTTAGCTGTAGGGTTCTATTTATTGTATTGGTTTTGCACTTCTGCCCTTGTACACTGCTTTGCTGCTTTGTGAAAAGTGCTATGGTACATCTGCAATATAGTTCTGTTTTATAGGTTAAGTGTTCCTAGCTCATAGGATCTGCTGGCTGTTTCCTTTTAACACTGTATATATTGATGCAGGTGAATTCCAGTGCTGGTTTCAAAATACAAGAAAACAACTTCTATATACCTGAAGTGAAAAGGATTTGGGGACAGGTTTGGCATTTGAATGAAGGACCAGTAAGTATAACATCTTTCCAAAACTGGAATATATTTTCTTGTTGTTATTTAGGAAGTTAGAGATATTGGGGTCAAATCCTTGGGTCCAGCCCTTCTATCCCCAGTACAGCTTAGAAAGCTTTACATCCTCTCCGGTCCATGGCTATTGAGCATTAGGCTGGCCCCGATACACCATTCAGAACAGCACGCTTCTTCTAAGTTGTGCCAGCCGCCCATGACTTTCAAGGTTGTTTTGGCAGTCAGAGATCGACTGGGCGCAGTCATCCCCACAGCTACGCCTCCTTTTCCATGGCCACATCCCCCCCTTCACTGGAGGCTTGGGAGCAGAGTTAGCATAGGAGGAAACATTGGTGCTACATGATCTGGAGATTCCCCCATGCCTGACGTAGCCAATCCATTGGCCAGTCATTGCAAAGCAGCTGCAATGGGAACCAGGATCTGGCCCATTATATTTCTTCTTATTTTTGTGTTTATCCATTCAGAATTAATGGACTCTTATACAGTCCTTTGAAACTTTTCACCAGGAAGCCAACAGAACATTTTAATTTCCTTTGAGGCATGGACGAGAGCTACATAACAACTTCAAACAAATTTTCACTCCAGATTTTGTTTGTTACTGAGACTCGCTCTACAAACTATTTTGCACCGGTTTAACTAAAGGCATTGTTTCCGATTCTTGTAGTTAAACTGGTGCAAAGCCCATTTTTGAATGATATTAAAATTGACATAAGCCATTTATAAACTGATTCAAGAGCATCCACACAGGGCTTTGCACTGCTTTAATTTACATGAGTCATATATAGGAATATGCAGAAATCACATCTGGAAGAATAGGGTGTGACTTCTGGTCTCATGCTGATTGGAAGTGTATTCATTACGTCTAACTAGCAGCTGTAATTCTGCACATCATGCTAAGTGTTTGTTACATGAGGCTGTTTTATAGATTTTTCACCTTTTCTTAGCCATAGATTTAATCTGGTCTTGTCTTCCTTAGGGGATATGCCCTGATTCTATATATCACTGACTAGCCACTGATACAGCTTCATCAGGGCAGCCCCTAGCATAGATAGTGGGTTATACGCCATGATTTGCACTATGCAAGAGGAAGGTGCACCCCTGCAGATCACAACTGCTTGTGGCTGTCAATACTAGGGGTTTGCACTAGTTCAGCTACACCCATGGTTTGGCACAGATGGCTAAAATCCTCAGCATAGACCATGTCTAAACTTCATCCTTGAGATCTCTCCTGCCTTTATCTAAAAGTGGACTTTGGTTTTGAGTCTCATTTGCTCTTAGTTTGCAGAGTTCAATGTTTGTTGTGTGCTTGCTACTTGATTGAAGTATGCCGTGCGGTTTGTTGGGGGGCGGTGTGCTGAGCCTAGTGGCCTGCTCGGCAAAGCTCAGAGCTTCTTGAGGAGGCTTTGATCCCTAAGCCCTTTAGGATCTGTTAACTAGGGGGCAGGGCTACTCTACCTCTCAGTTTAGGCCAACAAACACTCCCCCACCTAAAAAAGCTGCAGGAATATAAAAGAATGCAGGCAGAAGTCCAGCAGTAGAGTGGGATCTATCCAGTTTATTGCATTGAATGTATGATTACCTGCCTGTGGGCAGGTGGCATATGTGTGCATTCGGTGCACGGAGCTCATGGTCCTCACAGACCGAGTACAGGATCGGGAGACCAGAGTGGCTGAACTGAAGGAGCTAAGAGAGACAGAGAGGATAGATGAGACTTTCCTCCACAGTGTAGAATGGTCCCATCCCCACAATCTGAAAGCCTCTGTGCTGTTGAGGAAAATGAAAGTCTTGGGGAAAGAGAACATCAAACTGGAGCAGAGGAAAATGATTCCATAGTTGGGACCCTCCTTCCAGATGATGTCGTGGTATCCTCTTGCACTGAAGATTCCTCTCTGAGGGAAGAAATCTCAGTTATTAGGAAGAGACGGCTAATAGTGATGGGAGAGTTGATCATTAGAAATATAGATAGCTGGGTTTGTGATGACCTGGAGAATTGCCTGCCAAGTATGAAGGTTGTGGATCTCTCCAGACATCTAGACAGTCCTATGTTCAGTGCTGGGGAGGAGCTAGTAGTTGCGGTACATGTAGGTACCAATGACATAGGGAAGGATAGGAGAGAGATCTTGGATGCCAAATGGAGGCTGTTAGATAAGAGATTGAAGTCCAGGACCTCCATGGTAGCATTCCCTGAAATGCTTCCAGATCCACGTGCAGGGCCAGCTAGACAGGGAGAGCTACAGAGTCTTAATGTGTGAATGAGCCAATGGTGTAGGGAGGAGGTTTTAGGTTTTTTAGGAACTGGGGAACCTTTTGGGAAAGGAGGAACCTATACAGGAAGGATGGGCTCTTCCTAAATCACAATGAAATCAGATTGCTGGCGTAAAATGGAGAAGATTGTAGAGGAACTGGGGAAAAGGGCTGAGGGCCGACAGGTATAGAGGACTGAGACATCCCTTAGAGGAGACTCTATTAACAAGGATTCTCTATATCCTACTAAAGGTGAGAGGATAGAAGTTGATAGAGTACAGGTAGGAACTGAAGAGAAACAGTCAAATGAAAAAATGTCCCATTCAATTAAATCACATGAAAACAGACAACTAAAAAGTGACAAATTTTATAAGTACTTGTATACAAATGCTAGAAGTCTAAATACTAAGATGGATGAATTTGAGTGCCTGGTACTAAATGAGGATATTGATAAATAAGGATTAAATGAGGATTTTGATGCGTCAGAGAAATTTGGTGATAATCAATGGGATACGGTAATACCAGGGTACAAAATTTATAGAAATGACAAGAGTAGATTGTGTTGATAGGGGAGTGGCACTTGATGTGAAAGAAAGCATGGAGTCAAATATAGTAGTAAATAAATAAATAAATCAGACTATCATAGAATCTCTATGGATAGAAATTCCAAGCTTGAATAATAAGAGTATAGGAGTAAGAATATATTACCAACCACCTGACCAGGACGGTGCTCATGATCGAGAAATGCTCTAGGAGAGTAGAGAGGCTATAAAAGTAGAAAACTCAATAATATTGGGGAATTTCAGCTATCCCCATATTGACTGGATACATCTGTCACCTTGGGATGGGATATTGAGATAAAATTTCTAGACACCATTAATATCTGCTTCTTGGAGCAGCTTCTTGGAGAGGCAATTCTGGATTTAGTCCTAAGTGGAGCACAGGATCTGGTCCAAGAGGTGAATATAGCTGAACCGCTTGGTAATAGTGACCATAAAGTAATTACATTTAACATCCTTGCAGGAGGGAAAATACCAAGGAAGTCCAGCACAGTAGCATTTAACTTCAGAAAGGGGAACTACACAAAAATGAGGAAGCTAGTTAAAGGAAAATTAAAAGGTACAGTCACAATAGTGAAATGTCTTCAAGCTTCATAGAAACTTTTTTAAAACACCATAATAGAGGCTCAAATTAAATGTATACCCAAATTAAAAAACACAGTAAGAGGGCCAAAAAAGTACCACCATGGCTAAACAACATAGTAAAAGAAGCAGTTAGAGGCAAAAAAGTATCCTTTAAAAATTGGAAGTCAAATCCCACTGAGGAAACTAGAAAGGAGCATAAACTCTGGTAAGTCAAATAGAATTAGACAGACAGACCAATAAAGAATTTGAAGAACAACTAGACAAAGACTCAAGAACTATCAGCAAATTGTTTTTTGAGTACATCAGAAACAGCTGCCAAACAATCAGTGGGGCCACTGGACAATGAACTTGCTAAAAGAGCACTCAAGGAAGACAAATCTGAGGAACTGTCCCAGATTGAGGTGTCAGTAAAGGAGGTTTTGGAACAAATAGATAAATTAAACAGTAATAAGTCACCAGGACCAGATGATGTTCACCCAAGAGTTCTGAAGAAACTCGAATATGAAATTGCAGAACTATTAAGTGTGGTGTAACCTACCACTTAAATCAGCTTTTGTATCAGATGACTTGTGGATAGCTAATGTGTCACCAATTTTTTTAAAAGACTCCAGAGGCAATCCTGGTGATTTCAGGCCAGTACGCCTAACTTCAGTCCAGGCAAATTGGTTGAAACTATAGTAAAGAACAGAATTATCAGACACATAAATGAACACAATTTGTTGGGGAAGAGTCAACATAGCATTTGTAAAGGAAAGTCATGCCTCTCCAATCTATTAGAATTATTTTAGGGAGTCAACAAGTATGTGGACAAGAGTGATCCAGTGGATATAATGTATGCTGACTTTCAGAAAGTCTTTGACAAGGTACCACACCAAAGGCTCTTAAACAAAGTAAGCAATCATGGGATAAGAGGGAAGGTCCTCTCATGGATCAGTAACTGGTTAAAAAATAGTAAATAAAGGAAAGGAATAAATGGTCAGTTTTTGGAATGGAGAGAGGTAAATAGTGATGTCCCCTAAGAGTGTGCACTGGGACCAATGCTGTTTGACTTATTCATAAATGATCTGGAAAAAGGGGTAAATAGTGAGGTGGCAAAATTTTCAGATGATGAAAAATTACGCAAGTTAGTTAAGTCCAAAGCAGAATGTAGAGAGTTCCAAAGAGATCTCACAAAACTGAGTGACTGGGCAAGAAAATGGAAGATGAAATTCAGTGCTGATAAATGCGAAGTAATGGACATTGGAAAACATAATCCCAACTATACATACAAAACTATGGGGTCTAAATTAGCTGTTACCCCTCAAGAAAGAGATGTTTGAGTCAAAGTGGATGGTTCTCTGAAAACATCTGCTCAATGTGCAGCTGCAGGCAAAAAAGCTAACAGAATGTTAGGAACCATTAGGAAAGGGATAGATCAGTGGTTCCCAAACTTGTTCAGCCACTTGTGCAGGGAAAGCCCCTGGCGGGCCGGGCCAATTTGTTTACCTGCCGTGTCTGCAGGTTCGGCCAATTGCGGCTCCCAGTGGCCGCGGTTTGCTGCTCCAGGCCAATAGGGGCTGCAGGAAACGGTGCGGGCCAAGGGATATACTGGCTGCCACTTCCAGCAGCTCCCATTGGTCTGGAGTAGCGAACCACAGCCACTGGGAGCTGCGATTGGCCGAACCTGCGGACGCGGCAGGTAAACAAACTGGCCTAGCCCGCCAGGGGCTTTCCGTGTACAAGAGGTAGAACAAGTTTTGGAACCACTGGGATAGATGATAAGACAAAAAATATCATATTGCCACTATATGAATCCGTGGTACACCTACACAGTGAATACTGTGTGCAGTTCTGATTACCCTGTTTCAAAAAAGATATATTGGAATTGGAGAAACTACAGAGAAGGACAACAGAAATGATTAGGAGGATGGAACAGCTTCCATAAGAGGAGAAATTAATAAGACTGGGACTTTTCAGCTTGGAGAACAGACGACAAAGGGGGGATATGATAGAGGTTTATAAAATCAAGACTGCTGTGGAGAAAGTGAACAAGGAAGTATTATTTACCCCAGCACATAACACAACAAACCAGTGGTCACCCAATTAATAGGCAGCAGGTCGCACAGTCAACCTGTGGAACTCATTGCCAGAGGATGTTGTGCAGGCCAAAACTATAGCAGGGTTCAAAAAGAATTAGGCTGTGTCTACGCTGCCACTTTCAGCACTAAAATTTTAGTCATTCAGGGATGTGAAAAAACATACCCCTGAGCGACAAAAGTTTTAGCACTGAAAAGCGCCAGTATAGACAGCGATTTATCCCAGCGATAAAGCTACCACCGCTCATTCGGGGTGGATATTCTTTATTGCGGGAGAGCTCTACCCCGGCGATAAAGCGTGTCTACACTGCCCAGGTCACAGCGCTGCCCTGGCCACGCTGTAATGTGGGCAGTGTAGAATATCTTACGATAAGTGAATGGACAATAGGGCCATCAGTGGCTGTTAGCCAAGATGGTCAGGGATGCAACCCCATGCTCTGGATGTCATAAGCCTCTAACTGCCAGAAGCTGGGAATGGACAACGGGTGATGGATCACTTCATAATTGTCCTGTTTTGTTCCCTATAATTGTCCCCATAATTGTCCATCTGAAGCACCTGGCATTGGCCACTGTCGGAAGATAGGATACTGGGCTAGATGGACCTTTGGTCTGATCCTGTATGGCTGTTCTTATGTTCTTAGCAATGAACAAAAAACTATCTTGTCTTATCCAGCAATGAGTCATAGAAGTCAAAATGCCCTATCATTTAAATACTGGTGAAAACCAGATATCTAAAGTAAGGGGAGAAAGAGGGGAGGGACACTAGAATATTTGCCTCCTCTTCTTGAATTCCAAATATATTCTAAATAATGTATTTTCAGTTATTGCCTAATATTGTTCATCATGTGGACAATGCACTTTACTGTAGTTTTTCTCCTTAAATAAAATCCACTGATTACACTTTCTAATCCAGTGACTAATCACATTGCAGTTATGCTTTTAAATAAGCAGTTCAGTCATATAGTTCAACTTCCGGTTCTATGAAGTAGTCATTAAAAAAACAGCAGTGTGATTATACTGCAACTGCAGTTAAATTACAAACAGTGTATTATGAAGCATAATGAAATTAACAAGGTAAGAGAAGGGAGCAAGGGAGGGGAGAGTAGAAATAATACCAAAGCAAACACTAAAGAACACACCGGCTGAGGTTTTTCCCTGTTCAGTAGAGAAGCTAGTAACCAGTTTTTCTTTTTGATGTGGCATCTTGAATTAGACTATTTTATATAATATCTATTTTTGAATATTTTCTAAAAGGTACCTATAATGATGAATCATTTTGCTAAACTTGTGCAATGGTTACTCAACGGTCCAGATGTTCACGTTACTGGTACATAACTCATTCTTTTGTAGAGTGCTTTGGAGTATCTGAAGTATTAAAGGTGCTATTAAAACTCCTATTCTCTTTTTTTAGACTTATGAGCAGTGGATCAAAAATGAGATTTCAAAGCGCTTGGAAATGGTAAGCTATATTTCATATCCAATTAGAAACTGGCCTTTGGACATTAGCATTAAAATGTACTTCTTGTTGTCTCCATGAACTTTACAGGAACACTCAGTCGTCCAAAAAATCCCAGACTGTTTGTACAGATGGTTCTGAATGAAAATTAGTCATAAGAAACAGAGTGATGCAAAATGTTTAATTGGAACACAGAACCCACCAGAATTCAAGCTGGGTTTGGATTTTAGTCTTTTCAACAAACATCTGCCTAAGTCTGTAAAGGTTTATCTGGCCTGAGAACCACACCTCCTGCCCTACACATACCCTTTCCCTGACCTGTTTTCTTTGAGATGGGTTTGGGGTCTGACTCCCCCCAGCATCTCTATAGCATACAGGTTCAGGGATTGACAGGGAAGAATTACTATCCTTTTCAATTCCTACAAGAGGAGATGCTGGGCTGGAAATAGTCCATCCTCTAGGGCATCAGGAGAAGGGAAATATTGGGTGTTCTTCTTGCAGCAGCTTTTACAAATAAAACTTAATTGTTAGCCTCTGTTTAAACAAAAAAAGTTGTAAAATGGGTTCATGCGTTGAGTATTCAACACTCACTTAATATTTCCGGTTTTTATATCTGTGTTACAGCAGTTTAATAAGAGCTCTTCCACAGTGGTAGAAAAACATTGTGATGTTCTGCAGAGTATAATAGTTCATTAGAAATTTATACAAGCACTACATTTTTCTTTCTAGACCTTCCTGGTGTAAATTTATACGCTGTTATCTTTCTTGCTCTGCAGCTGGGGTGATATAACCAAGAGAGGGATGTGATTTTTGTCATCCATGCATTCTCTTGGACAGTTATCTTTTCTAGCTCCTAAAGCCCCAATCTTCTAATTTGTTGTTGATTTCAAGGGGTTTCCATGATGATAAAAGAGTTGGCCCACACGCAGCAAATGACAGGAGCAGGCTCAGCCTGTCCACAATAGTTTTGGAAGTATACCAGACTGAAACCTCCTGCAGTAACTTACCAAATATATATTTGACTAGGTATAGTTGCTATAGTGAGTGGCACAGTTCTCAAACTATTCAGATGTCTCCGTACCAGCAGCATTTCTCACACATTTGCTTCAAATTTATTCATAAAATGGTCCAGTCTTAAAGACTGGGGTGTTATTTTCAGATTTTGCAATTTAGGTGAAATCCACAAATATTGGTCAACCCTTGTGTTCATAACCTACGCTCACTGTCCCCTTTCGTTGGTTAATATATTGCTTTGGAATGTTCATCGTTATGCCTTTAATAATAGCTACCATTGAAATTTAAGAGTAGCAACAAACAGAATTCGGGGGAGCTGAAAACCTCTGCAAAAATTCAATAGATTTTGAAGAAAATATGCTGAATCTGTATAAGCTATCTGGGAATTTCTACTGCCCATGCTCATTGCTGTAATAATGCCTAGGGCCAAATTTCAAAAGCAGCTTTCTGAAGTGTACCGAGTTTGCAAGTGAAAACCATGCATTTGTGCAGGCAAAATATGAAGGCCTGATTCTGATTTCAATGGGACTACTTCTGTAATGAGGTCTGGTGCATTGTGAACCAAGGTGCAGAATATCAGGCTTTAGAGCTGAGGTACTCACAGTAGGGAACATAACCTGTAAGTGGCTATTTTAACAGACAAATGGGGAATTTCACTTTTCAACGTTCCTTTTAAAAAAACGGCCTTATGTACATAACATGACAGGAACAACTGACAATCCAGCTTGTCTTTATCGCAGTGATATTTTAAATACATTTTCCTCATTGAAAATGAAACTTTCTTGTCATTTCAGAGGGCTCTGTTGAAACTGACTGCATACCCTTGCATCTTTGACATGCAAGATAAGATTGTGGTTTATGAAATTGACCGCCAAATTCTGTTCGGGTTGTACAACGTACGTATTGCCAAAGTCAATGAGGTTTTTTTTAACAATTTAACAACCAAAAGAATGTAAAGCTTGTAACACATTGTCTATTCTGTTTTGTAGACAAACTCTTTCCTGCCACGAGGTCCATGGTTTTTAGAGATCAGAAGAGCACATCTTGTGGATGACGTGTGGCAGAATTTAAGGAGCGCAGCACCTAAAACATTTGAGAAATTCTTGCAAGTAAGAAATCAAGCTTGATTATTTTGTTACCTCTTGAGTATATTGCTCTAGAGTACTTTGCCTTTAATATAGCTAATAACCAACAAAGAGATTTTTCCAGCATTCAGCGGGCATTTTAAAATTCAGTTAAAAATGAAGAAGGGAAAAGTATCATGGAAATTACTTAGAAGCACGTTCCATGTGGGCTAGAATTAACTGCTCGTTCTTGGCATACCTGCAATTAAGCTTTGTTTGATTAAAGCAAGTGGCTAATACAAATACCCAGTGAACGGGTGAGAACCAAGTCTTCGGACTTATCTACACAGTGGGGTAATGCGCACTATGGGGGTGGAGTATTTTATAAAGCACAGGAATGTGTTGCGTATTAGTTGGTCTGGGTACTCCCTGGTGGTGCACTTCAACATAGTTATGTTTGAAACAACAGTGTTAAAGTGCACTACAGGAGACCGTTAGTGTGCAAAAGCAGGGTCCACAGGGACCAATTAACACACAACACATTTGTGTGCTTTAGAAAGCACAGCCACATATAAGGCGTTACCCCACCATGGAGACAGCCCTTAGCCAACCAGTGCCAGCCATCTTAACTTAAATAGGAGCTCCCAGCTGGTCAGAGAGAGGCAGCTCTGATGTTGAGACAGAGAATGGTGGTAGCAAAGGTGACTCCTCTGCCTGAGCTAGACCGTACATGTACAAATTGTCCTTATGCAAACCATTGCCACCTTGATGTAAAATGCAGGAGGGTAAGGATGAAGGAGCAGAAAATTCTCCCTACGTAACTTTTTAGCTTAGGTTGGAAATGTGCTTCCATTTACAGGGCAGTAGCAAATATCTATCTCCATGTTAAAATTGAAGAGTAACATCTGTGTGCTGGATACCTATCTGGGTAGTGAGATTTATATACGTTCCTGCAAAGTGCATCTCTAAGCCTGTGATTCTGGCTGGTCACATATGAGGACTCGGAGCCATCCCCTGGGTACAATGAATCGGGGCGACTGCTGGGGTCCCCGCAGGAGGCAGCGGGGAGGTGAGGCAAATGGGGAGGCGAGCAGCAGCTGGACAGGGGTGAGGAGCCCCCCTACCAGAACCTCCCCCTCACTCCTCTCTGCATTCCTGTCCCCTCCCCACCAGCACCTCCTGCCCACAGGCGGGCCCCGCTCCCTCTCAGCACCTACCTCGGATCAGATGTTTCATAGCATCAGGAGGTGCTGGGGGGGAGGGGAGAGGGTGCAGCATACTCAGGGGAGGGGGCAGAACTGGGTGAGGAAGAGGTGGGGCAGAAGGGCAGGGGTGGAGCGGGGGAGGGCCTGGTTGGAGTGCTCCCCCATCCCCTGAGGCAGATTGGAAACTCAGCGCCTATGTCCCGGGCCCCACAGCCCCCTAGGGACAGTCCTGTGGGGACTGGTTAACATTGGTTATGTCTTCTAATGGGGTGGGGGGAAGCTATTCCTTGCATTAGGATGGAGTCAGTGACCTGTGGGTCTTGTCTATAACTAACTATTATGACCCTAAGTAAGATGGTGTCACTTGTACAAGTTGACAAAACAAACACAGCTATAAATCAAAGAATACAAGTCTACCAGATTCATTCTTTGCTACCTCCTTGCCCCTCAAATCTAACTCCGGGAAACAAGAGCTGCTCCCCCCTACCCCTTTGGATAAAGCACATGATGACAGCAAACCATGATACTGCCCAATCAGGTAGCATATTTATCCCATTTTCACAGAGTCTGTATTTAACTGGATGGTGGTTTACATACATGAATTTATATATAAATAAACCAAACTACAGGTAAGTATTCTTAAAGACTTAGTTACTGAGATATCAGAAGACAATAATAAGATGCTCTAGGGAGAAGCAACTAGTTATAATCTGGGAGGGCAGACAGTATTTTTGATGTGTTGCTTAATGAAGCAAAGTAAACAGGATATTCAATGCTGTAAGGCGTGGAATAAACGGCAGAGTGAACCTGCATATTCACACTGCTGCGGTAGACACAGGGTGGGAACCGCTGGCAGGAAAGGACTACCACCAAAAGAAAAAAAAAATTGGGTAACAGGAGTTGTTGCATTTGCTGTCTCTCGTGGTGTGAATATGATAACCAGAGCACTCCAATGCGTAGTGCTGATAATATCAGTTTGGAACATAGAAGGCTATATGACTTTATGATCCTGTAGTGAGATCTATGCAGACCCTGAGCCCATGGCAGAGCTCCATTAAAGTCCAGTACCCTGCAAAGTCAGGACCTTATTCACTCATCCATCCAACTGGTTTTTCATTATAGTTGGTGCCAGACCATCAGAAATGGAAACTGAAGCCTTGTTTGTAACTACAGCAGCTATACCGTCATCTCCCATGCTGTGCCATCTCATCTATGGTGTGTGGGAGGCCATCTCCAATAGGGAGAGCAGCAGTTAGTCTCTGTGGCCAAGCCAATTCTTGGCCCCTAGTGCTGGTCATGGAGATGACTTGTGTTGAACAGACATCGGTTTGCCTGGCCACCACTTTCACAAACAAACAGCCATGAGGAGGTGTCCTAGCCGTGAAGGAGTACTCTATTGGGTAGTGCTAATACGACTTTGGAAAACAGAAACCTATATGACCGTTTAATCCTGTAGTGAGATCTAGCAGCAAACAATGGATATTTTACGAGGCCAGATTCTGAGCCCTGCTCCCTTTGTACTGCATTTCCCCAGACAGCATAGATCTGGCAAGGGGCTGGGGAGAGGGTGTGGTTGCTGCATGCCACACGGCTATCCCCCGTTCGTAGGAACCTTTGCCAGTTGGCACAGATTCCAGTAACCCCCCAGCTACTATCCCATGAGTAGCTGGGCCAGCTCTGCTATCCTGGCAATCATCATAATGACATTTGTTGTTACTGAAATAAGCATCTTCATTCCCCCCTATGATTTAATTAGAGATCTTACTTTTCACTTCCCCATCTAAAATTAGACCTGGAGCGTTACAGGCGCATAAATGGATGCCACCTCCAATGTAGCTGCATTTCAGTAGTGACCAAAAAGCTCCTGGTACAGAGTCTGCAAAGCACATGTAGATACGAGTTTGATGTATTATACTCTTTATTTCCATAGCACAGTAAGACAAATGCATTCTACTGCAGACATCAGTTCAAACCACCAAAGGCAATTACCAAATAACAGTGCTGCTCCTTGAAAGAGGCATAGTGAAACTCACCATAACCTATTTAAAATAATTCATCTCAATCAGTGCACAACGTTTATTCTTAACAAAGAGACAACACCTTTGATGGGCTAATAGTGTAGCCTTACAATACACCCAGCGGTTTTGATGGGACACAGAGAAGGAACAAGAAAAATGTTAATTAATTATCTCTCTCGGCAGTAATGAGGCCATTGTGCATCAAGGCTGGTGCAGAAGGTTACATTTTCAGGTGTCATTGGGAGATTAATGGAGACCATTGCAATTTCACAGAATATAATATTAGGGTGCTGGTAGGCCACAAGTTTGGCAAGTCTACTTTTGTGGTGCCTTCCAAGCTTTTGCTGCCTCAGTTGTGTCGAAAAAGTTTAATACCCATCCAGGTCCAAAGGTGAAAGAACACATAAACTGGTATGGTAACAGGAAGCAGCAGACTGTAGAAACACAAGCTGGTTGTGCTGGTGCAGCCCTCTGGGAACTTTTCATCCACACTGGCTGAATAAAACAGGCCAGCTAAGGACAACAGTGGAACAAGTACAGTTAGTGTAGGCAGTGACAGGAACATTTTTCCTCCCCAGTTACTGTAGGCGTAGGTTAGTCTTCAGGTTTTGTTTTTAATAACAGCTATCTAGGTTTGCTTTGGTTCGTCATCCTGGGCCTTTCTGTCAATCATCCTTGCAGCCTGAGGGATCATATTAGGAATGCCATCAATGATTGGATAGGCGATGCCCAGCTCTTCGTTAATTAGTTCATTGGTGGATGCTTCATACCTGGTCAAAAAAGATTTAAAAAACTGAACAGTAGATACAGAGACCTGGGTTGTTAAGTCATTTAAAAAAAAAAGGGGGGGAGGGAGAGGGGTGCAGGGGAGTGGGGGGCGTGAAAGACAACTGAAACAAACATCAACAGAAGTATGTAGCTGGAAACTATGGAACTAGTAGAATTATCCTAACGGAAAGTAACCAGGACACATTCTCAGAGCAGGAAATCATGCCTTCAAATAAAAACACTATTTAGAATGGAGGCAGGGTATGACTCTTCATTACAAAATTTATAACATTTAAATTATGAACATGAAAACTCTTCTTAAGTGCTTGGGCACCCTACAGCAGTGCAGCTGAGAACTAAGATTTTGTGCAGAAAATGCCATTCAGCTCCATTGTACTTCACAATTATGTCCTCAAGGCTATTCACGGGGTACTTTAGGATTGTGTGTCTGCAATAGAGAAGAAGTAAATATAAATTATGGCAAACTGTAGCTTCCACAGAGCACATGTGCTTGTCATGAACCCTAGAAGTTACATTCAGTTCCCACCTTTTGCTGTATTTCAGTTAATTCTAGTAGATATAACTAGCATGCCCATAGAGGGAAATAGGTAAAAATGGAGAGAAAGCAACGTGAATGGGTGTGACACACACACACTCCCCCTTCCATTGTAACTTGCTTCCCTCCCCTGTGCAGATACACAGTTCAGTTAATGAATAGCTGCAGAAAATTGCAAGTGAGGAACCTGCCAAGATTTACTCCTCGGATGGTGTAGGTGCTCAGTCAGATTAACTTTATAGCTGATTTAAAAACCAGCTCCTCTTGTGATTAAAGGCTATTGCTGTGCTTTTCAACAGGACAGTGAAATTTCACTCACACTTTGAAATCAGCCTCAGACAAAATTGTCACTGTTGGTTAAAATCTTATCTCTAAAGGAGGAGTGGGGGGGGGGGCACTTAGCTGAACACTGGAAGCTCAGAGCGGGGAGAGGGTGTTTGTGGGGAGGGGGAGAAGAGAATATTCCCACAGGCAGGAATTCCTGGGCAAGGCTCTCTGGCTAGCATCATGCAGCAGGTCAGACTAGAGGATCACAAGGGTCCCCTAAGCTCTCTGAATCGGAGAGAAGGGGACGGAGGCTGGCCTCACCTCAGTGGTTTCTTGGATAGCGGGCAGACCAGGAACTCGAGCAGAGCCGGGTCAAACGCCTTGGGCTGCTCCTGGCCCTTCTGCCTGTCCGAGAAGTGTCTCAGGGCTGCACCCGGGAATGAGCTGTTAGCAGCAGCTGCGGCGCCTGCTCCCGAAGGCTGGGGCTGCCTGCGCAGCAGCACAGAGGTTAGGGTCCTGCTCACATACCGTCCTCGCATGGTCCTGCTCAGCCACCGCCAGGCCTGCTGCTGCTGTGTGCTGTGTGCTGACTCACAGGGCCAGCCTCCTCCTCTCTGCAACTAGTTCCTTCCTGTGCTGCTCGACAGAGTCCCTGTGCAGCCTGGCTGCTTGCACTAGTTCCTAGTAGTCAGCCAATGCTGGATTGCTCTCAGCTGTCCCAGCCATACCCCTCACTCCCCCTTGCTTTTCTTGAACTGTGTTATTTATAGCAAGTGCTCTTTCCTTGATAGCCGTTCATCTTTCCTTTCAGCCCAGGCTAGATGTATTCAGTTATCACTTTCACTTGGCTCCCCACACTATCAGCTAATTAAGCTATTTCGCCTATGGCTCGGAAGGCAGAAACTTTGTGGTTTCTATTTTTTAAACACTTGGAGTCTGTCAGATACTATGGTAGAGGTACTACAGGGCAGAGGTACTACATCAATACCATAATAGATTAATGGATCGACAGCTGTAGTAATTTAATCTCATTCTAAAACAATGAGGAGTATCAATCTGTTAGTCTTTAAAGTGCCACTGGACTCGTCATTGTTTTTGTGGATACAGCCTAAAACAGCTATCCCCTGATACTTAATCTCATTCCAAGCATTTCCCTTAGCAGTTCAGCCATGTCTAAAAGCTGAGGCTACAGCTATTTGTGCACCTATAGGAAAAGTTAAGCTCCCTTAGAGCTGACAAATTGTACTCATGTGGAGGGGTTAGGGATACTCCCTTGTTGGGAGTTAATTTTTAGTCTATTTTTATTTTTAAGCTCACTGTGATGAGGGAAGAATTTGTTGAGTTGATTTCACTGGAACATTGGAATTTCTTTTGAAATCTCACTTGTTCAACATAGTCCAGCTTCACTGCTCTAAACCTTTGTTTTCAGAGATTTATAACTTTCTCAGGAAAAAATGGTCCCAGTGGGAAACTGGAAAAAGAGAATCTAGGGTGTTTTAAACTCAATTAAAAAATGAA
This sequence comes from Gopherus evgoodei, assembly GCF_007399415.2. NCBI lineage: Eukaryota > Metazoa > Chordata > Testudines > Testudinidae > Gopherus > Gopherus evgoodei. The sequence goes on along the minus strand of NC_044326.1, from coordinate 123,708,033 downwards.
AGAGAAAAACAAACAAAAACACCAAATACTTAGTGCCTAATGTCATTCAATATAATAAAAATAATAAGACAAAAAATACTATATTTTGGCAAGTGAGCTTCCCCATAGCCTGTATTTTGACCTGAATATCTGCTGACATACAGAAAAAATCTAAACTCCCCTGACTGTCAGCAAATGCCCCAGACAGAGCAGCACTTGATTTGATGTTTGATGTCACACAGCTGCCAGAAGAGGTCACTCTACAAAATATTTCAGTAATAGTATAAAGGTAGCTGAAGCACATGGAAGCCACATGTGCTTTCAAATGTGGACACGGCCACTGGATTTCGTAAATGCTATTTACTGCTGCTGTGATACAACAGGGATGGAGCAGCAAAACACAACTGGGAGGTGAAATGGAGGCGCAAAGAGGGGAAGGGAACACGGGTGGAGATTGGAGGAATAGAGAAGTAGAAAAATGCATTGAGGAATAGAATGAAAGAACACATCAAAGAAAGCACACTGCAAGAGAAGACGAGAGAGAGAGAGACTGTCTCAAACATGAGAGAGCACAGAATAATGGAAGTGGGAGCCTAAATTTATTACAGATGTTCCTGGGGACATTTCCTTGGATTCTTTTACACTTTACAAGTTGGGGCCTATGTGACTGCTATACATGCTCTAATTTTTTTCATAAGAATGTCTAATGCTCATTTTAAATTAACAAAGTAGTACATTTATTTACACAACAGTCAGGCTTAGCTGTTCAAGCAACTCCTAGCTGGGTAATTATCCCTATCCAGGGGCTCTGAGATTATCAGAAACCATAACCCAAAAGATTTATTATTATCGTTAGAGTGGCAAGAAGGAATTACAGCTTTATATAAAACGGCAATCCATATTTGGGGAGTATAAAGTTTTCTGAGAACTGATATACAAATGATGCAGAACAGTAAATACATATAATTTATTGTAATGGCATTGTGTGTGAATATGTGTGTTATATATAACAAATAGGGTTTTTTAATGCAGATATGGCTAATATTTAATTCATAGCGTTAAAATTAGGTAGTACCAACTGATTTCCACTAGATGGTGCTATGCTGTTTATAGAATAAGGTTTGAGCTCAAGCTTCTCTGCTTTCCAATGTTATAAAACTACCAGTAGTGTTTTCTGTAAGGGAATGTATTGTTCTTTAAAGGGGCAAATTTGCACTGTGGCTTTATGCACAGTGCCTGCGGTGTGAATAAGCAGGAGACAACTATTTCCAAGGCTAAGTGAGTGTAGAACATTACCAAGTCACAATGATAGCCTTTTCCACCCACTTGGCCCTGGTGTAAATAACTGCACAGGTTGCAGACCAACAGTGATATAGATCCTGCAGGTGAAATCCTGTCCCTATTGAAGTCAATGGGAGTGTGGGGTCAGGATTTCTGCATACTAATATTCAGGTGTGGCTTATCCTCATTAAAGTGAGTGTCAAGAGCTGGCATCTTTCAACAGCACTAAGAGCAAATATTGGTGAAGCAAAGTAACCTGTGAAAACAGGGCAGGGGAGGAATTAGAAGTTTGGATTTAAGGATAAGGATCTAATTTGTCAGATTTTGGTACCAGTACTGCCAGTTTCAAGCATTCAAAAAAATCACGAGTCAGGCCCCCAAAATTATTATTGCTAGCACAATACTCACAATAAATTTATGACCGTTGACAACACTGTGGTATCGCGTATACCTTTTCCTTCTTCTATCTCCTGTCCGTTGTAACAGACAATGATCATTCAAGGGTAAACACACTGAGCATTTCATGCTGAACAGCCGCTGCAGTTATGGGTATTCAATTTGTTATTGCCACTTCTGGAAACAAGGGCCCCAATCCTGCAATTTCATATGCATTGACAGTCCCTTGCACCTGCGTCAAGCTCACTGCAGCTTTCAGGGACCAAGTAACTGCCTAGTGCTGGGAGGAGTTTGCAAATGACCATTTCAGTATGGACACAAGAGCAGTGATTTTGTTGGGGTCTTTTGGGGCTATTCAGGTGCAGTTTGTTGGAGAACAAGGTATTGATGTTGGAGGGCTGTCCCAGGAGTTCTTCACTATCATTACAAGGGAACTGTGTTGTCCAGAAGCACAGATATTCAGATGTTTTGAGGACTCCAACCTGATTTGGTTCCCCTCCCAGGTGAGTTGTTAAGATGATACTATTTTTTTAACCTCACTTTCAAAATAAGTCTCCCAGCTGGTATTTCCCCATATGACTGTCACCCCCCTTCACGTTTTTATGAAGTGGGTCACCCTCTGGGTCATGTCTTCTGTGAGAAACAGAAATGCTGTAGGTCTGCCTGTGGGCAGTGCTTGAGCAAGCTCAGCCTCCATTAGGGGAAATCCTGGAGTCCCACCAACAACCAGATTTTCAGTTAAAGGAGTTTCCAGTTCATATTTTGGGCTGTGGAAATGCTTGCTCCTTTAAATAACAAGCATAGGGTTCTGTATGGATGCAGTTACTTCTTTCTTTATGCTTAGAACATGTTCTCTGCATTCAGGAGGTGTGATTGTAGGACATGTAGACAAACATGAGCTTCTTTTGAAGGTAGGTCGAGTAACAATCGCAGTGAAGCCACAGTGGCACAGACTAGCCCTGTCTGCCCAGGACCCTGGGCATATACCTGAGTGAGCGTCATCTGCAGCTTCACTGCTATTGATACTCAAGCTAGCTTTGGTCTAGTGAGATCAAAGTTAGCTCAGGTGTATCGACATATGCTATAATCACACCTCCCAGCTGCAGGTTATGAGCTATGAGAGGAACTCAGCAGCAGAGTGATGAATACAATTCACAGATCCAGATGCCCAGTCCCCTGCCTCTAGCCACACTCCCCCCTCCCCATAATAAAAAGTCAGTAATAAGGGGTTTGTTTTGTTTTTCAAACACACAAACTAGGTACCAGGAAGTGAAGACACCTTTTTCCTGATTGGCACTCTGTTTGGAATGGCACTGTATAACATGAAGATCGCTCCCTTCCATTTCCCTCTAGCTCTGTACAAAAAGTTGCTGGATATTCCACCCACTCTAGAAGATTTAAAAGAGCTGTCTCCTACAGAAGGGAGGTATGATGAAACAATTTCCCAAGCTTTGTGCCATGAAATAAAAGTGCGGGGGGAGTCTCCCACTAAAAACAGCTAAATGCAGTTATTCAAGTACATGCCTTCTTTTGATATGATAATTCTAGGACATGGACATGCTCCAGAGATGAGACATTCAGGGTACCTCTGCCCTGCAAGTGGATTGCTTCCTCTGTCGACTGATCACGTCCACATTGGGGACACCATCATCGACAGGGTGAGCAATGCACTGTGGGTATGTATCCCACGTACAGTGTTGTGGGAAGGACGAATGCTGATTGCTGGGCATCTTGGGATTCTCTCTGAGTTCTCCCACAGCCCCCTCAGCTGCCGAGAGCAGCATTGGGAGTAGCTCTGTCAGCTCTCCGTGCTGAGGAATGGCAAAGCAGCCCAGCAGTCTGTCCCCCTCCCACTGCAGCAGCAGTCTGCCTGCTGCTGTGTTCATAGTGCAGGGCACTCCAATGATTTGCTGTTTGTTCCCCAAACGAGCAGCACACAGATACTTCCTGGAGCTTTGAAAGGGGAGGGGCGCATGCCTGAAGGGCAGCAAAGATCAAAACACTGGGCAGAGCAATCAAGGCAGGCATTGTGGGATACTACCTGAAGCCAGTTCTGTTGACAAAACAAGCAGCAGTGTCTACACTGTCTGAGGCCACGTCCAGACTAGGGTATTAAAATTGATTTTAGATACGCAATTTCAGCTACGTGAATAACGTAGCTGAAGTCGAATTTCTAAAATCGAGATACTCACCAGTCTAGACGGCGCGGCATCGATGTCCGCGGCTCTCCGTGTCGATTCCGGAACTCCGTTCAGGTTGATGGAGTTCTGGAATCGATGTAAGCGCGCTCGGGGATCGATACATCGCATCCAGACTAGATGCGATATATCGATCCCCGAGCTATCGATTTTAACCCGCCGATGCCGCGGGTTAGTCTGGACGTGGGCTGAGTCACAATAAAGGGAAGGGAAAAGACAAAAGTTTCTCCTAGGGGTGGAAGTATTTTGTTGCCAAAACTGGGTTTTTTCATGACAAAAGTCCCATTGTAGTATGTACGCTTTTGTTGTTTTGTTGCCAAATGGCAGTTTTTGGTGACAAAACTTGCCAGTGTAGACAAGCCCTCAGACTGTCGTTTGTTATAATTTAGACCTGGCTGAAACAAAGATGCATCTCATCTAATAGTCCCCTGATTGGCGGGTTATATATTTCTGTTGTGATTCCATTTTAACCAACTTAAATGTTTAGTATAACAGAAGTATTTCTCTATGCTGTGATCATGTCAGATCTGAGAAACTAAGGCCATGGCTCCACTGGCACTTTACAGCGCTGCAACTTTCGCGCTCAGGGGTGTGAAAAAACACCCCCCTGAGTGCTGCAAGATACAGCTCTGTAAAGCGCCAGTGTAATCAGTGCTGCAGCGCTGGGAGCGCGGCTCCCAGCGCTGCAAGCTACACCCGTAAGGGATGTGGTTTACGTGCAGCGCTGGACTCACACTTCAAAGCACTGCCGCGGCAGCGCTTTGAAATTTCAAGTGTAGCCATACCCTAAGACTTTGGTTTCAGAGTAGCAGCCCTTGTTAGTCTGTATCCGCAAAAAGAACAGGAGTACCTGTGGCACCTTTATTTCAGCATGAGCTTTAGTGGCTACAGCTCACTTCTTCGGATGCATAGAATGGAACACACAGACAGGAGATATTTATACATACAGAGAACATGAAAAGGTGGAAGTACGCATACCAACAGGAAGAGTCTAATCAATTGAGATGAGCTATCAGCAGCAGGAGAAAAAAAACCTTTGAAGTGATAATTGAGATGACCCATAGAAGGTGGGAGGAGAACTTTACATAGGGAAATAGATTCAATTAGTGTAATGACCCAACCATTCCCAGTCTGTGTTTAAACCTAAGTTAATTGTACCTAACTTGCATATTAATTCGAGTTCAGCAGTCTCTCTCTGGAGTCTGTTTTTGAAGTTTTTTGTTGCAAAATTGCCACCTTCAAGTCTGTCACTGAGTGGTTAGAGAGGTTGAAGTGTTCTCCCTCTGGTTTTTGAATGTTATGATTCCTGATGTCAGATGTGTGTCCATTTATTCTTTTGCGCGGAGACTGTCCGGTTTGGCCAATGTACATGGCAGAGGGGCATTGCTGGCACATGATGACATATGTCACGTTGGTAGATGTGCAGGTGAATGAGCCCCTGATGGTGTGGCTGATGTGATTAGGTCCTATGATGGTGTCACTTGAATAGATATGTGGACAGAGCTGGCATTGGGCTTTGTTGCAAGGATAGGTTCCTGGGTTAGTGTTTATGTTGTATGGTGTGCGGTTGCTGGTGAGTATTTGCTTGAGGTTGGGAGGCTGTCTGTAAGCGAGGACTGGCCTGTCTCCCAAGATCTGTGAGAGTGAGGGATCATCTTTCAGGATAGGTTGTAGATCTTTGATGATGCGCTGGAGAGGTTTAGTTGGGGGCTGTAGGTGATGGTTAGTGGTGTTCTGTTATTTTTTTTGTTGGGCCTGTCCTGTAGTAGGTGGCTTCTGGGTACTCTTCTGGCTCTGTCAATCTGTTTTTTCACTTCAGGCGGGTACTGTAGTTTTAAGAATGCTTTGGTTGCATTAGGTTTTGAATAAGAGATTTCAGCTATGTACAGCAGGAAATGGTGGTGGTGATGCAGTAAATAGCATTCTTCTCCTCAATTCAATTTTGAACCGATGTCCTATCATCATAGTTGGGGATACTGTGGTGCTCGTTCCAGCTGAGAAGTAAGAGACCAGGATCACAAAGATTGCATGACAATTTATTTTGTTTGTTTTTTAATAGCATGTCTATTAACTCCAGTGTCTTGGACAAGTTCCAACTTGGTTACTTGCATTCTGCCTACCCAACCTCCTCCCCCTGCTGGTTCACTTCTGATTTCACTAACGTGCACAGCACTTATCACCATGGCAACTAGGTGCTTCACACAAAAATTAAAAAAACAAAGCATGAATGACATCAGTGAACCAGATTACTAAAAAAATCTCCACTTCCTGTCTTAAATTGCTGTGTGGTGCTGCTCTGCACTACAAAATAGTTCTTCTCTACCATCCCCCTGGTCCATGATGGAATTCTCTTTACTCAGTAAACATAGCAGCCGCAGGCCTTGATTCTGCACCTACTTACACGTGTGAATAACCGTCAGTGGGACTATTCACATGTGTAAGGTTATTCGCATACGTAACTGTAGGATGGAGGTCCGAGGTCCCAGCCCTACAATCACCTGGGTGCAAGCTGACCCATACATCTGCATGGAATTCCTTTAAAGTTGGGGGGGTTCTGCTCAGGCCACATGAAGCTCATTGCTGGATCAGGCCTGAAGTTTATAGACCAGTTGTAGACCAATTTGTGGGTCATTCGGAATGAATGGTGCTAGATAAGGTGTAAGACATAAAATATGTGTATATGTACAGAATTAGAAAATATTTTGCTAACTTGCACTAACAAAATTATTTAGAGTCTATTTCCGTATTGCTTCTTGTCTGACAGGAATCTTCAAGAAATCCTGGATGAAGACTATGATGACATCCTTGAGAACATGATGATTGATTTCACAGTAAGCCATTATCATCCTACTTACGGGCCCAGCTCTGCAAACACTTATACACAGAGTAACTTGGTTCATGAGTGGTCGCACTGAAATCAACACAACTGATCATATAAATTAAGTCCTCACCTTGATAAGTGTTTGCAGTATCAGGCTCTGTGGAAAGAATACAAATGGCGTGTGTAGCCAGCATTCTGTTTTTTACTTTGCCTTTGACTGTTGTAGATAATGAAGAAACAAGGAGGATCTATAGTTTCCATCGAACTTAAAGAAAATGGTGCAGACATTCCAATCACAAAGCATAACAGGTAGTTCTCTCTCTCTCTCTCTCTCATACACATACACTTTTCTTTAAGCATCTCGTGTTTTAGTTTCTGTCTTGGAAGAGGTATAGATTTATATATATATATTGGTTTTAAACTGTAAGATTTTTTTCATGAGCGAAATGTTTGTTACATAGGACAGTTGGAAGTAAAAGTCCTTACAGTGTATCAGGGATAACCTCAACACAGGGGTAACTGGGAGATGATAGTCTTTGGTCTGTGTTATGCAGAAGATCAGAAATGGTCCTGACTGGGCTTAAAATCTCTGAATCTGAAAGCCCTATTTAAGCCCTATATATAATATTTTAAATGGGTAGATGGTCTAGAGCTGCCATTCCAGGGAATTATTCCTATCACAAATAAAAAGAAGACTCAAACTGAGTTAAACCTGTGTAAATCCAGAATAATTGTGTTGACTTCAATGGGAGTTACTCTGGATTTATACCACTCTAAAACAGCAGAATATGGACCATGGATCTGTGTTCATAAATGTGCAAAGAGCACAAAATAAAGAATACCTACCATGGCTTACTCTGGGGCCCTTGGCTACTACTAGAATATAAATAATTAATAAGAATTACCTTATAATGTATAAAAATAGCATGGAAAATGCATTCATGGGGGTGACTGAATTGACAGTCATTTGTAGTGGCCATTCTTGTTTGTTTATGTACACAAGTAATCCTACTGAACTCAGTGGGATGGCTACACATGTGCACAAAGTTTCTTGCATGTGTTGGATTAAGGCCACATTCAGGAATGAACTATTGCAGATTTCCCCTTTAAAATCTCACTCTGTTTCACTAAAAGCAAGAAATCAATAGCATTCAGTTGATATTTCTGCAGGAAAGAATACGTCGATGCATACGTGAATTATGTGTTCAATGAATCGGTAAAGAAGCCGTTTGAGGATTTCAGGAGTGGGTTTTTAAGAGGCTGTCCAGCTAAAAAGTGGAAGCTCTTCCTTCCTATCGAGTTCCTGACTGTTTTCCGTGGACATACAAAATATGACTGGAAGCTGCTGGAAGAGGTAATGCAGTCCAGCAGAGCATGCGCCTGCTTTACTTGCTGAATATAGGCTCTCTGTCTTTGTTCTTTTGTTGAGTACAAACCTTATGAATGAGGTTCAGAGGCCTGGTAAGAGATGAGGGGCTTTTCATTTAGGGCAGTGGTCCCCAACCTTTTCGTCTGGCGGGCGCCAGATGAAGGACCATGGCAGCGGTGGAGCATCCTCCGAAATGTCGCCGAATTTCTGTGGCATTTTGGCGGCGATGCCTCTCGATGATGTTGCTTGTTGGCGGCAAGGGGCGTCATCGAAAGGTGTCGCCGCTGAAATGCCGCAGAAATTCAGCGGCATTTTGGCGGATGCTCCACCGCTGGCCAGGACGCGGGTGCATTTTGGGGACCCCTGACTTAGGGTGACCAGATGTCCCAATTTTATAAGGATAGTCCTGATATTTTGGGTCTTTTTCTTATATAGGGGTCTATTACTCCCCACCCCCTGTCCTGATTTTTCATACTTGCTGTCTGGTCACCCTATTTTCACTTTGGGTTCACACCAGTGCCCCAATGTATTGTTCCTAGTGGCTACTAGTCATTTTGGGACCAAACAGGTTGATGATATTCCTTTAAATTCTTTGGGGTTGTGCTATTGTCCTATTTTTAGTGCTCTGTAGCCAAAGAAACATGATCTGGAGGTCCATGCTGCAGCGTACAGCACCAAGCATGCTTTGGGCACTCAAAGTAAGACAGTAGAAGAGCGGTGCCTCTGCTGACTATGCGAATGTACAGCACCTAGAAAATTGGGCCCCAGTCATGGCAAGGGTTTGTAGGCATTACTGTCATACAAATACTAATAACAATTTTCAGAGCTGCACCTGTTACACTCTTGTTGGAAATTTGCCCCATATGAAAGAGGCCCCTTCGGTTTTCCTGGTACCACTCCCCTCTCTAGAACTGGTTGAGGCAGACCCTCGCTTAGAATGCCCTGAACTTCTGTGGAAGGGAGGGTGGAAGTGCTGTGTGAAGAGATGCCCCAAAATGGAATCCATCATAGCAAATAAGTCCATCATGGCAATATTAAAATATAAGACAAACATTTGGTACAGTTTTTCCATTCTATCTTAAAATAAGTATTTAAACAGCTGGGATTACAGGAATCGAATCTTGGAGTCGCCTTGTGTCTCCAGAAGAAAGGATTAGAGCCTTTTATCTTCCTTATGAGCCAAAGCCTGAGTCATTCAGGACCAAGTTTTCCCTCAGTTCTACCCGTGTAAGTAAGCCCAATGGCCTAAATTCATCTAGTTCTCTGTTACCCTGCATCTTATGCAGTCATTTATACCCATGCTAAGTAGGTGTAAACACTTTCATTGTGATTTGGTGGCACTGTGCCTGGCACCCCATGAAGTACAACCTGGGGGCAATCAGGAAGTAGACCCACTGGAGTTACAAAAAGTGGAAACTAGGTCAAATTACAAAGGATGAAAATTAAAAAAACCTAACACCACAAAAATATAAGGAGAAAATTATAAAGACCAAGGCAAAAAATGAGATTAAACTAGCTTGGGACAGAGAGAGAACAAGAAGAAAGCATTTTACAAGTATATGAGAAGCAAGAGGAAGACCAAGAACAGGCCCATTATTCAACAAGAAGGGAAAGACCGGAATGTTAAATGCTTGTTTTGTTTCAATTTTCACTAAAAAAGTTAACCATGATTGGATGACTACCATAGTGAATATCAGTGTAAATGGGGTAGGATCTAAGGCTAACAGAGAAAAAGAACAAATTAAAAATTACTTAGACAAGTTAGATGGTTTCAGGTTGGTAGGGCCTGATGAAATACATCCTGTGTTACTTAAACTGGCTGAGGAGATCGGAGACATTAGCAACTGTCTTGGAGAACTTGTGGAGGATGAGAGAGATCTCAGAGGACTGGAAAAAGGCAAATATAGTCCTCATTTATACAAAGGGGAATAAGGACAACCAGGGAATTATAAACCAGTCATCTTAACTTTGGTACCAGGAAAGATAATGGAGCAAATAATCTATTTGTAAGCACCTAAAACAAAATAAAGGTGATAAGTAACAATCAACATGGATTTATCAAGTATGAATGATGTCAAACCAACCTAAAATCCTTCTTTGAAAAGGTAACAAGCCTTGTGGCTAGGGGAGAAGCAGCAGATGTAACATATCTCAACTTTAATAAGTCCTCTGATATTCTCTCACATGACCCTATAAACAAACTAGAGAAATATAGTCTAGACAAATCTATTATAAGGTGGTTGCATAACTGGTTGGAAAAGAGTACGTGGAGAATAATTATCAATGGTTCACAATTAAGCTGCAAAGGTATATTGAGTGGGGTCCAGCAGGATCTCTCCTGGATCTGGTTCTAATCAATATCTTCATAAATGATTTGGATAATGGCATAGAGCAGCGGTTCTCAACCCAGAGCCCGAGCCCGAGCCACAGCATCTGCCACTGGGTTGAAGCCCCGATCCCTGTCTCCGCCCCTGCCCTGTGCGGGGCTGAAGCTGGGAGCAGCAGGGCTGAATGCTAGAGCCCCAAGCCCTGGTACTCCCCAGGGGGCCGAAGCCCTGAGCCCATGGGTAGTGTTGGGGGGGCGCATTAGGGGACACAGGTTGGTGGCAGCAGCTGCTGCTCTGGCTGGTGCCATTGCACAGGTAGCCAAGGCGTTCCCTTGTCTCCTGCTGCTGCAAGAGGTTGAAGCTTCTCCTCAGTTCCCAGCCCCCTTTGCTCACGCAGCCGGTAAGAGCTGTCTAGGGTGGAGGACCTGGCTCCGTGGCTGGCAGAGCCCACAGGGAGCAGCTACCACAGGGGAAGCCCTTCTGGCACACACCGCTAGCTACACCCTCCCTGCACCCTGAGCTATCCCCCTATCCGCAGACAGCCCCGAGCTACTCCCGTCCGCACACAGCCCCAAGCTACACCTCCCTGCACCCTGAGCTACCCCACTATCTACACACAGCCCCGAGCTATCCCTCTGTCCGCACACAGCCCCTAGCTACACCTCCCTGTACCCCGAGCTACTCCCTGTCTGCACACAGCCCCAAACTACCCCATCTGCACACAGCCCCTAGCTATACCTCCCTGCACCCTGAGCTACCCCCCAACCCCTAGCTACCTCTCTGCACCTTGAGCTACCCCAGTCCACACACAGCCACTAGCTACCCCTGCCTGCACCCTGAGGTACCTATTAATACATCCCAGAATGATGATCACTTTTTTGCAACAGTGGTACACTGTTGAGTCAGAGTTTCATCCTGAGCTACCTCCCTGCTCGCACACAACCCCAGCTACCCCTCTCCCTGAACCCTGTGCTACCCCTTGCCCACACATAGCCCCTAGCTACCCCCTCCCTGCACTCTGAGCTATTTTCAGACTTTTTGACCTGAGCGCCCACTTTTGAGTTATAATTTTTGGTTGCATACCCGCCGCGCTTCCCCCCCCCCGCCCGAACCCAGACAGGCGGGTGGCACCGCTGAGGTGAGTCAGGTGGTGGAGGTGGCACTCCCTTCCTGGACCCCATCATGGGGGGCTGTCTCAACCCCCACTGGCCCCAGCCCACCCAAAATAGAAGACAAACTACATCTATGCCTGATCCCCACAGCCCAGAGCCCCAAGTCCTTCCCTCCCCCAGCTGGGCCCTGGAGTTTTTGTAGCATGTTGTGGGGGCTTAGAGAGAACACTTATAAAGTTTGTGCATGATGTCAACCGGGGAGCAGTTGCAAGCGCTTTGGAAAACAGGATTAGGATGCAACATGATCTTTTGGAGAAATCTGAAATAAATAGGATGAAACTCAGTGAGTCAACAGTGTACCATTGTTGCAAAAAGCACTGAGAAGGCCTCAACTGGAGTATTTTGTCCAGTTCTGCGTAGTGGGCACCCCACTTCAGTAAGGATGTGGACAAATTGGAGAAAGTCCAAAGGAGAGCAACAAAATGACCTCTGTGGGAAGACTGAAAAAATTGGGTTTGTTTAGTCTGTAGATGAGAAGATTAATGGGGGACATAACAGTCTCCAAGTATGTAAAAGGTTGTTACAAAGAGGAGGGTAATAAATTGTTTTTCTTAACCACTGAGGACAGGACAAGAAGTAATGGGCTTAAACTGCAGCAGGGGGGAATTAAGTTAGCCGTTAGGAAAAACTTCCTGTCAGGATAGTTAAGCACTGTAACAAATTACCTAGGCAGGCTGTGTAATGTCCATTATTGAAGGATTTTAACAACAGGTTAGACAAATACCTGTCAAGGATGGTTTAGCTAATACTTACCAAGGTGTCTTCCAGTCTTATATTTGTAGATTAACTGGGCAGGGCTATTTTTATTCTCTTTGACAGAATACAAAGTACAAAGATTATGAAAAGTCTGATCAAACCATCAAGAATTTTTGGACTGTGTTTCATGAACTCCCAGAAGAAAAGAAGAAGAATTTTCTTGGTAATAAAACAGGCATTTTAAATAATGCACTAAATATTATTCCACCTAAGGCTAATATATAGCCAGTGGAGGCTATGGGTCATGAATCAGCATGCAGCTGAAGCATGAAGTATTTGATTAGCTTCACAGCAGTTACCTCATGAGAGTATTTGACTAAATGGAAGAATATCTGTTTCTTAATTCTTCATCAGTGTAACCCCATTGACTTCAATGGGATATAAATGAAAGAATGTGACACTGGATACTAGTAGAATAATGAGCTACAACCACAGCAAGAAATCAGGTAGTTCTGCTGGAAATATTTTAGAACTATTTGTTAGTAGTTAGAGCAGAGGACTAGGAGTCAAGACTTTTCCTCCCAGCTCCTTCTTTGATTGGATTAACTGATTTCTTAGTACAGCTGGGGTGCAGATTTCTGTTAAAATATTTTTTTCAACAGAAAATGCCATTTTTCCAGGCAAAATTTATTTTTTGCTGATACTCTTTGATTTCCCAGGAAAATCTAAACAAAATGTTTTGGCTCAAGTAGACCAAATTGAACATTTTGATGTTTTTAAATGAATCAGAAGGTTTAGTTTCAGGTCAGTTCAGCATGAATCTCTGCACCGAGCAGCTCTAGAGCATTATGGAATATGTAGTTCAGTGTCCCCATGCCCCCATTTTCTCTTTTGGGCAACTGCTCCCTGGCTAGACTCCATTTCCCATGATGCACCATAATGGTTCAACAAGCAGGAAGACTGTGATGCATTATGGGAGATGCAGTCCAGCCAGGGAGCCCCGTCCATAGAGGAGAATGCGGGTATTATGCACCAGCACTACAACTCCCATGAGGTGCTGTGACAGCTTGGGAAGGCCCCAGATTAATGTTGAACGAAGTCAAAATTGAACCTTTTACTTTGGTTCACCAAACCAAAATGAAATGTTTCAAATTTGAGAGTGCTGAAACATTTAATTTTGACTGAAAATGTTGAACAAAATGTGTAATTGAAATGTGTATGAACTTTCCGTCCATGAAAAAAATTGAAATTTGGACTTATTTTCCTGATTTGGGATGACAACAAATGTCAAAATATCAGAAATTCCCCACAGGACAGAAATTCTACTAGATCTACTAATTAATCTCTCTCTCCAAGGTATTTCAAGACATCTATCGCCATAGTACCTTAGTGCAGGATAGCCATAGATAGCAATTCCTGTGTGTCTTTTTGTATTTAATTTTATAAATGTTGAGGTGAAATTGTGGCACAGCTCAGAAGGAGGGGGCACAAAAAAGATGGCTTGGTCGGGGCCTAAGAAGAGTCCTTAATTATGTGAGTGGTCCTTACTGACACAAGTAGTCCCTGCTTTATCCAAGAAGGTTGCTGGATCAGATTCGTAGTTTTTAAACACAGAAAGCCTAGCCTAGCATTTCTAACTTAAAAAATCTTTTTGATTAAAAAAGAAAAGAAGAGATCATGCTCATTATAAGTCAGGAAGTAAAAGGATTGAAAATACTCAAGTACACTAAGTGCAAAACAAAAAACACAGAACAAATAGCTTATACAATTACCTGTATATTCACTTGGTGATTCTCTGCCCCCAACCCCACTCTCCAATAATATTATCTTAATATGTTTTCTATCTGTATCGTGTTGAGTTGTTTTTTTTTCCTCCCCTCAGCTTTTCTGACAGGAACGGATCGAATCCCTGCTGAAGGGATGAGACATTTTCAGTTCACTATTGCAGACTTTAAAAAAGAAAACCCAGACCTTTTCCATCCTATTGCGAATACCTGCTATCACGTCTTGATGCTCCCGAGATACAGCAATGAAGAGATCCTTCGGGAAAAGTTCCTGAATGCCTTAGAGTTTTATGAAAAATTTAGCCTATCATAAATTGTGGCCAAGAAGCAATGTAAAAAACATTTTTCATGTCTTACTTGGAATAGTCTTCTATTGTTAGCTCTTGTGGGAGGAGAAGCCACCAAATCCTGTTTTTTATTTATACTGCACCTTAAAAACATTCAGATTCATTCATCCATTGGGATTGCACTTTAACAAAGGAGGTGATTCTCAGGCCTGCAAAGTACCTAACATTGTAGAACAGGTTTGTAAAAAGACACTGAACTAACTAGCCAAATGCAACGTTGACTAAACAAAAATGTATTATTGTTATTGGTTAAATGACTTTTTTCCCTGCATAATCTCTTAACAATGGTTAAAAAATATGTGTGTGTGTGTGTGTATATTATATATTATATATATTATATACACACACACACACTGTATTTATATATATATATGTGTGTGTGTGTGTATAGAGAGAGAGAGTGATTTTGTGATATGACAGGTGTATATACACTACATAGGAATTTCAAAGGTACCTATTGGAGTTAAATGCCCAGTTCTCCTGGAATTTCATTTGGATTTGGGTTCAGCGAAAAAGAGGTTAATTAGATGCTGGTAGGAGGGGTTGGTAAAGACAGTGATGACTAACTCTACAGTGCTCTTATTTGACATGGGCCTGATTACTCGGCAAAATAAGTCACTATCTTTGCCAGTTGCAGAAGCCTGAATTGTGTTCACATGGTGACCTCGAGAAGCAAGTCAACAACTATAATATTAACAAATAAGAATTAACACCTCTCCTATAGGTTTCCCAATGCATCCTGTCTTCACTATGTCTTTTTTTGTTAGGCCTGTAAGGTCTTTGGGGCAGAGATTCTCCATACTTTGTATCTTGTATAGAACCAAGCACACTGTCAATGCATTCTTAATAGTAGTCATGCCAAGGGGAGAGGAGGAGGAAATTTCCACTGATCAGATATACTAGTGATGAGTTCTCTAGCCTTACCCACTACCTAAGGGGGCTTGAACCTGCAAATTCGTACTTAACTGAGCAGTCCATACTCTGACAACCACTGCCTTTGACTCCCCTAAGTAAGAGTTTTCAGGATCAGGACCTAACATGGTAAATATTTTATATTCTGTCAGTCATTTCCAGGCTTCGCTAAAAGCTGTATTTTTAAAACATTAATGCAAGGGCCTTGCATTCCCAACAAGCTGTAAACTTATTATTTTACTGTAAGTAGCTTTTTAAAGAGGGTGTGTGGTGTCCTAAGCAAATAGATTTCATTTTCAAAAGCATGATTTTTTTTAAATAAATGTCACTGCTACCGTAAGTTAAACTCTTAGGGTCTAACTCCATGTGAGTGGATCTATGCAGGCTTCCTGGTGGGCCCTGGGAGATGCCTGTACTTTGTACAGTTAAGGCCCAACACTGATAACATTATGCAAGGTTGTAAACACTGCAGACTATACTTCTGTATAGTTTGTTTCTTGTAAAAAGCATATAAATATTGCATCTTTTTCACTGCCCGACAACAATGTTCATTGCTTACCCTGCGTACCATATGTTTTTTACACGTTGAATATGTCAATGGGCAGGTAGCTAAAGCAAGTTTCATGTGTAAGAAAGTGTTTTACTGGCCCTTTTGCCAAATGTGTTGAAATAAATGACGATAGTCTTTCATATTTACAGCTGACAGTGTTTTTCTTTGTTGTACAGCTGCTGGTGGACTGTTGTGTTTCCTTGAGTTTCTCTCTTCATAAAGCCCATTTTGAGAAGCAGTTACAATAGGAAGTGAAGGCTGAGCTGAGTGTTTAAGTCCATTATGTGTAGCATAATTATGTTTCTGATCCAATTTCCTATTACATTAGTAAGCCAGGTCAAGGTCATTGCTGTGTGGTGAGATATTTGCTTTATACTCGTATATAGATCTAGGACAAACATTAGATACAGTATTCTTCACTTCCTGTCCTAAACTGTTCTGTGTTGCTGCTGTGTGCTGCACAGACCCTATGTTTTGCTCCAGAGGCAGCTGCATTTCAGTGATAAGTGAGGTGATTCCTGTATAAGTCTGGCCCCACACTCCCTTTCCTTCTGTCAGTGCAGAGGAAACTAAACTCTTGGATCTGAACAGGGTCACAGGGGGGAGCACCGGCTCTACCCATGGCTCCAGATTCCCACAGAAACTTCTCTGTGGGCTGGGCAGGCCTGGCTATGCTCTTTGGCATCTTGCTCCTTCCTCCTAAAACTGTAGGCCAAAGCAAAGCAAGTGCCATATGTTGTGATGCCTCCTCCCACACATACCCCCTACAGGAGTTTCAGAGAGGAGCAGCAGCTGAAGTCTCTGGCTCTGTCACTCCTAGAGGAGAGAGGTTGCCATCGTGTTGCAAAGGGTGAAGTGGAAGTGTGTGATGAAACAGGCAGCAGGACCCTGTGCCTCTTTTATACACTGCACTTTCTTTCATTGCAGTGAGGAGATTTAATTCGGATGAACGACTTGCAATAT
This sequence comes from Gopherus evgoodei, assembly GCF_007399415.2. Classification (NCBI taxonomy): domain Eukaryota; kingdom Metazoa; phylum Chordata; order Testudines; family Testudinidae; genus Gopherus; species Gopherus evgoodei. The sequence goes on along the minus strand of NC_044326.1, from coordinate 123,691,238 downwards.
TGTATCCCCAAATCCTAACCGAGCTGGGACTCCCACTCAGCTTTCCTGCATGGCGGCTCAAAGCACCACCCTGGGCCAGCCTGCCGCTGATCTACTTGTTTCTTTCCTTTTATATTTTCTGATTCTACACTAGGGCTTGGAAATTCTGAGTGATTGTAAGTACTGTGCAACTATATGAAAGAGGTTTTCTGTTTGGATTTCACAGTAACCCAGTACAAATTAAATGATTATAGGTTTATCTGTAGCCTGAAGGAATTTCCTCCATCTTGTATGATGCAACTGGGCATGAGAGATAAAGCCTGGAGTAACTTGCAAGGCTATTTTTAATTCGTCCTCAAATAAGCCCTAATCTTAAAAAAATAGACTCCCTCACAAGCAGTACTTTGGGCATCAATTTGTGTCTACATTACAGCTCCTGAGTACATTACCAAAGAAACCCCAAAAACAATCCAGAGGAGCTGAACCTATTTTAAGACAGATTTTGTGTAGGCCAGAGGAAGTGTATGAAACCCACATTAGAAAGTATTTTTTGAGACTCCTCTTCCTGTCTGAATGTCACACTTAAAGAAGCCCTAATGCCGTTTGCAGAGAAGAAGAGCTGGTTTTGTCAGGCATCCTTTTAGAGCAAAATCTCCTTGGAGTTTCTAGGTCAAGATAAGCCAAAGGGTGTGAGATGTGCTCTGTGAAAGGGTTAGCCAAGGGTAGGGAATGGATGTTCTGGAGGAAAGGGCCACTGGATCACTTGCACACAGAACTACCGCTGTAGCACTGGTTGGCATAACCTCGGCCTTGCTCTGGAGATTCTGTACGGGATACAGGCATGACAGCCTGGGACTCTTGGTAAATGTCCTCCAAAAGGAGATAGCTAAACCATGGCAGGAGTACAGGAAAAAACACATAAGTGGGTTCATTCCCTCCAGTGACAGAGACTTCTATGGTCACCTCAGGGTTATTACTCCCACACAAGCATGTTTATGGATGGTGGGTGAATAATGTCTGGCTTGTCAGATGGCATCTTATCCCATTAGATCAAGAGTTCTGCCTTCAGTCTATTCCCAACCCCCAACTCTGGGTCATTCTTACTTTGAGTCACTTGCTGGCTGACAGACAGATTCCTCCAGGGACTAGAGACATCAGCGCATGTCTGCCAAGGACCATCTACTAGAACTATAATAGAAGTTTTTAATCTGCCTTCATTCCAGGTCTAAAACCTTTCTGTTCCAACATTAATATAAGGCTTGCTTTATTTCTTCTGAGACAATGCAGGGACAATATGGATGAGAAAAGACCTGTGTACTTATGTGCTAAAATACTGTTAAGGGGAAATAATTCCCAGGATTAGAGACTAAATAAAGAAATACAAATTTTTAAAAACAAAGAGACAGGAAGCCACCAGACACAAGAAATATTAATCTTAACGAGAGGACAGAGACTGCAGTAGGAAATGTAGGGGCCCAAATTCTCTGCTGCCCTGAGTTTTTGTGTGGCACAGCAGAGGGGGGCAGCTCCTTGAATCTCAGGGTAGATCTGAACCCATGGTTGGTTAGAGCAGCACCTAGGCTGCTCTGACTTATGCCAGCTGACTGCAGCAGCTGGAGCTCAATGCACTCTTGTACATCCGGGCCCCCTCACAAATCTTTCTCCCCCATTCGGCAGGAATTCTCAGCTAGCCAGATCTGGCTGCTTCCTGGCCTTTTGTGTACCACCAGAGAAAAATCAAAGGGACCAGAATGCACAAGAGAATCTGCCCTCTAATATATACCAGTTAACGAATGTTGGTGCTCTGATGTTTCTGTAAAAAGCTAGTAGAAGATGGGATGAAAATTACAAGCAAGGAGGAAAGCAGGCAAGAAATCTGTGAACTGACTAATCTGAGACAAAGCAATAAAATGTAAAAATACATGACACACACACTGCACCAGTAGGGATGACGTAGCTGTCACTCTATCAAGCATCCAATCACGCTGCCTAAGCACTGGTACAAAATGAAGGATCAAATTGATTTAACTACAGAAGACGCTGCTGTTGTGCTGAACTACTCTTACCTAGTTGGATGGATTTTTTAAATTTGTCTGAAGTTTTCCTTCTCTGCCTGTGAAATGGCTCATACGTTCTTCAGTCCTCCATTGTGGCAAAGCTCATGCAAAGAGATGGGAATTATGCGGTGATCAGAACATACACAGTATTTCTAACCCCAAATATTCAAGGAGAATGAGTCAGCTCCCTGCACCCAACAAAATAATGATTGTCTTATAAATTATGAGCTTTTAAAGTAAAAACATACAGTTTGGATAATTTTTTCTTTATCTTCAGGTTTTGAGTCTTTAGGGTGCACTCAGGTCACATTCTCGAGCTTTTCTCAGAAGCCCCAGTGCTAGAGAAACCTGCTCTTTAGAAAAGGAAGCTGGGAGTCTCATGTCTTCAGTAGCTCGGGCTTTCGTTAGCTTGGGATTGTTCTGATCTCTAGGGCTTGGCTACACTGGGCTGCAACTTTCCCGCTCAGGGGTGTGAAAAAACACCCTCCTCCCCCGAGCGCTGCAAGATACAGCGCTGTAAAGCCTCAGTGTAATCAGTGCCGCAGCGCTGGGAGCACAGCTCCCAGCGCTGCAAGCTACACCCGTAGAGGATGTGGTTTATGTGCAGCGCTAGGAGAGCTCTCTCCCAGCGCTGGTGCTGTGACCACACTCACACTTAAGTTTCAAGTGTAGCCATACCCCCAAGTCAGTTCCCTAGTGCAGAGTCCTCTGTTGAAAAGCTCTACCCCCTGCAAGCTGCACTAATGATTACAGCTGTGTCAATGGTTCCTGGCAAGGTCTCAGAATGCCCTAGGCTCCTTTTCGATTGGTTTTCTGCTTGATTTTTGGGGAGTACAAACATACATTGTTTTGGGAATTATTTTAATATTACCTTCAAGTGATACTACACGAATGCTGGCACCTTTTCTCTTACTGCTGCATACTGAGAAAGCTGATCATCTGGCTAACCAGCACCTCTGTGCAATTGGCACTAAAAACTGGATTTAAAACAGGGCTGTTCCTCTTCCCTTCCCTCCCTTTTTTGGTCACTTGGCTTCTCAGATTGTAAACTCTTCAAGGCAGGGATTATGTTTTCATATTGAATGGACAGTAGCTAGCATTAGCAAGTAGCAGCAATGAGAATCATGATAATTGTTTGGCTACTAATAACATGCTTAACTTTGCATGCTGGAATTCAGGCCAGATCCTCAGCTGGTGTAAATCAACAGTTAATAGTGCTACACTGATTTACTCCAGCTGAGATCTGCTAATCAAATGTCATGCTTCTGGGTGCAAACTGATCATCACAGTAGTCAGGAAGGAACTTACTCCAGATACAGCATTGAATGATTACCCAGATAGCTATCAAGCTACCTGGAAGAGCATTTTGGTTAGGTTTGTGTGTATGTTTACTTTGCTTTGGCCTGCCTCTAAAGAATTAGGCATTAGCTACTGTTGAAGGAGAGACAGAAGATTTAATGACTTGATGAGGTATGACATCTCCTATGTTGCTAAGTAATAATGATCAATCACAGACCAATGCTATATCTGCATGAAAATACAGCCTGCAACTATGAACTCCTGGGTCAAGAGATATGATACTCTACATCACCATGGAGACAACATGAGCTGAAAGGTAAAAAACAGAAACCTATAACATTCCACAAACTATGGAAGGTCAGATTCTTAACTGGGCATAACAAACCAATGTTTGTGGCTCTGTGTTGCTGGGGCAGGATCTGCCCTGGCCAAGTCCCTAATGTGGTTTAGAGCAGCCCCGGACAATTATTTTCCACCAGTTCCTTTCAAAAACCTCATTCCCTCAAAACATGAACAGTACCTGCTTGCCTCCTGAAAACAGAAGTCTCCAACAGCTCTCCCATAACAGTCCTTAATGGACAGAAATCACATCTGATTGTCCACTTGTGCGGACAACTGTGGTTGTTTGCACCACAGTGAGGTCAGCCCTGGATCAGCTATTACTCAAGCTGGTATCCTCTATGGTAGGAGAAAGATGGTCTGGCCAAAAGTACCAAGGCTCTGGAGTATCTGTAATCATGCTCTCACATACAGTCGGTCTCCTTCCCCTCCAGGCTGGAAAATAGGTGTCCAGACTTTAATTGACTCATATGGATAAGAACATAGTGAACTGAAATGGTATTTAAAGAGAACTGTAGTCTAGGGCTTGGAGCTTTTGAATGGAAGCTAAAAACAGCAGCATTTGAAACATGGAGCTGCCATAGGTTCACCATATGCCTCTGAATCAGTTTGCATCTTGAGAAACTGGTAGCCAGTTGAAATGAAGCCTCTTAGAGATCTCCCTATGCATCCGAAGAAGTGAGCTGTAGCTCATGAAAGCTCGTGCTGAAATAAATTTGTTAGTCTCTAAGGTGCTACAAGTACTCGTGTTCTTTTTGGGGATACAGACTAACACGGCTGCTACTCTGAAACCTGTCTTTAATGGCTGTCCCACTGCTGAAGGAGCATATTTCCTCTATAATAATTCCTATTTCACAGGGGGGGGTTAGAGGGTTATTTTACTACCTATTTGTGAAGAGTTTTGAAGAGGAGTAGTGCTATTCAGATGCATAAGTAGTAGTGTGATCACCAGATAAGTCACAGTTAAAAATTAATACCATGCACAAAAATGGAAGAAGTGCCAACACTGGAATCTGAAACACACACTGAAGATAGATACCTAATTACCTGTTGGAAGGAGCTTTACAGAATAGATGAATGCTGCTACCTCATCACCTTTCTTGAGCCTAAATTGCATTTGGAACATTAACCCCACCTTGGGATGTGTTTAGCCAATATCAATTTCCCCCTTTTCAGTTGTGGCTTCAACTCCAGACCTCTTAAAAACAGGCCCAGGTAACTAGCTTCTCTTGGCCAGCATTCCACCTGCAGAGCTAGTTGGCTGCAGTGAGGAATGCATTGTCTTAAACTGACAGTTGTGTAAAGAATCCCTCCTCTCAGCTTAGGGTGACCAGACAGCAAGTGTGAAAAATCAGGACCAGGGGTGGGGGTAATAGGTGTCTATATAAGACAAAGTCCCAAATATTGGGACTGTCCCTATAAAATCGGGCCATCTGGTCACCTTACCTCAGCTTGTCTGAAAACCAGGCGGTCTAAAAAGAATTGCATACTTACATTTAAAAGCATCACTCTAACGTTTTAATCGTTCATGTTCATAATAGCTGCATGATCTCTTCAGAAGTGAGATAGTCAGAAAGCTCTGGTAATTATATTTCCTAGGTAGAGAAACACCCACAGCTTGCTGAAGACAATAATCCCTGAGTCAAGGTCTGGTTCCTCTGTAATGACCAGCATTGCTGGAATCCAATATATGTAGATTGATTTGTTCAGAATTACATGTGGAAATATAAAAAAGAGTCAGACATGTACTTGCTCTTCAATCAAGTGAAGCTATAGTAAACTATTAAAAATCATATTGTTAATGGTATTTAGGCACCTAATATACAGATAGGTGCCTAGTGGGATTTTAAAAATGCCTAGGACCCTAATGCCTATTGTTTTTTGCATCTTTTGGTGCCTAAATACCTTTAGACTCATAGACTCTAGGACTGAAAGGGACCTCGAGAGGTCATCGAGTCCAGTCCCCTGCCCTCATGGCAGGACCAAATACTGTCTAGACCATCCCTGATAGACATTTATCTAACCTACTTTTAAATATCTCCAGCGATGGAGATTCCACAACTTCCCTAGGCAATCTATTCCAGTGTTTAACTACCCTGACAGTTAGGAACGTTTTCCTAATGTCCAACCTAAATCTCCCTTGCTGCAGTTTAAGCCCATTGCCTCTTGTTCTATCATTGGAGGCTAAGGTGAACAAGTTTTCTCCCTCCTCCTGATGACACCCTTTTAGATACCTGAAAACTGCTATCATGTCCCCTCTCAGTCTTCTCTTTTCCAAACTAAACAAACCCAATTCCTTCAGCCTTCCTTCACAGGTCATGTTCTCAAGACCTTTAATCATTCTTGTTGCTCTTCTCTGGACCCTCTCCAATTTCTCCACATCTTTCTTGAAATGCGGTGCCCAGAACTGGACACAATACTCCAGTTGAGGCCTAACCAGTGCAGAGTAAAGCGGAAGAATGACTTCTCGTGTCTTGTTTACAACACACCTGTTAATGCATCCCAGAATCATGTTTGCTTTTTTTGCAACAGTATCACACTGTTGACTCATATTAAGCTTGTGGTCCACTATGACCCCTAGATCTCTTTCTGCCATACTCCTTCCTAGACAGTCTCTTCCCATTCTGTATGTGTGAAACTGATTGTTCCTTCCTAAGTGGAGCACTTTGCATTTATCTTTATTGAACTTCATCCTGTTTACCTCAGACCATTTCTCCAATTTGTCCAGATCATTTTGAATTTTGACCCTGTCCTCCAGAGCAGTTGCAATCCCTCCCAGTTTGGTATCGTCCGCAAACTTAATAAGCGTACTTTCTATGCCAACATCTAAATCGTTGATGAAGATATTGAACAGAACCGGTCCCAAAACAGACCCCTGCGGAACCCCACTTGTTATACCTTTCCAGCAGGATTGGGAGCCATTAACAACTACTCTCTGAGTACAGTTATCCAGCCAGTTATGCACCCACCTTATAGTAGCCCCATCTAAATTGTACTTTCCTAGCTTATCTATAAGAATATCATGCGAAACTGTATCAAATGCCTTACTAAAGTCTAGGTATATCACATCCACCGCTTCTCCCTTATCCACAAGGCTCGTTATCCTATCAAAGAACGCTATCAGATTAGTTTGACACGATTTGTTCTTTACAAATCCATGCTGGCTATTCCCTATCACCTTACCACCTTCCAAGTGTTTGCAGATGATTTCTTTGATTACCTGCTCCATTATCTTCCCTGGCACAGAAGTTAAACTAACTGGTCTGTAGTTTCCTGGGTTGTTTTTATTTCCCTTTTTATAGATGGGCACTATATTTGCCCCCTTCCAGTCTTCTGGAATCTCCCCCGTCTCCCATGATTTCCCAAAGATAATAGCTAGAGGCTCAGATACCTCTTCCATTAACTCCTTGAGTATTCTAGGATGCATTTCATCAGGCCCTGGTGACTTGCAGGCATCTAACTTTTCTAAGTGATTTTTTACTTGCTCTTTCCTTATTTTCTCTTCTAAACCTACCCTCTTCCCGTAAGCATTCACTATACTAGACATTCCTTCAGACTTCTCAGTGAAGACCAAAACAAAGAAGTCATTAAGCATCTCTGCCATTTCCAAGTCTCCCGTTACTGTTACCCCCTCCTCATTGAGCAGTGGGCCTACCCTGTCCTTAGTCTTCCTCTTGCTTCTAATGTATTGATAAAAAGTCTTCTTGTTTCCCTTTATTCCCATAGCTAGTTTGAGTTCATTTTGTGCCTTTGCTTTTCTAATCTTGCCTCTGCATTCCTGTGTTATTTGCCTATATTCATCCTTCGTGATCTGACCTAGTTTCCATTTTTTATATGACGCCTTTTTATTTTGTAGGTCACGCAAGATCTCAAGGGTAAGCCAAGGTGGTCTTTTGCCACATTTTCTATCTTTCCTAACCATCGGAATAACTTGCTTTTGGGCCCTTAATAGCGTCCCTTTGAAAAACTGCCAACTTTCCTCAGTTGTTTTTCCCCTCAGTCTTAATTCCCATGGGACCTTGCCTATCAGCTCTCTGAGCTTACCAAAATCCGCCTTCCTGAAATCCATTGTCTCTATTCTGCTGTACTCCCTTCTACCTTTCCTTAGAATTGCAAATTCTATGATTTCATGATCACTTTCACCCAAGCTTCCTTCTACTTTCAAATTCTCAACAAGTTCCTCCCTATTGGTTAAAATCAAGTCTAGAACAGCTTCCCCCCTAGTAGCTTTTTCAACTTTCTGAAATAAAAAGTTGTCTGCAATGCAGTCCAGGAACTTATTGGATAGTCTGTGCCCCGTGGTGTTATTTTCCCAACATATATCTGGATAGTTGAAGTCCCCCATCACCACCAAATCTTGGGCTTTGGATGATTTTGTTAGTTGTTTGAAAAAAGCCTCATCCACCTCTTCCGCCTGATTAGGTGGCCTGTAGTAGACTCCCAGCACGACATCACCTGTGTTTTTTACCCCTTTTAGCCTAACCCAGAGACTCTCCACCCTTCCGTCTCCTATGTCCATCTCCACCTCAGTCCAAGTGTGTACATTTTTAATATATAAGGCAACACCTCCTCCCTTTTTCCCCTGTCTATCCTTCCTGAGCAAACTATACCCATCCACACCAACATTCCAGTCGTGTGTATTATCCCACCAAGTTTCAGTAATGTCAATAATGTCATAGTTTTATTTATTTATTAGCACTTCCAGTTCTTCCTGCTTATTACCCATACTTCTTGCATTTGTATAAATGCATCTAAGATACTGGTTTGATCTTGCCTCCCAGCTTTGCCCTGACCCTCCTTCCTCTCTGCCATTATAGCCCGTGCTCCCTCCTGTTTCCAACCCATCTCCCAGGTCTTGTTCCCCACTTACCTGTGGGCTTTGCTCACCTGTCCCCGTCGAACCTAGTTTAAAGCCCTCCTTACTAGGTTAGCCAGTCTGTGCGCAAATAAGGCCTTTCCCCGCTTCGAAAGGTGAACGCCATCTGTTCCTAGCAGTCCTTCCTCAAATAGCATCCCGTGGTCGAGGAAGCCAAAGCCCTCCTGGCGACACCATCTTCGCAGCCAGGCATTCACCTCCACGATGCATCTGTTTCTGCCCGGACCCCTACCTTCAACAGGAAGAATCGAAGAGAATACCACCTGCGCTCCAAACTCCTTAACCCGTACTCCCAGAGCCCTGTAGTCACTCTTGATCTGCTCAGCGTCACACCTCGCAGTATCATTTGTGCCCACATGGATGAGTAGCATGGGATAGTAGTCAGAAGGCTGGATAATCCTCGACAAAGCCTCTGTAACATCTCGGATACGGGCCCCTGGCAGGCAGCATACCTCCCGGGATGAACGGTCAGGGCGACAGATGGGTGTCTCCGTCCCCCTCAGCAAAGAGTCTCCAACCACCACTACCCTACGTTTCTTATCAGTGGTGGCAGCAGACCTCCCAGCCTTAGGGGTACGAGGCTTCACCCCCTTAACTGTTGGGGGTGATTTCTTCTCTCCTGTATCAAGAAGAGCATAATGGTTATCTTTTACCACAACAGGAGGGTTCGCAGCAGCGGTGGAGCACTGCCTGCTGCTAGAAGTAACCAGCTGGCTGTGTCCACCCTGAGCCTCCTCCTCCACTGGTGTGTCAGATACACCCTGAGGCATCTCCTCCTCCACTGGAGTGTCAGTAGTCCTGTCAACTGGGACAGCACCATCAGCTGTCTCCACATGGATACTGTCCAGGAATTGCTCATGGACATAGATGTTCCTCAGCCTGGCCACCTCCTCCTGTAGCTCTCCCACCTGCTGCCTGAGAGATTCCACGAGTAGGCACCTTTCACATTGGATGCCACCCCCAGCCTGGATATCAGTAAGTGGAAATTGCATATTACAGTCTTTGCAAGCCCACACCAGAATCTGGGTAAAAGCATCCATGCTTTGGTGCTTTGTCTGGCTACAGGCGCAGGTGGAGGAGACAGAAGCAGTGCTGGCACAGGTGTTGCGGGTCCTCCTCACCATTGTAAGCCTCCCTCTATCAAACTCTCTCAAATTCCTGTCTACAGCTCCCTATCCGCTCCTCTCTGCTGTAAACAGAAAGGTTTTCGATGTGGCTCAGGTTATGGGTTCAGGGGACCAATGGGTCACAGATGAGACCGACAAGGGACCCTCCCTCCCTTCCTTCCTACTCCCCTTCCAAACTCCCTTGCAAAACTCCCTGTTAGTAACTCCTGTTCGCTAAGCTCCCTGGTCACTTGTGCGCAGCTTTATAAAGCCCTGGCCTGAGTGAATGCCCCGCCCACTGATTAAGGTTCAGCCAATTACCAGAGGCTTCTAGCTTTCAAACCTTCCTAGTAGCTCCATCTCCAACTGCCAGCTACAGCACACGGTCCTTCAAACAAACAAACCAAACAGACTGACAAACACAAGCTCAGCACACAGCAAGTAACCCCCCCACACACACAAACCCAAACACTGCAGACAATCACTTACCCCACAGATGCTGTATGTGCTCCTCCTTCACCTGGAGAACTCCCTTGCAAAACTCCCTGTTAGCAGCTCCTGTTCGCTAAGGAATAACTAAATAACTAAAACACTACAAAGGTGAGTGTAGACCAGGCCTGGATTTTGTGCTGTAGAAAATGTATACACATGCCATAATATTTCATTGTTGAGTAATTGCATCAGAATGCCAAAGAGAAGGTGAGTGAATCAACCTCATCAACCTGTCATATACAGACTGAAAAACCAGATGAAGAAAGTTGGCAGCACATGGAAACCTGAGCTCAGGATGCAAGAAATATATGAACATAACAGTAAAAAGAGGAGCAGTGGGAAGAGAGATTATTTTAGTTGTTATTGGTACTGCAATAGCTTGGAAGGATCTCCAACTTGAAACCTAGCCCATTAAAAACATACTTTAAAAATAGTTTCAGGTGTTACATTTGCCTTGAGTTCCTCTCACAAATGTTGTGGGTTTATAATCACATTTTCGTATACTTCTCATGGTTTCTTTCTCCTCTTATAGTTACATCAAAGACCCATGCAAACAGAGGAAACTAACAGTATACAGGAGAAACACACAGAAATTGACTAAACACAAAGTTCTTCCAAATCACAAACTCAACAAAGCAATAAATAAATAAAAAGAGAAATATATTTTTCCTCTAATCCCTTATTTATAGTAATCTAGAGGTAACTTGTAATAACAGTACATGAAACATTTTCAGTCAGCAGTGTAATTTGTAAGTTGATGGTATTCTTTTAAGCAAAATAAGTGTGCTAAATGCAACATACAAGAGTGGATTGAACTCCATCAGTACAGAACCCTGGACACTGTCGGGGAAAGAAAGACTGTAATGTAATTACCCACTGAAATGCAGTTACCCTTTGGGGAGAACGCAGCAGCTTTTGGACAGCCCAAAGCAATATTGCACAACCATTTAAAATCAGAAAATGAGTCCTCATTAGTTATAGCTGTGTACTCACTTGCACCCCCTTCTCCCTCCCCAAATTTACAATTTGGCTGAAACATGGTAAAAAAAAATCTGAGCCTCAGGGCAAATATTTTTTACCAAATGTCTCCAAAGACTCCAAAAATTATAAGATAAAAAAGGGGAATAATCACTTTGACATGATATTGTTATAAAAGAAGTGATGTTTCATGCTCATACAACTAAAAATAATATTTGGACAGAAACAGAGAAAAGGTGAACCTCACTTGAATAAAATATTTTTATTTATGGATAAAGGCCACAATTATGCAAAAGTATATGCACATGCTTAACTCTGCACATCTCAGTAATCTCATTGCTTTAAATACAACTACTGATGTGCTTAAAGTTAAACATTAGCTGTATGCAGGATTGGGTGTGACTGCTAACAGGGTGACATTTTCAAACATACTCAGCTTTGAAGTCAGTGGGAGTTTTGCTACTGATTATCCCCAGAGAGCACAAAAGACAGGGAGTGCTGGTTAGAAAGTAAGAATGGCCATATTGGGTCAGACTAAAGGTCCGTCTAGTCCAGTATCCTGTCTTCCGACAGTGGCCAATGCAGGTGCCCCAGAGGGAACGAACAGAACAGAGACAATCATCAGGTGATCCATCTCCTGTCACCCATTCCCAGCTCCTGGAAAACAGAGGTTAGGGACACCATCCCTGCCTGTCCTGGCTACTAGATGTTGATGGACCGAGCCTCCATGAATTTATCTAGTTCTTTTTGAAACCTGTTATAGTCTTGGCCTTCACAACATCCTCTGGCAAGGAGTTCCACAGGTTGACTCTGCGTTCTGTGAAGAAATACTTCTTTTGTTTTAAACCTGCTGCCTATTAATTTCTTGTGTTATGAGGAGTCAATAAATAACAAATAACACTTCCTTATTTACTTTCTGCACACCAGTCATGATTTTATAGACCTCTATCATATCCCCCCTTAGTCATCTCTTTTCCAAGCTGAAAAGTCCCAGCTGTTCTATACCCCTAATAATTTTTGTTATCCTTTTCTGAACCTTTTCCAATTCTATCATATCATCCCCCTTCTTGAGATCCTGCACAAAATCCCACCACCTGAGTTCCATGGGGATCTGCCAGATTTATGGGGGAAGGAGGGGTGGAATCACTCTGTCTTTCAAGTCTTTCTCAGCAGAGGAGACGTAAGCAGCAGAGCTCCATGCCAGAATTATTGCTGCTTCAAACAAATGCCCAGGGTTGGGTGGCCTCTACATCCTCACTCACTCCCCTTCTATCCAGGGGGCAATCTGCAGTAAACTCCTTGAGATGAAATGGGTGGACATTTCTTGTCCCTCCGGTTTCTCTTGGGGTGCACACCAGGACAATTTTGCCCTGGCAGCAGCAGATAAATTTAAAGACCGAGATCTTCCCCAGTGCATTTGTAAAAATGCCTCCTTGGAGAGCTCATGAAAACCTGCCTGTCACAATCAGAAATGTTACTTTCAAGAAATTAAAAGCTGTATGCAGTGTTGTACAAGGCATTGCCTGCCTGTGCCATATCCTCAACACTTGTGCACGGGGGTGGACAGTCCCCATGTTAGCCAAGCTATATGAAATCAGTGCAACCTCTGGTTAAAACAAGAAAACTGTTGTGATTATTATGCAAATAATGAGGCTGCCAAGTCTGATTCATGGCCTGTGATCCTTACACATCATCATGATCCTTTGCAAAAATACCAAACTGACTGGTTCCGTGGGGCATCCTAATTCAGCGAACTCGTTTTTTGTCACGTAGTGCAGTTACCCAACTCTCTTTCTTGAATAGGGGCTCAGGGAGCACTCTGAGGTAGGGGCTTCACCCTGCGAGTCACTCACAGTGAGCACTCTGAAGCAGGAGCTCATTCAGTGAGCACTTTGAGGTAGGGTCCTGTGGGAAAAATCAAGAAAAGCTCTGGGTGCCTTGAAAGTTTGTCTCTCTCACCAGCAATTGTTGGTCCAGTAAAATATATTACCTCACTCTATCTCGCTAATATCCTGGGACCAACACAGCCACAACTACAGTGCGTAGTGCATGATTGTTTAATTACTGATGGTATCATAATGCATGTGCAGAAGGAGGGTGAATTTAGGTTGCACAGGCACCTGTAATGCTGGCCTTTCCCAACTGTAGAATGCTTGACTTTGTAACTTTAGTCTTTTCACATATTTAATGGAAAAGATATATTTATCACCCTTTCTCACTTTGTCCCTGCGATATCAGCTCTATACATGCAGTCTCTCTCTCGCTCTCCTGAGTGAACCCCAAACACACTCATTTTGAAACCAGAATGCTGGCTGTCCTCCTGGCATTTTATTTCACCCATTTAAAAGCCTAGGAGGAGATGCTGGAGCTCAGACCGTTTTCTATGTACCTCCTCCCCAGTTGCACGTGGAGCAGCCGCCTACGAATATCGTCCCGCAGACAGTGCTACCGATGTCACTACCTACCCCGTACACAACCCAGCTCTGCCAGGCTGAACAAATCGCTGTGCACCCCCGTCCTCCTCCTCTCCTACCAAGCCAGGCCTTGGCCCCAACCCTCCCTGATCCCTACTAGGACATGGCGATTGGTGCAGGTTGGAGAGTTTCTGGGGCTCCCATTGGACTTCGCACCGTGTCAGTCACGGATGTCGCCTGGCTGCTTCCTTGCTAGGGCTCGGGGGAAACTTCCTTATTGTTGTTACTGTGAGTGACTCGCAGGGCGAAGCCCCGGCCCGAGCCAGAGGTGCAGCCGCAGCTGGACGGAACGCGGGGAGCAGCTGCAGCCGCCGCCGCCGCCGCCGCAGGAGGTGAGTAGCGCTCGCTCGCTAGCTCGCTGCAGCCGGGCAGCCCTCCGCGGCTGTGACCCCAGCTGGCTGCGGATTTCAGATCGCCCTGGCAGGCATTTTTGCCATGGGCTAAGGGGAAGGCAGAGCCGCCGCGCTCAGCTTTCCGGGGGGGTGGGCAGTGGTGTGAAGCTGTAACCAAGTCAGCCCCTGTAAGCCCTTTCCTCCAAGCCTGCTCTCCGCCCCGGCGGTTTCCTGTGTCGACAGTGGATGTGGCTGCTGGGAGGGAGATAGGGAGATTATTGCTGGCTTTTATTAGCCAGAGATACAAGCAGGTTTGCATGACTTTACCCCTCCCCCTTTCACGTTTCTGTGCTCAAAGTGACAAGGGCCAGGAAAAAATACCCTTGCACAGCCCAGCCATAGTGAACTGTGAAGACTAAACCAGCTCACTTTTCAGTGAGCCCACAGGGATTTGTGAGCTATGCACTCGGCTGCCGAGGAGAGCGAGCGAAGATCATAACGCTTGTAATCCATGGTAGGCGGCTTCTTGCAAGCTGCTCTTTCTCTTCCCTGCAGCCTACCAGGGTTAGCAGTATTAGCATCCAGGCTTTTCCTGGGAGATGGTAGGTGTGCATGTAAAGGACTTGTCTGGGTGGTGTAAGGTTTTCATGGCTCTCCGGGAATTGTGGTTTTTCTCACAACTCAGCTGATACACACTGCAAAGTGACCATTTTTATTAGCGAAGCAGCGGCAGAATTTGTCAAGATCCAAATGATCTACCCTGGATTTTATTTAGGGTAGATCTTACTTATTTACCGTGTGTCTGATCCCTCCAGGAATGTATGTAGAGGGATGTTGCTTAGTTAAGTCTTTATCCTTTTACCCATTTCAGCATCTTATTCTCTCCCTGGCTGGCTCTCTGTAGGGGGCAGAGACCAATTCTTAGTTTCATTTTGGCCTGATATTTTCAGAGATGCTAAGCAACCCCGACTCAGTCAGCCTCAGGAGCTCAGCGGCAGCATCTTTGAAAAGCAAACCACGTGTTCCACCAGAGCATGAGGCTTATATACCTTTGTGTGTGTGTGAGACTGTGTGTGCAAGCCTCATTTCCGAACTCCCCCTGGGCTCTGAGGATAATGAGGTCAAAGATAAACTGGCTTATGCTAATAGTGAGTGGGTCTGCGTGGTGACTTAAATATTTGGGCCTCCTTTAGGAATTACAATATAGTAGAGTGAAGTTAATACACTAGCCTACCTGTACATTGATAGAGAAGTGGCTTTTAATAAGAGGGTTTTTATATGCGGTTGCAAAAGTCTCAGGAACTATAAAGGTAGGTCCTGGGGTGTAACTCTACAAAGGAGTATACTGTACTTCTGTGCACCTCTGTGCCATGTGTCTGCATATATGCAAAGAATTTAAATTGTAGTAGATGAAAAATTCATGCATCTATACAATCTTAAATCACTATTAGCAGTTTAATGGCCTGTACAGTACCATTAAAGATACTCTAGAAAATTGCACAGGCAAGGATCCTGCAAGTGATTTTCATGCATGTATAATTTTAGTCATGTGAGTAGTACCACTGACTTCCATAGGACTAATCTCCTGAGTAAAGCTATGTGTTTGGCAAGATTGGGTCCTAATTTGATGCCTATTTGCATATGATTTATTTTTAAGAACAAAAATTGGCTTCCATCCAGCATAAGGCATGGCAGATGTCCCAGAAAAATGGATTCTCAGAGTCTTTTAAATGCATTGTAGGTAATTTATTTGTGGCCGTGCCCCCCAAACAAAGGAGCACCTTCATTGACCCTCTAAAAGTCTAAAGCATATAGCTAGTGCATTCTCTCTGGGGTTCTAAATGACTAAAATAATCAGCTGAACTAGCATTTTACTCTCTAAAGCATTCTCCCCGTCCTGGTGATCACAATATTTAGGGTTTGTGTACACTACAAAATTAGGTCAAGGAATGGTAGATTATCCTACAGCCACTGCAGTAATTACATTGGCTGTTGGTATCCACACTACCTTCCTGCCAGTGGTGTGTGTCCTCACCAGGAGCATTTGCACTGACTGAAGTGGGGCATTGATAGCCAGCGTGTGGGGCACTGGCAGCTGCATGGGGCTCACAGCTGGAGTCCTCCCACTGTGGGCTGACAGCCAGAGCCAGAGAGAAAATGTGAAATAATAGCAGCAGTGAAACTGACAAGAATGTCAATTTCACTACTGGTAGGCTCCCTGCTGTGCAATTGCGCTCCCTGTGGGGCTCATAGATCTCCTCACCCTGTGTGTGTGGGGGGAAGGCGCTCCCTGGCTCACAGCTTCAGTTGTAAGTCAGGGGCTGGGCTCACAGCTTGGGTTGTCAGCCCTGGGTGGGAAGAGGTGGGAGCTCTGCTGTGAGCCCCGCATGGTGATGTAAGTAATGCAAGTAATGTCTACACACAGGCACTGTGTCACCCTAACTGCATTGACCTAAGCACTACGCCTCTCGTGGAGGTGGGGTTATTAAGTCGATGTAGTGGGCAACTTACTTTGGCTGGAGCACCATTGTAGTGTAGACACTTACAGAGTTAGGTTGACAAAACTGTAGTGTAGACCAGGCCTAAATCTTGTACCCAATCTCTTGAATGCTGGGTATCTGAGTATGACTAGACAGTAAAACACTCCCAGGGAAACTGATTCCCTTTGGCAATCTCACACTACTGGGAATAAGTGCTGTGGCCAGAATGCCTTGCGTTATTGTATGTTGATTCCCCCCCCCCCCCAGTAATCCAGTCTTTACATGATGTAAAGTGGGGGGGGCACTCTGGCTCCAGCAGACTCATGAGCGCCCATGCATGTGAAATTTCAAATGGTGTGTGTCACTGTCTTTCAGTTTTGGGGATCCCAGTTTTGTTGCATTCAGGCCATGTCTGTGCTACCACTTATGCCACTCATGGGTGTGAAAAAAAACACGAGTGTCTCCCGCTGACATAGCTACCACTGCTCGTGGAGATGGTTTTACTATATCGACGGGAGAGCTCTCTCTCGCTGATGTAGTGCAGCTACACGAGTCATCTTACAGCGGTGCAGCTACATCAGTACAGCTGTGCCTCTGTAGGCTCACTAGAGGAGACATGCTCTCAGACTAGTAGATAAGGGCATCATCCTGGAGGGTGCTAAGTGCTGGGGAGGAGTTCTGAGCATCCTCCACTTTCATTAAAGAACCGGAATTGAGGGTGCTCAGTGTCTTTTAAGAAGCATTTGGTACATTGCAGGATCATGTCCAGGCATCATGTGGTGTATGCTATCTCCAAGAAATGAGATGAGACAGAAATTGATGATGCCGATATTTTCAAGATGTGCCCATGTAACTGAAATGATCACGCTGTTATCATCTTGACCCTCCCCTTGTGCCTGCTTATGATCCTCACTTGTGTTGAAATTAGATTGTGCTCCTTGGGGCCAAGGGCATGTGTCTGCCTTTGAAAATGACAGAGCTAACTCAGAGAGAACTCCACTGGAATGTTACTGCAGGTCTCAGGCCAAGAGCAACAAGTAAATGAGCCGTCCCTGGGTTGGCCTCCCAGGCAGACACCTCGGAGAGCCCCCTTAGCTATTCTGTTGATGCTGAGGCTTGTGATTATGTAGGTATCAGAAGCTGTCTGAGGGCTCAGTGAGACTTCACTTAAAAGTGTGTCAATGCTCCTACCTGATCAGCTGGCAGGGTTGTCAGTGGAAAAAATGTGAAGCAGTTCCTCTGTCTCACCCCTCCCATCCTCCAGAGACTGAGAATCCTGGCGTGGCGAGCAAAAGAAATTGGAATTGGGTGTTGTACCTGGAGCTCCTTCAGGCTAGGGCAAAGGTGGTCCCAAGGTGATCATCTGACCCATTCACTCACTCGCCACTTCTTCACATTGCCAAAGACTCACATCCCAGAATTTTAAGAAGTCAACTGGATTTTTATTTCCATAGTCCAGTGATTTCAACTTTATTTTCAGTATCAGTTTCCTCTTTCAGCCCTGTTAACCCCATAAATAAGTGTCTGTGTAGTGGCACCGTGCTTCTGGGATATAGTCACATTCTTTTTTTCCCTTTATGTACTAGATCAGGGGTAGGCAACCTATGGCACGAGTGCTGAAGGCGGCAGCTGATTTTCAGTGGCACTCACACTGCTCGGGTCCTGGCCACCAATCTGGGGTGGCTGTGCATTTTCATTCAATTTTAAATGAAGCTTTTTAAACATTTTAAAAACCTTATTTGCTTTACATACAACAATAGTTTAGTTATAGATTATAGACTTATAGAAATAGACCTTCTACAAACGTTAAAATGTATTACTGGCACGCGAAACCTTAAATTAGCATGAATAAATGAAGACTCGGCACACCACTTCTGAAAGGTTGCCGACCCCTGTACCAGATGTTAAAAGGGACAATGTCCTCACCAGGGCTATGAAATAGGGATTGGGAAGATTGTTGTTTAAATTGTCCCATGTGCTGAGGATACTTTGCTTGTACAACAGAAGTGAAGATGCCTTGCATTCTGTCACACATGGAACAGTTCTTGTAAGACTCCCACTTTTTTGCTGCCTGTCCTGATTTAGCTCAAACATCGAGGTGTAGCAAAACGAGGGTCTCTGGGAGGAGAATTATTTCCGTTAGGAGAAAAAACATTGGACTAGGGGCTAAGCGAAGGGACCGTTTGGTAAATTCTGTAATTATTGGGGCAGTGTCAGTAGAAGAAGCACATTAGTTACCGCTGCAGTCCAGTGAATAACAATGAAGGAGAAGTTTATTTGATCGTGCTCCACCAATTGGCAGCCATCAGTGTTTCTGGAGTGCTCAGCACTGAGCGTTGTTTGTTGTGAGTACCGTGCCGTGTTTACTTTCACTCACTTTCCCAGAGTGGTGTGGTTATAGCAATAGCTTTTGCTTCTAGTTTTTGAGGTTGGTTGGAACAATAAGTTCCTATAATCACATGAGGAGGCTGTTAGATGCCATGCCGATAAAAAGAGCTACCTCTGTGTGTTAGATGCAGAGTTGTGTAGGACAAAAAGGTGTTAGTGTCCTGTGACTACAGGGGTGGTAATGGGCCACTTCGTCTTAAGTGGTTCCTTAGAATACGTATTAACTACTTTTGCTAAACCAGGGGTGGGCAAACTTTTTGGCCTGAGGGCCACATCTGGGTATGGAAATTGTATGATGGGCCATGAATGCTTATGAAATTGGGGGCTGGGGTGGGGTGAGAGTTCTGGCTGGGGGTGCGGGCTTTGGTGATGGGGCCAGAAATGGGGAGTTCAGGGTGCAGGAAGGGGCTCCGGGCTGGGTTAGAGGGTTGGAGTGCAGGGGCTCCGGCTAGGGTCCATCTAGCCCAGTATCCTGTCTTCCCACAGTGGCCAATGCCAGGTACCCCAGAGGGAATGAACAGAACAGGGGATGGATCACTTGATAATTTCCCTATCATCCATCTCAGCATCTGGCAGTCAGAGGCTTATTACCAGGCATGTTGTATGTAAGACATGGGTGGCAATTGATAAGATCTACTTGGCATTGGTGAGGCCTCAGTTGGAGTATTGTACGAGTCCCTCCTCCCTTAATATGCTCGGCTCCTCTCCCCGGCAGCTGAGCCCGGGCCTGGAGTGAGCCACCGCTGCCTCCCAGCGAAGCTCTCTCAGACAGAAGCAACTCTGTCTCACTCCCCACCTGGCTGCCAAGGAGAGCAGTCGAACATGCCAGGGGGAGGGACAGGGAGAGAAGGACAGAGCCGCTCTCCCACCTCACCAGGCCAATCTGGGAGGGCACTTGACCCCCCATGCCTCCACTACATGTTGCCTCTGCCATAGTAGACAATTTTGGGGGCTTTCATTTTCACAGGATGGCACCTCTGGAAAAATCAGATTCCATGTCCTAGGGCTGTCTCAAGTTGGGCACCCATAATGACTAATCACTTTTGAAAACTTAGGCATATATATATATATATATTTCCCTTTACCTATTGCCTGTCCTGAAGATTTCCACATGGTGGTCATCAGGATAAAGGCTTGTCTGCGCTACAGAATTAAGTCGACCTAAGTTATGTTGACGATCATAAGCCGCTTTAATTACATTGGTTGTGCACGTCATCACAACACTCCTTGTATCAATGAAGTGTGTCCCAGTCGTTGCTCTTGCATCGACAGAGGGAGCGTTGCATTGTGGGTAACTATCCCACTGTACAACTTGTCACTCTCTGCCTCTGGGAGCTCTGGGAATGGATTGTGATGCATCATGGGGAGGCATGCTCGCCATCTCATGATGCATTTATTTTCATCCCATCATTCCATGGGCTTCCAAATTCGTTTAGTGCCGTTTTTCAACAGCCCTTGTAAACTGTGCACCCGCCATCTCTGTCTAACAGCATGGATCCTGAGTTGCTGACCATTGTGGTGATGAACGTTATGAACACAACACGGCTGGTCCTGCATTATTTCATGAACTGCGAAAGAGAGAATGACTCGGTGGTGCCTGCCCTGCTGGCTGCCATGGAAACAAATAATTCAAGATTGCTGCTGGCATTCACGGAACAGCTGCACGCGGTGGACCGTCGGTACTGGGCTCGGGAAACAAGCACTGAGTGGTGGGATCGCATTGTTATGCACATATGGGATGATGAGCAGTGGCTGCAGAACTTTCGGATGCGCAAATCCACCTTCCTGGAACTGTGTGCGGAGCTTGCCCCAGCACTGCGGCGCAAGGATACCAGAATGAGAGCTGCCCTCACTGTTGAAAAGCGAGTGGCGATCGCTGTGTGGAAGCTGGCAACTCCAGACTGCTACCGGTCAGTCGCAAAGCAGTTTGGAGTTGGCAAGTCCACTGTGGGGGCTGTGGTAATGCAAGTGTGCAGGGCCATTAACCGCCTCCTGCTACGAAGGACTGTGACTCTTGGTAATGTGCAGGAAATAATCGATGGCTTTGAGGCAATGGGATTTCCTAACTGTGGAGGGGCAATAGATGGAACTCATATCCCAATTTTGGCCCCAGATCATCTTGCGAGGGAGTATATCAACCGAAAGGGCTACTTTTCGATGGTCTTGCAGGCACTGGTGGATCACCGGGGCCGTTTCACTGACATCAACGCAGGGCGGTCAGGGAAGGTGCATGATGCACACATTTTCCAGAACACTGGACTGTATAGAAAGCTGCATTCTGGGACGTTCTTTCCAGACCAGAAGATCCCAATGGGGGATGTTGAAATGCCCATAGTGATCCTGGGAGACCCTGCCTATCCCTTGCTGCCATGGCTCATGAAGCCTTACACTGGGAAACTAGACAGCAGTAAGGAGCGCTTCAACAACAGGCTCAGCAGGTGCCGAATGATCGTTGAACGTGCCTTTGGCCGATTAAAAGGTCGTTGGCGCTGCCTTTTTGGCCGGTTAGACCTCGATGAGGAAAATATTCCCATGGTCATTGCGGCCTGCTGTATTCTGCATAATATTTGCGAAGTGAAGGGGGAAAAGTTTCCCCAGGAGTGGAGCGCTGAAGTTGAACGTCTGGCTGCTGATTTTGAGCAGCCAGATACCAGGGCAATTAGAGGGGCACAGTGTGTGGCTGTTCGAATCAGGGAAGCCTTGAAAGAGCATTTTGACCGTGATTCCCAGTAATGTGTCTAAACATTTGGCCAAGCATTGTTTACTTGCTGCCTTGAATGGTACCTGTAGTGCTTGCTTCCTCAGCTTTAACTGTAGTGAGCAAATGTTCCTGCCTTTAGCCACCGTGTTTAAATGTTAGCACTGACTAACGTGTGTATGACACAAATAAAAAGTCAATTTGTATCAAAGAAGAAAGTTTAATAACAGGACAAAACGCATTTTTTTTTTGTCAAACTAGGGACATAGAAATGAGGAACAGTCTCAGTTACGGCTCTCACAGCTGAGTGTAACTCCGACTTTCACTGTGAAACCAGTCCCTCGGAGTTGAGTGCAAGGCTTACTGTGAGGGACCGGGAACATGCTTAGAATGTGGTGGGGAGTTTGGGGAGGACATGGAATGGAGTTCTGTATTAGCTGCAGGGGCACTTGTGCTCTGACAGCAGTGTGATGAGGGACTTGAGCATCTCTGTCTGGTCCTCCAATAGCTTCATCATCTGCCCCTACCCATCTCTCCTTTCCAGGGTATCCATCCTGAGTTTTTCATTACTTGTCTCCCTCCACACTCTTATTTCGTTATGTGCTGTATCTGTTGACTGCAGCACTTCATGAAACATATCCTCCTTACTCCTCTTAGTTCGCTGCCTTATCTTACGGTGGCGCTTCACCGGTGTGGAGGAGTGGGTCCTCAAGGGCACATCTGCAGAAACCAAAGAAATAATGAACAGTGACAGTCTTGTGAGTGCGCTCACAGCTGTGAATCATAACATTTACACACACCTCTTTCTCACTGTCCCTTGGGTAGCACATGGGTCAGCACAAGCCCCAAATACGGTGAGTTCAGCAGGAGGCGCGGGAATATTGGAAAGAATGGACTAAGAGTCTGGGTGGTTTCCAAAGGGAGTAACTAGAAGCCCCAAGGGAGACTTTTCTGAATATTGTTACCGTTTTCCACAGGCTAGGATAATCGAACCCAATATCTCACTCCTAAGGGTAACCTAAGATGCAGGGGTACATCTCCTGCTTGCATGTGGCTTCAGACCAGCTCTGTATGCTGCTCGCCTATGTGCCGCTCTGGTCCCTGCAGAAATTATTGTCATGTGGTGCGGCAAAGTTTTGTACAGCAGTGGGGAGAAACAAGGCAGCTCTTTCAAGGAATTTTTGGCAGAGGATTGCAGAGTACCTACAGGAAAGTTTCCTGGACATCTCTGTGGAGGATTCCTGGGATATTTCGGTGTATGTTAACAAATTTTTCTGCTGGGCCCCCGCTGTGTAGATGCTCAGGCTCTGCTGCATGTCCCTTTCATGCCCCTTCTTCTGCATGCCACTAGCAATCAGCCCGTAGGTATCAAAGTTCCTACAGCTGGAGCGAAGCTACAATCCCATAGACCAAGGGTGGGCAAACTATGACCCATGGGCCAGATCTGGCCTGTTGGGGCTTTGGATCCAGCCCATGGGATTGCCACTCCCGTGGCACTGTGGGCCCCGTGCTGCTCCAGGAAGCAGCCGGCACCACGTCCCTGTGGCCCCTGGAGGAGGTGGAGAAGAGGGCTCCGCATGTTGCCCTCGCCTGCAGGCGCCGCCTCCCACGGCTCCCATTGGCCGGGAACAGGGAACCGCAGCCAAAGGGAGCCTGGGGGGAGGTATCCACAGGAGAGAGCAGCGCACGGTGCCCTCTGTGCCCCCTCCACCAGGGGCTGCAGGAACATGGTGCCGGCCGCTTCCAGGAGCGGCGCAGGGCCAGGGCAGGCATGCAGTGAGCCTGCCCTGGCCCCGGTGTGCATTGCTGCCACCCCGGAGCTGCCCCAGGTAAGTGGTACCAAGCCAGAGCCCCACCCCAACCCCCTGCCCTGAGCCCCGTGCTGCACCCCGCATCCCTCCTGCATCCCAACCCCCTTCCCTGAGTCCCTTCATACACCCTGCACCCTCCTGTGCCCCAACCCCTTCCTCTGAGCCCCTTCCTGCACAGCACACTCCCTCCTGCACTCCAATCCTTTGCCCCAGTCTTACATTCATGGCCCTGCATGCAATTTCCCCACCCACCCTCTGGCCAAAAAGTTTGCTTACCCCAGATCCAACAGCTCTGGTGTTCTCCATGCGGGAGTGGGTTTACTGTGGAAAGCTGGCATGGTCTGCTGGGAAGGTGCTCTGTGCACGGTCCATGCAGAGCAAACAGGGAGAGGAATTTCAAAAATTCCCAGGCTTCAAAAGGGGGAGGGGTGCATACCTATGTACCTTCAGGGCATGGAGTTCAAACTGTTGACCACAGCAGTCAGGATGAGCATTGTGGGACACAGGGCCGTCCTTAGGCATACGCAGAATACGGGGCCCCCCAGGGCACCTGAAAATTTGAGGCACCACTGATTCTTAGTGTCCACCCTCCCAGCTCTTCATATCTCTGTTCTGACTCTTCCTGCAGACTCCCACAGCTAGCTGCCGCGGCATGGTGATTCTGAGTCTGGAGGGGATCTAGTAACTTAAAAGTGAAAAAGCCTTCCAGCCTTCTAGACCTATTAGCACAACATTGAAACTGTTAAAGAGGCATTCAAGTGGTAATGAAGCATTTGCCAACCCGCAGGTATATACTGACAGTTTCTGAATTTACTGGGCAAAACAGTTGTGCATGACTGTAATATTTACTCAGAACATGTTAGTCTACAGGAGCTTAGTTTAAAATTTGCTTTAAAATATTTCATTAGTGAGTTGGTGAAGATTATAAAATCACATCTCTAAAAAATCCTTGCATAGATTTTTAGATGCACAATCATCTTTAGCCTTAAATGCTTGGATCTTCAGACATATAATTTTTTAAATAAATCCTTCAAAAGACCACCCTTATCTAAAATACACATTTAAATTTTACTTACTGTAGTAAAAAAAACTTGCTTCCAAAGTCTTCCTGTCCTTTCTGTCCATCCTTTTCTCCCTTCACACACCTCCACCCTTGTTGAAGAGAGCCCTTCAAGGGACAACACCCCTTTCCTTCCGGGTAGCTGGACAAAGAGTTTCCCTTTCTTTACTTCTGACTATCTGATGAACTAGTTTTAAGAGAACCCTCCAGCAAAATCAGTACCTAGCAAGATATAAAATCCTTTGTTATGCCTAAAATCTTTGGAAATTTTTTTTTAAAGTTGGTGAAATTTCATAAACGTCTGTCGTTATGGAGATCACACAAAGTAAATTTTTCTAAGAGCAATGAACATTGTTATGAACACACTAAACCTCTGTGATGGATTAATTTAAAATAATGTTTTCAGTTGTTTCAGTGAGTTAAATATGTAGTAATCTGGAACGATTATTTTATGAAGGCTTAAGAGTACATTTAAAATATAAAAGAAGCTTAGAAATACTGATTAAGAAAATGTAAAACAGAGGAGAGCTACATCATGTATTCCATAATATTTAATGTTGTAATCAGCAAGACAGCTGACTCACCCTTACTACAAAGTTTTTGCAAATAAATCTCAGACAAACTTCTGGGCATATCAGAAAACCTGTCACCGACATTTTTTATTCCCAAGTTTAGTGCTTTTAATTAGGTACCTTCTGCATGTCCAGTCTTCACCATCTGGCATGCAGTGGAAAACAGGCTCCATTTTCTTTAGAAAGAAATTGCAGAAGAGTGTTTTTTTCAAATGTGATTTGCTTCATTTGGGTTCAGGGATTTAGCTGGAAGGGATTGAGCAGAGTGGGGGAGGAAAGAGAGGAGGGAGACAGGAGGGAGAGAGCGGGGCCGGGGTGGAATGGGGGTAGGGTCTGGGGTAGAGTAGGGATGGAGTATGGGTGGGGCCACAGGAAGAACTGGTGGCCTGGAGAGCTAGCCTCACCAAGCAGTAGCTTCACCCACCGCCCATCAGGGTGGATTTGATATAAATCAAATTGATTTAAATCACTAGTCAGAAAAACTCAATTTAATCATGGATTTCCAAATCAAAGTGCATTCTTGTTGGTTGTTATAACCTTAATACATATTCTTCACAACTCAGAGATAGATGTAGATTTCATTTCTAGAAGGTACTCACTATACATTTCTAAAGTGATTTATTTTGAAAACCTTTCAGATGAGTTTTACAGCTATATCAGAAAATGAATGATTGTTTTGTCATTTCATTTACCAAAGGTAATTGAAGCAGATATTTATGAAGTCATTGGGAGGTGAACTTTCTCCAATTCAACAAGTTAATCATTAATATTTGGAGGATTTTCTTGCCATGTTGTGTTGGAAGGAGACCGTCGCCAGACAGACATTTAAACTGTTTTATTTAACTAAAACAACAATGTTATCTATTCTGGATTTTTTTTCTTCAACAGCAAACATATAGTATTTTAACAAAACAAGCATATGAATTTTTTAATTTAGTTAAACATTCAAGTTTTTTAAAATCAGGTTTGTTCTTGTTAAAATTGTTTTTAACTAAAATAGTTAAATGAAATATTTAAAAAACAAAAATTAAATCGACTATGTCAGCCAGGTCAACATGAGAAACTTAAAATATTGGCTTCTGCAGCTAACTCAGTCATCTTCACCTTCAGTTTCCTGTTTGTTCATAATCTGGAAGAGAAAAACAAACTTTCCTGCTTTTTCGGGTCCCAAACGATTTCTCAGTTTGGAATGAATTAGTCCAAAGGAAGAAAATATTCTTTCTACACTAGCAGAGAAGCTACTGCTGTTAAAAGTAAGATTATCACTTCAACAGTCTCTGAATCCGATTGCTTAAGCGACCGCTGAAATGCTGCCAAAGACCCAGAGCGACTGAAGGGCCCCTGCCGCCGAAGACCAGGACTGCCGCCGGGCCAGGGCTTGTGGGGCATTTCGGCGGCGGGGTGACCCCTCAGTCACTCCGCATCTTCTGCAGCACTGAAGGGCCCCCCGGCACTGAAGACCTGGAGTGACTGAAGGGCCCCCCACCGCCGAAATGCCGGCTGAAGACCCGGACCGTCGCCAGGCAGGGCTCGCAGGGCCCCTGCGGGGTCTGCGGCCTGGGGCCAATTCCTCCCTCCCGCCCCCCCCCCCCCCCGGGCAGCCCTGTCATCAGCAAACATATTTCTTGAATGGTTCACCCTTAGCTCTGAAGTTTATTATAGTTGATATTATGGAGGAATGATTGCTGGATGTCCATGTCATAGCCAATTCCTCTTCGTCAGTTAAGGTTTGACCCTGGTACCGAGTATTGAGAATATTTGCAAGAAAATGAGATGAAGATAGTGCTTGCCTCATTTGTTTTTTTTATGCTTGTAATTTAGCTCTGTCATTGAATATATCTCTTTTTAAGATCTCACTCAGTTACTTCCAAATTTCAACAGTGTCAGCAATAAAACAGCTATTTCCCTGCATTTTCTTCAAGGCTACGGAAATAGGCTTCAGAGTACTCAGCATGTGTTCAACATTTCTCTGAAGCCCAGTGTTGAGAACTTTGGCTGTGACAGTGCCATCTATTTTTTCACGATTTTGTTCACAAACTGTCATCAGATTAGGCCAGTTCTTGAGATAGTGCTCAAAACAGTCCACTACTGCAGTGATTCGCAAACTAGGGCCGCCACTTGTTCAGGGAAGCCCCTGGTGGGTGGGGCCAGTTTGTTTACCTGCCGCGCCTGCAGGTTCAGCCAATTGCAGCTCCCAGTGGCTGTGGTTTGCTGCTCCAGGCCAATGGGAGCTGCAGGAAGCGGCACGGGCCGAGGGACATGTGTCCAATTAGGGTGACATAACCAACCACAAGTCTATGCTGGCACTGCGTCACTCTAACTGCATCACAAAAAGCTCTGAGCCGCTCGTCGAGGCAGTTTTATTATGTTGGCATAGCAGGGGAGTTACATCTGTGGGAGAAGCATTTCAGTGCGGTCACCTGCATTGTTTTGTCGATACAAGCTGACTTTTGTCGACAAAACTGTGTTGTGTAGACAAGGCCAAAGTTTTTTTTTTAATAGAGCTTTCAGCTCAAACTCCCAAAACAACATGAAGTTTCCACTCACGACATTAATGGCAAGGAAGAGTAAAAACATTAAATAGAATCGGCAGTGGAGCAGGAAGCTTCCATTTTGAGTCTTGTGGATAAGTATACAGGAAACATTGTGCCCATTTGAACATATGACACACCAAACTTACAGCATTCTTGCATAATGCATTTATAAAAAACAAAGAATTTTAATTTAAACTTTAAAGTGCACAACATCTTAGAAATAAATCAGTAACAGACCGGGACTTACAGGACCTTTGGAAAATCTTCTGATTTGTCATTCTTTCAAATAGACGCTGCATTTGTGTCTTGTTCTGCTTCCTGCAAATATAGCACTTCCTGGGAAGTGTCAGTAAAAAAGCCTGAGAGACACAAAGGTGCCCTTTGCAGTGCCCTCCTAAAAACTGTTTAGAAAACTCATGTTTGTTGTCAGTTATACCACCATGCTTTCAAAAGAGCTCAGTACACAGCATCTCCCATTGTTTTCAGTAGGAGCTGCTGGTTCTTCTGCACTTGAAAATCTGGCCACTTAATTTATGGGGCTAAATGGGGGCTGAGGCCCTTTGAAAATCTGGACCCTAATTTGTATTTATATTACAGGGGTTCCCAAATTTTTTCATTGCATGGATCCCATTTTAAGAGATGGTCTTGGTGGCCACATTTCCTCCAATTGTCAATCACTTGCCATCCCTGTGGCAACTGCTGCAATTCTTACATGGAAAATTAAATTAGGGGAAATAATTATTCAATCTAATTTTTAACGTTAGCTGCTGGAAACAAGATAGCCAGCTCTCCCCAAACCATAGCCCTGCAACTCTTGGGGAGCAGGGTGTGTGTGTGTGTGTGTGTGTGTCCAGCTCCTACATACACACCCAGAAGATTTATATATAGGTAATATAAGAAATCAGTGTAGCTTACCTGTGTAAACAAATGCTGGAGACCAAATTTAATGTTGGTGTGACTCTTATAGTCAGTGGAGCAGCAGCTGTTTTCACTATCACAGACTTTGGACTTGGACATGTAGGGCTGCTGTTGTATGGATAGCTGTCAAGCAGGTTGCATGCTGGGAAGAGAGTCATGTCCCAGAGCGAATGTTGAAGCTGCAGCCTCACTCTGGATCGCGCTGGCTTTGTTGCTACCCAGAGGTTGGATGATGGGCTTCTTGGAGAGGGAATGTGAGTTTAATACAAGTAGATATCATTTGAAAAACAAACCATCAAAAATCTATACTCACCGCTTTTACTGCGCTGCAGTATTGCCTGTTCTTAGGGAACTGCTGTGGTACACTTAGTTATCACTGCCTGGTGCATATCAGCTGGGATCTGTTTTAGTGTCAGCTACTGTGCAAGTTGTCTTTCACCCGGCATCTATGTCCAGTATAATTAAAAACCAAAATACATGGAAGAACCAGTTTGCACAGGTGGACAAAGCCCTGTCAGCTGGGACGGGAGGAATCTTGACAGGCGACTTTCACTGTTCAGAAGGAGCAGTTCCCTACTGGTGCAGATGATTTAGTCTATACCATGGGTGGATTTGGGGCGGGGGGAATGATTGGAAGGGAACAGCCCTGAAAGTTTAAATAAAAAGGCCAACAAAGACAAATGGGATTTGCAGCATGTTTTAAAGCAACCCAGGAAGGGACTGTCCCATACCCATTCCAGGAGAAAACTCCACCCTTCTCAGTCCTGCCTTAGTGGAATTGAGAGCAGGTCACCGCAGCTGACCTCAGCCAAAATAGGATGAGAGATGAGCACTCAAATGTTTAGGGCTTCGATTCCCAGGCTATTTATTTCCTTCTCTTCCCCCATCACCTCCCTCCCCCAAAATAGTATCCTTGAGTCAGTCCTGTTGTATTCCTAGAGCAGACAAAGGAGTTCTCTGAGGCTTCAGGGGTGGAATTTTATTGTTAGTGCAACATGTTTTAACAAATGACCCAAATACTTTGAGATTAGGTCTGATGGGAGAATTTACAAAAAATCTCACAGTTGCTTCTGGAATGAGAGATTGTTTCTCTTGCTGCTGCCAGTATAAACCAGGAGTGAACTTGGCATATGGCAGGGGTGGCCAACCTGAGCCTGAGAAGGAGCTAGAATTTACCAGTGCACATTGCCAAAGAGCCACAGTAATATGTCCCTCACTCCCTCCTGCTCCCAGCACCTCCCACCCACCAGCAGCTCTGCTGATCAGCGCCTCCCCCCGCTCCCTGCACCTCCCGATCACCTCCCATGCAGGAGGCTCTGGGGGGAAGGAGAGAGGAGCAAGGGCATAGCGGGCTCAGGGGAGGGGGCAGAAAGGGGTGGAGTGGGGGCAAGGTCTGTGGCACAGCCAGGGGTTGAGCAGTGAGCACCCCCCTGGGCACATTGGAAATTTGGCGCCTGTAGCTCCATCCCTGGAGTCGGTGCCTATACAAGGTGCTGCACTGGGGGAGGAAGGGTAGCTCAGTGCCTTGAGCAGTGGCCTGCTAAACCCAAGGCTGTATGATCAATCCTTTGAAGGGGCCATCTGGGGTGAAAAATCTGTTAGGGACAGTACTTGGTCCTGCTGTGAAGCCAGGGGACTAGCCATAATGACCTTTAATAGGGGAGTAGGGAGAGCTCAGTGGTTTGAGCATTGGCCTGCTAAACCCAGGGTTGTGAGCTCAATCCTTGAGGGAGCCACTTAGGGATCTGGGGCAAAAATTGGTCCTGTTAGTGAAGGCAGGGGCCTGGACTCAATGACCTTTCAAGGTCCCTTCAAGTTCTAGGAGATTGGTATATCTCCTGTTATTATTATTATTTATCATTATATTAACTTCTGAAGAGCCACATGTGGCTCTGGAACCACAGGTTGGCCACCCCTGGCTTATGGCATTGTCAAGTACTGGCTAACTGCATGTTTTCTTTTTTCCTTCCTCTTTTGTCTGTCTTTGTTTCTTTGTCCCATGTTACTGTTCTCTTTGAAGGTACTGGCTTTTAGATGGTTTAGTGGACTCAACAGAGGATGGGAAGCCAGGTGTTCTAGTATGCGGGTTTGGGCAAGTCACTTTCACATCAGTATCTTGTTTGTACAGCTCTCTGAGGTGCTAAACTGTTGTTGTGATGCTCCATGGGAATTGTATGTGGTGCACCCTTTCTCCTGGACATTTCATGGCCTTGGGGTGGGTGGGAGGACGTGTGCGCACACAAACGTGTTTTGGTTATGCTTAGTAGTGCAGCTCCCTTCTCTGCCTGGATTTCTCAACTAGTAGTGTACTATGGTATTGCACGTGGCCAGTACCCTGTAAATAACTGAGATCAATCTAATCAGGACCTGTTTAAATAACTTCTTTGCAGATATCATCCTTTGAAAAGGTGGTCTATTGTAATTGCCCAAAACATTGCACTATCATAGAATATCAGGGTTGGAAGGGACCTTGGGAGGTCATCTAGTCCAACCCCCTGCTCAAAGCAAAACCAGTCCCCAGACAGAGTTTTGCCTCAGATCCCTAAATGACCCCCTCAAGGATTGAATTCACAACTATGGGTTTAAGGAGGCCAATACTCAAACCGCTGAGCCATCCCTCCCCTGCAATACAGTTATAAACTGCTGTGTTTTGAGCCATTAGTTTAGAACATTGTAGTGGATTTTTAAGGGTCAGAGGAAGAATAGTTTTGTCTAACAATGCTTAGCACTCTTGTATAGTGCTTTTCCCTGCTAGATCTCAAAACACTTTAAAAAGTAAGCACCATATCCCTGTCTTATACATTGCCAGGGCAGCTAAATAAGGCACAGTAGCTGTGACACACTGAGTCTATAGCGGAGCGGGAGTGGAGCCCATGAGTCCTCATTCTACTGTCTAATGCCCTATTTATTGGTAAGGATTAAAGGTGAATCCATGTAGCAAATACACAGACATGACGGGATTAGACAGGAAATATTTTTCTGTTGGTTCCGCTTCCTTCTGAGAACAGGATGTGGTTGCATCACTTATTCATCACTTTTCATTTCTCTTCTTCCCCAGGAAGGAAAAAGGCTACATGACTTGCTGAAGGGAGACAAAATGTTATGTTGGGGATGTTGGTCTTTTGGCCAGCCTGGGATAGGTAGCAATCTCCAAGCAATCATCCCTGAGCCACAGGTGTATGGATTCATTCACGACCGAAACATCAAGGAAGTGGCTTGTGGAGGAAACCATTCTGTTTTCTTACTGGAGAATGGAGAAGTTTACACATGTGGCTTGAACACCAAAGGACAGCTAGGCCATCAGAGAGAGGGAAGCAAGCCAGGTACATGGATTTTTTTTTTTTTTTTTGATACTTCAAACACCAGTTGCAGTGATGGGGCACGTGTTTGTTTGATTCTTCATGCGAAAACTCTTGTATGAATTCTTTGTGACTCAGCAATGACTGGAGCTGATGGGCATGCTTAGTTGTACAGAATTAGGGTGCTGAATAAGATGGGTTTGGTTATCGGAATGTATAGCTATAGAATGGTGGGATGGGGAGAGAAATAACCGTGACATATCGAAGCATTGCACAATGGTAGAGGCGTCAATACGGGTGTAGATGATCTGGGGCAGAAGTTTCCTACTTTGTGTAAATGTGACTTGCTTTCTCTTAGTGTTGTAGCAAGGGAGGGCTGTTAGTTACAGGGCTCTCCCCTGCTTCTCAGACTTTACTGTGTTACCCAGAATCATTAGTGTAGGAGTTGACGTCTTGCTAGGAGCAACCCTGGGGGCTGCTCCTGCGCCTTGTGGTATCAGTGGAAGCTTGGTCATTGCTATTTGGGAGTGAGCCTATTTTTAGCACAGTTGCTGATAGCAGGGTTTCTTTAGACAAGAGGGTGTCTTCTGAGAACCCTGTAGCAGGGCGTCATGGGGTACGGCCTTCATCACCAGACTGGTGTCTCCTTGAGCTGGGGTTAGCTCGAGGCCGACACTCACATCTGTGGTCTGCACACCAGCACTCTGTCTCTGTTCCTGCCAGCAGCTCCTCTCAGTTTCCATAACGGCAGTGACTTCTTTGTGACTCCGGCTAGGTCATCATCTGTGTTTCGCTGTCCAACAGGCCAGCCACTTCCCCAGTGGCGAGTAGTGGGGACCCGGGCTGTCCCAGGGACCGTGTAACCAGCAGTCTCCTGCTGCTCTTCTGTGCCCTCCGTCAATGCTACTCTATTTCCTTTGGCCACTTCCGCATGACCCCAGCACCTTCTTCACCTTCACCTCAGGGCACTCAGCTGCTCAGTCCCAGCAGCCAGCCAGGAGCTCCATCTTGTTTCCCTGGTTCCTGCCAGCAGCTGCTCTGTCCAAGTTGCTTCGTTCTCTCAGTCCTTCAGTGACATGGTCCTTAATCTCTGGGCTCCATGAGAGAAATTGGTCTTACTCTGCCTTGCAGCTCCCTTTTATCTGAGCCTGCTGGGCCCGGATTGGTTGCTCCCTACAACTCTTCCCTGATTGGCTGTGCTTCACACAAGGACTCACCTCCATTGCTCCTTCTGGGGCAGGGCATGATTAACCCCTTTTATGCCTGTGTGGGGTAGGGACCCCATCTGACAGGAGTCTCAGAAGAATCTGTGCCACAGTCTGTCCCTGTCCCTCCACCTCTGGAACAAGATATTCTCCCCGTCCACACACACACTTGCCTCCCCATTCTGTGTTAGCCAGCAGAGCCTGGGTTTACAATTTGTGGGTTCTCAACCCCTCCCCTCCCATGTGCCCACAAGGGTGGGTCAATCTCCTTACCTTTATCTTTTTGGAAGGCGTTACAGACCTTTGTAAAACTGATCTCTCTAACAGTAACATCCCAGTTTGCTTGGAGCTGCTTTATATCTTTCTCACTCCAGTGTGGTCCAAAGAGCTGGATTTCTTGGCTGTGATTTTTACTGAAAACAGAATATTAAACGGTTTAAAAAAAACAACCCCAAACCAACACTTCCCTCCCAGGCATCCCCAATCCAGGTCAAGGCTATTGCTGCCCTGCGAGGTAGAGATGTGATTCCCCTGCTCACGCATTCATACCCACGCTAGCTCTGACTGAGGTAGATGAATAGCAGCCTATCCACAGTAACTCAGGTAGCTGCCATGGAGACATTTGAACTTTTTAGCAGATAATGGTTTAAAGCTCTGACACACTAAAATAGGAAGACAACAAAAATCTGTAATCACAATACGCTTCAGAACACAAGGACGTATTCAAAAATTTAAAAAAAACAAAAACAGGAGAAAAGGATGAAGTTGTGTGTGCACTGTAGATGGTGTGGCCCAGTTATTAAATGTAAATATTTATAGGCCAATAGTTCTAAGTCTGCAACAGTAAACTGTTTATTGAAATGAAAAGTTTTATTTGGGGAGTAGAGGTATATTGTTTTCTTAAACTCAGAGGTGGTGGTGTGTTTTGAGTTTGGTTTTAGTTCTGCAGCAAACCACATTGAATTTCATTCATCAAAGCTTTCTTCTACTGAATACTTTTCCCCCCAGTCTTTCCGGCCACCAAAATAACCCCCCATAGTTACCCAGAAAAATTATGAATTGATTTTTCCACTGATTTTTGACCTGTTTTTGTTGCTGTAGTAATAAACACGGATACATTCCCAAAAACAAATTAAATAAAATAAAAACAGAAAACAAAGAGCCGCACTCATTTTGTAAAGTAGGGAGTGGCCCAAATAAAAAAAAAAAGTTGGTGGGTGACTTGGAAATGGTTGCGTTCCCTTGTCCTATTGCAATTTCTTTGGTCCTACAACTTATTTTTCAATTTGTTATTTATGGAGGATGGGGTTTCAGAAGTGCCTAAGTCACTTAAGAGCACAAGTCCCACTGACTTTCAGTGGGACTTGTGCTCCTCTGTGACTGCAGCATTTTTGAAAATCCCATTGAGAATCAGAGACTAAAATTTAAAAATCACACACTTGTGTGGCTTAGTAACCACTTGGGTCATTTTTATTCAGCTGGATGCAAATATTTCTTCACACAGATCTTATTGATTAGTTGTGTTGCTGTTTCACATAACGGCACCCTGATCTTGCTTGGGTCTTCTGTGCAAAGGTACTATATGGCAACATAATAAGAGACAGACTGTACAGAGTTTTCAGTCCAAATTCACAAAATAGGCAATGGTGGGAGGGAAAACGGAGACACAAAGAGGTCAAGTGATTTGCCCTAGGTCATATTAGTGTCTGCATTCGGAATAGAATCCAGCTGTCCTGAATCCAAGTATGGTACTCTGTCCACTAGATCATGCTGCTTCCCATAAAG
Organism: Gopherus evgoodei; assembly: GCF_007399415.2. Taxonomy (NCBI): domain Eukaryota; kingdom Metazoa; phylum Chordata; order Testudines; family Testudinidae; genus Gopherus; species Gopherus evgoodei. The sequence continues at coordinate 123,656,556 of NC_044326.1, read as the reverse complement.
ATTTTGCCAAGGCTGCAGCATGGGATTGGGAGGATGGGATAGGAAGCCCTTGGATTGATCCCAAGTTCACCTCTCCAGCATAACCACAGAGCCATTGCTCCTACTGCTGATTATCTCAAATATTTAATTGCTTTTGAAAACGTTACCCAAACCACATGCTCTCTGAGAGCATTTCAGTGTCATTTGTAAGTCATTGTGTCGCTCATGCTATGGTTCAAAGCAGTGCCTTGGGTCGCACCTCTCCAGAGTTTAGTGCTAACTACGTGAAAAGTAGCTGGGGATGCTCAGGAGCGCAGTACTCGAAAAGAAAGGAAAGCGTCTTCCCATCTCAGATTCCTAGTTTCTTTATACACATACAAGAGTCTGAATGGTGAGAGTGGTTTTAAAACTCCTGAAGGCTCCCAGCCTGCTGCTCCATTGGCTGCAGGAGGCCTGCCTGCAAGGTCAGGGCCCAAGTTACTAAGCTTAACTTGTGAGTAAGGGCGATAGGAACTGGGTATTCCGGCTGCCCTTCCCCGGATTTTTATGGCTAGACATTGAAATGACATGGCTTATTGTCCTACTCTCTGTTAGCAAACTGTGAATCCATAAATAAGGCTTCGCTTTCATAAAATATCGGTTGGAAAGGACGTCAGGAGGTCATCATGTCCAACCCCCTGCTCAAAGTGAGGAATGGGTATACTCGCTGGCGTCCCAGGCTGCTAGCGGGGGAGGGACTGTGTAACAAGTTTGCATCTGCTTCCGATCTTAGCACCTGCATGTGTGTAGTTGGAGGGCAGCGTGAAAAGTAGCTGGGGAAGTCTGGTGGCCAGTTGTTGAGCGTTGCTGGAAAGGGCTGCCAGTGCTGTTACTTTACTGCACTCTCCATTGATTTAGGCTTTGGGGCCCAATATGTACTCAAACTCCTGTTAGCTTATTGGCACAACCTGGCTGTGGCTGAAGCAGTGCAATTAGTTTGTGATCCCAGGTATGCCAGTGGGTTTGTGGCTGGCTGGGTTACCCCCAGAAGTGGGTAGGGTCCCCTAGGAGGCCGTTGAACCCAAGCTGGCCAGAGGATAGACACAGATTTATTGTGTCTCCCAGGCTGCCTCGGCTGGAAGGGCAGCTGCCAAGCCCCACCTGGAATGTGGAAAGATTTACATTGCCCTACCACACGGCTTTGCTGTCTCAGAGAACAGGGAAAACGTTCGGCGGTCCTGAGCCTTCTGAAGTCAGTGGGGAAAAACTCGGTGACTTCAGTGGGGTAGGATCAGGCCCCAAGCAGTTTGCATCTCTAAGGGGAGATTCCCATTCCCCCTTCTTATCGCCCCGTGGGAGCTTTTTGCAGTTGCTGCATGAAAAATCTCCACTAGCGTTTTGGGATCGTGCCATCCTGTCGTCACATCCAAGATGGTTCCTTCCCTTGGTGACATCTGCTCTTTAGCAAAATTCTGGGTGGGACTTTCAACAGCGCTGCACATCAGCCTAACTCTGCTCCCACTGAATCAATGGAAGTTTCACCAGCAACTTCAGTGCGAGCAGAGTTAGACCAGCACTGAGCACTTCTGAATGTCCCACTTTCTGTCCCTTTCCTAATTCCAGCTGACTAGTGCTTTCTCCTGCCCCACATCTGTGCATCCATCAATTAGATGGTCACTTTATAATGCCTCCTTCTGTCAATATCCTTAAACATCAAACGGTAGGATGTCTGTGTGTTCAGGTAGCTCCTCCTGGATGAGTGTCCCACACTCTCAGAGAGCAGCTCTGGAGATGCAATAGGGCTCTGGTTAGTTAAGAGGTGGGCTGGATTATCACCTCAGGCAGGCACGTGGCTGTAATACAAAAATCATACAGGAACAGCAGGTAAAATCCCAATCTGACAGGCTGGACTCTGGTCCTCCCTCCAGTCTGGGGTTTCAGACCCACTGGGGCTAGGCTGTCAGAGTAGAACTTGTAGAGATTTCTTCTTTTCTGCTAACTGCCTTCTCCCTAATTCGACCACTTGTGCAGAATAGGCAGAGCAGAGCAGTTAGAAGTGGAAGAGCCCCATTGAAAGGACCCTCTGGAAAGACAGGGTATATTTCCTCCTCTTTGTGCTCTTCTATTCCGTCCCCCCCCCGCCCCGAGAATTAGCAGTTTAATGTCTGACACATCTCCAACATCACATGATGACTTTTTATTGGAGTAGATGTAAATGTGCTCCCAAGACTTAATTTGTAAGTTTCGACTGAGTCACCCATGGGTGTAGAAGCTCTTTCTCCTTTGGCATGGGTTCCTTAGAGTCCAATCTCACCTTGGCTGCCCAGCGTGACCCACAGCTCGTGCGGCTGCCGAAAGGGGCATGTCGCTTCAACCGCAGTTGCTTTTGCCTGGAAGTGTCAGAACAGGTTGAGGGGCACTAGGCAAGGGTTCTTGCTGGGTGTATGGTGTTGGCACCAGGGGGCTATGACCCCGAATGGGTCTTCAATGACTCTCAGTGGAGTAGATTACTAAAAGGTCCACAGTAATTAATTTGCATACACTGCAGTTTATTCGCGAAGGAATTACGCAATCGGTAAAGGGTTACATTAAGCAGATAACTCCAATGTTAGACATTAAAGAACTATACAGTAAGAGCGATACATTCCTCTTAGCGAGCCTCTCTTTCACAAACATACACAAACAGGCCTGTGCTAGCCAGACACAGTTCCTGCTTGGCAAACAGAGAAAGTGGTTACCAAATTCTGTGGATGACTTCTCTCCAGGTCTGGTCTCCTCAGCCCTCTGGTCTGTCTTGGATTCCCTCGAGGCCAGGCCTTGGCTGCCTGGAGACCCTTCTGGCTCACAGTCCTACTTGAGCCCATGAAGCATAGTTTGGGCTACTCTGTCTAGCAGCATTGCTTCTTTAAGCGTCAATTAAGAAATTCTCCAACAGTAATTTAATTTACTTGATTTTTATACTCTTTTTCCTCAAAGGAGTCACATGTCTTAAAAGCATCCCCAATGGGCGTGTGGCTACTAATTTTTACCTAATTAATACTTTAGGAGGAGACTGCAAAGTGTTGCCAACTGAACATTAACCCACATTCACTCCCTTATCAATCATTCACTTCAGCCCCCTGTGTGATGGCCTTCAACAGGGTCGAGATGCCCGGTCAGCCCATGCTCCACTCAGAATGTTCTGCATATGTTGTTTGCTTTCAAGTGGACATATTTGCTGACCCAAAGATCAGTACTGATCATACCTACAGTATGGAGCCAGTCAGTTTCACCTCTGCCATCTGCCTGATGCTAAGAGAGAGATTTTGCTCCCCGAATCCTCTTTTGTTGGTTCAGTACGGCCACACCGTTTGGGCACCATCCCAACATACGATATGCTGTGTTATTATTCATGCCGCACCAGACGTGTGCTAAGCCATTTAAAAGACACAGGCTCTGTTTATTCAAGTTTTTTTCCTTGTACCTGGAGGTATGGTACCAGCAGCTCCATTTGATGTTGTGGGTCCTTGGTCTTCACGTCCTACAAGGCCCCACTTTTTCAGATGGGCCATGTCTCAGAGAACCTATAATGTTAAGATGGGGGTTGGGGTGGGCTGGAGAAGGAGGCTTGCACCTTTCCTCTAGCAACAGGAAGCAAAGAAAACCATGCTTCCCTTACCACCATTGCCTGTAGAGCTGCAGATCAACAGGGCATCAGTGTGTCAGTTTGCATTGTGTAGGCTATCAACGCAGCTTGAGGGCTTGACATGTAATTAAGCTTTACTTCAAAAAAAAAAAAAAGGATTCTGGAGAGTTGTAGGAATATCCACAGAATGATACATATCCCCTGGATTTCTCTGTCCCTGACAGCCTGTACTCTGCAAATTGAACTGCACTTATTCTAAATTCCAGTACAGCGTTAGCTGTGTCCGGAAATCTCAGTGCTCGCTCCAGAGCCCTGCTAACAGATGTGTATCTTGAATGGAAAGGCTGTGTGGATGCTTGGTCCCCGCTTAACCTCTTGCAGCTGGATGAGGAGTTAGCTGTGCCAGGGCTGCTTCATTTAGACTGTGGGAGGAGCGTGAACGGGAGTCGTTGCACTCACTGGAAGCATCCACGGGAGGGAGCAGTTCCCAGATGGAAAGCAGTGCCTGGGGGAAGGCAGGGTTGGTGACTGTACGAATTGGGTGAGCAGTGGGGTAAGTTGGAGAGCCGCTTGGCAGGATGGCAGCAGTGGCACAATTGGGAGGGTTGTTGGTTTGCAGCTGTGCTCCCCTCTCCCCCGTCAGTTTCCTTTCTTGTTTGCAGAAAGACAAACTGAAACAGGAAAGAGAGGAAATAAAGGCGGTTTAAGCGCCAGTGACCTGCTGGGCTTGGTGCTCCCACCCATGCAGCCTGAGAGAAGAGGCTTTTCACGAGGGAGCTAAAGGGAATCTGGAAGATTCTTCCCCCTGCCTACACAGGAAATGTCAGTGCAGCTCAGAGCTGCAGGAGTGCACTTCCTTAGGCCTGTGGCAGATCTGCTCTCTGCTCTCCTGGTTTGTATCTGCCCTGCCTCCAAGCTCTCTGGTGTCTCCTCTGCACTGCAAAATAGAACTCCACAGTGCACAGGCAATAATGCATGGTCCCCCTGTAGACTCTCCATTCTGCGCTCTCTGCAACAGAAACACAGTGGTTCTGCTTTTAGGAGTCAGTTGTCAAATCAGAGGATGCTCCTATCTTACGGTCTTGTCCTGCGTGACTTTTCCAGGGTAGGAAAACCTTAGCAGAGCAGCACAAACCATTTTGGGACCACTAAACTTGTTAAGAATCAGAGATTGCAGATGGAAAAGTATCTTAAAGTGGTCAGAAATATCTCTTCTGCAACCACAGAAAAAGTTAACCTCCCTTCAGAAAACAGTCCAACCCCTTTACCCCTGTAAGGACACCTGCAGGTCATCATTCACAATCACAACACACCTTTACTTGAGTGACTTTCGTGTAAAACTTGCCCCTCCCATAATTTATTGATTGTTCAATTTTGACATCATTTGTCCCCTTTACCCTAGTTCCCCCCCGCCCAAAGTGTATAAACTCCTATTAAAGTTCATTTTGTTTTTCCAGTGAGACAATAAAGAAAATTGTGCGCGAGTTTTAACTCTTAGCTAAGGGAGCAATAGGACAGATTCTAGCAAGTTGAAGGAAAATTGTAATCCACCTGGCACTTGCTTATTGCTGTTTCTCTTCTGGCAAGACATGAAATGTCCCAGAGGCCTGGTAATTACTCCAACAACTGGAACCTCGGATGTAAACCGGCATTCTACAGTTCCTCAGTTCCACTCAAACCACGAACAAAGTACTTTTTCTCGTCAAGATAATCAGTTGGCTCACTCCAGACGCTCCCTTCTAAATAAGATCTCTTTCTGGAAACCAAAACAGCTCAGACCAATTCAAGGTTCGCAGCAGCATCTGAGAGGATCTGGCATTCCCTCCTTTTCGGTAACGCACAGTGTGGCTGTGAAAGGCTGCTCTGTCTTATCTCTTGGCTTACCCTTTAAACCACCTGTCTAAGGGAGGGAAGCTTACAAACACTCGTCTCTACTCTTTTTAGAATGCCTTTTGAATGTTGTGCAAACAAAGAAAACTAAATTATTCTGTTCGTTTCTTTAATGTAATATCATTACAGCTTCCTGGCCTTACTCCTGCACTGATGCTGGTGAGCATATTTCTATGCTTTGCCGCTGCTTTTCCACTGAACAACCACTATTAAATTACTGAATTGCTTAGCCTTGAACTTCACAATGTTTTTACTGTGTTTACAGGAGAAGACTGGAGTTTCCCTGAACTCTGCATTGAGCCTATGTTTTAGCTCGGATATTTTTATGACTCATTTGTACTTTAGCCCTATGGCAATGGCAGAATGTCCAGCATTTTGACGTTTTCTCCAAACAGCCTGAATATATTCACAAGAACTACAGCAAGAACCCCCCCCCCTTTTTTTTTTAACTAGATGGTTCCGGAGACAGCAAGCTGCTTTCATACTGTATCTATCTGGGAGCTGTGAAATCACTGTCTCATTGCACATCCTACACTTCCTCAAACTACCACTTTCTTCTCTTACGTACCTTGCTAAAGCAACAATTTGGTTGGAGTGCGCTTTCTCGTGAATTTAGCTAACTGAACGATCCATGAATCGGGGTCAGAGTAAACGCCAGTCCACACCAGGGAACTGTCTCATATTACTTGGAGTGTGTGTAAATGACATCAGTCTATCTCAGGGCTGAGGGTTACTTAAGTCATTAAGTCATCAAAATGTCAGTAACTGTCTGAAATGCTGCTTTCAATCCCCCTGCTCTCTTAGTAGTAGGATATTCTTGAGCAGTATTTGTGAAAGTGATCTGGATTGCACTGCGGGGAGGGAAGCAGCTCTAAGAGAAATGATCATAGAAATGCAGGGCTGGAGGGGACCTTGAGAAGTCAAGTCCAGCCCCCTATGCTGAGGCAGAACCAAGGAAACCTAGACCATCCCTGACAGGTTTGTCTAACCTGTGACAGAGCTAAGACCCACTCCCCTGCCATGGAACATTGTTCTCTTTGTTGTCATACTACAGCAGACCAATGGTCCTTCAGCTTGGGTACCTAGGCGCCCACAATGATAAATACCAAATACTGTGGAGAAGGTGTTCAGTAATCACCATAACACACCCTCCTGGGCGATGACGTGACTGAAGTACATGGACAGAGGCTCGTTGGTTTTTTTTTTTAAGCTGTAGATGATGATAGTGTTGATGTCTGATCCCTTTAATCTACATGTCCAACCAGCCCTCAAAGCAGGTAAACCCTGGTTGAGCTAGAGAGTAGTTTGTTAATCTGTGATCAAGTGGAGAAGGAGGTGGGTGCAGAGATGGAATCCTGAATTTACTTAGTGTGTTACTCTCTTTTTCCCACTGATGCTTCTATTCAATAAGAGCATAGCTTTCAGCTCCCTGGCCAGTGCTGATCATCCATGCACGGTAAAGGGCCAGTAACCCTGTTGTCCAAGAGTGTGTGAGCTGCCATAGGAAAGGATGCTGAGAGATCAGCCATAGCAGCACACCTCAGTCTGCAGGGGTGGGATTCCTCCTTTGAATATGAGTGGACTTTTGAGTTGGTATTGTGTGTCGTTTCCTGTCTGAAAAAGGGGCTGTCGGTCATCCGGAGCTGTAACAGGTTGATTTCAGCTGTCGCAGTTCTCCAGGCAGACTTAACAGGAATGGCATCTTCGTTGAAGGTCTGGCGGAGCTACGTGTGCTAGCACATACAGGCTGGAGGTTGGTGAATAATTCAAGCACCCATTAATAATACTAGTGGCTAACTTCAACTCTGTGTTGATTAAGCTGTATGCGGTGACTGTTTATTCCCAAACTGCAGAGCAGTATTCATTTGGAGCAAACAACAGGGCCAAAGCAGAGATACGAAAGCCCCAAGTGTCTGCTTTGCAGGGAATTCCTGATAGTTTTCATATCAAGGCAGTATGAGAAGAGACCTTCATTTTCAGGTGTTCTAGGTGGGGCCAGTATGTCAGGCTACAGTTAGTTTTACTCCCAAGAATGTGACAACTGGTCGAAATGGAAATAACCATCCTTGTACACCAATATAGATGGGTTGATTGGCAAGACGATTGTTTAGATGGAAAATAGTTGGTTCTGCCTTGTTTTCACTAAAGATTAGTCTTCATTGTTGGAAATAAGTGGTCAAAAGTGTTTTGGCTAAGATTCCCTTCAGTGCTATGGAAATCATTTCCAGTGTCTGCAATACAAATGTCATCAGCATACGCATACTTCTGGGCCTGCATTTCAGGAAGGTTGCGTGAGTATATAGCGAACAAAAAGGGAGCCAAAACTGGCCTTTGTGGAAGGCCATTACAGAGACTTTTTAAAGTGACTGATTTTTTTCCCAACTTGCAGAATGAATCTTCAGTTAATAATAATTTCTCAAATGAGCTGAACCATTGGCCAAGAATAACTTACAGGAGCTTGACAATCAGCCCAGTGTGCCACACAGTGTCCTAGGCTGCCATCAGGTAAAGACTACACCACCTTTCTTTCCTGACTCAAACGCATTTTCTGTGTCTTGAGTCAGACAACGTACCTAATCTTGCATGTGTTGTCCCCGCTGAATCCAGCCTGAATGCAAGATAGCTGAGGGCTTGTCTGCACTACTGCACAGGGTTGATCTAAGATAATGCAACTTCAGCTACATGAATAGCCTAGCTGAAGCTGACGTACTTAGATCTGTTTACCACGGTGTCTTCACTGCGGTAAGTCGACAGCTGATGCTTTCCTGTCAACTCCGCTTGCGCTTCTCCTTCTGGTGGAGTACTGGAGTTGACAGGAGAGTGCTATAAATTGATCTCTGCCCGCTGATCCGACGGGTAGTGTAGACAAGTCCTGAGATCAACTACCTTATTATTCCACATCAGGATTAGTCTATCAGTTTATAGGTAACACACAGTAGAGAAATTGGTCAGTTGCTCTTTGGGTTTATCAGTGATTTCCCTGGCTTGGGAACAGCTATGACCTCTGCTCTGCACTAGACTTTGGGATTGTGCTAAGTAGAACAATTCAGAAATCAAAGCAGCCTACTTTTGATGATTGGATGACCTTGTGGATGTCACCAGGAGCCTTGGTAGTCTGCAGTTGATGTGTGATCTTGATTTTGATCAGTGAAAGGAGTCATCAGGTTTGTTTCCACACGTAGAGCAGCTATCTCTCCAGAACCATCATTTGAACTGCATGGCTGAAAACTTTTGTCTTGATTAGGATGTCTTCCATTGACCACCAGCTGAAATGCAGTGGAGTCTGCTGTGACTGGGTGTTCCTTCTTGCCCAGACTGGAATATCCACTCAGTCTCTGAATAGTTTGCCAGGTTTTGTGATCACAACGTGTGAAGACAGTTTTTTTCCCATTGCTCTTGTCTGTTCTTTTGTTGAAAACCTCTTGTTCATTCTTGGCAGATTTAAATTCCTGGTATAGTCTAGTTGCATCAGATGACCAACCAGAAAGGAATTGTTGATGAAATCCCAAGCTTTGTATTTCTTTGTAGTGGCTAGAACTTTATCGCCATAAGCTTGGTATTCAGCACTGATATTGTTCTCAATATCTGATTCCGAGTCTTTGCCCACAAGAGACTCCAATTCAGATTGGAACAGGTCCTACCTTGCCTTCCAAAAATTCCATCGAGGCTTCTGGAATTTTTATGCCTGTTTTGATCAGGCATGGCCAATGCTGGGATCAGCAGTGTCAGTCTCCTCATCAGGTCCAAATGATGTTATCGAATGGCAGGCTAATGACTGATATTGGGGATTGTTGTGGGAGGGGAGATGAAATGGTCTGTTCTACTACCACTCTGTTAGATATGTGGACAGAAACAGAAGGTTTATATAACATGCAGCGTACTCCCGAAATGAGTTGATTCTGTTATGGTAGTGTCCAGTGACCCCAGTCAAGATAGGTGGCCCTGTTGTTCCAAGTACTGTACAATCGTATTGGAAGATATGTTCCAAAGAGCATGCAATCTGAAGGCCTTCGCTTGTAGTGCTGTTCAGAAGAACAAATACCATGTCAGTTATTTGGGGGATAACAAGAGTCTTGTTGTCTTCTAGGATGGGCTTGGGAGAGAAGATAAAGGAATGGGGTAAGTGAAGAAAAACTGATTAGAGAGACTAAAACATGCTTGCAATAAAATTGAACTTAACCTCCTCTCCCCTTTTTAGGCTAATAAGTCCACTGGCATTTAATCAGCCAAGGAAATCGTTATTAGTTTGTAAACACAGGGAGTGTCCTAAAGTTGTGTTGGTATTTACAGCACCGTTAGTGTGAATGTTGATTTGCAGATGTTAGAAATAACAAACTGAGGAGCTAACAATTATACTTGTAGATAACACAATGGTAGAGATCGCAATTGATTAGATGATGTGGATGGTGCTGACAGACAATGGACAGGTGATCAGAGTGTGATGAAGAGAGCGAGTTCTTGGTAGGTTTTTCCCTTTGAGCCCTTTTGATGACAATTAATTGAACTATTGTGTTACCTGCTCCAATCTTAGGGCTAGTCTACACTGGGGGGTGGGGAGGAAATCGATCTAAGATACGCAACTTCAGCTATGCTGTTTGCGTAGCTGAAGTCGAAGTATCTTAGTTCGACTTACGTGGCCATCCTCACAGTGATGAGTCAACTGCCACAGCTCTCCCGTCGACACTGCTTACTCCTCCTGCCAAGGCAGAGTATGGGCATCGATTCGCGGATTGATTTATCGCATCTAGACGAGACGCAATAAATCAATCCCTGATATATCGATTACTACTCGCTGATCTGGCGGATACTATAGACATACCCTTACAGGTGCCAATTCAGCCTTATTTTGAAAACATTTAGTTTTAAATTTAATTCTGAATTGCCTGACTCACCAGCGTTGTTTTTAGTAACTACCCATTTGAGTTTTGGCTTTATTAACAAAACAGCAATCAGGGAACATAAATAAATAAGCTCAAACTTCCCCAGACTTGGCTGCTCCCAGGATTCTCTCAAGCTGCTAAGCCTACATTGTAAATGACCCTCGCTTCCCCCCCCCACCCCGAGCCAGTCTCCATCTCCCTTGTATCCACAGGTAATGAGCCACCTGCCTCAGTGAGTCAGTCAAACCTTTCCCACAAGCAACCAGAGTAGAATGTTTCAGGCAAAGCCTGTTACGCTCCTTCATGACCGTAGTCTCTTATAGGGTTTCCAACTTCCTAATCGCACAAAACCGAACATTCTTGCTCCACCCCGGTCCCGTCCTTCCCTGATGCCCCGCCCCTTCTGAGAGGCCCAACCTCCACTCACTCCACCCCCCTCCCCCATCGTTCACTCTCCTCCACCCTTGCTCACTTTCACCGGGCTGAGTCAGGGGGTTGGAGGGTGGGAGGACTCTGACTGGGAGTGCAGGCTTTGGGGTGGGGCCGGGGATGAGGGGTTTGGGGTGGAGGAGGGGGCTCAGGGCTGGGACAATGGCTTGGGGTGCAAGCTCTGGGAGGGTTTTGGGTCCAGGAGGGGACTCTGGGCCGGGGCAGGAGCTTGTGATACGGGAGGAGGTGAGCAGTGTGGGCTCTGTAAGGAAGTTTGGGTGCTGGAGGAGGCTCGGGGCTGGGGCAGGGAGTTAGGGTGTGGGAGAGGGCTCAGGGTGCGGGCTCCAGCTGGGCAGCGCTTACCTCAGGCTGCTCCCAGAGGTGTCCAGCATGTCAAGCTCCTAGGTGGTGGGGCCAGAGGGATCTGCAGTTCCTGGCCAACGAGAGCTGCGGAGCCACTGCTCAGGGCAGGGACAGCACATGGAGCCTCCCTGACTGCCCCTGCACCTAGGAGCCGGACATCCTGGCTGCTGCTAGGAGCCATGAGAAGCCAAGGCAGGCAGGGAGCCTCTCTTCCTTAGCCCCACTGTGCCGCCGACTGGACTTTTAGTCAAAAACTGGTCACCTGGCAACCCTAGTCGCTTAACCGAGCGATGTTTTTTTCTGTTGTCAGCTAGGGATTCTGCTGCTTACTGCCTTGATAACCTAGTTTCCATCTCTCCGGTCTTCTTCTTGGCTATAAAAAATCTTTATATTTGAATTATCCAGCTCTTTCTTGGACAAAATCCACAGATCCTGAATCACTGTGGTTGACTTCATCCACGCTGCTGTGAGTCAGACCAGCACAGCCACCTCCGTGTTCTGCACTGCAAAGGTTACTTTTCTAATTGGCTGAGTCAAGGTGTGTGGTTGCTGTCAGCCTTAAAATAGAGTGACTTCATATGTGCATGGGTGAAGGGAGGTCGCATCCTCCAAAACGTGCTGGGGGGAGAGTGACATGTATGGGGAGTCGTCCAACCAGGTACTTTGAAAATGGGATTTGATTTAAAAGTTAGTGTGTGTTATGGAGACACCATAACCCTCTGCTTCCCAGCCTGTTTTGTTGGAGTCCCTGACCCCCACCCCCTTTTTTTATTGTGTATTTTTTATTGTGTTGCTGTGCAGTCATGTGCTGTTATTTCTGCAGGACCTCTGGGGAGTGAATGGCGTCTGATCATGTAATTAAATATGGTCATAATGCTTATGTGCACGGAGGCAAAATGAGTTGCACTGGCCAACTTTGGCATTTCCTGCCTTTTGAGCGCTTCGAGTTGCAACCTTAATACTCTCTTGGTGTGGGGTGTGGGCGTTGTATGGGACCATACATGCCCTGTGTACCACTGGCTGTCAGATGTACCACGAGTAGTACTCATCGCCCTCAGGCAGTAAGCTGGTCATTTCACCTAAGATACAGTGTAAAGCTGCTTCTGCCAAGCCTTGGAGGAGGTGTGGTGTCTCAGCTGGGAGATCACACCCCTGTGGTGGAAAAGCCTGCACCTTGTCTGTACTGCAGCTTCCCCCAGTTGTCACCATCAGTGGAGAATTCTGGATCCGAATTTTGCCAGTGCAGCTTCAGTACATAATATTTGTTACATTTAGATGGCATGATCTTGGGGTAACTTTGTTCTATATCTGTGCAGTACTAGGCTTGCTTATGGCGCTATACATACTATATGTATAATAAATCATCTGGTGAAAACCTGTCTTGCAAATACCAAAGGGAGCCTCTTGTGTCTGCCAAGGGGACACAACCTGACTAGGAAATGTGTTGGAAAAGGAAGGCCTGATTAATGGTGCAGTGGTTTTATCTTGCACGCAGACTATCAGGGTGGATTTGATTTAAATCAAATTGATTTTAAATCCTGATTTAAATCACTAGTCAGGAAGACTTGATTTAATCCTGGATTTCTACATCAAAGTGCATTCTTGTTGGTTGTTATAACCTTAGTACATATTCTTCACAACTCAGAGATAGATGTAGGTTTCATTTTTAGAAGGTACTCACTATAAATTTTTAAGTGATTTATTTTGAAAACTTTTCAGATTAGTTTTACAGCTATATCAGAAAATGAATGATTGATTGGTTATTTCATTTACCAAAGGTAATTGAAGCAGATATTTATGAAGTCATTGGGAGGTGAACTATCTCCAATTCAACAGGTTAATCATTAATATGAGGATTTTCTTGCCATGATGTGTTAGGAAGAGAACATCACCAGACAGACATTTAAATTGTTTTATTTAACTAAAACAACGACATTATGTATTCTGGATTTTTTTCTTCAACAGCAAACTATAACATTTTAATAAAACAAGCTTGAATTTTTGAATTTAAACATTCAATTTTTTTTTATATCAGGTTTGTTTTTGTTAAAATTGTTTTTAACTAAAATAGTTAAATGAAATATTAAAAACAAAAATTAAATCGACTATATATCAGCCAGGTCAACATGAGAAACTAAAAATTTTGTACTTCTAGTAAGCCCTTATTTCCAAGGATCTCGCAGTGTGTTACAAATAAGCTTCACACGACCTTGGGGAGTAGATGTTATCCCTGTTTAATAGATGGGGCGGGTGGAGAGGGAACCAAGGCTCAGAGATTGAAGGTGGAATTTTCATTCCCGTTCAGCTTGGGCCTATCTCTGCTCCCATTGAAGCCAATGAGAAGGCTCCCTTTGTCCAAGGCTGCAGAGTCAAGAATAGAATGTAGGGGTCCCAGTTACCAGAACTGGGTACTACTACTAGACTACTGTGAAGTCAAACTGTCTTGAAGACAGTGAGCCTCTTCACCATTATACTAACCCACCTGTGTTGCTCCACTGATGCAAAGGAGCTGTAAAGCTGGGGGATGTTATCAGCTGGGAATTCCACCTGCGCAGAGAGCATGGCTGCAGCATCTCTTCATTCCAGTTACTAAAATTGCCCCTTGGGGCCACTGCCAGGAATAAATCAGAGCAGACTTGGGGCTGCTCTAAATGTACACTGGAAGCGAAGCCACCTTTACCCCTAGCTCTCTTGGGACAGACCTTGCACCAAGTACAGCATGACAGAATCCAATTTGTATTCAAAAAAATCTGAGGACGACCCTAAAATAAATCAAACTTTATTACCTTCTCCTAGGAAAAGTGGGTGAGCGGGAGCTAGTTATGAAAGTGGCCCTGTGGACCGAAGAGCTACATTTCAAAACTCTCTCAGGGATTGCCAGCCCGTATGCTGGCTCCGAACATGGATGCTGCAGTGGGGCGTGGCTGTTCTCTGAAATGAAGGGTTGTGACTGAGTGTGTTTTCTATAAACACTTCCAGTTTGGAGTTACAGAGCTGTCAGATGAGGTTGACTCTTTAACGTAATTGGTTTGATATTTAAACACTTCCCTTTCTCTAAGGATTCATACCATTTTACTTTGTGAGTTCCTGGATGCATTAAACTATCTCAGCTTGGCCTATGATTCTCCAGCAAATATGGTAAAAACAAGATAATCGAGATAAAAAGCACTAGCTACACCCTTCTCTACATATTTTCAGTCCAGTAATGCCTGTTACTGACATCCAAGTATCGTTTACCATTGCCTATGGGAACCTGTAAACGTGCATCAGACATTTAAACTGTCTGTCCACTACACTCTGTGAGGGAGTGATGGAGGATGGGTTAGGGAAGTATTTGCCAGTTGCCTGTAACACTTTGTACTGTTTAACAGGGAAGCAGTAGATTCTATAGCATAGTGCATTGCATGTAGTAGCGCTGTGTGTGTGGCTTAAACTTCAGTTCCAATCAGAAGAGAATGTAGCTAATACAGAGCCAACGCCAGCTCCAGCTTCTTTGCCACCCCAAGCAGCGAAAACAAAATAAAGCAAAAAACGGTTGAGCTCACCAAAGTGCCGCCGAAGAAGAAGAGATTGCGAGAAGGACCCGCTGCTGAAGACCTGGACGTGCCGCCCCAAAACTGGATGGAGTGCTGCCCCTTTCTATTGGCCGCCCCAGGCACCTGCTTCCTCTGCTGGTGCCTGGAGCTGGCCCTGTGCAGAGCATATGTGCTGTGCCTTTGGAGCTCTTGGCTATGAGCAGAGCATTATGTGCAGAGAACAGACTTGGGAAAGGCTGAGACTGTGGGTTTGTGATAAGTATATTGAATAGACCTTGCACAGCCTGTAATATCAGATGGGTAAGTGCATCATAGCAAGACCAATTAAGGTAACATGAGAGGTGGGCTGCAATTTATAGTTAAGAAGTAACAAAGCCAGTTCCTCATGAATGCAAGGAATGTTTTTATTTGACATTTCTTCACTCTGTTTTCTTGTGAAGATTCCTTTCCAGGTGGGGATTTTAATTGGGGACTTCCAGATCCTAAAGCAGGTATGCTACCTTTTGAGCTGAAAAATGATCCAACATCCTCTTTTAATTGTCTGACCACTAAAAGGAAGAGACTGCTAGAACTAGAACCAAAATCAGTCTTTCAGTGTATTACTGTGTGCTCATGAATGACCTGTTCTTACCATCCATGGTACCCCCAGGCAGCAGCTAGTTGCTTGGAGCCTGCCTGTAAAAACAGGCCACCTAAATCATAGAATCATAGACTTTAAGGTCAGAAGGGATCATTATGATCCTCTAGTCTGACCTCCTGCACAATGCAGGCCACAGAATCTCACCCAATCACTCCTGTAACAAACTTGTGTCTGAGCGATTGAAGTCCTCAAATCATGGTTTAAAGACTTCAAGGTGCATAGAATCTTCCAGCAAGTGACCCGTGCCCCACGTTGCAAAGGAAGGTGAAAACCCTCCAGGGCTTCTGCCAATCTGTCCTGGAAGAAAATTCCTTCCTGACCCCAAATATGGTGATCAGCTAAACCCTGAGCATGTGGACAAGACTCACCAGCCAGACACCCAGGAACGAATTCTCTGTAGTAACTCAGATCCCACCCCATCTAACATCCTGTCACAGACCATTGGGTATATTTACCGCTAGTAATCAAAGACGAATTAATTACCAAAATTAGGCTATCCCATTATACCATCCTCTCTATAAACGTATCAAGCTTAATCTTGAAGCCAGATATGTCTTTTGCCCCCACTGCTCCCCTTGGAAGGCACATAGCACAAAACAGGCCAGAGTGCTGCAGTTGGGCATGGAACTGCTCAAACCTTGGACTCGTGTGTAACTTACATGGCTGCTCTTGACAACTGGGTCCTGAGCTATGTGTGTCCACCCTTACTGTTATGTGAGAAGGTGAAAATCTTAAATTAGGTAGAAAAAGTTACAGAAACTAAGTTACTAAGCACCGATCACTATTTTCATAGAATTTAATCTCCCCTCCCTTCCTTCTCCTGCTGTAGGCAACCTGGTTTTCTTGTGAAAATGAGTCTTTTGCCTGCATGTGACAGAGCAAATCTTTTTTGGTCCAGTCTGAAACCTCCATCTGTATTTAATTTTTTGTCTAATTAAAAATCATTTTGATTTGATGGGAAAGTTTTGCTACCAAACACGTACCAGCTTATTGCAAGACAGGAATTTTCATTTAATTAAGCAAGCACTGAAAAAAACACCCTTGTAATAAAAGTGCCGTGATCGCTGATGCTGCGATAACATTAAAGCTATTTCAGATACTTAGAGTGACTTAGTAGTGAAAAATTAATTGCAGACAATATTCTTATGGCAGGGTGACTGACTTTTACTCCTCTGTAAAATCTCTTGATATACTCACTGTTTAATGCGGACATGAGAGAGAGTTATAATTTATAGTAATTTAATTGGGTTGATGGATTTGTGCCTGGTTCAGTCTTGGTACTATGTGATATTCTAACAGCTCAGCTTTGGTAGGCTGGGTACTGTCCCAGGAGATGAATAGGGAAGAGAGGTGAGCTGTGGAGCTAGCATTAGGAAGATGGGTGAAGGAGTGAGGAGTTTTGGAGGGACCTGTCAGGTCTCAGACAGGGACAGTCCAGTTCATGACTAACTGGCTTTATTAGCTCCCTAAATACTTAGCTGCAACATGCCCTGCACCTGTACCTTAATTACACTTGCTTTGATGCACATTACTCGCACACTGCATCAGGCTAGACTTTCAAGAATCTCAGCAGCCACGGGCTTGGCCAGACTTTCAAGAGAGCCCAGCACATTGAGTACTGAGCTCCCCTGAAAATTGGGTGATACGTGCCACAGAGGAAGCTGCTAGTTACTGAGCTCTTTGGAAACTCTGTTTCTCTCTGCTGCAGTGTGGGTGTTGGTCACAAATGCAGCATGCCCGTGAAACAGTGCAGGAGAAAAACATTAAAGGTTGTGAGGTGATCCGAGACCATGGGCAATGAGGGGCAGGTAAGCACCATAAACAGAGAGGTAATTCAGTTTTTGTGTCATCGTTTGTATTCGACTTGTGTGTAGTGGGTTTCCCAGCCAAACCCAGGATTTCATTGTGCTCTGTCCTGTACAAACACATGTCTTCTTTATACCCGAGTATATGTGGTGTATGTACAGGACTGTAATGTCCATGCAGAAATATGAGAGTCCCAACACTGTCCTGTTGCTTAGGGGGTTTCCTGTCTTCCTCAGAGCAAATTGGAGCATTGGCAGATCAGCACATAGTCCATGTTGCCTGCGGGGAGTCTCACAGTTTGGCACTAAGTGAGCGTGGCCAGCTCTTTGCCTGGGGCGCAGGTAGTGATGGACAGCTTGGGATCACGACTAGAGAAGATTCTGTGGCAGTGCCAAGGTAAAGTTTACAGGAACCAAATGCTAAAGTTTTCACATGCAATGTATAAAGTTAGATCTTCTAGTTCTTCTTCCTGGGCCTGTGTGAGTCTTTTCATTAACTTCAGTGGGCCCTCCTTGTGTTAAGAGTAACAGAGGCAGGACTTTTCTCCCCATCCCTATTCTGCTTATCAAGTCATCAAGGCCCTTTGGTTTTGTTTTTTACTAGAAAAAATCTCACGTTTTACAAAAGCTATTTGGTTTTCACTGATTTCTTCCCTTCTCTTCTCCTCCCACCCTCAGCCCCGCCCCAAATGAATATTGGACCACTCAGGTACCTGAAAATATGGATTAAGTTAAGAAAATCCAATCCATTACATTATTTATGTTAATTATGGTTTAGTCTAAGTGTAAATGCAAGACTGTCAAAGTGAGGCAATGTAGTGGAAGATACACATGCACCCAGTTGCTTTCTCCAGTAGGAGAGATAGTGACTCAGTAACGTGGGATACCCTGGTTACCGAGTCACCATCTCTCCTTCTGGGTATTCCTACTTTCTCTATTGCCTTTTTTTCTGTCCTCTCATCCTTCCCTAGTAACCCTGATTTTGACCCTGAAAACAGAAGTTAATTTTTTGCACTGATTTTTCACTTTTAATTTTTTGTAATATACACCAATCAATTTCTGAGAAATTTTAAACAAAATAAAAACTACAAGCGAAGGACCTTGCAAGTCATTTGTCCCTTTTGGTTCAGAGATGAGTTTTTGTTAAATTCTGCTGCACAATTCGATGCATTATTCTATGCTATCACAGACGAAATGGAACTTGCACTCTGGTTTCTCAGGAGGAAAAATGGGGCGTAAATTAGCAGATACTTTTTTTTCTGATGCTATAATATTTTAGAACTTTGTATGAGGCACGGGTGAGGAGTTGGGATGCAATGAAAATGCTGATTGGCACCCAACCACCCTTTTACTCCCTAAAAATTCTTGTGCTATGGGATCTGTCTTTCAAGACTAGAGAACTAAACTTAGATGTTTGAAGGAGCACTGTGATTTTGAAAACCTCATGCAACGTTGCCTAGTCACTCATTTTACTTAGTTGAGTTTATGGCACATCACAGTTCAATAAGGAACTATGAAACTGCCCATATCAGCACTGTAGTTAATATTACTCAGAAATCTTTAGATAGTGCTGACATTTTTTATATTTGTTTAATCTGATTGGTTCCTATCATTTCAAAGTGCTGAAAGTTTTAAAAAGCATAATAAGCTTAGTATCATCTGAAAAATGATGAAAAGCATCACCTTAATCCAGCTACCTCGTCCCTGTACCTGTTGAGTCAGAACGCCTTACTTTAGGGGGCAGATATATGCTTTCTCTGTTACTTGTTCCTGTTAGCCTGGCAGAGCCAATACAGAGATGGAAGAGGAACCTTGAAAGCTCTTCTAGGTTGTGCATCATGAGCAAAACTGTTAACGAAGTTCCAGTTTCAGAATCTTGATGATGCATGATCTGAAGGAATCCAGCTTGGCTCGCAGATGTCAGGTTGACTCTACGGTACTGGCTGCTAGGAAAACATCTCTTGTGAATTGAGCAGAGTTATACAAAAATCATTGAAGCAAAAATGGAAACCCCCACAGTGCCATTTTCTGAGTGTTTCAAAGAAATAACTCCATCTTATGAGCCTTATGCCATTCTCCATGCAAGATCTTAAGCTAGTAAACAGAAAGAAACTGCACATCCCACCCACTGACACTGGCAAACACCAGTTGCTTGACAGAGGCTAGCACTATAGACACTGCGAACCAGCTGTTCTAAGTAAGGCTACGTCTAGACTACTCGCCGTATCGGCGGGTTAAAATCGATTGCTCGGGGATCGATATATCGCGTCTCATCTAGACGCGATATATCGATCCCTGAGCACGCTTATATCGATTCCGGAACTCCACCAACCCCAACGGAGTTGCGGAATCGACAGGGGGAGCCGCAGACATAGATCCCGTGCGGTGAGGACAGGTGAGTAATCCGATCTTAGATATTCGACTTCAGCTACGTTATTCACGTAGCTGAAGTTGCGCATCTAAGATCGATTTCCCCCCGTAGTGTAGACCAGCCCTAATTTACAAATGATAGAGCTCAGCTGTACTGAAAAAGTTTGCTTGGCTCTATTAAAGCTAGTTGAAGTCTGTGGTGTTACTCTACTGTCCAGGGGTGTTTTTAGCCACTCCACTGCTTTGTATCCCAAATGGGTGTAACTGTAATCTCCTCAAAATTAGAACTATATATCGCTGTAGGGGAAACACATGTTGCAGGGAAAATATTGGTTTTGGGTTAGAATGACCACGTGCGCTGGCAAGATGTGATGGACTTTAATAATAGAATAAAAGAATATCAGAGTTGGAAGGGACCTCAGGAGGTCATCTAGTCCAACCCCCTGCTCAAAGCAGGACCAATCCCCAACTAAATCATCCCAACCAGGGCTTTGTCAAGCCGAGCCTTAAAAACCTCGAGGGAAGGAGATTCCACCACCTCCCTAGGTAACCCACTTCAGTGCTTCACCACCCTCCTAGTGAAAAAGTTTTTCCTAATAGCCAATCTAAACCTCCCCCTCTGTATCTTGAGACCATTATTCCTTGTTCTGTCTAACAGTAGTGTGTGTGTGTGTGTGTGTGTGTGTGTGGTTACTTTTTAAAATAACCTTTCCTCTTTAGGTTAATAAAGAAACTGAACCAACAGACGATACTGCAGGTTTCCTGTGGCAATTGGCATTGCCTCGCTCTCGCAGCAGGTACTGTCACATTCAGTCTATGTTGTTAATGACATATTATTTGTGTTGTGGTCATGCTTAGAGGCCAGGGCCCCACAGCGTTATGCTCCGTGTGCTCACATAACACAGAGACAGCGCTGTGCAAGGAGCTTTCAATCAACTACAGAAAACCGCTGGAGACCACAAGCGGGTGGAGGGAGCCCAAGGACATGAGGAGAGAATTCTGGTCAGAAAGAAAAGTGATGGTCTCAGTACACCAGGTGCCTAACCATTATAGGGCAGCTGGAATTTTTTTTAAGTCTTTCAGTCTCTGTGTTTAAAAAAAAAAAAAAGGAGCGGGGGGCATGATCACAGTCATTGTGACATTGAGAAAAGCATTCCTGGGTGCTTCTCTTCAGCATGCAGAACAGGTGCCTTTTTCTATTTAGCGGTGTGTAAGCCATAATAGTTTTCCGCTGTCTGTTTTACCATAATATCTGCTGAATCTCCTAATTCAGTCACACACTTTATTTATTATTTTACCTGGTAGCTCCATAGTGCACATTTTTGTAGCCAGTAGAGTCTTCGTCACCACTCCTGCCTTCAGTAGCACTGAAGCCCAAAGCACTGTTTCTTATTCAGGCTTATCAGATTTGTTTCGATGTTGGGCAGATTTTACTTACTAACTTCAGTTGTCCGTCTTCATTTCAGACGGCCAGTTCTTCACATGGGGACAGAACAACTATGGCCAGCTGGGCCTGGGTAAAGAATGCCCCTCTCAAACCAGCCCGCAGCGCATCACATCTCTCGATGGGATCCCCTTGGCTCAGATTGCTGCCGGCGGAGCTCACAGCTTTGCCCTGTCTCTCTCCGGAGCTGTGTTTGGCTGGGGGAGGAACAACTCAGGACAGCTGGGCTTAAGTGACGAGCAAGGTATTGGAACACTTACCAACGAAGGATGAGCTGATTGCTGAGGGTGGCTTTGCTTTTTGTAATAATCCATCATTCTACCAAATGGCTTATAGGAGAGAGCACGGAAACGTGATTCCTCCCGAAGGGTCCGTGAGCCTTTTATACCATCAATGGAAGGAAACTCTCTGCAGATGTAAATAAGAATTAGCAAGGTCAAAAAGAGAGTGGCCAAACATTTCTGGGTGCCTGTATTTTGACACCTAAATCAGTGGTCTGATTGTTTTTGCAGCGGCACTGAGCATATGTAAATCCTGTGGAAGTCAGTGGGCTCCACGGAGGAGCCGAGATCCACCCATGTGGAACAGCCTGCAGGATCAGGGCCCTAGGTTGGTTGAAGCTAGCAGAAAGCAGGTATACAATCTACAATGATTAGCAATAGACATTATCACAGTCTTGTAAAACTGTTTATTGGTAGCATGTGGGCAATGACTTTTTTTTCCCCCCTGACAGCTATGCTAGCCAAAGCTGCTTGTAGCCTGGTCTCCAAACAGTCTGCAGCATGGATTTAGAATAAGTTTCAGAAAAGCAAATGTCATGTCCATCCTGGCCTCAGACACCTTGGTATTGTTGTTAACACATTTTCAATATGGTGTATAGATCAGAGGGGTTTTTCTGCGGGTGGCTTTAAATACATGTTTTAACTACTAGGTAGGCTATTGATTGTGCAATGCAGGTAAGTTAACGATGATTCTGTTTTGCCGTGTATGTAAGTGTGTGTATATACAGTACATACAGCCTTTTGTAATATGCTGCATTTTCATAATGTAGATTGCAAAATATTATCTATGCATACAGGGCCGGCGCTACCATTTAGGCAGCCTAGGCAATCGCCTAGGGCACCAGAATAATTGGTGGGCGTCATTTTGCCGGAGGGGGTGGCAAGCAGCTCTGGTGGAGCTGCCGCAGTGGTGCCTGTGGAGGGTCTGCTGGTCCGTGGCTCCGGTGGAGCTGCCGCAGTCGTGCCTGCAGACGGTCGGCTCCTCGCACGGCTCCGGTGGACCTCCCGCAGGCATGACTGCGGCAGCTCCACCGGAGACGCGGAGCACCGGACTGTCCACAGGCACCACTGTGGTAGCTCCACCGGAGCTGCGGGGCCAGCGCCCTGGGTGGCGAAATTCCCGTCCGCCTAGGGCACTCAAACCCCTAGCGCCAGTCCTGTATGCATAATACTTATATATATTGCAAAATAAAGCCATGAAGTTGCTCCACATTTCACATACATGTAAGTAGATGTTGCAGCTTTTAGCAGCTCACCTAACTAATACAAGCATGTATTTTGAAATTACGCAGAAAATGCACAAAGAATGTTGAAGGTATGACTTTAACCTACACAATGCCATAGATGAGCAGTCTCATCAGCGCTGGGGAATTCCTGCAGTGTCTCGGCAGGTCAATCCTCCATTCCATATTATTATTTATTAGCATTGTGGTAGCTACTCATGGAGGTTAAGTCCATTAATGGCTATTAGTCAGGATGGGTAAGGAATTGTGTCCCTAGCCTCTGTTTGTCAGAGGATGGAGATGGATGGCAGGAGAGAGATCACTTGATCATTACCTGTTAGGTTCACTCCCTCTGGGGCACCTGGCATTGGCCACTGTCAGTAGACAGGATACTGGGCTGGATGGACCTTTGATATGACCCAGTACGGCTGTTCTTGTTCCTAGGAACTCCATGGAGCAGGGTTCCTAGAGCATTCCATTGTGCTAAAAGATAGTCCCTGTCCCAGAGCTTGCCTTCTGTAGCTATTAAGTTTCTCTCTTTCTCTCTCAACAATAGTGGTGTGTGATTAATGCTCTATGGTATCTCTTTTATTTTTGTTCTTTTGAGGAATGGCAGAACACATTTTTAAAAGGTGGGGGGGGCATTTCATGTGTGTTTTTTTTAATAAGATCTAAAATTTTTCTCTCATGTAAGTGACTCATCTAAGAATTATCCATTGTGAATTATTCTTAATAAACATTAACAGCATGGTCGATAGGCATTTGCGAGTGTTTCACAGCACTAGGGTATTTAACTGATGTAATGTTTCGTCTCTCTGTAACAATCCATAGAAGTGTCGTGACCAGCAACATGTCTTAAGCCTTGCATCAGAATGGTGGCCATAGGATAAACAGACAAAGCATTGTGGTTCTGTTATAATTCAAACAGAAAAAAAATCTATAGAACGGCACAGGTCTCCCCTCTCCACAGGCTAAAGATTTCAAAAATAGGTGCCTAAAGTTAAGCTATAAATAGGTGATCTGATTTTCAAGAGTGAAGGATATGAAGCTGCTCCCATTGAAGTCAAACAGCTACTGGACATTCATCTTTCCTTTAAATGCTTAGATATGGCCATCAGTAGCACATGTAACATTGTTCTGTGTGTTTGTTACAGAGGAGACAGACTTCTAGGTATTGTCTACAAAAAATGCCAAGGGATACTTGGAGTATGGGGTTGCCTCTTTGACCATCTTGGCTAATAGCCATTAATGGACCTCTCCTCCATGAACTTACCTAATTATTTTTTGAACCTGGTTATCTTTTTGGCCTTCACAACATCACCTGGCAATGCATTCCACAGGTTAACTGTGTGTTGTGTGAAGTACTTATTCCTTTTCTTTGTTTTAAATCTGCTGCCTGTTAATTTCATCAGGTGATCTCTAGTTCTTGTGCGGTGTAAAGGGGTAACTGTCATTTACTTTCTTCATACCATTTATGGTTTTATAGACCTCTATCATATACCACCTTAATCGTCTTTTATCTAAGTAGAACGATCCAAGTCTTTTTCATCTCTCTTCATATGGAAGCTGTTCCATACCCTTATTCGTTGTTGTTGCCCTTCTCTAAACCTTTTCCAGTTCTAAAATACCTGTTTTGAGATGAGGTGACCAGAATTACATGCTGTTGCTGGAGTGGTTCGGGGCCAGCCGCACCGGCCGCTGCTTAGGCAGCCCTGGGCAGCTAGCCAGCCCCAGGGACTGCATGAGCAGCAGCTGGTGCGGCTGACCCGGGGACCACCTGAGCAGCAGTCTCCGGGTGGCTTGTGAAGCCACTACTAGCAGCGGTCCCCAAGCAGCCAATGTAGCCGCTTCCCCAGGCGGCCCGGTGCAGTCGCTGCCGGCAGCCCCTGGTGGCAGTGCCCAGGTGGCTGGTGCAGCTGTTGCCGGCAGCCCCCGGCAGTGGTCCCCAAGCAGACAGGGTAGCCGCTTCCCCAGATGGCCCCCGGCAGAGGTGCCCAGGTGGGCGGTGCAGCCGCTGCCAGCGGCCCCCAGCAACAGGTGCCACAACTGGCCCCAGCCTCCCCAAGCAGGAGCCTCCCAGGGTGACCTCTCCATCAAGCAGAGATTCCAGCTCCCCCGGCTTCCTCCCCAACAGCAGCCCCTCCAGATGCCAGCTCCCCAGCAGCGAACCCCTTAAGATTTAGTCAGGGGTATTTTTAGTAAAAGTCATGGACAGGTCACAGGCCCGTGAATTTTCGTGTATTGCCCGTGACCTGTTCATGACTTTTACTAAAAATACCCATGACTAAATCTTAGCCTTACCTATTGATTATCCTCATTCCACCAAATTTCTGGGATGCTAGTCATGTCAATATCCTCATTTAAAGCCAGGCACTCTAGTTTACCCTCTTAGTATTTAGACTTCTAGTAACCATCTTGAATGCACAAAGATTAAAACCAGAGCCACTATCCAATAAAACAAGCAACAATGTATTGGTAGATGGGAAATTGTTACATGTGAAAATGCATCCTAAAAAAATTCCATTGATCACATTTGAACTGGTTTCAGGTACTCTGGTCATCCCAGTAGATACCTTTCATTTTATCCTTTCACCTTTGTAGGATAATCTCTCCATGTGAGTCATTTCTTTGTGGCTCCCTGAGGGTCATCTTTGTCCAGCATGTTTTCAGATGACAGATCTCAAAGGAACCTCTTCTTCTCCAGCTAGAGTTGGGCTGAAATACTCTCTGTCTAACTTTCTACCCCTGCCAGTTTGAACACAAAAGAATCCTTGAGTGTGACTTTGCAAGTTTTTCTTGTGTCCCCTGCAGTGTTATCTTTGAGAATGTCCCAGGTCTGCAGAACTTAACTCTGTCATTGTCTTCTGGCAATATGTTACCTAGCTGCTTATCTGCTTACTATGGCTGGATCCCCCTGTGGCTCCAGTTAGGGCTCTTAAACTTTGGAGATGGGAAATGCTATTTAAACACTTAAGAGTCTGATTTTTTTCAGTTGCTAAGCACCTGCAGCTTCTGCTGATGTTGGAGTTGTGGGTGCTCATCGCCTCTGAAAATCAGGCTGGGAGAGTTTTTCAAGTACTTCAGCATCTTATCGATGAATTGCCTCCTTTGCTCCCATTGTCTCTAATGCAGACCGAGAGTCCCCTTGCCACGTGAAGCTCTTACGGACTCAGAAAGTCGTCTATATCAGCTGTGGAGAAGAACATACAGCAGTTCTGACAAAGGTAAAGGCACCAATCAATCAGGAATTCCTTACTAGCTTCTTACTTACTTACTGGGTTTGCTTAGTTTACTTTCTGGGTGATATCAGGAAAGAACCGTGTGGCTTTTCACACCTCTTTTCTCTCTCCTGGCCCCAGCATGATTGTCTTTAAGTACGAAATCTTGTTTTACTTTACTCTAAGATTAACCACCAAACCATGCTCCCTCTACTCTTCTGTAGTGGAGCCATTAACGTTTGTTGGTTTGGATTTGGATTGAATTATTTTTCATATTCACACCCACCCACTGTACCTTGGCAAGACATCAAAAACACAGTGCATAACAATGAAATCCAAACCTTAGCAAAACAGTGGCAGAGCCCATAAAAAACCAGCAGCTCATCAGAAAATAGCAGATCCTTCCGCCTCCAGTCTCCTCAAAGGTCCACCCAAACAGGTGGACTTTGCCTCATGCCCTGAAAGTTAAAGTGGAGCTGCCATCCACCAGCCAGGACAGGGAGTGGACTCCAAAGTTATGGGGCACCAAAGATGCTGATCCAGGAGTAGGGGAAGCTGTCTTAGTCATTTGTGCTATTTGACCATCTGAAAGCAGCTGGGATTGTTAACAGAAGGTGAAGGAGCAGCGCATGTGGCATAGAAGTACCTGGAGAGAGTTCCAGCAGTTGAGTTGACCATTTTAGTTTTTATAAATGCTTCCCTGGACATTGCACTGTCAGGAATTGTGAAAGCTGCCTTTTCATATACCTTCATATCTAGTTCTGTCTCTCTTTAAGCTGGGGAACGGTTGGGAAACAAGACAGGGAGATCTGTTACCAGGAAATGGCTCACTAAATGGTGCATGGGCTGTCTAATTTTCTAACAGAGTGGAGGCATGTTCACGTTTGGTGCTGGTTCCTGCGGGCAGCTTGGCCACGATTCCATGAATGATGAGGTTAACCCCCGGAGGGTTCTGGAGCTAATGGGCAGTGAAGTGTCCCAGATCGCTTGTGGCAGGTGAGTGACTGAGTGGAATGAACGACTCCCATCTTGTGGAGGATAGCCCTTTTATTTTTTCAGGTGCAAATGAAGGGGTTAGATACCTATCTGCCTTGTAGATCACACTTACTGGTCACTAGGTTATAGCCTCTTGTATGTCTGAATTTTAATGTTCTCTGTAAATGAGATTGGTTCTGATTTGGGCTGTTAATCATGCTATGGCCTGGTGCTGTGTAAGATCTCCCTATACAAAAACAGCCCAACTGGATCCTAAAGAGTTATTACCATTATACAAGGCACTGGTGAGGCCTCCTGTGGAATACTGTGTGGAACCCTGGTCTTCCATGTTTAAGAAAGAGGAATTCAAACTGGAACTGGTGCAGAGAAGGGCTACTAGGATGATAGAAGAACCTCTCTTATGAGAGGAGACTTAAGGAGGTTGGCTTGTTTAGCCTAAAAAACTGAGGCTGAGGGGAGGTATGATTGCAGTCTGTAAAAACATCAGGGGGGTAAACACCAGAAAGATAGAGGAGTTATTTAAGGGCTAATATTGGGAAAAGAACAAATGGATATAAACTGGCCATCAGTATGTTTAGGCTTGACTTTAGATGAAGGTTTCTAGCCATCAGAAGAGTGAAGGTCTGGAACAGCCTTCCAAGGGGAGCAGTGGAGGCAGAAAACCTAACTGGCTTTAAGACTGAGCTTGATGAGTTTATGGAAGGGATGGTGAAATGAAATCGCCTACAATAGCATATGACCCATCCGCCAATGGCCAGAGAAGGGGAGAGCTCTGAGTTACTACAGAGAATTCTTTCCCAGGTGTTTGGCTGGTGGGTCTTGCCCACATGCTCAGGATTTAACTGATCACCATATTTGGGGTCAGGAAGAAATGTTTGATAGGTCAGATTGGCAGAGACCTTGTGGTTTTTCACCTTCCACTGCAGGCGGGGCCCACAGGTCACTTGCTGGTTTGAACCAGAATTCATGGTGGATTCTCTGTAACTTGAAGTCTTTAAGTCAAGATTTGAGGACTCAAGTAACTCAGCCAGAGGTTATGGCCCTGCTGAGGAGTGGGTTAGTGAGGTTGGTTGGCCTGCAATGTGCAGGTCAGACTAGATGATCATGATGGTCCAATCTGGCCTGAAAGTCGGAGTCTCTAGCTGCACTCTCCTCACCCTAGTTATTTCCAGCCTTGCTCAGAGAAAGAAAGTAAGTTACTAAAGATACATTCTGTAGTAGCCTTGTGATGTGGCAGACCTTTGCCAATGACTAGGCCAACACCAGCAAACTCATTACATTTGAGGAATGAACCCAGGTGTGTTTAGGAGAAAGGTTGAGTGTGTTTTCACACTGTGCTGTGCATAGGGCTCCAGTTGTGTCCCCCCGTCTTAGGTGTCCACATTTCTCACATTAGCGTAGGGAATTCTGTCGCACTTTAGCATGGCTGAATGCTCCTGTTTTGTTGCAAATCAGCAATCTGCTATTGATGTAAATGGAGCTGTGCTGATTTACTCCAGCTGAGGTGCTGGCCCATAGTTTTCATGGCTAGTTTTTAGTCTGCTTTCAAAAAAAATATTATTTAAACTTGGCACAAACATTGCAACTGTCTTCATTGCAGACAGCACACTCTAGCCCTTGTGCCTTCTTCAGGACTGATCTATGCATTCGGCTGCGGAACAAAAGGCCAGCTGGGAACTGGACACATATGCAACGTTAAATGCCCATCTCCAGTGAAAGGTCACTGGGTGGCTCACAATGGGCAGCTCGCAGGTAGAGCTGGTAAGTGTTCTGTTTGTGTGTGTGATGCGGAGTAGCATTGCAAAGAGACAAGCGCAGGCTGAAATGAGCTAAAGACGTTTTGCATTTGATTAAGGGTATGTCTACACTTGCAGAGTTTTTGCGCTGTAAGTTTCACTGGTGATAGGGAACCGGGTGAAAGTAAAGTGCTGGTTTACGTACTCGCTTAATTCCTCAGGTGTCAGAGAGTGTTTACACCATCGCAGATGAGAATAGCTATCCCACAGTGCAGCTCTGTTGATAAGTCTTGTGGGAAGGGAGTGAGTGGAAGTCATTCTAGTCCCTGTTCAGTGTCCCTCTGTAACAATGAGATCTATATATGGCGATATACCTAATCTCATAGACCTGGAAGGGACCCTGAAAGGTCATCGAGTCCTACCTTCACTAGCAGGACCAAGTACTGATTTTGACCCAGATCCCTAAGTGGCCCCCTTAAGGATTGAACTCACAACCCTGGGTTTAGCAGGCCAATACTCAAACCACAGAGCTATCCCTCCCACCTATGCTGCACTGCTTCATAGGGTGACCATACAGCAAGTATGAAAAATCAAGACGGGGCTAGAGGGTAATAGGCACCTATATAACACTAAACCCCAAATATTGGGACTGTCCCTATAAAATCGGAACATCTGGTCACCCTACTGCTTCATGTCCCAGCAGCTCCATTACTTCTTTGTTTCTTTCGTGGCATTTTTTGAAAAACCCACTGCTATCTGGCTGCTTTCCCCGCCACATCTGCAAGCAAAGGCAAAGGGAGTTTCAAACTTCCTGTGGCTTATAGGGGGAGGGGCAGAGTCCATTTACCTGGCGTCAGAGCAGCAGAGATGCTGGCCAGAATGATTGGACCTGTGGGGTATTTCCTGGAGGCCAAAAGGTGTTCACACTGGTAGAACGTGTCTTCACTTTCACAACAGCACAAAAAGAACGTGGGAAGAGCTGTATGCCTCTCATGAAGGTGTTTTCTCACTGTGCTGTGCATAGGGCTCCAGTTGTGTCCCATCTGTCTTCGGTATCCACATTCCTCACATTAGCATAGGAAATTCTGTCGCACTTTAGCATGGCTGTTTTGGTGCAAAAAGTCATTAACTGCTCCCACGGCTTTAGCGCAAAAAAGGGACATTTTGCACTGTAAATAGGCATAGCCTTAGAATGAAACTGCAAACAACAAAACCACATAACTGGGAGGACCCTGGGAATTAATTTATGCCTTTCTCATCTTCTGCATGGCAGTGCTGAGCCTTCGACTGTGCCACTCTGTGCCACTAGTGAAACACTGATGAGTTGTTCAGTGGCTGACTGCTGGGAAACCATTCCATCGTAATTAGGGAATGGGGACTTTTCTCTCCATAGACATCATATTGGCTTTCTCTATAACAATATTACACAATAACTGACAGCTTTTATTTTAAAATTCAAAAGTAGGTGTAATTTTAGTTGGTAAAACATGGGATGGGGATTGATCTTTATCATTGTAAAGCCTGATCCAAAGCTCACTGAGGTCAGTGGAAAGGTTCCTGTTGATTTCAATGGCCTTTGGGTCAGGGCCTGAGTTCATAAATTTGGCCAAGTGTGCTCCTCTGTTGGAACTAATCTCCTGTTCATCTGAAAGGGGTGCTGACATCCAAGTGGTCACAAATGACCTTTGAAGTCAGTTCATAACATTTGAATCTAAGTACGAGAGCAGCTGGATGTAATTTCAGATTTGATTTCTAAAAATCTAGGTATAAAAACTTTTCCCAACTAAAATGGACCCTGCCCTGTGCCATCTCAGAATACTTACAATGAAGTTTATATTCCCCTCATTGCTATCATTAAAGTAATACCGGATTTTCTTTATCCCAATTAATATTTCTGGTTTTCAGCTATTTGTATCAGGATTTTATTTAAACAGAGGCCATCAACTTGAAAATCACATTTCTGTCTGAAAAGCACCTACTAAAGCTGCAAGTAACGTGTAGGATTACAAAAACTCAAAAAATAAATTAACACAATTATATTTTTTCCTGTGTTTTAAAGCTTAATTACTGTCCATTAAAAAGCACTTTGTGTATAATCAGTTTTACTGGTTTGCCTTGTATAGTCAGTTTTTGTAAATATTAATAAGGGAGCAGAAAAAATTATTAAACATTTTTAAGGACTTTAAAAAATGAACCAAACCCTACATTTCAAGTCTCACTGTTTAAAGAGTGCTCTTCACTTGATAAATAGGAAATTCTCATAAATGTGAAAATCAGCATGACATTAGGAATATTCACAGCTATAACAAGATTTGAGACAGTAGTCACAACTTTGGCCAAGACAACTAGTTTTAAATACCAGTATCATTTTTGTCAGAATTAGACAGTTCTAGCAAACAGGGCCAAACACTTTGGAATGTGTCACTTACTCGCTGATCCTGCAAGATTCAAATGGGAGCGTTTTAACCATTGCCTTCAGTGGCAAAAGATGCAAAAATATAGGCCCTGATCCTGCAGTAGGCTCCGTGCAGGTGCTAGGGACCGTCTGACTCAAGTTGTAGGATCTGTGCCTAAGTTCCTATATAACCCCCCTTCCCTGCCCTGCCCCACCCCGATTTTGGGTTGGTCAATTGCATTTAATTGTGACTAACTGCAAACAGGTGAGGTTTGTAAAGAGTGTTTCTTGCACGTCATGGTGTTTCTTTTGTGATACGAAAGTGGAGTCTTTATGCCCCCGTCTATTTTAAAGAGCCAAGCCCTGGGCATCTGCTAACAAGGTGATGAATGCTTTCACTCCCATTGACCACAGTCGAGGGCAATATAAGTCCATAGTTGAAAGAAGTAGCAAACTTGTGTTGATTGATCTGTAGCACGATTGTATCTCTTTCTTCAATAGATGCCTTTAAATATCACATTGTTAAACATATCTTCTGTGGAGGAGACCGGACTTTTGTACTTTGCTCCAAATCTGAGGTAAGCAAAGAATGCTTTTTCTCTTCTCTACAAGAGGGTGTCTGTGTGTGTGTCTCTTCTTACTTTGCTGTTGAATTCACATAGGTAGCATCAGTTCTGAAAGGAAGCTGGGTTAGCCTGTCTGATTAGCAGCTGTGGAAACTCAAAAGAGGGATATTTGTCAGTTGTAGAACAGGGGTCCCTGCTGTGTAGTTGGTGAGCTTAGGGCCACATAGTGAGCATGCTGATGGCCTGCCAACATAAGCTCACCATGAAGTTTTGTGAGCACCGAATATAGAGATCTACAGTGGTGATAGACAGGGGATGGGGAGGCTTTAGGTGACTTTTTTCCCCCTCATTTCCTCAGAGATGAGTGCCGTAAAGTGTCAAGCATCCTTTTGGGGCTAGATAAATAATAAATCACAGTCACTGTTATAAAACCAGTCCCTTGAGTCCACCCAATCTATACTTGTCAGTGGTGACTTTGAAATGGCCTTTGGCACTGTGTAAGAAATCAAATTCTCAATTTTTTTCTTTTCCCTCTTTCCCTTTTTAATTTTGTTTGGGAGTATCTTCTCCTTTGGAGGTGGTTGAGAGATGCCTTTGGGTTGGTAAATGGTGTGGCAGCCCTATTATCAATCCACCCCAAAGAAACGTGTTATGTGTCTTCTCCTTAAATACTGAGATCTGTATCTTCTCACAGAATTCCTTGCCTGCTGATGATTTCCGGACCATAAATCAATTATGTTACACTTGTTTAATAAATGATGACACTATAGATGTTTGGAAACAAAAGCTATTAGAACGGAACAACCCCAATTCCATCAAGTAGGTGTTATTGGACAAGCCACTTTTGTTTTACAAGCTTTTCTTTAATTGTTTTGTTGGCATCTGTGCTTTAGAACTTAGCATTTTCTAGTTTGGGTCTTGCTCATATCAAAGGGAAAGGCCAGTTGGTGAGAATTCAGCTTTAGGAAACTTTGTTCAGATACAACCCTCTAAAAAAAAATGTATTTAGGTACAGTTCACTACTCATGGTCTACTCTGATTATTGCACAAAGTTTGCTTTGAAAGTGGTATAGAAATCTAAGGGCTGAACTCAAATGATGCATCACCCAAATCTCAGCAGAATTTCTATGCATCACACACGCACTATGTTTGAACTTCAGTTACTGTTTATTCTGAAACCTGGGATGTTCTCTTTTTGTCTAAACCAGCACCAATTCATAATTTATATCAGGAATCTCAGGTCAGGTCTTCCTAGCAAAACCAGGAAGATGCGTCACAGCTTTCTCAGACCCTAACTGAAGGGATGGAGGCATTGGATTCTAAAGAAAGAATCTTTTAACACAAGAGTGGAGTTCACAAAAAGAAGCAAGGAATTTTGAGCAGTCTGATTTAAAAATCCCTTCCCTCTCCAATGTGGGTGCCCTAGGGAAAGCATTGTAAGTGAAGGGGAAAGCATTGTAAGTGAAGGGAGGTAGTGCCAGCCCATCTCTGCCAAAAACTGGTCATGTGACCTTGAGGCAGTCACTAAACCTCTGTGCCCTGCTGTCTCCCCACTTATAATACCAGGGCCGGCTCTGGCTTTTTTGCCGCCCCAAGAGCAAAAAAAACCCCAAAACCCTGTGTGGGGGCTGGAGCAGCAAAGGGAGGGGAGCGGGAAACCTGCCAGCCGGTCTCAGCAACAAGGGGGAGGGAACCTGCCAGCCAGAGCAACGAAGGAGTGTGTGTGTGAAATCTGCAGGCCGGTCAGAGCAACGAGGGTCGGGGGGGCAATGAAACCTGCTGGCTGGAGCGGCGAAGAGGGAGAAGGGGCATGAAACAAACCGCCCAGCCGGCTGGAGCGGCAAAGGGAAGAAAAAACAAAAAACCAAAAAGAAAAAAAAATACTTGCGGGGCAGTAGGTGCAGGGGGACTCCCAGCCCTGCAGACCCCCAGGCAGCAGAGTGCACAACCCAGCTAGCGGGGTGGAATGGTGACAGAAGGGGGGCAGCCAGGGCTTCCTTAAGCGGGGTGCTCACCATGTGGCCCCTCCAGCCGCGTCGCCTGCTGGGAGGGCTCCGCGCGCTCCGGTGGGCGGGCAGGGAAGGACACGGTCTGCGTGCTGGGCTTGCTGCAGACCTGGCACCACTCCCAGCAGCTCCCCTTCTCTGCTCCGCTGGCCCCCTACAGGGCGGCAGGAGCAGCAAACCAAAAGAAAAAACCCTGCAGGGGTGGCAGAAGCGGCAAAACGCCAAAAAAAAAAAAAAAGATTGGGTGGAGTGCTGCCCCTTGGAATCTGTCACCCCAAGCACCAGCTTGCTCGGCTGGTGCCTGGAGCCGGCCCTGTATAATACATAGGTGGTAATGATAATACTTTTGCATATAAGGGATAGAAGGGAAACAACTAGACTTGTTGGTAAAAGAGCAAGTGAGATATGCAGACAAGTAGCATGACATCTGTTCATATCAGCACCCCTGTTTCCTTTTGTCTTCCTTCTCCAAGCAGTGAAGTTGTGCAGATATTGTCGTCGGCTGCCTGTTGGAATGGAAGCTTCCTGGAGAAGAAGTAAGTAGCCAAATGGGGTCAAGAATCATGGCTTTCTTGTGCTTGCTATTCTGTAGAGATAAAATAGGAGTCACCTACTTTCTTCACTGCTGCAGTGGGCCGTGAGACTAAAGAACTTGTGATCAGGCCAAAAGTGGGACAGAGAGTGATGACTGGATAGATGTAGACAAGAGGTTTAGGGGCAGATTCGTGACTTGCTGGTAAAGGAAGACAAATTGCTTAAGAAAAGACTTCTTGAGTGTGTTGTTAGTCAGTCTGTCTGTTTCTGTTGAGGGATCAAAGTGAAACTCACCAGACTTGAATTGCTTTATTAAACATTGCTTAAATGACTTAAAGACATTGGGAGGACCCTATGGGTAGTTATGATTATTTTCTAACTGAGGAAATAGTCATCAAAACAATATACTCTAAAGGAGAGAGTTGGCATATTGAGTGAAGTGAAGTGAGAATGACAGTGGGTATATGGGCTGGGTAAGACTGCCACTTTCAGTGCAATAACACAGAGAAGGTTTGGGGCTGATAGCAGACTAGACCCAAGCTCACAACATGTCGCTATTGGGAAATATGTGCTTTTGTGGTGGAATGGCTTGAGTACAGGTGCGGCCCTGTAAGAACGAGGAAGCAATTCCAATTTGGTGATGTCATCCTTGGAAAGTTTTGAGCTTCTCGTTTTTATCAAAGTGACCAATAGAAAATAAGATAATTCAAGGGAAGGTGACAAAGATGGGTAAAGGATTAGAGCAGGGGTAGGCAACCTATGGCACAGGTGCTGAAGGCGGCACGCAAGCTGATTTTCAGTGGCACTCATGCTGCCCGGATCCTGGCTACCGGTCCAGAGGGCTCTGCATTTTAATTTAATTTTAAATGAAGCTTCTTAAACATTTTGAAACCTTATTAACTTTACATACAACAATAGTTTAGTAATGTATTATAGACTTCTAGAAAGATACCTTCTAAAAACATTTAAATGTATTACTGGCACACAAAATCTTAAATCAGAGTGAATGAATGAAGACTCGGCACAGCACTTCTGAAAGGTTGCCGACCCCTGGATTAGAGGGTGTGACCGATGGGAGGAGGCTAAAGAAAGTGAACATGCACAGCTCAGTGGAAAGACCAGGGCGGACTGGGAAGGGTGTGGGTTGTGACTACTGTGGCTATAAATTGTTGGGAGGTAATAAAAATAAGATGAGGTTGACGACTTTTTTTATGGGGACATGATGAGTCATGGCCTGCAATTAGGTGAAGGAAGACTTGTTATACCGGCCAAGAGCAGCTCAGACAGGAAAGAAAAACACAATTTGTTCTTCCCATCTTCCAGTGGTGTGAAGCCTTCAGCTCAGGCTCTCTGAGAGGGCTACAGTCATTTTTGGGGTCTTTGGGTGTAAATTCATTTTTTATTTAAAATATTCTATTTTTTTAATTGTAAATGCTTCCATTTACTAACTCTAGAACCTCATTTGAATGGGGAAGATAAGCTGAGTGCAGGATGTAGTTGTGGTTGGGGTACCCTGACATGATACCCCTCCAAACCATTAATGGTATCATACACTGAACAGTAACTAATGCTGATGGAAACAGCTGTGATCTGTGCCCAAGTGGCACATCAGTCCTGGAGTGTGATTGCTTATAGCCTTCATAATATGAGGCGTAACTGTATTTTAAATGTGTAATTTTATATGAAAAAGATAAAAATCTTCATATGCTTGAGAAATAGGCCCTACAGCATCACTTCTGATGCGCTGTCCACCTTGGAACTTAGTCAAGTTGTAACGCTGTTGGGTGTGGACAAAGGGGAGAGATCCTACTTGCCTACTATGCCTGCTCGACTTGCACACTATCACCATCGCTTCTGTGTGCTGCTTCCACACATTGCAGCAAGAGCCTCCCTGCACCATAGGACTTGGGAGTTCTTTCCAGCCCCGTCATCTGCGCTGTTATGGTAATAATAGCCAACCCATCACAGGCTGCAGCAGAAAACTGACAAATTCAGTATATATTTAACAGGTGTCTTTCCTTCCTGAGAGCGTCTAGTGTTGTACACGGTTAAGGCTGGCTTGTTCCCACAGTGCTCTGGGGAAATACTTGGTGCCAATGCTTGGGCTCTGTGAAGTTGTGGAAATTGCCTTTTTACTGCCATCTGCAAGTTGTACAGGCTATTTTACCTGCATAGAGTTGTGCTGTAGGCGTCTGATACAAACCATTAAACCTGATGCAGGGTCAGATCACTCACTGCATGAAGCTCCAGGGCCTGGTCAAACCGTGAGATGCAGCCTTTTGCATTCAAAGTTGTCCGTCAGGCCGAAAAAGAAAAGGATTTGTGGCTTGATCCAACACCAGCTGAAGGCCATGGAAAGACTCCTCTTAACTGTATTGGGGTTAGATTGGGTCCTTGATTAGCTGGAGGACTAGAAGATTTTAGAGTGAGGTTGTCAGAGGAGCCGAAGGGAGTTAGCTCATAGGAATTGGGAGTTTAGCTCGCTTAGGCTGCACTGAAAAACCCAGCGTCATCTCCTTTGGAAACCATTCCAAGTTCTACTGTGTGTCCCTAACCACAGTCAACGTCTTTGTCCGCCCTCTCCTGGAAAAAAACAAAACAAAAAAAATCTTGAGTTCTCAGGGGACCATCATAAGGACTCTTGCCACATCTAGCAGGACTGCCATTTTTCAAGCTTAGGTCCCAGTTCTGCAACTGGATCTGTGTGGGCAGATCCTTTGGCCTGTGTGCAGTTCCACTAATATCAATAGACTCCATGCAGGGCTCTGTTTCCCAGATTAGGACCCAGAGGGAGTACAATAAAAGGAATAGTTTATCTTGCACTATTGTATTTAGCCAAAGATTCCAGGTTTTCTAAGTCTTGTTATCTCTCTGTCTATAGACCTGTTCCCCATTGGTGCACTTTGCCTGTGTATCTTATATCTTTCTAATACTTACATCTGTCTGGGGCTTGTTTTTTGTTTTAGGATCGATGAACATTTTAAAACGAGCTCCAAAATCCCAGGAATTGACCTGAATTCCACCAGAGTGTTGTTTGAGAAGCTAATGAACTCTCAGCATTCCATCCTGCTAGACCAGGTATAAAGGTGTTTTATAAGTATTCTTTAAAAAAACTGTTTCGTAGTGTTGTCAGGGGGGGGTTTCTGTGTGTGTGTGAATTTGAAAAATGTGAAGCAGTTTTTATTGAAAGCTGCAGGCTAGATCCTAAACTAGTGTAAATCAGCCTAGCTCTAGTAATCTCAATGGAGCTACACTGGTCTTCGGCAGGTGAAAATCTGGCCCGGTAACTGTTTTTAAAAAGTGTTTGCAATTAAGTGTGTGTATGATATGCAGAGTAGATGCTTGCTAATCCCCTCCACCTATAAATTCAGATCTCGGTGAATGTTTTAGGAAAGACTGAATAATAGAGTGGTGTAACTAGGACTTTTATTACTTCACAAAACTATTACTAAGACGTTATGAAATGTCACATAGAAATTAAACTGCACAAGTACATCTTGTGATGCGGAGTTTTAGTTTTGCATGCGTCTGTATTTGGCTACTTATTGCTTTACAAAATTCAGTCTGTCACGCTGAGTCTCTGCCATTAATGCAAAGTAGGATCTTCAGCTGGTGTGGCAACTTCAGTGGACCTAAATTGATTTACACCAGCTGAGGATTTGGCCCACAGTCTTTTTAATAACTGTTGATGATGCTCTGGTGAGAAATACTAACATTTTGCTATAACTTTGTCAGATTTTCAGGAATTGTAGAGTAACTGCACTTCTTAGAGGTCTGTTCTCCCACTGATGTTAATGGGAGATGAAGTTGTATGTGCTAGCAGAGGAAACGAGACCCCTTTAGATATAGGTATATGGCTACATATAGTAGGTCTAATTTTTCTCTTGTTTACACCAGTGACTCCATTGACTTCAGCGCAGCTATTCCAGATTCACACTGGTGTAAGCAAGAGGCAATGCAAGCCAGAACATTTTACTTCTATTTCTAAAAAGTAGTGGCAATTGTACTCTCTAGTGCAGCATTAGTTAATGATGGATGGATTTGTTCACTAAGACTTGTAGGACATGGTCCTTTTCAGAGCCCCCCCGAAATACATTTGTGTCATTTATGGACACAGACATTTACTACTCTTCTAGCTATTATAGTGATGATAGAGTAAAAGTGAATTTTCATTATTACCTATTTTCTGGGCTTTATCAATGGCCTGTTTAAAGAGAGATTTTTTTCTCTGAGCTAAATTTAATAGCGATGCATGTTAATTAAAAATTGCTTTTAGAGTTAAGAGAATAATAGATCTTAATATGCGTGAAGTATTTAAAGCAGTCTTAAATTAGCTAATTGCCTTGTCTGTTAGATTTTTGTCATCTTGCACCTCAGTATTAACCTGCTTTTTTAGTCCTCCGTTTCCCCAGAGCAGAGACTTCCTAGGTGTGTTGAATTGTATAGTAAGATTGTGGGTAACATGACTCATAGTATCCTTGTTGCATGCAGAGTGGATCCCATTTACAGTGGATTCCGTATAATGAAACTCCGTTTGTTATAGGCAGCACAGGCACCGGTACCTGTTTAAGGCTGCCCAACACTTCCAGTTATAAGACCTTGTTTTCAGCTGCTTGAAACATTGCTAAATTTAAACCTCAAGCTGAAATTTTCCAGGCTGGCTGTCCACTTCAGGCTGACTTTTCTGAGAAAGTTTCGGCTAGAATTGCTCATCCGTTTCTCAGAATGAGTTTAGGGAAAAATACATTGTTTTGGCCGTGTTAAAAAAAAATATTCTTGCAACTGTTCCATTGAAAAGCTTTAGCACCTCAATGCTTTGAAGCAAGGACTTGATATTTGGCAAGGGGGTTGGTTGGGTGTCAGAGATGAGTCATCTGCTCTCCCTGTGAAAATCTACCCAAATTTTAAGCCCCTGAAAAAAAATCTGTTTGCATGTGCTCAATAGAGACTTTTTAGAATTGGGCAGCTAAATTCTCCGAAGAGATGTTTTCACAGTTCCTACGTGCCAGCCAGACTGCACATGCACTATCCCCAGGGAGTGACTGACCATGCTGCGAACTGACTCAAAATGCAGAAGGTTGAGGAACAGGGAAAGGAGATGCAGGGCAGGAGGAGAGGAGCAGAAGGTTGAGGAGGGGGTAGAGGAGAGGCAGTAGCACCAAGGGGGGAAAGAGGGGCATTTCCTAACTAGAGTGCTTGACTCTGCAACCTTAATGTTCTTTTAATGTGTTTTTGGATGCAGTAGGTGAAATGGAACGACAGTTCTCCAGTGTTGCATTATACTGCGGCCTCTAAGTTTTTGTACAGCGATCCTGTAGTCTTTGTGTGGATTAAAAATGAATGCACTTTAAGAGCATATTGCTGTACACACCTGTCTACTCGCCACCTAGCAAATACTGTATTTCAACAGAGCCAAATGGAGGAGGGTTTTTTGGAGAGGAGAGTGCGACATTGCTCACTTAAACCCCCAAAACTGTAATAATAAAATGTAACAAAAACGAATAGAAAGAATAGGAACTCAGGTCTGCAATAAGGATTTTTAGTATCAGTGTCAGATTGAAGAGCACAAAAGCTTAAGCAATGGATTAAATTACTATCATTTTACCTTTTTCCTCCTGCTGCCCTTCACTCCCAGAGTCCACTCTGCAGGCTGAGAGAACAGATGGGAATGTCAGCCTGGATTTTCAGCCTTCACAAAGTACTTCCTTGCTATAGTGAGTTATCTTTAGACCCTCAAGTGTACTGACACTTACATAGCAGACTATAAAAGAGCTGGTAATGAGACAAATGTGCCAGATGCGCACAACGTGGTCTTAGGTGAGCACTGAGCCAGCCTTCTATTGTTCTTCAGGGATGTATGCTGAGTTAACTTCTCTTGTTCTTTTTTCTCCTTCAGATCTTAAAGAGCTTCGAAAGCTTTTTGATTCCCCAGCTGTCCAGCTCCCCACCAGACGTTGAGGCAATGAGAATCTACCTGATTCTCCCTGAATTCCCCCTGTTTCAAGACTCAAAGCATTACATAACGTTAACTCTTCCTCTAGCAATGGCCATTCTGCGACTGGATACCAACCCCAGCAAAGTATTAGGTAAGGGGTGAGCTTCATAGAGGTGTATCTTGTTCTGCGTCATGCCTTTAGCATCAGTCCAGGACACTAGGGGGAGATCATTCACAGAACATAGACTTGGGACTTTCAAAAGCGCTCCGTGTTGGCTAAACTCTTCTCCTGTTGAGCTACTGCTGGCTTCAGTGATAGAGAGTTAGGCGGGTACTGAGTGTCACTCACGGTGCTCCGTTGATGGCTAGTTTGAGATTCAAATACTTGACCCTTCCTCTCTTTGTTCATAGAGACATTAGAACCAGCTGTGCCTCGTCCATGAATCAGTCTCTATAGAAATCCTAGTTTATTGTGTTTGTGACTGTCTAGAACTGTACAGGGTGCTTATACTCTTCCCTGCCAGCCTCTAGTTTTTTTAAATACTAAAATCTCCAGGGGGTAAATCCCCAGATAGTGGCTTTTCCTAGTGGTTGAATTCTAAA
Organism: Gopherus evgoodei; assembly: GCF_007399415.2. Lineage (NCBI taxonomy): Eukaryota > Metazoa > Chordata > Testudines > Testudinidae > Gopherus > Gopherus evgoodei. The sequence continues at coordinate 123,616,123 of NC_044326.1, read as the reverse complement.
TGCTATTTTGTTTTTTGCAAAATGTCAAGGCAGACTGGTTCTAGGGGTTGTGGTCCAGTGTTGGTAGCAGAGCAGTACTAGAAGCTGACAGGCAGTGTCCCAGCAGAGGCTGGGCTGGGGGTATTGCCTTTGGCTAGAGAAGGTCTCCCTCTCGAAAGAGGTGGTGTAGGCCAACCTTAAACACTGAAGGGATTTTCATGGGGCATGGAGAGAGAGAGGGAAAAACCCGCAGGTAGATGGAAAGACAGGGGCCAGGCAGGTGAATGGAGCGATGCAGAGGGGCAAGCGTTTCTCCTTCATTTAAAAAGGCATGATGGGATTCTCAGCAAGGTAACAGAATCCTGCAAAAAATCAATGTGGGCTCTACCACTGCTGGGAACAGGGGGATTACTGCTGAGCTAATTGGTCGTGGCTAACAAAGGAAAGAGGGGTGGAGGGAAGGGATTCCCTGAGCTGTCCTGGGTTCAAACCGCTGCCTAGGGCTGACTCCTGCTTTCTCCCTTTAAGCCTCTTGGGAGGGAACTGGAATCTAGATCACTATGCGTAATTGTGTGGGGGTAGGAGTGTATTGTTTAAAGATGGAAATGGCACATAGGAGTTAATATGGCCTAAATACTGCCTTCGGCGTCTCCCAGTACCCAGTGATTCACTCATGGGTGTGACACTTATGCTGTCTTGTAGGAGAAGAGGGTTTGGACAGGTCGTGGAACAGCCCCTCTGTGGTCTAGAACAGCCTCTGGAAGGGGTTAACTTATTGGCAGTCACTGGGTGTAGCTTGGCAGGCACTTACTGCCACAGCGCCTCCTGCTGGGTTGGGGGGACCCCCCAAGCTCCCTAAGCCCTCTTTGCCGCAGTGTCCCACTGCCAGTCTTCATCTAGCCCCTTTGCTCAGGGGCAAACTGAAATGGCCACTCATCATTGGCAAGGGGGTTTGGACCTACTGCCTTTTCCTGGCCTGGCTGCACCACTGTAGCCTCAGTACCCCCACAGGCCCTTTTTGCCTCAGCTCTGCCTGCCCCTCCCCAGCACTGCTCTGCTTAGGACACCCTCCTCTAGCAAGTAGCCAGGTCCTTCCCACTCCACCTCTGGAGTGAGACTCCCCCTGCCTAGCTCCCAGCTCTTTTATCAGGGCCAGCTGGACTCTAATTGGGTGTGGCCACATCTGCAGCTGCCTACCCAATCAGCCTCCCTCCCTTTCCAAGGGCTAGCTTTTAACCCTTTCCGAGCTGGAGCGGAGTGACTGCCCCATTACACTGGGCTATTGGGCCATGGTTGTCACTTGCTCTTCAGAATACAGGACATGTGACTAACAAATAGGAATATAAATTATGACCAAGCTGGAGTGCGGAAACTTCCCCCAGCTCCGCTGCTTAAAGGAGTCCTTGCTTACAACCTTCACTTCACAAATACCTATATATGGTATCATTTGTGTCAGTGCTTGCATTTTTCAGAGCTTCTTTTAATGAAACTGCAGAGCCCATCTTTGAAACAGAGAGAGGAGATACAATATATTGTATAGTGTTACAATACTTTTTTCTCAGATTCCATCACTATAATGCCTGCTACCACCAAGTGCTCTAATAACAGTATTGACATATATATATATTTTCCCCCCTGTAGATAACTGGTGGTCTCAAGTATGCCCAAGGTATTTCCTGAGGTTAGTGAACCTCTATAAAAGCGCCGTAGTTTATCTCCTGAATGGAAGAAAAACATTATTGATCCCTGTCCTGTTCAGTAGTTACATTACAGCTGCTCTCAGACTGCTAGAGAAACTTCACAAGGTAAGAGGCAAGCATGTGTGTTTTGGAACAGTACAGTGTCATAGTCCAGGGGCTCTCTGACCTTTTCCATACCAATCCTTCTTCCCTGAGCAATGTGGGAAGGGAAGGGCAGTCGCAACCCATGATGCCAATTCACAAGCCCCAGGTTGAGGACCCACACCATCATCTACCACAGACATTTGTAATGGCAGCCACGGAAGGAGAATGTGAGCACTTTACCTGAACTTGAGGCAACATTGTTTAACTTCATAGGGATTTGTTTGAAACAATTTAATAAATAGCTGAACTTTGGTAGAATACCCCGCCAGCAAACCGCGCACGCACGTGTGCACACACATACACACACACTCTCTCTCTCTCTCTCTCTCTCATTCTCTTGGTGTGTATGTTCTTTTCTAAAAATTCCAGTAGCTTAAAGCAACAGGAAAGTTTAAAATCTTTTTGTACATAAGTGGATGAGTTATTTCTTGATTGTATTTTAGCATCTTTCCATATGCACTGTAACTAATGACACAAGTTTATTGGATGCAAACTAAAATCTGAGGCACCTCAGTTGTTTGCAAATGCTCTTTTTGGACTGCTGCCCGATCTTTAGATTATATATTAATTGTATTGATTATGTAAGAATCCCCAGTGATCACTTGAGGGTTAACAGGTTCTTGCCCCAAGTATTATTTAAACTATTATATAGTTGGGAACCCCGATGCGCACAGTTGCAACACTCATACTATAGGATCTTTTATATTTACAAATAGAGTGTATTAATACTTAGTAAGTTAGATAACGTTACTACAGAATGTACATCTGCACATCCATACACTCACAGCATCCCTTGCAGAACAACCTGAAATGTTAGCCATCATCTTCCTCATCACCATCACCTTCCTCATCATTACCAGTGACCATCATTCTGGCACCTCCCAAGGACTACATCTTCCCCTACTATCCCTAGGCTGGGATGCCACTTTTATAATATGTTACGCTGATGCCACTAAGTTTGATGCATATTCAGTAGGGGATTTTCCCCTTTTCCTTATTTGTATTTACTCACCTTACTGATTTGGAGTGTCTTTTCCCTATAGGCTAGCATATCAATTATTTTAACTTATTATTATACATGTCAGTTCGTTACCAAGGTCCTTTTGTGATTAGGTATCACATTTCTTATTTCTGTCCTAACCGGTTATTTCGGTGCTTTCCAAGTTGTGGTGTACCTGTTAAGTTTAGAAGGGTATGAACTTAGGAAAGCCCCTGCACCAGCCTATATATGGCCCTTCCATGGACCTTATGCTTTAGTTCATCTCGGTGAAAGGTCCCAAACATATATATGCTAACTTGGATTTAGCTCAACGTACAGGATGTGGCCCGTAGGTCTCTTGTGTTACATCCAAAATAAACTCTAATAGAAATCTATACACCTGTTATAATAAAACAGTCAAACCCATAAGAAAATAAGAAACTTATAAGAAAAGAGCTATAGGCAAGCAAGCAGGCTAGCCTGAGATGTGTCTCATGTACCTGTTATGTACGTCAGTTTGCTACCAGGACACTATTGTGGTTGACTCATGTACCTGCGGTCAGAACTTCCCCTTAAACTCTGTTTTCAGCTCCCCAAATACTTGGGTTTTCTGTTGGGCCATTTGTCTGTGCAAAATGTATAGACCTCAAGCCTTATGCTGACTTGCTGAAGCTAATGTCTTACAGGACACAGGCTGGTAGGTGTTTTGCATTACTGCTGAATGTAATGCAAAGCAGTGAATATTGATAAAGGCGAGCTAGCCCAAGCCTGCAAGCTGCTTTATGCAGGCAGATCTGAGTATGTGGGGAGCCCCCAGGAAAGAAAAAGAGCCTGTGTGTTTCTAAAGGTGGGAAAAGTGCATATACCCTGAAATTTTAAGCCTTTTGTTTTCTTAATCAGGTGAATCTGAAAGTTAAACATGTGGAATATGACATGTTTTATATCCCAGAGATTTCCAACTTGGTGGACATCCAAGAAGACTATCTTATGTGGTTCTTGCATCAAGCAGGAATGGTAAGGGGTTTTAATGAGTTGTCCATCTTCTTTGCTGTCCATCTTCGCCTCTTCAGTGCTATTTATAAATTTCAGTATCCCTACTAATAATGATTGTTCGTTGGTGTAACACATTGAACACTGGAGCATATGTGGGTAAGCCGTCTTTGATTTGAGTACTTACTAGCTTGATGAAGATAACTTAAAACAATGCCATCAGAAGAATAAAGCTACCAAATATATATTTAATGTCTCCTAAATGATCTCTAAAATTCACTAAGGTGGTGTTATGCCTTCAGCTTAATTCAGTCACTGTTTAACTTGATCCTCTTAGTTGAATCAGAACCTCAGGAACCAGCTCATATGTAATAAAAATATAACTTCTACCCTTAACTTCCAGGCAGTGTTGTTGTAGCTGTGTCGGTCCCAAGATATTAAAGAGACAAGGTGGGTGAGGTGGTAGCTTTTATTGGACCAACTTCTGGTGTTGAGAGAGACAAGCTTTCGAGCCACACAGAGCTCTTCTTCTGGTCTGGGAGAAGAGGTCTGTGTGGCTCAAAAAATTGTTTCTCTCACCAACAGAATTTGGCCCTATAAAAGATATCACCTCACCCACCTCTTCACCCTTTATTTCTATCATTTAGGAAGGTATTATAGAAAATGGTGATCATTGGCTATATAATGCGGCTCCTTAAAAGGAAACATTGTCATGCCAATGAGCAGGGCACTGAACTGGGGCTCAGGAGATCAGGTTCTATTCCAGGCTCTTCTAGTAACCTGGTGGGTGATCTTGGGAAAGTTCCTTCATCATTTGGTGTCTCAGTTTCCCCATCTCCAAAAATGGAGGTAATGAAATTTGCCTCCTTTGTAAAGCACTTTGAAAACTGTGAATGGAGAATGTGATATAGACGCTAGGGATTGTTAGTCATAATAATGACTATGACCAAAATTTTGAATGAGAGAGAACAAAAATATCAAGGGAAGCCACAATAATAAAAGATGGTTGTGACTAAGACTTATTTATCTACTTTTATGGACAATAAAGACTACACTGTACCGGACAAGCTGTGACACCCCCTTTCAGTCGTATGGTAATACTGTACTAGCCTATGCTTGTTTTAGCCAAAGTGATGAGATGTGATCAGAGCAATACAGCAGCTCTGTAGTAGTAAAACTTAGTCAATTAATTGAAAAGCTGGTTAAAGGGATAAATGTGTTAAATGAAAATTGTAGCATTTGGTAATTGACCGAACTTAATGTTGTCACAGTTGTAGGCTTAGAATAGTACCTATTTGTTTGAAATAGTCCCACTAGCAAAGCTAGAGATGAAGTAATAAGAAGTTAATGAGTTGATTTTGTTGTTTTTTTGGAGGTGAAATTCACCCCTGTGCATAGGGTTAGCTCAAGGCTTATGGACCACTTGGGATTTAAGTGGGGCCTTGCTGGCATATAGCCTTGACGTGGCCCTCTGCTCAGAAGTGAAACTCACCATGTCTCTCTTTCTCCAAGAGGAAGAAGCTGGGGTTTTCATCCCAGAAGATACGAGGTTCAGAGGAGTTGGATCTCCTCTGAACTGTCCATCCGAAAAAGCAAGACATGGAATATCGAACCAAAAGAATTAACCTTTTTTTTTTCCTCTTCTCTCTTTCCACAGAAAGTAAGACCATCTATCATGCAGGTAAAAAAAAAATATTGATTACTCTTCTCTTTACAAGTGCTTGTCCAAGTTGCAAACAGCAACTGAAATTTCCCTTTCTTCCTTCTAGGATGCTGTGACACTCTGTTCTTATCCTTTCATCTTCGATGCTCAAGCCAAGACCAAAATGTTACAGACGGATGCTGAACTACAGATGCAGGTAGCCAGCTCTCCTCTCTTTCACTTTGCCTGTCCCTAGTCTTCTCTTCTGCCTTCCCCCACATACTTAGGTGTAGTTTGCTAATCGTTCATACATGGGCAGTATTTCATCGTTAGTGTAGTTATGTGCCATCTCGCGACGATTAACTCGCTGAAGGGCCTCTTGCTACTGGATTCCACTGAGGCACTGCTGAAGTCCTTATTGTGCAATAATCCTTTATGTAAATAGAGGTATTTCGCTAGGCAAGGTTCACCGTGATCAGAATTGTGATTTGCACCTTGCAATACATTGAACAATGTGATATTTTCATTCTGTTCCACTAAGTGGGTGGCATCAAATATGGCTTCTGCCTGGAGATCTTGATGTTGAGTGAGTGATTCTCAAAAACTTAGTGCTGGGTTTTATCATAGTGTACGTGATCAAGCACCAATTTGCATCAAATCTGTGGCCACGAGTCAACATCATGGTCCTCAACTAAACCACACTTGTGCACTCTAGGGAATGGAATCCAGAGCTCTAGTGGAGGACAGTGGCTTGTGGTTGGTCAGGTCTGATACATCCCTTCCAGTAGATGGTAGTGAAGCCACGTACTATTTAGCTTTCCTCAGTTATCTTTGTGAATGTAAAAACGCTGTATGTGAACAATGAGGTCATTTCCATCGACATTCATTGAGGACCAGGTGGAGAGGGTGGGTGGAGAGAGTCATTAATAATGAGTCACTGGTTAAAATGTAGCACAGGTTGCTAGTGTCCAAAAGTCATTACCATCTGATGCCTGTTATGCGGACTTTGTGAAAAAAGAGTCTAGTTCCTAGCTGACGGGTTCCCACACAGTGAAAAACGGTCACCACAGTTGTCACTAGAGGTGACTCTAGTCTCGGTGGTAGGGTTACCATCTTTGAAATGGAAAAAAATAAATAAATTGGCACCCTCAAGACAAGTCTGTCACAACCTCAACCCCCAACCACAAGGCAACTCTGCAACCCACCCACCCTTCAACAGCCACTTACAGCGACTCAAACCCTCTCTCAGACACACACACGGTGCTTTTAGGTGTTGGTGGGCAGACAGCTGCTGTATTTTGAACAGTTTTGGTCTGTTGCTGCTTAAACTGCGAATTTGCATTGTCTTTAGCTGGGCACAGAAACTTTTAACATTAGATATCCCAGTGTATTTTGGTGATGATGCAAATCTTTAGACCTACATAAAAAAAACCCCCAGCAGATTAGAATTTTTTTTTGTCAACTGGCAAATCCATTAAAAAAATTTTTTTTTAAAATGGATAGGCCGGTCAAATACTGGCCAAGTGATAACCCTACTCGGTGCCGAGGCTAAAAGCTGAATGATCCAAATAAACTAAACTACCACCTCACTCCTTGAGAAAGTCCTTCCAAGTCATGACCAAGACATGTTGTTTGGGTAGCGTGGGACCAGCTTGAACTGCTGTTTCCTATGTTGCATCTGTCCTGTATATTGAGGACTTCAGCCTCCTGGGAGGCAGTTTATTTATGAGCACTGTGCTGCTGTGAAGAGAGTATTTGTAGTGAATCCTCTGGGTCTCACCCTCAGCAGTAATCAGATGGCTGATGCTGGTGGAACAAGAGGCAGAAGGAAGGAATACCAAGGATTGGTCACAGACTAGGGGGTGGTAGTACGACTGTTTCCACTCAGGAAATAAATAGTGCCGGGGTACCCTGCTTTCTTCAGTCTCTCTCTTTTTTTGTGCTGCTTTATAGGTGGCGATCAATGGAGCGAATTTGCAAAATGTTTTCATGCTTCTCACTCTGGAGCCTCTGCTGGCCAGAAGCCCTTTCCTAGTTCTTCACGTCCGCAGGAGCAACTTGGTTGGTGACGCTTTGAGGGAGCTGAGCATTCATTCAGATATCGATTTGAAAAAGCCTCTGAAAGTAAGATCCTTCAGGAGTTTTTTCCCTAATCTGCCTTATTTTCCTTGTTTCCTTCTCAATTCTCTTAGAAAATTGTTCCCTCCAATCCCTGCCACCCACACAGTGGGCTCATAATAAGGTATATGGACTCCATTCCTGCTATAACCAGTAGCAGGGCTTCATCTAACCAATGAGGGGATGAGTCTGCCTCCTTCCTGATCAGCAGGCTTTGTTGGGACTGATTGGCTCAATACCAATGGGCTTCTCCCTCATTGTAAAAGGACCAGATAAAGGAAGCCATAGGGAGGGGTTTGGCATCCGCTGTGAAGGGCCCCCTTGATGTGGCTACTGTATGTGTGTGGATAGGTGGGTGGGGAGGGGGATGTGAGACCAAAGCAAAAACAAACCCCAGAACAAGTATCTTGTTTTTATACAGTGTTAAGCAGTGTCTTGTTGCCATTTTGCAGTAAGAACAAGACTGGGTCACCTAATAAGGAATGTGTTTTATGTCTGAGAAGATGCCACAGAATTCAACAGCTGCTGGTATCAGTCCCCCTAACACTTGTGACCAGGAGAACTGCCCTCTTACTGGGGGCAGGAAGGGAGACAGACAGGAAAGAGGGGGAGCTGTGCTATTACCTGAAGAGCAGCTTATTATTTATGACTTTTCCTTCTCGCGCGAAATGTTGAATCATCCTTTAAAAAAAAAAAAAAAGTCTTCTTAATCCTTCACTTCCCCCTTTTCCTCCAGTGCTGAAACAGTCCCAGGCCTGGTCTACAGTACGCGTTTAAACTGAATTTAGCAGTGTTAAACCGATTTAACCCTGCCCCCATCCACACAACGAGGCCCTTTATATCGATATAAAGGGCTCTTTAAACCAGTTTCTGTACTCCTCCCTGATGAGAGGAGTAGCACTGGAATCAATATTGCCATGTCGGATTAGGGTTAGTGTGGCCGCAAATCGACGGTATTGGCCTCCGGGCAGTATCTCACAGTGCACCATTGTGACCGCTCTGGAAAGCAATCTGAACTCGGATGCAGTAGTAGGTAGACAGGAAAAGCCCCGCGAACTTTTGAATTTCATTTCCTGTTTGCCCAGCGTGGAGCGCTGATCAGCATGGCTGGCAATGCAGTCCCAAACCCAAAAAGAGCTCCAGCATGGACCGTACGGGAGATCTGATCGCTGTATGGGGAGACAAATCTGTTCTATCAGAGCTCCGTTACAGAAGACGAAATGACAAAGCATTTGAAAAAATCTCCAGGCTGTGATAGACAGAGGCCACAGCACAGTGCTGTGTGACAAGCATAATGGAAAGCCAAAGAATCAAATGGACGCTCATGGAGGAAGGGAGAGGGTACTGAGGACTTCAGGTATCCCACAGTCTCCGAAAGCATTTGCACTCTTGGCTGAGCTCCCAATGCCTGAAGGATCAAAAACATTTTCCTGGGTGTTTCAGGGTATATGTCGTCAATTTACACCCTTTCCCCCTCCCCCGTGAAAGAAAAGGGAAAAAAAAATGTTTCTCGCCTTTTTTCAGTGTCACCCTATGTCTGCTGCAAGCTGCTAGTAGATGGGGTGCTGCAGCGCTGAACACCAGCATCCCCTTCCTGATGGTTAGCAGTCATATTGTACCGTCTGTCATCGTCATCATCAGCCCGTGAGTGCTCCTGGCTGGCCTCAGGTGAGGTCGGCCGGGGGCGCCTGGATAAAAATGAGAATGACTCCCGGTCATTCCCAGCAGATGGTACAGAACGGCTGGTAACCGTCTTCATCATAGCAACTGGAGGCTGGGCTCTATCAGCCCCCCCTTTCATGTCTAAAGAAAAGATTCTGTACTGCCTGGACTATCATAGCAGCTGGAGGCTGCTTCCCCATCATTTTATCTCATTAAAAAGTCAGTATTTCTTATTCCTGCTTTCTTTATTACTTCATCACACAAATGGGGGGACACTGCCATGGTAGCCCAGGAAGGTTAGGGGAGGAGGGAAGCAACAAGTGGGGTTGTTGCAGGGGCACCCCCTAGAATGGCATGCAGCTCATCATTTCTGCGAGATCTCTGGGGCTCTGACACGGAGCACCTGTGCTCTCTGGTTCTCTAGTACACTTGCCCTATATTGTAGGCAGGACTGACTCTATTTTTAGACAAAACATAAGAAGGGAATGATCCGGGGAGTCATTCCCATTTTTGTCCATGCGCCCCCGGCCGACCTCAGCAAGGCCAGCCAGGAGCACCCATGGCAGCAGCAGATGGTATAGAACAACTGATAACCGTCATCTCATCGCCAATTTACAATGGCATGGCAGACAGTGCAATAAGGATAGTAACTGTCTCTGCTACCTTGCAAAGGCAAATGAATGCTGCTGTGTAGCACTGCAGTACCACGTCTGTCAGCAGCATCCAGTACACATACAGTGACAAAAGGCAAAATGGGCTCCATGGTTGCCATGCTATGGCATCTGCCAGGACAATCCAGGGAAAAAGGGCGCGAAATGATTGTCTGCCGTTGCTTTCACGGAGGAAGGATTGAGTGATGACATTTACTCAGAATCACTCGCGACACTGCTTTTGCATTGGGATCTCAACCCAGAATTCCAATGGGCGGAGGAGACTGAGGGAACTATGGGATAGCTACGGGATAGCTACCCACCGTGCAATGCTTCAGAAATCGATGCTAGCCTCGGTACAGGGACGCACACCACCGAATTAATGTGGTTAGTGCGGCCTCGTGCACGTGACTTTATACAATCTGTTTTACAAAATGGTTTATGTAAAATCGGAATAATCCTGTAGTGTAGACATACCCCCATTGTTGAAGTCAGCTTTGTATGCTACAGTTATTAATTTGCATGACCTGTGATTAAATCGGATACCTCTAATTTACAATCACAATCGGTATCCTGATCGGTCACCTGTTTTCACGGCAGGTGATCTTTGATGGCGAGGAGGCTGTTGATGCTGGAGGGGTCACAAAGGAATTCTTTCTCTTGTTGCTAAAAGAACTCCTGAATCCCATCTACGGAATGTTCACCTACTATCCAGAATCGAACCTGCTGTGGTTTTCAGATACGGTGAGTCACTGGTCTGTCTGCATTGTTTGCACACACGTGCTACATTGAAGTTAGTGACAAAAGCTATGTGAGAGAAAGTCAGCTTCCTCTTGTTTTTTTCCCTATGATGCTAATTGATAAGTGTGGAGCAATTGGATGGTGTGTATTCATTGCTTGATTTGATAGTTTGGCATCTCAGCTATAAACTGGGGATGTACAAAATCAGACTTCTAATCCAATTTAAATTTCTGTGCATCCCCTGCTCTTCATATGATCATAATCAATAACTACAATATCTCATTCATGCATTGAGCTTTTTAATGTACAATGCCAGGGAGCCATGATCTAATCATTAAAATAGCACAGTTACTCTCACTTGCTTACCATTGCAAATAGTGTTTTGAGTGGTGTGGAATGAATATCAAGTATTATACAAGAGACGGTTCACTCTCTCTTCTTGACTGCAAAATTGAAAATTGCATTGTTGGGTTGTTGTTCTGGTATGTGTGGTGCTTTTTTAAAATAATCTGATTATTTTTAAACTTGAAATTTTACAAGCGAGAAGACAGCACGTTACATTTTTGTAACCCACAAATAATATTACACTGCAATTGTTAGCATTAACATTGTGAAAATAGCAAATCAGATGGTGGTAAGAATAATTGTAGTATACACAATGAAAATGACTCATTCAAATGCTTGCAAAGTTTAAAAAATATGTGCAACACTATTTTCATTGACGCACAAATCTCAAACCAAACAGCAATGAAGACAGACGTGAAATCCAGCAATAGCTACTTGTGTGCTCCTGAACAGTAGTGCAGTTATGCATGACTTTTAAATGAAAAGAGGCTTTGTTGTTTGGATTGAAACATTGTCCTGCAGTATTTGGAATGGAAACATTGTGGCTTGGGAACCTGGCTCTGCTTTTGTTAGGATCCAGCTTGAGGGATGTGCAAAAGGCATAATAGATTACAAGTAATTTGGCTGTAACAATCAAGGTGTTGATTCATTTGAGGCTCCAGTCCTGCCGTGAGCTCTGTGTGGACTGGTGGTTCTGCTTGCAGGATTGGAGCCTACAAGTGATATTTTTACATCTGTCCTCTTGAATAGCTGGGGCCAGTTCATTAACAATAAAATTATTAATAATGATTTATGGTACCATTTACTGGGTGGGAGGTGTTGTCCAAACAGTCTGGGAGCACAGTCTCGGCTCTGAGGCTCTCACAGTTGAAGGCCAGATTTTCAAAAGAGCTCAGCTTCCGTTGAGGTAACCAACTGCAGTGACTGCATTTTTGGACAGGCCCCACATCTCTATGGGAGCTGCTTGGGGGCTGAAAGTATGAGCCCAAATCGTGATGCTGCAATATGTGTATATCTGCAGGAGGAAGATACATTGGCATTCCATGAAGCTGCACAATGAAGTTTGTTCTAACTGTGACTTCCCTGTGTGTTTGAAGTGTTTTGTAGAGCACAACTGGTTTCACTTGATCGGCATAGTATGTGGACTTGCTATATACAACTTCACTGTGGTAGACCTCCATTTCCCGTTGGCCTTGTACAAAAAGTTATTGAATGTGAAGCCCTGCTTGGAAGACTTAAAGGAGCTGTCTCCTACAGAAGGAAGGTATAATGCTGAAGGACTATCTAGGCTGCTTCTCTGACTTCTTCCCCTTCCAGTCCCCACAAGGTTTTCATCTGAGAACAACGTATGTTAAACTGGTTAATGTTAGTTAAATAAATGACCTGCTGACTTGATCAAGTCGTTCATTCTAGGGGCCCTGATTCACCAAAGTGCTTAAGTACATGTTTATTCTAAGCACCCGAGAGGTCCCATTGAAATCAGTGTTCCCTCTCACATGCATAAGTGGCTGACTGAATCTGGACCAGAATGGAGTAGAGTCATGGGGGAGGCTACTTGTCTTTTTGAGCTTTGAGCGGGCATGTAGGCATGTAGTGGGCTGTAGGTGGGGGTTCAAGAGATCTGGGTTCTAGTCCCCGCGCTGCTGATGACCTGCTTGGTGACCTTGGACAAGTGACATCGCCTCTCTCTGTCTCTGTTTCCCCTTTCCAACCTTGGTCTGACTCATCAGTTAAGACTGTAAATTCTCCTCCGTACAAGCTCTGTCATCTGTTCATTGCTTGGCCTGATGGGGTGCTGAATTCTGTCGGAGCCACTGTGAGCAACCGTCACGATAACCGGCTAGAAAGGCAGTTAAATGTTCTGGAGAAATGGCTTCTGAACACAAGGAAACTGGAGTTACTCCCCAAGCATTGTTTTTTCCAAGCTCTGACAGGTTGCAAGGTTCAGGTCACATGAAATTCTTGGTCTGATTATCATCTGACATCGATTGCTATGTGATTTTTTTATTTTTATTTTTTTAGCTCAGAGTTGAACAGTGTTTAAAAAAGAATTGATGGGGCAAAAGCGAGGGGTCAGGAAGATACAGGAGTCCTGCAGCCACGTTTTGGGAAACATCAATGGGACTCTTAAAAAAGGGGGCTGTGGACGTGCCCCGCCCTTCTGCAGCCTTCACGCCTATCTTGTGATCCTTCAGAGCTAGAAATCGAATGCTTTTTCCAAGTACTGGGCCACTAAACAGGATCCTTGTTCTTGTCAGACACAGACTAGATTGAGAATTTGTAGTGCGGCATTTATTCTATGTATAACAAAGCATGCGTGTATATGGGAATGCAGGTCATTGTGCTCCTTTACGCAACCCAGAATTTCTCTCTATCTTGTCCTGTTACTCTGACTTACGTTATTTACTTTCACTGCTGGGGTTTTTCCTTTAAACATAAAGCACAGACAGTATTGCCTCTTGGATGTCTGATTTGTCTCCTCCTCTCTCCCCCGCCTGTCTCATAGGAGTCTTCAGCAGCTTTTAGATTATCCTGGGGATGATGTAGAAGAAACCTTCTGCCTGAACTTCACAGTAAGGCAAATTCATACCATTTCTCAGTGATGTGATTTGTTGTGTGGGTGCCTGCAGAGTCCATAGACATGCACGGGTGCTGTGGGTTAGACCCAAACATGCCCATAAAATACATGCTGTATATTGCAGAAATGTTAAACTTCCTTGCGGGTATTCTACTGTTCTTGTGTATATGGTCAAGAAGACTGCGCTGCTAAGTGGATTAAGGGGGTGCAGTTTTCAAAAGTGCCCAACTTCCATTTTCAGAAATGACCTAGGCACTTAGGAACCTGTGTCTCAGTCACTTTCAGTGAGGTGTAGGCTCCAAAGTCCCTTTTGAAAATGGGACTTTGACTCCAAAGTCACTTGGTTGCTTTTGAAAATGTTACCCCATACCCATCTTTTTTTTCCCCCTTCCCATAGACTTTAAGGTCAGAAGGGACCATAATGATCATCTAGTCTGACCTCCTGCACACTTCTATCATTCTGTTATTGGTAAACAGTGCAGACTCCTTTTGCGACTTCAAACATTTACAGTGAATAATATTTTACTATTGTGTCAGACCTTCTTTGAGACCTAATGCTGCACTATATCACTAGGACACTGGCTTTGGCAGACTGAAATATTGAGACTCCAAAAGATTTTCTCCCGGCCAGTAAATGCAATCGATAACCTCTGCAGTGGGGTGGAAATCCATGAGAGTCTCTCTGGTTTCTCTGCCTGGTCACTCAGTCTGAAGACATGCGCCCAGAGGCACCTCGCTTATTTCAAAGTTACGATACACTGGCAGGCCTGAAGCTGAAATGGTCTCACCTGGAACAGGATGTTCTGGGTAGGCCCTAACTTTACAAGTAGGTGCTTATCACCTTCCTGTTTTATACAGAGTAGTGTTTGGGGTGAAGATGGATGCATTAGTCCAACATCTGAGCGCACCTGTTACTAGCGAGAAGACACGAAAGCTCCTTTCCCAAGGGGCTCTGATATGAGCTAATATGGCCAGGTATTGGGTTGAGTATTGTGAAGAAATCCTTCCCACCTCAATGTGCTCTGAGAAGGCTATACTTCATCTTGTTTGATAAGGGAGGGCCTTTAAAACAAAGCTGTCTTATAAATCTTGGCTTTAGAGTGAACCAATTCTGGGTCTAATACAGCCACACACAGGTCTGTGCTACCGTTCAGGGTGAGGTCAGGAGGTGATAGCACTGATCACATCCTCCTGTAAAATGAACAGTTAAAATAACCTTATATAACTTCCCCCAAGCACTTTTGTGCCTGGTTTCAGGCAAAAGGACATCTTTACTGCTGTGTTGATGCCTTGAAATGGATTCATCATTTTCCCCAAATGGTCTGAAGGAGATCTGTTTTGTGGCTCATTTGTGCTGGCTGGCTAAAAATCTGACCCATAATATTTTATCCATGAGACACTGTAAAATAATAGAAATATGTATGGAGTGCCTATATACTGCTGGCATTCTAGCTCTGTTACGAACACAGACAAAAGTAGCACATCTGACTTATCAAATAGTCTGGTAATCTATTAATGGAGCATCCTGCATTGCCATTATTCAAAGGGGACTTCGTTGGTGCCAATACACATGGCATTGGTTAAATGTAATTTTTAGCGATTATCAATCTCTTGTTTTTCAACGTGCAGTTGGTTCTCTTCCAGGTTTGCATTTGGCCTTGATTGCAAATCATGATCTAAGGGCAAATGTTGAATATGAAAAATGATGCAAGTATAGAAGGGTGTCTGCGTATTTTTTTTTATTCTCTCTAACTCGTTGTATCTGTTTTTCCAGCCTCCTTCCCTCGCCCTTTGTGTCAGTAGCTATGCAGTTTACCTGGAGCGAGTAAAAGAATCCTGCACCCATTCTGCAAGCTTGTAAGGTGACACACACAATGGAAAAACAATCTATTTTTTTTTAACATAGATATGCAGAGAAAGCTATGGCGTGACAGAGCAGAAGAAGCTAATACCAGAAGGAGACAAAATTACTGTGCAGAAGGACAACAGGTGAGTTACTATAATTGAGAAGCCATGGCAACTGAAATGCTTTTTTGGTGATGCCCTACGTCAGTGGGCACCTGGGTGATAATGAACTGAGATGGGATAGATAGGTTAACACAGGGGAAATGTCGGACCAGACTTTGAAAAGATGTCAGGATCCAGTGGGTCCCATTTCGGCACTTAAATAAGTGCCCAGATTTTTATAAGAGCTTAACGTCCTACCACCCATTGTTAAGGCCTGGTGCACGCCCCTCACCCCACCTCACCTGCACTCTCCCTATAAGGCCCTAACCATCACTTGAGCCCTTAATGCAGTGGCTAATCTCCCTTTGCAACTGATTATGGGGGAGACCAAATCCAAAAACACGCCTCAAGACTGGAACAGAAGACATAGACATCCATATAAACAGCCCTTCCTAGGACCTGAGCCAAAGATGACACTCAAAATCGTCCGTTCCTGGGTGGAGGGATTCTCTGCAGAGAAGGCTGCCATTCTGCCTGGTACAGAAGCAGACATCGTATGCCTGCGAGAGAGAGAGAGAATAGCCCCAAACATCCCTGGCATGCATATAGGTACGAATGCTGAATGCAACATTTATGGCAGTACTATACTTGCATGTGATAAAAGCCTGATGAAAAACACTTGTGAAAGACCATAGTGTCATGGCTGAACTTGACGAAATAGCAGTAGTTTCTGTTACACTTGAACTTCCACTTGACAGAAAAAACATGCCTTTTCATAGGTGACTTCAACAGTCACTGGACCATCTGGGGACACTCCAGCAATGACAACCAGGGGGAAGAAGTTGGTAAGTGGGCAGCAACAAACAACCTGATTCTGCTGTATGACCTCCCAGGACTAATTCTCCTTCCAAAGTGCATGATGGAACAAGAGGATATTTCTAGCTCTTGCCACTTCTGAAAATGCAGGTAACTTCAGAAGGAAGGTCATGGCAGCAATCCCAAGATTGTGGCATAAGCCAGTGCAAGTCACAATAGAGGCTGCTGTACAACCCAGGAAAACAAAGTATCTGCCAAGATCCAACCTCAGAAAGGCTGACTGGGAAGACTTTACCCTTGAATTGGATGAATCCATCTGTATTAGTACTGTGACACACAAGAACTCTGGAGAATTTGTCTTGCTGGTGTGGAAGATTGCCCAAAGAACATCCCGAGGGGATTTGGACATTATATGTATGGTCTTTCAGAAGAAACCCACCAACAATATAAAAGATATTCAGAATTGACGACTCGATGAAGAAACCATTGGGCTTGGGGAAATGCTTGTGAGAGAGATGAGAAAGGAGTGGCACAACTGCTGGAGGTAGATGGTTGAAACAACAAACCTGTGGCACAACAGCAAAAAAGCATGAACCACCCTTCACAAGGTGAACCCAGATGGACAACAACCAAAGCACATTGCCACAGTCTGTCCCAACCAAGTGACACACCAACTCATCCTAAATGGGAACCAAGCCCACAAAACACTGCGTGAAACAAAACAAATCAAGTGGGAGCCTCACTCACTCCTCACAGAAAGCAAAGTCCACAGTGAGCAGCTCAATACTGAGGAGCTCATGATAGCTATGAAAACTCTGAAATGTGTAAAGACAGCTGGATGTGATGGTGCATCTAATGAACTATTACTACACCTAGGGCACAAGAGCAGAGAAATATCTACCTGATTTCTTTAACTCTCTTGTATGGAGACAGTGCAGACACCCAAGCTGTGGAGCCATATCAAAGTGGTTGCACTACTCAGACCACGTAAAGATGTTAACTATGCAAAGTTTACCGTATCCTTACTGTATTACCAGTATCCTTATTTTGCTCAACCTACAAGCTATATAAGCTGATGAATATAACTAGAATAGTTTAGTTGATAACCAAGCTGATTTCTGCCCAGGATGTTTACACTGTGACCAAGTTGTAAGCCTAACTTAATAAATCGAAGATGGCTTTGAAGCCTGCAAAATTACAGGGGTAGTGTTTTTATAAGTCTGTCAGCTGACACTGTAAACCATTGTTCACTTCTTCTGAAATTGGCAAGAATTTAGACCAATAATAAGGTGGTCCAGGTCATCTCCTCTCTGCTCAAGATTTAATGTTTCTCTGTTGAGATGGATAATTAGAAAAGTAAATGGCAAACTCAGCAGAATGTGTTGCCCCAAAGTTCAGTTTTAGCACCCTTGCTGTTTAATGTCTACACAAGTTACCAACCAGAATTCCCTAGTGCGTAAAGATTTATTTATGTGGATGATCTTTGCATTGCCTCCCAATCGGAGAGATTTGAGGACATCAGGCACATTTTAACTGACTCCCTGGGCATATGTCAAGAATACTATTGTGCGAGGTCCCTGAATGTTAGTTTTACCAAGATACAAGTGTGTGCCTTCCATCTGAAACACCATCAGACCAAGAGAAAAATCCAGATATCGGGGATGGTACAATCTTTGAGCATTATAAATATCCATTGTACCTTGGGGGTCACATTAGACTGAATGCTGACATACAAAGATCACATTAAGAAGCTGAAAAAGGAAAGTGAACTCCAGGAACTGTGTACTTCAAAAAAATTGTGAATACAAAATAGGGAGTTGGTCCCAAAACACTCTGAGCAACCAGTGTTGCCTTGTGTTACTCACTTGAGCAGTTCTGTACACCCTTCTGGTCACACTTTAGCCATGCACACAAAATTGATACTGATCTGAGGCAATCCTCTGGGATCATCACAAGGACTTTGAAACTGACTTGCGATGATTGCACCACGATCAGTGAGCTCAATGCTTTCAGTAGGCAGACAAGAGAGACAAAAACAGATGCATGATCCAAGACGCTCATTGTATGGACACAATCCACCACTCAAGAGGCTGATGCCCAGAAAGAGCTGTGCCTCTGAAAATTCCTCACCACAAAATACTACAGTGGAAGGCTACAGAATTACAAAATGGTGAGAGAGGCTAATGATCCTGGAAAACCTGGCTCCTTCAGAACAACTGCCGTCACGCACTGACGTAGAAGGAGAACTCTGGTATGCTCTAAAATGAGTAAGAGCTGGAGTGGCAAAGACTGGTAACAGTATGACCCAGGGCTGGTCTACACTACGGGGGAAAATCGATCTTAGATACGCAACTTCAGCTACGTGAATAAAGTAGCTGAAGTCGAAGTATCTAAGATCGAATTACTCACCGTCCTCACGGTGCGGGATCGATGTCCGCGGCTCCCCCTGTCAATTCCGTAACTCCGTTCGGGTTGGTGGAGTTACGGAATCGATGTAAGCTTGTTCGGGGATCGATATATTGCGTCTAGATGAGACGCGATATATCGATCCCCAAGCAATCGATTGCTACCCGCCGATACGGCAGGTAGTGAAGACATACCCCAAGTGGAAGCTGAGGAAGGACCCCAAATATGAATGCAGAGAGCCTATGCAAACACGTGAATACTGTCTAAGGCAGTGCCCTCTGTCAACATCTTGCACCCCTGAGGTGCTGTTTGAGATAAAATAACAGCAGGTCTTGGTTATGGTTTTGGAGCTAGATGAGGATGATGAGCTACTTATATAGTGTATAGGGCACTGAGTAGTCACTCCACAACTGGTGATTTTCACCCTTGAAAACTAATTTGAGATTTTGCAGGACAGATACTGTACATGACAGTCAATTTACTGAATGAGGTTAAGACCAGCAGACTTACTGTTAACTGTTTGAAGTAGAAGCCATCTATTTTTATGCATATCTGATACAGTGGGGTGTTGTTCAGGGGCCGTAGGTGCTACCTAACACAAATAGTAATTAACTTCTTTCAACTTGAACCAGCTCCTTGGATTGGAAACAACACACCTACCTTTTTTCTTTTTTCAGCTGTTAAACTGTTTTCTTCTCTTAAGTAGCATGTCTTGGGATTGGCACTGGCAATCTTCAGGAAGTTTGCAAACTTGACAAAGTCCTTTTCTTCTAATCTGATTACATAGAAAAGAGTTCTGATTGTTTCTCAAAGAGCTGGGAAGCAGAATCTGCAGAATGTGTATTGAAAGAGTTGTCTGTAGGCTGACTTTTAGTAAACACTATAACAAACATCTTAGGGTATGTCATCACTACAGCAAAAGTGTGTTTTTTATCTCAAGATGACCTTTCCACTGTAAAATCCTAATGGATACCAGGTGCAGTAGTGTTTATCTCCAAGGCCACGTCCAGACTAGGTATTAAAATCGATTTTAGATACGCAACTTCAGCTACGGGAATAACGTAGCTGAAGTCGAATTTCTAAAATCGAGGTACTCACCTGTCTGGATGGCGCGGCATCGATGTCTGTGGCTCTCCGTGTCGATTCCGGAACTCCGTTCGGGTTGATGGAGTTCCGGAATCGATGTAAGCGCGCTCGGGGATCGATACATCGCGTCCAGACTAGACGCGATATATCCATCCCCGAGCAATCGATTTTAACCCGCCGATGCTGCGGGTTAGTCTGGACGTGGGCCAAGTAACTAACTGCGGTCAACCCTGGGTGGTTGTGCTGTAGGGTATACCTAGCTCCATTTCACTGAAGTAAAAAAAAAAAAAAAATCCATGCATTTTCTCCACTGGGATGTAAATAATGCACCTTTCTGCAGTGAAGAGAAAACCTTAAGACACATCTGCCCCGGGGAAAGAAGTGTATATGTTAGCTTAGCCTAGGGTAAAGCACAAATGTTTGTAGCCTGGAACAAACATTTGGGGAGTGTCCAGTTTAGTCTTTGCAAATGTGTTAATGAACTGAAGGTTGAAAAGCTCTAGAGAAGGAGGAGCCTAGACTAGACTTTAGCTCAATCAGTTTAGCAAATGCAGAAGTAGAAGTATTTTCTCTTGACTAAATTCTGAAGGTACAGATTGTGCTAGCAAACCTGAACTAGCATCTAAATTCTAGTCTAGACAAAGCATAGCTGGCCACCCATAGTCACCTGTCTTCACCCCTGGTTAGTTTGCCCTTTGGACTGTCCCTCGTTGTTGAAAATTCGTTTAGATCCACTTGTTTCCACCCTCCCAGGGTAAATAACACTTCTTGCCCATTATTGTTCCAAATACCACACTAGTATGCCCCTCGGAGTGCAGATGAAATGGGATTTGGTTAACTAGTGACTGTTCAGGGTTTCATTGCTTGATGATTTTCCCCTCCATTCCTCTGTGCTTTGGAGGCAGTGAGACAGATTTGCTGCATTTCCCTATCCCAATAACCTGCTGAATGCACACCCGTAGGTATTTCATACTTCAATACTGCTTTCCTATTGGTATACTGGATAGGTGTATAATTTTAAGGAAAAGTAATCTGTGAAGCATCTGCAGCGTTCCCTTCTCAGAGTTGCCACGTAGGATTTTACATCAAAATGACAATGTTCCAGATAATGTTCATGTAAGCAACTTCTTTTGAAGCCACAAGGGCAGAAAAGGGATGTTGGGCAACAGATCAGTGTTTAGTGTCTTGACATTGTCAGTGGGAATTTCTCCAAGGGCTCAGTCAAGTGTCAAGAAAACAGCAATAAAAGACGCACACTGGATAACAAAATATCCCTCCCTGTCTCCTTATTTCAGGTTTTCATGTCTCTGTCTGTTGTTTCCTTTCGTAATTTCTCACTTTTCCCTTGCACATGCTACTCAAGAGCATATATAAGAATCTCTTTCTCCGACTCTTTGGGATGTCACTGTTTCATTTTTTGATTGTGTTCTGCTTTCTGTCTATTGAACTCTTCTCCATTTCCTGACTTGCTTAGCAAATGAAGAATAGTGTGAACTGTTACCAAATGTCACGCAGAAACAGCTGCTGGAAGAGATTGGGGAAGTCACGTCCATCCACATCCCAAAGAGCAGCCCACAGACCAGCTTGAGGAGATCTCTTAGTTCGCCATGTTACTGTCGGGCTAATAATATACTGAAAACAGCTTTAAAGGGAAATATTGCTGGGTCTTTGCATGAATAATGTTTGTGTGAAATTAGGCATTTGTGTAGTATTCTGGTCAAAGTGTAGTGCGGAGAGGGAGGAGGGTGGAGAATAAATGTGCCCTTAGCAAGAGGTGGAGGAGTCGTTATGATGCCTGGCTTAAGATTCTGGCTTTTGGTGCCAAAGGCTACAGGACATTGTGTTTTATTCCAATATTGTTCTTGACCACCCCCAAAGCAAAACAGTGTAGTTCTTGTAGGCCAGGAGAAGCCGGCTCCTTCTTGCCAAGCTCTCTCAGGGCTGGTCTGCGTAGTTTTTTGCACCAATTGAATGCTAAGAAAACCATTTTACTCAAATTGGTATAACCTCTTTGTTGTGTGGACCCAATTATACCCTATCAAGGTGCTTATAACAGGCTATACCCTTATAAGCACATTTACACCAGTATAACTGCATCCACAGTAGGGCCGTGCCACTTTAACTCCATCGGCAGTGGGCTGCACTCAGCTGCATTCGGACAATGCATGGAAGGTGTGACTATCTCCTCCACGAATGGAAAATCAAAGAATCAACAAATTATGTTCCACCACGGACAACTATCCCTTTCACATGTGCAGTGGGGGACCCACCCAGCTATCCATGAAAGCATTAGAGTGGCTTTTGAATCTCAAGATTCAACTATACTCCCAGCCAATTGCTTTTCAACTGCCATCTGCAAGAAGAGGATGACTGCATTGGGTTGTTTACCAATTTAGTAAGCTGGAGCAAAAACTGTGTGTAGAAATACTCTAATATTTTATTCTAATCAAGGGATTGGCAACCTTTGGCACGCGGCCCATCAGCGAGACATTTTATTTACGTTGACCGTCTCCAAGCAGGTCCCCACACACCTCCCAGTGGCCGCGGTTCACTGTTCCTGACCAATGGGAGCTGTGGGAAGTGGTGCGGGCCATAGGGATGTACTGGCTGCTGCTTCCCACAGGTCCCATTGGCCGGGAATGGCGAACTGCAGCCACTGGGAGCTGTGGGGGTCTGTGCCTGCGGACGGTCAACATAAACAAAATGTCTCACGGCCCGCCAGTGGATTACCTTGACGGGCCATGTGCTGAAGGTTGCCGACCCCAGTTCTAATCTTTCCTAGATGAGCCTTCTCTTAACTTAATCCTTATGTAGAAACCATGGCACCCTCTACTGGCAGTCTCCAATATTGCATGAATTCACTTAACCATATTTGCGTCTTTTAAATGAAGAAAGTCTCACATGCATTTGTAGGAATAAACACTTCAACTGAGTCACTTCTTTCATCCTGCCTGGCCCTCTGTGTAAATTAGAGCAATGTCAGGGCTGACTTAAATTTCAATTCTGCTTCTCAGGGCCCCCTGTGAATTCTTAAAAAGTCAGAAATAGCTGTAGCATGGGGCTCTTGCCACAACACCCTCCTGCCCTCGACTCACCTACTTCTTCCTCCAGCCTGCCCTCAGCATACCCCATACATTAGGGGTGGAAGCAGGGCTGGCATTCTGCTCTGACACCAGTTCTGCATTGAACACGGAAGCCCTTGTGCCAAAGATATCATCAAGGAGTAATTTCCAGTGTTTTCCGAGCTCCTTTACACTGCCAGAGTGGTATAATGAGATCTTAGTGTAACTAAGAATCAGGTCCTTTGCCTTTTGCTGCTTTCTGTCTGTTACTCAGGTTAGCTGTTACTGGGAGGTATCTGACTCTAGAATGTCCTTGTATCTTTTTCCTTCACAGCCCTCAGCACACACAGCACCTGTGTTAATGGGAAAGAGAGGGAAGTTATTGTAGGTTTAGACCAAGACTTTCTAAAACAGGCCCTCAAGTTTAGGCTCTTCTGAAGTGCTGAGCACCCAGCAGTTTCCAGTGAGCTCTGTCCAACAAGTGCCTAAATATAGACTTCTTAGGCTCTTCTTTTTGAAAATCTTGGCCATGGTCTCTGTCCCTTTGGTTTGACTCCCAGTCCTGAGGATAGCATCAACTCAGGGCATCAGGAAGCAGCAGGTCAGTGTAGAGAAAGCAGGAAATGCTGTGCTGAGTGATTTCCCCCCTCCCACCCCTGTTCCCTAGTCACTTTAATGGATGGCTGAAAGGAGCTGTAAGTTATTTCATGCACGTCTTAAACATAGGGCTGGGAGAGCTGTGCTGAGGGGCTGGTGTGTCCTATGGAGGCCTAATGCTGACTTCTGCTTTAGTGGAACATCAGCTGTAATGTGCACAGCCAGGAAAAGGACTCCACACCTCAGCAGCTCGCAAAGGCTCAGCTGACTCCTAGCCCTCGATGCTCTGGGCATCTGGATGCTCTGCCCTTGAGTGGGTCTGTATTCATAATGCGCAGCATGTGCTATCTGAAGAGCTCTCTACTTCCATTGGGTCAAACAGGCCCCCGGTGCCACTTGCTCTTTGACTCTTTACACTCATGTGTGCCGTTACCGGGTAGGCCTTGAGACATGGGGTGGACTGGAAGCATTTCACTCCAGCCTCCTGAACAGCGTGTCCATTTTGTTCATAATACACAGGAGTCCCCTTTTTAAACCTGGCTGAGTGTGTGTGTCCCTATAGCTTCCAGCCCACTGCGTGAACCGTCACTTCCTGACAGTTTTAATAAAACCCAACAATGTGAATAACAATCTTTTCTTTTTCCCCTCCCCTTCTCTCAATACACCAGGCAGGAATTTGTTGAGGCCTACTTGAATTACATCTTCAATCTCTCAGTCCATGAGTGGTATATCGCTTTCTCCACTGGCTTCCTGAAGGTTTGTGGTGGGAAGGTCCTGGAACTCTTCCAGCCCTCAGAGCTGAGGGCCATGATAGTAGGGAACAGCAACTACAACTGGGAGGAACTGGAAGAGGTAAGCTGCCGTGGGGCATCTCTTCTGTTTGTCTTGATGGGCACAGAAACCAGTAAGGATGGTCCAGTGGTTAGGGCGCTAGGCTGGGACTCAGGAGACTGGTTCCTCAATCTGACACAGACTTTGTGTGCGACCTTGGGCTTGTCTCTCACTGTCTTAGTTCCACATCTGTAAACCGAGGGCAATAGCACTGCCTGACCTAAAAGTCGATGTTGGGAGGAGAAACCCATTGAAGATTGTGAGGTGCTCAGATATGATGGTAATAGGGGCCACATTAGTACCTAGCAGATAGTTTATCACGTGGGTAGAATTAAGTATGTCTGTGATCTGGATACTGGATGCCCACTGCTAAGGGTTGGGATAGAACAGAGCCTCAACCTCTTATGGGAACTTCCTCTTCTCTCCTCACTGGAGCACCTTCTCCTGAGTCCCTTGAAAGTCATTATCGCCAGTAAGTTTTCCTGCCACTAACAAAGGCAGGCAGGAGGAGAAGGATTTGCACTATCTTTGTTTAGGGATGAAGTCTGGATTCAGTGGAGGATATGAACACAGCATAGCTGGTCCCTCTCTCAGGGGGAAATTCACCTTGTGGCAGAGAGGGCAGGAGAAGGCCAAGAGCTGAAGTGGAACTTGCGTAGTACACAGGGCTTATGCTGCCCCTCTGCATGAGAGTGAATTGTACCCTCTAAATACAAACATGTAAGCTAGTTTCTTTCCCCTTTCCACACCTTATAAGTAGTACTGGACATGTGCTGTAGAACAGTGGTTTTCAAACTGCGGGTCACGACCCAGTACTGGGTCGCGGAATGTAAGGCACTGGGTTGCGACAGCTCTGGTCAACATCACTGACCAGCCGTTAAAAGTCCCATTGGCGGTACTGCTCGGCTAAGGCAGGCTTGTCTCTATCTGATACAACACCACGCTGTGCCCTGGAAGTGGCCAGCAGCAGGTACGGCTCCTAGGCGAGGGGGCCACGGGGCTCCACGCACTGCCCCCACACTGAGCACTGGCTCTGCATTCCCATTGGCCGGTTCCAGGGAACCGGCCAATGGGAGCTGGGGGGAGCGGTCCTTGTGGGTGAAAGCCACACGTTGCCACTTGCGCACCTCTGCCTAGGAGCTGGATGTGCTGCTGGCTGCTTCCGGGGCACAGCACAGTTCACAGTGCCAGAACAGGCAGGGAGCCTGCCTTAGCCCCTCTGCTGTGCCACTGACTGGAAGCTGCCTGAGGTAAGCCCATGCCACAACCCCATGTCCCAATCCCCTGCCCTGAGCCCCCCCCCAATGCAGAGCCCCTTGCTGCACCCCAACTCCCTCATCCCCAGTCCCACCACAGAGCCTGCACCCCCAGCCCAGAGCCCTGACCCACTCCCACACCCCAATCCCCTGACCCAGCCCTGACCCCCCCAAACCTGGAAGCCCCTCCTGCACCCCTGGCCCTACCCCAGAGCCTGCACCCTCAACCCAGAGCCCTGATCCCCTCCTGCACCCCAACCCTCTGCCCCAGCCCTGAGTCCCTCCCAAACCCCTCATCCCCAGCTCTGTTGGGTTGCGGGCATCAGCAATTTTCTTCAACTGAGTCACCAGAAAAAAAGTTTGAAAACCGCTGCTGTAGACAGTAAATTACCACGCATGGTATTATAAGTATATCAGCAGTTATTTTTGGATTTCTAAACTGTGGATTTTATTAATTAAATACCTCCTTCTTAGGATTCTAAAGAAGCGGAGGTTAGTTGTGGACCATCACTTTCTCTCATAAGAAAAAAGTTTGTGCCTCTTTTAACAGTGTGCCATCTACAAGGGGGACTACTCCGCTACACACCCAACAGTGAGAATGTTCTGGGAAACCTTTCATGAATTTCCCATGGAAAAGAAGAAGAAATTTCTATGTAAGTATCTTGCAGTGGCATTAGCCACATCTTGAAATTTTAGGGCCACATTCGAACCTCAGCTATATTGGTGATATCTTGAGTATCTGCACTGACTCTTGCTGTACAATCAAAGCGGAAAGGTTGGTGTCTTAAATAAGAACTACTAGCCAGAATAGCTTTTGCCTTTCTCCTCCTGTTCCTTTTCTCTCCCATGTTAAGCTTGGCACTAAAAATCCCTGTAGTCCAGGAGTTCTCAGACTTATTTGGCTATGCGCCTTCTTCCTTGTGTCTTAAGTAGCTTACGCTCCCGCCTTCCCCCTTCCCCCGTACATACATCGCCACCCTGCTCTAAAGGTAGCACCGTGCCAGCAGCAGCACAGAAGTGAGGGTGGCAATTTGAAAAGTGGTATTTGTCAATATCACTTTTCACAGCCAATTTTGCACGCTATTGCCACCCTTACTTCTGTGCTGCTGCCACCCCGGAGCTGCCTGCTGGAGCCACGCTGCCACCTCCTGGTGAGGGATTGGGCAGAGGAGGGGAAAGGAGAGCCCAAGCCTGGGCTCCCAGTGAGGGATTGAGGGGGATGGGGAAAAAGGAGAGCCCAAGCCCAGGCAGTGGGGCTCTGACTGTGCTATCCCCTTTATCCCGCCTGCCCCCCCCCCCCCACACACCTCCTGGGTGTGCACGGCAAGCCCCAGGGCTGACAGCTGGAGCTCTTAAAAAGAAAAAAGGCACACAGCTCACACCTCCCTTGACACATTCCCAAGGAAGGCATGGAAAATAGAAAAAGTAGAAATTTCTCTGTAGTGGGAAGTATAATGCCACTATGTTCCCACTGTATACCGCATAAGTACCCTGCTTTGGCAGGGGAAGCCAAAGCTGCAAATAGCTTTCCAAAGCATTCAGTCCTGGTCAGCATGGACTTCCAAGTGAACTCAGTGATCTTAAGCATGGTCAAGGGACTTTGGATGTTGGCCCATCCCTGAAAATCCTTCAGCTAAACGTTCCACAGTTGTAATCTGCCTCCAGGAGACATATCATCTCTCTTTCTGCCAGCTGCCTTAACATCAAAGGTTATGACCTTTTGAGTGACTTTCGGCATAGTAAATATGCTGTGCTGCCTATGTTAGAGCCAATCTTGCTGGCACAGAACCACTACCATCTATTTCAGACGTCTGTGATACTGAGAGAGTTGGTCATTTCAGAGTGGCAAATGTGTACAAGTCACCCAGCCTACTCCAGGCTCTTATGGTCCCACACCCTACCATCTATGTTGGAGACTTTACTAGCCACTGGGATATGGATAGTCTGATCAAAATGGAGTTGACTTTTTTGACTGAGTCTCACTCCATGACCTTCACCTCATCCATGATCCAGAACAACAGGGTACTTTTCATTCTACCAAATGGAAACAAGACTACTTCCCTGGCTTCACCTGGACCATCAGTACAGGCAATCATTCATTTCAAGCTGTGAGCAGTGTATTGAAAAACTTTCCACACAGTCAGCATCGTTTGGTCCTTATCAAAGTTGGAGTAATCATATCTATTGGGAGCACCAATAAAAGCCCTCACTGGAATTATTAGAATGCAAACTGGCCCAGCTTTACTCCGTTCACTGGCTGCTACGTCACTTGTATCCCACACAACATCTCCACTGAAGACACTTACATGTGGTTCATAAAAGCCATATATGAAGCTGCCATGGAGTCAATTCCAAAAGGTTGCTATGAGACATACATCCCCTCCTACCTGAGGAGTGTGTAGAACTCCTTCTCAAGCAGTATGGAGAGTGTGGTGCCCAGGCATTGCCACACATCTCTTGGACAACTTGAATGCTTCTGGAAGAGCAAGATGGGAGCAGACTACTGAGGAACGAAACATATTGCGATCCAGCTGCGAATCCTGGGCCCCCATCAGAAAAGTGTGGTGCTGCTGAGAAGCCTTCAGCACAGCACTGTTACTCGGTCTCTGCAAAGAGTATTGCTACCCACCTGATAAATGTTACAAATGCGGATAAGGACAAAACGTTTGATGGAGGGGTGAAGAAGAAATAATGACAATACAAACAGTGCATACCAAAAAACAAAGACGACCTTCAGCCTTTCACCACAGCTTAAATTTAAATTGAAAACAGGTAATGTCTGTGGGCTTGGTAACCTCTCCCACAAATTCCTGAAGAACCTGGTAATAGCTAGCACAAAATGGCTAGCCATCTTTCTGTCTAGAGCCATCCAGGAGAATAAAATACTGAAGATTTGGGGTAGAGCAAAAGGAATAGCCTTGTCAAAACCTCACTAATGACTGCAATATGTTACCAGCCCATCTCTTTGCTAAGCTGTGTGTGCAAATTGCTTGAAAGGCTTATCCTTCAAAGAACTGTCTCCACCACTGACGGTATCCAAAGTGTAGATTTAAGCAGGTTTCAGATCAAACTGCATAATTGTCATCAAATACTGGCACAGTTTGGTATACAGATCTACTGTACAGGCTGTCATTGGTCCTACCAAAGTGGGTTGTCACAGCTGTGGAACTGTTGCAGAGAGACTACCTGTTCCAAGGTCTACTTGGACAAAAGACCAGATCCTGGGGGTCCCAAAATAATGGTCTACCTCAGGACTCAGTTCTAGCAGTAACACTTTTCAACCTCTTCCCAAGTGACCTTCCCAATCAGGGCTGGCTCCAGGCACCAGCGCAGCAAGCAGGTGCCTGGGGTAGCCAATGAAGAGGGGCGGCACGTCCGGCTCTTCGGTGGCAATTTGGTGCCGGGTCCCTCAGTCCTTCTCGGAGGGAAGGACCTGCTGCCGAATTGCTGCCAAAGAGTGAAGCAGCGCAGTGGAGCTGCTGCCGAAGTGCCGCCAATCGCGATTGCGGCTTCTTTTTTTTTTCCCCCTGCCGCTTGGGGCAGCCAAAGGCCTGAAGCCGGCCCTGTTCCCAGTGCCGCTGGCAAGCATTTTATTGATGCAGATGATAGCTGTTTGGCACTACAGGACCAGAATTTCAGTGACCTAGGAGAAGTTCTGAGTGCCTTCAGATGATGGCCTGTTGTTGTAAAAGATGAAGACTTAAGGCTTGTACCAAAAACAGTTTCCAGCTGCTTCCACATAGGCCACACCAAGGCCAATAAACAGTTCAGTATCTTCCTGAATGGATATAGGCTGGACCAGGACTCAACGTCTGTCAATCTGTGTCACACCTTGACTTTCAGGGAACACCTTCCCAAGACCTCGCTGAAACTAAAAACCAGAAAACCTGGTTCTGCCTGGGGAGCCAGGTCACAGACTCTAAGACACTCTGGGCTCATTTTGTGCTATTCTGTGGCAGAGTATTGTTCCTGGTGTGGCTCATTTCTGTTCACACGGAACTAGCAGACACTCAGCTGAGTGAAACCACAGGTACCCTACCATGAGATTGACCAGCCTGGCTCAGCTGCCGGGTCCTATCCACCATCGCTCCTCTTGACATTGTGTGACAAGTTACCGTCCAGAATCTGCTCCTTAAGGTGCAAGACTCGCCACAACTATCTCTTTAAGGAGTCATTGAAAACTACACTCCATAGCATAATCCGTGCTTAGACAGCACAACTCTGTCTCCCTCTAGTGTCTGGGCCACAGAGAGATTTGATTCTGCTACAGTCTAAACTAACAGACCTGTGTCTTTTTTAGCTCAGGTAGTAGAGGCTCTTGGTTTTAGATCCAGAAGTCCCAGCTTTGCTCCCTGCTGCTGCTGACCCCTCAGGGGCAATGGAGAGCACAGAAAAGAGACAAACTTTAGTTTCCTTCAAGTATAATAATAATAATAGTTGGTACCATTCTAATCAGCATCTCCCATGTTTTTGGTTTCTAAGCTGTTGGTAGTATGGCCAGGAGAAGGATATTTTTGTTTTTTAGACAAGTGTCATCTTTAAGGGGAAACACTGCGGCATGTCTCATTTGGTGGATCAATGTGTAGATGATTTTGTAAATCAGCATGGCAGAGCAATTGGTAAATATTTGATAAGATGTAGCTTGGAAGCTTCCCCTCTTCTGTGGCTATAGAAGGCCCTGATTTCCTCATGTGGAGGCTGCCTGTTGTTTCTTTCACCATCTTCCCCCCACCCCCCGTCTTTGTCATGGATTCTTCTGGCTGAATAACCTGCCTTCCCAGCATGCCACCCAGGGCTGTCCCGAGTGGGGGCCAAGTGGGGAAATTTTGCCCCGGGCCCTGCAGGGGCCCCACGAGAGTTTTTTTGGCGCCCCTGGAATGGGGTCCTTCACTCGCTCTGGGGGTCCCAGAAACTCTTGCGGGGGCTCGCCCCCGGAGCTTTCTTCCACTCTGGGTCTTTGGCAGGAATTCAGTTGCGGGGGGTCCTTCCGCTCTGGGACCCACCACCAAAGTGCCCCGAAGACCCGCGGCGGGGGGGGGGGGGTCCTTCTGCCCCGGGACCCGCCGCCGAAGTGCCCAAAGACCCAGCAGGGAGTCCTTCCACTCCGGGACCTGCTGCCGAAGTGCCAGGTCTTGAAGACCCCAGGCCCCCTGAATCTCTGGGCGGCCCTGCATGCCGTGCCTCCAGATGTGCCACAGCTCCTCTTCTACCCACTGCACCAGTGGTGTACGTGAGTAAGCCTCTTCCTCTGGCCTGTCCTCATCTCCTGGCTACCATCCTAACCAAACCTCTCCCAAGGGTACTAGTAGGGGCTGTTCTCCTCACACTTCTTGTTCTGTATCTATATCAGTTTAGACACATTGGTGCAAGCCCAGTGTGGAAGCAATTGTACTGATGTAAGCCCTTTTCATACCAGTATAACTGGGTCCGTGACACAGGGGTTGCACTGTTTTAATGCTTCTAAAACGTGTAGTTAAACTGGTACAAAAAGATTGTGTAGCCAAGCTCCTCTGAGTTTCCAAGCCTGATGCTTGGTTTCAGTGGCCACCCTTCCTTTTAACTAACATCCAGGACTTTCTTGTGAACTCCTTTCCTGAGTCACTTACCTGTTCTCCTGCTCCCTTCCTGCAAGCTCTCTGAGTGCACTGGGCTGTGTAGAGAAGAGGAGATGTTCCCTCCCCTGAGGCTGGAGCAAAAGCCTTGTTGCAGGCAGGGGGGAGCTTTGGAATGTTGCATGCTGAGTCGCTGGCTCTGTGGCCAGATAGAAAATGAAACACTAGGATTGTGAGCTGTGAAAAGGCTCTCTCTGCCCTCCAAGCACTGTGAAAATGGAGTTTGTTTTTAGCAAAGGGCTTTGCAGGTGCAATGGGAGGGCTAGAAGGGAGCTGAAATAGAAACAAGCAGTAGTAACAGCATCCCCTTCCTCCCCTCGACTTCTCTACAGGGGACCTCTCTGATGGTCTCAGCTTTCCTTTCTTGTTGATCCTTGGCTTCCGGGGTAGGCCTCTGTAGTGCTTGTGCAAACGTGGTAGTAGAGTGGGATTTTCCAAAGCACTCAACATTGGCCAAACTTTGCTGCTATTGAAGTCTATGGTAAAGCTCCCGCTGACTTCTGTGGGGCCAGATTTGGCCCGCTCCTGCATGCTTGTGAAAAGCCCACCCTATAGCGCGTGGCATTCCATGTCCCACCAGCTGCTGCTGGACTCCTCAGTTAATCCTTTAACTAGTTGTTGGAACTGCGCAAAGTGTGGCTTTCAGACGATTTGGTTTGTCCGTAGACAGAGGGGTTTGTTACAGAGGGCAAAACTCTTCCTCTCCCCTTTTTTGGTCTTGTGTAGAAGTGAAGATGCAGAAGTCTGCAAAGTAAAACTGCTGAATTCAGCAGCGCTTGGGCCCTGGTCCCCATAGAGCACTGTCAGCTCATGCTTTACACACCACGTGGGCACCACCCCGGGGTCTGCATTCTTGCCAGTGCTTGCTGCCTCCTTTGCCAGCACACTTCCTTCCTCCTCCCTCCCGTGCCCCTATTCTCCACAAAGCTGTACTGCCACCCTTCAAAGTGAGTTCATGCCAGCGAGAGATCCCACGGGAACCAGCATTCTGGTCTGCTCTGAAAGCTGCACATATCTGTGTCCAGAGCTGTGCTGAGGTTCCACACAGAGGGGCAGTCCAGCTGCCAGCATTTTTGCGAGACTAACTTTCAAATGAGCAAGTGTTTCTTTGCCTGCAATGGTAGCTTGCTTAGTGGATGATCAGGGGGTGCTGCATATGAAAGATCTGGGTTTGAGCTAGAGTCTGGGAGTCTGTTGTTTAAGGTCAGTACAACAGCTATCTATAACTGCCCTTGTTTATTTTCATATGACAGAGGCCAAGCTGCATATTTGTGGCGTTTTTTCCATGTTCCAGTCCAGTCTCTTTGTGGTAGTTCTGCTTGGCAGGCAGCCACCAGTCCACTTCTCAGCTGGTCTGGGGCATGGGGAGGGGACAAGCCTGGAAATATTTGCTGTCAATTTATTTTAACTGATTCCTTTTAACAAATCCAACATCACAAGGCCAGATTCCTTGCTGACGTCACGCGATTGACTGCAGGGCCAGCTGGGCATCAGGCTGGGGACACCATCAGCAGAAAACAGGGCCCGTAGGATAAGAATATTAAAGGTTTAAGGGTAAATCTGCCTCCTCTTGCAATAACTAAAACGCAGGTGGCAGAGAGTGAGTTTCAAATGATCAAACCCTTGTGAGATGTCATTGTTTCAGCTTGGAAGAGGGGACAGCTTCCCCGGGGAGCCAGATGGAAGTGGGCAAGTGACACATGTATGCACAGTCCCTGTGGGGGATCTTGCTGGTTGCAGAGGGCATTTCCCTCCCTTGTTTCCTGCTCCTTTCTCCTTTTTGTTACCAAAGGACAGAGGCAATGTTTGCCTTGGTTACAATAATAACTGCAGCCCTCAGCGCTCCCCCGCCAGGTCTGAAAGGGTGTGGGTAAGTCTTTGTGAAACAGGGGGACTGGCAGTGGGGACAGAAAGGAAAAGGCCAACAGTTACAAACTTGGGTGCCTAGGTACCTGGGTACACTCATATGTAGTGTTACAAACTGCCCTTCCTCCCCCGAGCAATTGAGCCACATTTGAGCCAGCTGGTTTTAACAAGTTATTGAACAAACCACAACAGGAATCTAATATATGATCCTAGGTACAACTACAGCAGGTAAGTAAAATCTCACTCCCTGCTGGGTGGTCTGGCAAGGCATGCCAGCTGCAATCAGATGAATCTGTTTCTCGGGCTAGAGTCTTTCCCTACTGCCCCACACACCACCCAGAGACGCTTTTAACACACCCATGTATACTCTAGGCCAGTGGTTCTCAACCAGGGGTACGCACAGGTCTTCCCAGGAGTACATCAACTAATCTAGATATTTGCCAAGTTTAACAACAGGCTACAGAAAAAGCACTAGCAAAGTCAGTACAACTAACATTTCATACCCACAACTGTTTATACTGCTCTATATACTATACATTGAATATAAGTACAATATTGATATACAAAACTGATTTATTGTATTATTATGAGGTAAAAAATGAGGAAAGTCAGCAATTTTTCAGTGCTGCGACACCTTTGTATTTTATGTCTGATTTTGTAAGCAAGTAGTTATTAAGTGTGGTGAAACTTGGGGGTCCACAAGACAATCAGACTCTTGAAAGGGGGACAGTGGTCTGGAAAGGTTGAGAGCCATTGCTCTAAGTTATACCTGTGCCAGCACATACACAGCATCTCCAGACCTACCTCAACCATGGCTCCCTCAGCTGCTAGAAAACGGAGAATACATACTAAAAGATAAACATTAAAAACAAGAAAGAGGTGAAGGTGCCTTACCCTAGGTACTCAAGAGCATCTCCGGGTGCAGCCTGTATTGGGTCTCCAGTGCCATAGCAATCCATCTCTCTTGGCTCCACTGTCGGATTTTACCAAGCTAGTGCCATACTCACATTTTAGCGAGTATCCTCATACTGCTTTTTCTTTTCCCGTTTGGTTAATGCCATTTCCATATTGATTTGAAATGCCAAAGTAAATAACAGTCCCAGCATTCAAGATGTGGTTATGCTTTGAGTTACAACTGTTAGAGCAACTGTGTGCATCAGCATCACTACCTTAACTGGGCATTTGAAGCATTCTGGTGGGTTGGTCAAACCTTCATTTGGATAGGTCCTGCAGATTCAACATGCAATTGTTTTAATGATTTAGGAGTTGGCAAAGGAGTAATTTTAGGAGCAAAGTAGTATAACTTTGTGATTGCTAATGGGCAAGCCCTTTAAAAGAAGTGATTCAACACATTTCTATGGACTTACATTTAACTTAGAATAATAATACCATTTATATCTTTAACAAATGTAAAATTAAACCCAGCATTCACCATAGTACATGCTTCCCAATAGTACTCCAACCTCCATCATACCAGGTTTCAGTTGGTATGGTAGATTCAACTGAACTGGCAGAAAAGGTTTGCCATGCACAAAAAGACCATCTATTACCATCTGACTGAGGTGATCAATTATTTTTTTGTCAAAGTAAGTTGCGGGGAGTGTATGTATAGCAGGAGTGTAGTAGCAAGACACAAGAAGTAATTCTTCCGCTCTACTCTGAAGCTGATACAGCCTCAACTGAAGTATTGTGTCCAGTTCTGGATGCCACATTTCAAGACAGATGTGGACAAATTGGAGGAAGTCCAGAGGCAAGCAACAAAAATGATTAAAGGTCTAGAAAACATGACCTATGAGGGAAGATTGAAAGAACTGGGTTGTTTAATCTGGGGAAGAGAAGACTGAGAGGTGACATAATAACGGTTTTCAGGTATATAAAAGGTTGTTACAAGGAGGAGGGAGAGGAATCGTTCTTGCTAATCTTTTGAGGATAGGATAAAAGCATGGGCTTAAATTGCAGCAAGGGAAGTTTAGATTGGACATTAAGAAAAACTTCCTAACTGTCAGGGTGGTTAAGCACTGGAATAAATTGCCTAGGGAGGTTGTGGAATCTCCGTGATTGGAGATAGAAGACCTCTCAAGGTCCCTTCCAGTCCTACATTTATAAAAAGTTTCTATAAATTCTAAATTTCTGGGTCAAGTTGTCCCGCCAATTACACTTGGAAGTCCTTCAAGGCTGCATGGACCTGACTGAGGGCTAGTCTACACTGGAGTGGTACATCGGCACCGCTGCACTGCTGCCGTCTAGCAAAGGTGCTCTGTGCCAACAGGAAGGAGCTTTCCTGTCAGCATAATAACTCCAGCTCTGTGAGAGGTGATAGCTATGTCGGTGAGAGAAGCTCTCCTGCTGACATAGTGCTGTCCACACCATCACTTAGGTTGGCTTAACTTACGTTGCTCCAAAGGGTGGATTATTCGCCACCCCCTAAGTGATGTATGTTGTACCAAAGTAAGCAGTAGTGTAGACAAGGTCTCAGCCTTTCATGGGTTTCAGAGCCAGCCTTCCAGCATCCTTGAATCAGGGCCTTTTTCCTGATAATCCCCTTAGGCTTAGTATTCATCAACTTTCCCCATTTTTCTTGGAGTGAAACCAAAGGGGCTTGTTCAGAGTCTACCATGAAGGGGTCTCTGGACCAGTAAGGTCCCCTGTAGCAGGAGATGTAACTGCATACCTCTTCCTCTACCACTTTCTTTTTGTAGAGGCTCTAGCCCACCACTCTCTGTCCTCAAGAGACTAACATAGCATTCCCCACCTGTAGTGCAGGGTTGCAATCCCTGCTCCCAAGTGTTGTAGTTTTACAGAACTGGTAAAATCCTCACAGGGGGCACCAGGTATTATGAACTGCCTTCCTCCCCCCACCCCCGAGCAATCCAGTCATGTTTGAGAGAGGCCAGTTGGTTTTAACAAGTTATTAAAAACTCCAACAGGATCCAAATATATGGTCCTAGCAAGTAAGTAAAATCTCGCTCCCTGCTGGGTGGTCCAGCAAGGCATGCCAGCTGCAGTCAGATGAATCTGGTTCTTGGGCTAGAGTCTGTCTCTATTGCCACACCTGCTACTCAGAGATGCTCTTAACACACCCATGTATACTCCTGATCCAAAAAGGTTTGAGAACCACTGCTCTGGGCTGTGCATGCTCTCTGTGACAGCACATACACAGCATGTCTAGACATGCCCCAACCATGGCTCTTTCTACTGCTGGAAAATGAGAAATACCTACTGAAAAGATAAACGTTAAAAACAGGACAGGGTAGTGGTGCCTTACCCAGGGGGACATGGGCCTCTCAGGATGCGGCCTGTATGCAGTAGGCAATTAGGGTAGCAGCTTGGTGTCTGTAGTTTCTCGCTGAGACACGTGACTAGAATTCAAGAAGCGTGGCCTAAACAGCGTGTCCAGTGTCACCCAGAGTCAGTAGCTCTCTGAAGCTGGAGGAGGGGTCATAGAGAGTAAGGCTGTAGGTGGCAGAGGTCATGCAGGGGTCAGTGAGGAAATAGTTGGAAGCAGCTGGGCTCATGGAGGGGTCACTGAGGGTGAGTCTGGAGACTGTGGGGTCAGAGCAAGGAAGGCTGGAGGTAGATGGGGGTCACAGAGGGTCATAGAGGAAGCTCAGAGGTACTGGGGTCATACTAGGGTCAATAGGAAAATGGGGAAGTGATGGGTCATGGAGGACAAATTTACCAGTAGTTATGGTCATGAAGGGGTCAATGAGGGTGGGTATGACAGCAATGAGGTCACATGGGGTCAAGAGAGAAAGACTAAAGGTAGTGGAGTTTATGCAGGGGTCACTGACCCCCTCGTGACCCAAACTACCTGTAAATTTATCCTTTATGAACATTTGAGCCAACTCCAGATTTTTCCTCCTTGACACCAGCATGACCCCCTGTACCGTCTGCCTTATGATCTGACCCACAGCCTCCCAGACTCACCCTCAGTGGCCCCCTCCATAATCCCAGCTGCCTCCAAAATTTTCCTCATTGATGCCTGCCATGACCCCTACTACCTAGAGCTTTTCTCTCTGTGACACTCCCGCTTCAAGAGCAGCCTAGTTTGGGTCCCAGCTAAGAATGCCAAATTCAGGACAGACTAGGAAACAGGTGTGTGTGTCTCTCTCTCTCTCTCTCTCACACACACAAACATGGTTTATTCCATTGTTAGGGGTCACCAAGTCAATAACAAAGGTGAGAGCCTGTATCACTTAGACTAGATAAAAAGGAGCCAAAACAGTCTTCTGGAGGCAATCCAGCCCCTGTCACCACCCAGACAACTGGATTTTTGTGATGGAAGGTTATTAAAACCAAAACCAGCACATGTTCACTTCTTATAGTTCCAAAGAACCAGCCACACACCCCAGGTCAATATATAGCTCATGCCTTACCCAAAGACCACATTTGTAGCCAATCCTCTGGTAATGAAAAGCTAAAAGTTAATTTTAAAAAAATGAGTTATTAAAAAATTAAAATCAATCATATATGTTACAGCTGGTTTCTGAGTTTGTTAGGGTAATAGCAGTGCTGTTAAACATGCTCGTTTGCAGTATGTCTCTGTAGATCACCCAGAAAGAGTTGGGGTCCTCAGTCCTTTATTCAAAGCTTCCCTTTGTTAGAAATTGTAGCCCATAGATGTGGAACAGGAATGAAGACAAAGAATGATGTCACAGTCTGCAATGTATACCTCTTAGTCCAGGTGCATGGAAAAGTTATTGACACAAACATGGAGGCCTGCGTCACATGTCTTTGATGAATCATGAGGCATTCGTTGGCTGCATGCTCCTGAAGAGGCCTTAGAAGGGGTCTCTGGAAGAGCTGATTTGACTGTAATAGGCCATCAAGTAGGCTAGCTAGCCTAGCTATAAATCTCTCTTGCCCAGAAACAGCAGGTTTGAGACATAAGCACATAGCACAGTTTCATAACTTCATATGCAATGATGATACGTCCAGCTAAACAGGATAATCCTACTTTGTAGGTTATAACTGAACACAACATACAAGATTTATCACAATTGAGCATCAGTGATAATATATTACTGTGAACATAGTCTCCTTTCTTTCATACAGCGTCATACAGTCCATGACCCAGAATGCCTCCAAATGTTTCCTCATTGACCCACCATGACCCCCATTCCCTCCATCCTCTCTCTGTTCCTCTGTGTGACTCCATTCTTGCTCAGCATGCCCTGAGTGACCC
Organism: Gopherus evgoodei; assembly: GCF_007399415.2. Taxonomy (NCBI): domain Eukaryota; kingdom Metazoa; phylum Chordata; order Testudines; family Testudinidae; genus Gopherus; species Gopherus evgoodei. The sequence continues at coordinate 123,577,931 of NC_044326.1, read as the reverse complement.
CTGTTTCCTCCAAGTTATTCTGCATTGATGATTATGTAACCCCCACTTTATCTAGCATTACTCCCTTGCCCCATGTGATTTCACTGCCTTCAGACGTACAGTCATTCACACCTTCATGATCCCAACTGTATATAAATTCATCCCCAATTGAGGTCATGCAGTGTTCAAACAGGGTGAGGAGCAGACCATGCAGGTCATCTGAGGACATGGACCCTGCCGCTCAGTGTAGTGAGGATCACAGACAGATCAATGTGGAAAAATTTCAAGGCAGTTGGGGTCGCTGAGGATGAATTTACAAGCAATTGTGGTCATAAAGAGTTCAGTCACGATGAGGATGAAACCAATGAGGTCATCCATGGACACAAACTCTAGGGATGAATATAGTTGGGGGGGGCACAGAGAGGTCAATTTGGAATACTTCCAAGGCAGTTGGGGTCACTAAGGAGGAATTTACAAACAATTAGGGTCATGAAGAGTTCAATCAGGATGAGGATGAAGCCAGTGAGGACACAGACCCTATGGCTCAATATAGTCTGGGGTCACAGAGGTCAATGTATGAAACTGTAAAGGCAATTGGGGTCAGCTGGGGTCATTCAGGATGAATTTACAAACACTTGGGGTCACTCAGAGTTCATTGAAGGTGAGGCTCAGCTCATGCAGGTCATCTCAGGACACAGACCCTCAAGCTCAATATAGTGGCGGACACAGACAAGTCAATGTGGAATACTTTCAAGGCAGTTGGGGGTTACCTGGGCTCACGGAGGATTAATTTTCAAGCAATTGGGGTCATTGAGTTCAGTCAGAGTCAGGATGAGACCATGCAGGTCATCTGAGAACACGGACCATGCAGCTCAATCTAGTGGGGCGGGGGGTCACAGACAGGTCAATATGGAAACTTTCAAGGCAGTTGAGGTCACCTGGGGTCACTGAGGATTAATTTTCAAGCCATTGAAGTCATGCAAAGTTCAGTCAGGGTGAGGCTGAGACTATGCAGGTCATCTGAGGACATGAACTCTCAAGCTCAATGTAGTGGGGGGTGGTCACAGACAGGTCAATGTTAATTTCAAGGCAGTTGGAGTCACCTGGGGTCACTGAGGATGCATTTTCAAGCAATTGAGGTCACTCAGAGTTCAATCAGGGTTAGGATGAGACCATGCAGATCACCTGAGGACACGGACCCTGCAGCTCAATGTAGTGGGGGTCACAGACATATCAATATTCAAACTTTCAAGGCAGTTGGGGGTCACCTGGGGTCACTGAGGATTACATTGCAAGCAATTGGGGTCATGCAGAGTTCAGTCATGCTGAGGATGAGATCCTGCAGGTCATCTGAGGACAAGGACTCTCAAGCTCAATGTAGTGGGGGGGTCACAGACTGGTCAATGTTGAAACTTTCAAGGCAGTTGGGGTTACTTAGGGTCACTGAGGATGCATTAACAAGCAATTGAGGTCATGCAGAGTTTAATCAGAGTGAGGATGAGAGCATGCAGGTCATATAAGGACACGGACTTTCAAGCTCAATGTAGTCAGGGTGACAGAGAGGTCAATGTGGAAAGTTTCAAGCCAATTGGGGTCACTTGGGGTCACTGAGGATGCATTTACAAGCAATTGAGGTCATGCAGAGTTCAATCAAGTGAGGAGGAGACCATGCAGGTCATCTGAGGACATGAACCCTGCAGCTCAGTCTAATGGGGGGTCACAGACAGCTCAATGTGGAAATTTTAAAGGCACTTGAGGTCACTGAGGATGCATTTACAAGCAATAGGGGTCATGCAGAGTTCAGTCAGGTGAGGATGAGACCCTACAGGTCATCTGGGGACAAGGACTCTGAAGCTCAAAGTAGTGGCGGGGGGGGTCACAGAGAGGTCAATATGGAAAATTTCAAGGCAATTGGGGTCACCTGGGGGTAAACTGAAGATGCATGTAAAAGCAATTGGGGTTATGCAGAGTTCAATCAGGGTGAGGATGAGAGCCTGCAGGTCATCTGAGGTCATGGACTCTCAAGCTCAATGTAGTGGGGGGTCATAGGCAGGTCAGTGTGGTGACTTTCAAGGCAGTTGGAGTCACCTGGGGGTCACTGAGGATTAATTGGGGTCATTCAGAGTTCAGTCAGGGTGAAGATGAAACCATGCAGGTCCTCTGAGGACACAGACCCTCCAGCTCAATGTCGTGGGGGTCACAGAAAGGTCAGTGTGGAAATTTTCAAGTCAATTGAATGTATTTGAGGTCACTGAGGATGCATTTACAAGCAATTTGGGTCATTCAGAGTTCAATCAGGGTGAGGATGAGACCCTGCAGATCATCTGAGGTCATGGACTCTCAAGCTCAATGTAGTGGGGGTTCATAGGCAGGTCAGTGTGGTGACTTTCAAGGCAGTTGGAGTCACCTGGGATCACTGAGGATTAATTGGGGTCATTCAGAGTTCAGTCACGGTGAAGATGAAACCATGCAGGTCCTCTGAGGACACGGACCCTCCAGCTCAATGTCGTGGGGGTCACAGAAAGGTCAGTGTGGAAACTTTCAAGTCAATTGAATGTATTTGAGGTCACTGAGGATGCATTTACAAGCAATTGGGGTCATTCAGAGTTCAATCAGGGTGAGGATGAGAATATGCAGGTCATCTGAGGTCATTTACTCTCAAGCTCAATGTAGTGGGGGTTCACAGGCAGGTCAATGTTACTTTCAAGGCAGTTGGAGTCACCTGGGGTCACTGAGGATTAATTGGGGTCATTCAGAGTTCAGTCAGGGTGAAGATGAAACCATGCAGGTCATCTGAGGACATGGACCCTCCAGCTCAATGTAATGGGGGTGACAGCAAGGTCAATATAGAAATTTTCAAGGCAGTTGGGGGTCACGGAGGATGCATAAACAAGCAATTGGGGTCAAGCAGAGTTCAATCAAGTGAGGATGAGATACTGCAGGTCATCTGAGGACATGGTCTCTCAAGCTCAATGTAGTGAGGGGTGACAGAGAGGTCAATGTGGAAAGTTTCAAGACACTTGGGGTCACTGAGGATGGATTTACAAAAAATTGGGGTTATGCAGAGTTCAATCAAGTGAGGATGAGACACTGCAGGTCATATGAGGACATGGACTCTGCAGCTCAGTGTAGTGGGGGTCACAGACAGGTCAATGTGGAAACTTGAAAGGCATTTTGGGTCACAGACTGAATTTATAAGTAATTGGGGTCATGTAGCATTCAATCAGAGTGAGGATGGGACCATGCAGGTCATCTGAGGACACGGACTCTGAAGCTCAATGTAGTTGGGGGGGGGTCACAGACAGGTCAGTGTGGTTACTTTCAAGGCAGTTGTTGTCACCTAGGGTGACTGAGGATCCTGTGGAAGCAATTGGGGTATTACAGAGTTCAATCAGGGTGAGGATGAGACTATGCAGGTCATCTGAGGACACGGACTCTCAAGCTCAGTGTAGTGGGGGGGTCACAGACAGGTCAATGTGGTTACTTTCAAGGCAGATGGGATCGCCTGGCATCACTGAGGATTAATTTTCAAGCAGTTGGGGTGATTCATAGTTCATTCAGGGTGAAGATGAGACCATGCAGGTCATCTGAGGACACGGACCCTGCAGCTCTATGTAGTGTGGGTCACAGAGAAGTCAATGTGGAACCTTTAAAGGCAGTTGTGATCACCTAGGGTCACTGAGGATACATTTACCAGCAGTTGGGGTTATGCAGAGTTCAATCAAGGTGATGATGAGACTATGCAGGTCATCTGAGTAAACGGAACCTCAAGCTCAATGTTGTGGGATTCACAGACAGGTCAATGTGGTTTCTTTCTAGGCATTTGGGGTCACTGAGGATGCATTTACAATCAATTGGATTCATGAAGAGTTCAGTCAGTGTGAGGATTAAGCTAAGGAAATCATCCAAGGACACAAACACTCAGGCTGCATGTAGTGGGGCTCACAGGTCAATGTGGAAACATTTCTAGGCAATAGGGGTCTGCTGAGGTCATTGAGGATGAATTTGCAGGCAATTGGGGTCTTGGAGATATCATATAGAGTAAGACTCAAGCCAGGGAGGTCATCCAAGGACACAGACACTCAGGCCAAATGTGGTGGGAGTCACACCGAGGTCAGTGTGCAACAATTTCAAGTGGGTTCCTAGTTGACGACAGTATTTGTTCTCTAGTGTTGGTGCCTTCATTAGTGTGCGGCTGCCTTCTCAAACGTATGTGTGTTGTTTCTGCTTTCTCAGTGTTCCTGACCGGCAGCGACCGCATCCCTATCTATGGCATGTCAAGTTTACGTATCATCATCCAGTCCACATTGAGTGGGGAGCAGTACCTGCCTGTAGCTCACACCTGCTATAACCTCCTCGACCTGCCCAAGTACAGCAGCAAGGAGACCCTGAGCATGCGGCTTACGCAAGCTATCGACCACTACGAGGGTTTTAGTTTGGCCTGATCAGCAAGAGACAGAAACAGACACAACAAATGGAGCCGGTTTTATTTTTTGTACAGTAATGTCTCAGAATGTTTTTTAAAAATATTAGAATGAAGGGACACACAGCGCCAGCATGACACTGTCAACTCTTCTGGGATTTTAGCAGGGAGAATGTGTGCACTGAAGTCTCGAACCCATCAAACAAAATCAGTTCATCCTTGTTTTGGTTAGTTGTTTTTGTCACTGGCAGTTGCTTGCAAATTTCTTCCCTCATCCCCTATTTTTTCTTTCAGTCATCTTAATTATTTAGATCTTTGCCGCTCTTTGCGTTTCTGGCAGTGGGTGAAATGGTGATTCCTTTTTAAAGTATCCACCTCTCCCTGCTTCACTCCTCTCCTCTCCTCCCCTCCCCTCCAAATGCAAGCTGGTTCTTGCTTGCATAGAATTGCTACATCTCATGCCCACTACCCTCCTTTCTGCAGGACAGTTGGGTACTGGGGTGGGGACACTATTGTGATGCTTGTCTCCAACCCCCACTTCTTATGGTACACACTCATTTTGTTTGCACAAGGACTGTGGATTCTCTGTTTTTGCTTTTGGTCTCAATTTTTGCTTGTATCTCCCTGCTTAGCCTTTTGAGAGGGCTCTCTTGGGGGCTAGGTCACTCCTTTTTAGTTCTGAGGAAGAACAAATTTAGAATTGGTGTCCCAATTGAACCTCTACCAATATAGAAGTGCAATATACAAGTCTACAGTAGACTTAATCTGGTCCTAGTTTCTCTCCTCTAAGGCAAATGATTCCTGATCAAATGTGAGATGGGCAGCTCCAAGAAATCAGAATCAAATCAAATCCACAGGTCTGTATATGTTGGGAGTCTGCGGAGGGGTTAGTTTTTCATTGCAACATTTCTACTGTCTACTTGCCACTTTGTGTTACTATTAAATGCTGGGACTTAAAGGCAATCTTTGTTATGAAGCTTTTATTGAGCACATTTGACATGTACATTAACACTTCTGGGTAGGTAAGAGGATGAATTAACTATCCATTTCTCAAAAGATTAGTGAGCCTTCTTTTTTCCCCTCCATGATCAGTTAAAATGGTGAACCAAGAAGCAGTGTAAATCTGTTGGAGAAAATGGACATATTTATAGAATATACACTATTTACATCCCATGTTTGGTATGTAGTATTGAGCTTGGCACCTCTCTAACAAAAGGTTGTAAGCATGGGTTTTTTTTTTAAATGTGCAGATTGCTACACTGGTAGCCTGTCAGCCTCTTTATAACACAGCATTAAAGACAAATATACAGCTATAGCAAATGTTTATTTTCTGTGTGTACGTGTACATAGTTCGATATTATGCAATAAATTTTATGTTTAATTCCCTGAGCATTAGCTCCCTTTGTTTGAAGGTGTGGAAGAGGGATGGAAATATTCTGCGTTGGTTTTCAGCTTGGAGAGACGTGGTAGGAAAGGATGCCTTCCTCGCTCCACTAGAATAGCTCACTTCAGTGGAAGTGCTGATGGTTGCTATAAGTTCTCTCCCCTCTGCCTTTTCCTCTACACCAAGTGGTTTTATGGGTATATGCTATAACTAATGGCTTCCCTCCTGCATCAGAAAGACATGTTGGTCAGCTTCCCTTCAGCTGCACCAGTAATATGGACCAGACAACTCAATTATGTGGTGGGAGTGCCTAAAGCCCCCCGCCCAAGCAAACAGCGTGAGAGTCCCTGCCCCGAAAGCACATATTGCCTAAATCAGGGGTGGCTCTAGACATTTTGCCACCCCAAGCACGGCGGCATGTTGCGGGGGGCGCTCTGCCGGTCGCTGGTCCTGTGGCTCCAGTGGACCTCCTGCAGGTGTGCCTGTACAGGGTCCGCTGGTCCACTGAGGTCCACCGGAGACAGCCTGCTTGCTGCCCTCCTGGCAACCGGCAGAGCGCCCCCCGTGGCATGCCGCCCCAAGCACGTGCTTGGCATGCTAGGGCCTGGAGCCGCCCATGGCCTAAATAGCCAAGCCCGAGAGAGGTAGTACTATTCCTATTCTATAGCTGGGAACTGAGGCAGAGAGCAAGACTTGTCTAATGTTGCAGAGAAGTCCCAGCTAACCTCCGTGCCATCTTTCTTCTTCTTGTACCCCACTTTGTAGAGTGCTTTGGGAGCTGCAGAAGGGTGGGGCTAAGTATGTGCCTATTACTGTCATCTTCTCTAGGTACTGTTCTGTCAGTGCACAAGCAATGCTGTAAAATGGTGGTCTGAGTATCAGGGCTCAGTCCCAATAGCAGTTCATTAGGGTGCCAGGCTGTGGGCACATGAGAACTTCCCCAGGCCACAGCCCTGCAGCAGAGGAGAAGAATGTTCTCTGCTGGCTCAGTCTCCCGGAGGCTACTGTAGCCAATCCAGGAGATTTTTAGGCTGCTAAAAGTCAGATGGTGCAGCGGGGCTAAGGCAGGCTCCCTGACATGGCTCCGCACCACTCCTGGAAGTGGCAACATGTCCAGCAGCAGCTCCTAGGCAGAGGCGTGGGCAGGGGATCTCCATGTGCTGCCCCCTCCCCGAGCGCTGACTCCACAGCTCCCATTTGCTGGGAATGGGGAAGCCAGTGGGAGCTGTGGGGGCAGTGCTTGCAGGCAGGGGCAATGTGCAGAGCCATCTGGATGCCTGTGAGCCTAGAAGCCACTTCCAGATGTGCTGCTGCTTCCAGGAGCCACCCAAGGTAAGCACTGTCGAGCCAGAGCCTGCACCCTGAACCCCCTCACACAACTCAACTCCCAGCCCCCTTCTGCACCCAAACTCTCTCCCAGAGCCCACTCCGCCTCCTGTACCCCAACCCCCTACCACAGCCCTGAACCCACTCCTGCACCCAAACTCCCTCCCAGGGCCGGCACCCCCTCCTGTACCCTGATCCTCTACCACAGCCCTGAACCCACTCCTGCACCCAAACTCCCTCCCAGAACCTGCATCCCATCCTGTACCCCAGCCCCTGGCCCCAGCTCAATGAAAGTGAGTGAGGATGAGGGAGAGTGAGTGAGAGGGGGTGGGGGGCTGGAGTGAGCATGGGTAAGGCCTCAGGGAAGGGGCAGGGCAGGGCAAGGGTGTTTGGGTTTGTGTGATTAGACAGTTGGCAACCCTACGCCCACCAAGATTTTTTTTGGTGCTATTACTGTCATTACAACCCGGAAAAGGCCAAGCTGCTCAAAGCATTGCTAAGGTGCACAGAGAAGTCCTTGCATTGTGTCTCTTTTGATGCTGGAGCTTGGGATAACTATTTTCAGTTGCTTTCATAGGCGGTTGCTCTGCAGGGGAGAGCAGGAGGGGACCAGCGCTTCCTCCATTTTATTCTTTGACTCTGATTTCTCTACAGTTGGCTAGGCGTGGCTGGGGAGCTATTTTCAATATGCCCAAATACCCAATTACCTGTTAAAGGATGAACCTCAGTTGCAGTGGGGCTCAAAGCCCCAAGCCATCTTTGTGGACGTAGTGGCAGCTGAATGCAAGAGGGGTGGGTGACGCAGTGTGGAATAGGGCTGACCATTTACAATACTGTTGATACCAATATTACAAAATATGCCAGGTAAGGTCGCAGTGGAAAAGTTATGATTTGCCAAGTATGATAATCTTGTTTGTATCATCTTTGTATGGCGCACTATAAATGTGTGTGGCATATCTGTATCTCAGACCTGTGCTGTGTATCTGCGTGACACCCCCAGACAGATTGGCATCAGCACTTTCTAGCCGGCGTGATGGCCTAGCACAGGCGATCAGCTGTACCCATTGAGAGAAGGCAGGGATACACCTGAGTCAGCAGGACATGTAGGGACATGCCCGTGGACAGGGGACTCTGCTTTCCCAGGCCCATGTTCTGAAAGTTTGTGTTTGGGACAAAGGAAGTACAAACCACATGGCAAAGGATATAAAAAGGCAGCTGCTGCTTCTCCATTTGGTCTTCAATCCTGCTTCTTACCCCTGGAGTAACTTCTCTGGAAGCTGAGCAAAGGACTGAATGGCTCATCCAAGCTTTGGATTTGTTTCAGAGGGACTCTCCAAGCCAGCAAACTCACCAATACTGCTGAGAACCTGACACATGGACTCTGAAGTCTTACTTACGTATCTGATTGCTTTACCATCTAACTCCTCTCTTCTCATTCTTTTCTAATACACCTTTAGTTTTAGATACTAAAGGATTGGCCAGCAGCATGGTATTTTGAGTAAGATCCAAATTAATATTGACCTGGTAATGTGGCTGGCCCTTTGGGGTTCAGAAGATTTTGTATCATGAACAGAGGTTTTAAATATCTCCTCACCTTATTGGACCATGTGCTGCTTGAGAGCCACAATGCACTGAAGAGGGAGGTGTGATTCCTTGTTTCAGCTTCTTGATAACGAGTGTGGGAGATCAGGAGCACAGTTTGTGACTAGTTGAGCACAACCCCATAATTTTGGGAGAATCTGCACTTCTTCTTGGCGCCTGCCCTGACCGTGGCATTCTCAGTAGGGCTACCCTAGGCACCCCAAGTCACAGGGTGTTCCTCTTGGTGTCTCAGGTCCAGGTCCTCAAAGGTAGGTTGGTGTTCAACTTCCAGTCTGATTCTCAGGCTTTGGAAAATATGGTAGCTACAGGAAGAGAAGGTAGTGGGGAATCGGAGGAGGAAAAGGCTTGAGCATGAAAGCTGATGCTACGTCCATGCTTTCAGAAGGACTTTCTCAGTCTCCTCCCCAGGCAGCACCCAAGTTCAATGCTGAGACTATTTCTGAAAATGTGTTCTTTGTGCTTGCTGCAAGACAGAACTGCTCAAGGGAAGGGAGGTTGGACACTTCTGTTCTCCCTGTCTCCTGCTACATGAACAATGTCAGATTGAACAGTTGCAAAAGGTGGCAAGTTGAACCCTGCTAAGAAGAATTACTCTCTTGGACAATGAACCTGGGGAACTCATTGCCACCCAAGATCTTAGCAGAGATTAAAACAGGATTGGATATTTATATCAGTAACAGGAGCCTCCATACGTTACGCAAATAGGAGTATTAATATAACCTGGTATCTAGCTTCCAGGAGGAAATTGTCCTGGGGGTGGGGTGGGGGAAGGAGCCAGTTAGCCTATCGCTGTCTACTGCAGTGTCTTCCTCTGAAGCATTTGGTACTGGGTACTGTTGGAGATGGGCAACAGGGCTCAATGATCACTGGTTGGATCCACTCTGGCAATTCCTGCATTCCGGCGAGGGAAGTTGCCCCAGGTTCTCTGTGTCTGATGATGGGCATCGTGTATGAACGGAGAGAGCGCTTTAAGGCCTGATAACTCTTGCCTTGGTGTATTACCCCCGTGACTTCACCCAGAACAACTCCTGGCTTACCCCAGTGGAGCTGAGGGGAGAATCTGGCTCTTTCTAGCTGCAAACAAACCGCTAAAGCCATCTCACTCCTATGTGTTTCCAGGCTGCAGTGCTGAGCCTGACCCTTCACCCTGGAAATAGCACTGAAAAGCATTTCATTTTTTCCCTCAGAGGATGCTATGAAATCGATCTCCCCACCAACTCAGCTCCTGGACTTTGGAATGGCTGCCGTCTCCAATGTGCCAAGACTGGGGCTTGGAAAAGAGATGACAGAGAGGGTATATCACAGAGGTCTATAAAATCATGATGGGTAAGGAGAAAGTAAACAGAGAAGTGTAATTTACTCCTCATAACACAAGAACTAGGGGTCACCAAATAAAAATAATAGGCAGCAGGTTTAAAACAAACAAAAGACAATCTTTCTGCACACAATGCACAGGCAACCTGTGGAGCTCTTTGCCAGAGGATGTTGCAAAAGGCAAGACTGTAACAGGGTTCAAAAAAGGACTAGATAAATTCATGGAGGATAGGTCCATCAATGGCTATTAGTGAGGATGGGCAGGGATGGTGTCCCTAGTCTGTTTGCAGAAGCTGGGAATGGGTAACAGGGGATGGATCACTTGATTCTGTTCTGTTCATTCCCTCTGAAGTACCTGGCATTGGCTGCTGTTAGAAGACAGGATGCTGGGCTAGATGGACTTTTCATGGAATCATTAGGGTTGGAAGGGACCTCAAGAGATCATTTAGTCCAACTCCCTACTCAAAGCAGGACCAATTGCCAAATGGCCCCCTCAAGGATTGAACTCACAACCCTGGGTTTAACAGGCCAATGCTCAAACCACTGAGGTATCCCTCCCCCCTTTGGTCTGATGCAGTGTGGCTGTTTTTATGTAATTGAGTGCTGGTGCCAGAGCCCAGTCACAGCCCTAGAGCCTGCAATCTCCTGTTTATCTATGGCTCCAGCACACCAGAGGCAAATTCTCCCACTCCCACCCCATTGCCTTTGCCAATAAAGCTCCAGTCACAGGCAGAGCCCTCCCAAGTGCTGCTCATTTAGCCTTAAGTTGCAAATTCTCATGCTAGTGCTTAGAGATGATGACCCTTGGCTTCTGCGTGGCTGCTTCATTCTTCCAGCTAGTGCAGTCTGTCCCAACCAGAGCAAGCATCTCTCATTGGTTCCAAGAGAGCTCTTCCTATCTCAGGATTGGGTGACAAATAAGGGTTCTACTGTACCAATGGGAGTTTTGCTTGAGTAAGAAGTGCTTAGCTAAAGCCTCAAAGGGAGACAAGATGCCAGGTTAGAACCTGCTCCTGAGTCTGCTTTGAGAGGAGTTAGCGTGATCAGGTCTATTCAGGAGAGAGAACTTGGATAGGGAGGAGGAACGTCTACTGGCAGCAATCCTGCATTGCTGAGAGTGGCAGATGCTTTCCAGCCCCGCCACCCGAGTAAGAAACTCACAAAGCTTTACAGCGTAGAACTCCTCCACTACGGGAATGAGGGCGGCAGCCTGGAAGGAGGGGATCATGTGCACTTGGCAGTAAGTCAGCACTTTAATGCTCCAAGATTAAAGGAATCTGTGGGATAATTAGAGGATCACAGATGTTTTAAACAAGTGCACCAGTCCCTCCTACTGCATGGAGCACGAGTCCCTATCCCAGAGAGCCACACAGGGATGGAGTTTGCAATGCAATTAAACTGGAAATCTGGGCCACACCCACACCATCACTTCACCACTAGGGAGCAAGTGCTGGAGTCCTTTCAAAATGGCTTCAGGTTTGCCTCTGTTTGCAGAAAACTAAAAGCTTTGAGGTGAGGGTGCGACCTGGAAACATAGATGCCTTTGGCATGACCCGCATCTTGGTTATTATCTTCCTGCACACTTCAGAGTGGCATCCCCCTTTTGCTGCAGCAGACTTCTATAAGGAAGCTCCCTGTGTACCCTATGAGACAACATATCAGAGGGGCAGGGGATGGGCTGAAGGGGGCTCTTGTAAACATTTTCTCACCAAATTCATGGCAGTGGGGTGATTTCTCCACCTCTCGTGGGGTGCATACTTCTCTCTGGATATTGCTAAATCATGCCTGCTGGTGAGAGAGCCTAAAGCTCAGCAAAACACTCTTGCAGGGCAAACATTTTGCCTTTAAATGACCCAGATTTATTTACCAAATCAGCAAAAACTCCCAAGGCAGGATATACCTAACATTTATTTCCGGCCATGGTGATCTGTGCCAAGTGTCTGGGACTAGCAGGGCAGTTTCCTCACACCCCTAGTTGAGGACTTAACATAGCAAGGCCCTCACCTCGGAACGATACCGTATTCTATCCCTGGAGATGGGTGCAGCTGCTTTTTCCCTCTCCTCACCCCTAATCCTCGCCAGCCAGATCCCTCATGAGGGTTACTGAGCCTGTTGATTGTTGCACCAGTCCCTTGTCAGCAATTCATGCAGATGGCAAGGATTGCTAGAGACCTGCAGTCAAAATAGTTTTATTTCCTCTGTTTCATACAAAATACAATCATGTACAAAAATGTACACATAACATTTGTCAATCAGTTTACATTAAAAAAGACACTGTAGATTCAAATTAAATTTGCTTACATAAATCATGTAAACAGAGAACTGGGCCCACACTGGCTAAGATTGCATTATTTGTTAAATATGTCATTTGCATGAGACGGTTATGGAGTTGCTTTCATACAGAGAATGAAGTCTGCAAAAGTGATTTCTCCAGCCACACACCTGGCTGTTACTGGCTTCTGAACTCTAAAATCAAATTGTATACACACATGCACAGTCATTTGTGTAAATATATACCTCTCTATGTATATACATATACACATAATAGAAGATGGTTTACACCAATGCATGCAGATGTCCGCAGAGAGGCACAAGTAGGCACAATGAATACTTCGAACATACAAAGTTGTAGCAAGCATTAAATACCCTGTGTCATACAGAACAGATAATATACAGGTTGGACAGAGTTTGATGCCCCGCATGCCATCATGAATAGCTTGGATGTGCAGATCCTCTAGATGTACAAGGCCAAGAACTTTTACAATTCTTTTTGCCAAGGACAATAAGATATTCAACGATACATCAAAGTGTAAGGCTACCACAGCATATGGTTCCTTCACGGATAAAGCTAATAAGATGACCGGTAGAGGACTCACCAATCTCATGTCCAAAAATAAAGAGGTATTATACACTGCAAATTATGGTTTCCAGGGGCAGAAATCTATTTGCCTCAAAAGAATGCAGCCTTTCCTCATCCTTTTTTGTTTTTAGTACCTTCCTATAAAAAGCACGTAGAAATAGAGTGTGAGAGAAAAGAGGTCAGAGGTCATTCTGGTGAAACCACATTCTCGTCTATCTAATTTGACCTCCAAACAGTCTGCAACATTTGGAAAAGCGAATATAATGCTGTGCATACTTCCTCTACATTTCCACTTCAATCTGCTACGGGTTACCTTGCATTTTCCATCAGTGTTGACAGCAAAGGGTAAATGCATTTTTGGATGGCCTGACAATTACAGCTCCGTTATTATTGATGGGGGAAGAGGAAATATATAAACTGTTAGTTCTGCTTAGTTTTCCTCGTTTCCTAAAAAGAGAAATTTAAACGGACATAGTGGGTGAAAACTGAGTCCTGCTGCAGTCAATGGCAAAACTCAGTGGGGTCAGGATTTCACTCCATGTAATTTTAAGTAGGCTGATTATTAATAATGCATTAGAGATTGAGACAGAGTGAAACTGCAACAAATCTTTTCACCCATCATGCTGTGTGTTTACTTTCACTCAGCAGGGACGTTAACAAACACAGCAGTCAGTCTCACATTCTGGTTTGCATGCACTAGCACACAGCTGCAATGCTGTTTGCAGACACTACCACAGGCATGTTTACATTCAGATGGAAACTGGCCAAAATGAACTTTAAAAAATTTACCCCAATATTAGGGTTTTGAAGGGCCAATTTTTTTTTAAGCCCGGTCATATCCCTTTAAAATCCTAGACCTCCATATCGTGCAATTGAGGATAAAGGGCAGAATTTTCAATAGTGCTGAAGGAAGTTAGATGACTTCCAGACGGAGCTGGGTGCCTTCCTCCCTCAGGCTGCTTTGAGAAACCCACCCTGAATGCACAAACAGGACTTAAAAAAAAATGGCTCTAAGTACCTCCCCTCTTGCCTACCAATAAAGAGACTTGCTGATTGTCAGAGTATTTGCATAAAATACACCCACAGAAATGTCTCCTCCGCTTTCCTCACAGCCCATGTTAACTGGAAGGATTTAGAATGTCTCACATTTCCCACATGTAAATCCCTTCCCCTGCTTAGTAGGGGCCATGCAGACACTTGCAGGCAAATAAGAAAAGAAACCACTTTCCAGAACAGCGAGAGTTGGATTAAGGCTGCTCAGGAGCAGCCGGTCAGACCCATGTGTATGTCACTGTGCAGACGAGGTTCAGAGTCAGACAGGTCTCACATATCGCACTATGTTCTGTGACTCCAAAGTCCACACCCTTTTCCAGCTGGCACTACTAAGGGTAAATGCATTTTTGCTTGGCCTAACTGACAATTACAGCTCCATTCTTTTTGATGAAGGAAGAGGAAATATATAAACTGTTAGTTCTGCTTAGTTTTCCTCGTTTCCTGAAAGAGAAATTTAAAGGGACACGCTGTGGACTTTAGCGGCAGCAGGATCAGGTCCCACATAGCACAGGTATTTCAATAACCCAATGACTCCCTGAGGGGAAAAGCAAGAGGAACCAGTCAATGTTATGCATTTAACTGCACTGCAAGGATTTTGGCAGGAAGTGGGCATACAGTCGATGCACTTAAAAGGTTCCTTCTTGTTCTGCAGATATTGCCAGTTCTAACAATGATCCGAGGTACAGGCTATTGCTAGAGCCAGTAATCTCTCAACAACGAGACAGCAATTTTTAAGTGCATACACTGTAGCAAAGTGCTTCTTACTTTCTGAAATATACAAAAAATGAGAGCCATTCACAACATTAGCAGCTGCAAACAGGCAGCGGCTGTTAACCATGTGCAGTTATCCCCCAAACTAGCACAAAGGCATAGCTAAAGATAACGACTGCAAATGGCAACAGTTCCAGAATGCAAAGTTACTTTCCTCTCTAGGATGAACAAGGGTGCACAAATTCCACGCCCTCGCAATCACTGGCCTCCAACCCAATTTCTCTCCCACATCAATAAGAAACCCCGATGTTGCTGTGGGTCCTCGTAGTGAGTGGGGCACGGAAAATGGGAATAAGTCAACAGTACAACTTTGCATACTGCCTGCAAAGTATTAGTGTTTGACAAAATCCATGCTACAAGCACGCAGCATGTGAACTGCTGTTCTAGGAGCCTTCACAAATTTAACAAACACCGTACCTAAACAATATTACACCAAGGCTGCAAATAAAGCCCTCTCTGACTTCTAACCAGCTACTTCCATTACAACCTAGACATGAGATCTGTACAGAACCAGGCATCGACTGAAAGATCTTATTCTCAGTGATTTATCCACCTTATACTACTGGACAGCAAGCAAGCTTCTATTTCTGTTGTTTCCAGTGTGTCTGAATTACCATTTTGCAAACATTCCCCTAAATAGAAGTCTTGCTGAGATGTCACTAAACTATGCTTTTCCTTCTCAGGCACAAAGGCTTTTACCATGACTTGATGGCACTTACGAATTTTTGCACATACATGTAATAAAAACTGAATCCTAACAGAATAATCAAGAGATAAGATGCTTTAATTACACCATATTTAATATAAACATCTATTAACTGAGTGTTTACACCAAAGTAAACAGAATAAAAGCAAATGCTACCTGTGAAAATTACAAGCTTTTGCCATCTTTAAGTCTTTTCGTTTTATCATTATATTTATACCCTGTTTATCATCATCATCACCATTAAATAAACCCTCAGTCATTTATGATGTTCACATTTGGTAATACACAATCACACATTGCTGAAAAAACAAAAAAGACACGTGCCTGTATCATTCTAGGCCATGCGAAGCCAGATACCAAACAGGCCATAATGCCAGCAGAGAACACACTACAAGTTCTATTGCCATGGAAGTATATTTTGTCTTATTCCAACAGCTTACTCATTTTATTTGAAGCAGATACTTGCTCAGCACTTCACTCCTATTAAAAGAACTCTCACTTGCATTCAAATGTTCTCATGTAAACAGCAATATAAACTGGGCTGTACACTCAAGAGCCTGCAGTAAGTGAAATAACAAAGGAAAACTGAAATGAAAAAATTACAGCAATGATTTGATTTTTGCATGACTATTTTTTTGGAGGTGGCGGGGGTTGATCAGTACCTGAATGGCTATTTTGTAAATTGCAGTAAATTCTACCAAACTCAAATCAGTTTGCAGGAGATACAGAGACTTCATGGAATTGAGCTCAACTGGTGCTATTCATTTTATGTTTTTGTTTAAAGAACAGCCTTTTAACAAGAGAGAGCTAGACAAGGATTTTTAGAGTACAATTTTGGCTATATAGGTTTTATTATTAGCTTTCAAACTTTAAAAATATAATCTCTCTAAAGTGCATCATTATACTTATCATTTATATAAAATATCTGAAATCACAGCAATGTGCCATGAAAACAACAGTAGCTAGGCAGTCAGAAAACCCTATAGTCTTATCAATTTAAAAACAAAATATTCTGCTATATACTGTTGGTCAAGAATTGCTGGGGCAACAAAACAGTTAATTATCAGTACACAGTTCAAGCAGGCTTTTAACAACAAAATGTACTCCTTGTGACTTCTGGAGTTTTGCATGAAGGCTATGGACACTGATGGCTATATCACAGGTAATCACAGCCACTGTAATTTAGGTATTAAGGAGATAAGGCCCTGATTCAGCAAAGTATTTAAGTTTGTGCTTAAGTTCGTGCTTAAGTTCATCTCTACTTACAAAAACACCAGCCACAGGCTTGACTTCAAGCATGCGCTTATTTCAATAGGACTGACACATGGCTAAAGTTAAGCATTGGTCTCAATGCTTCACTTAACTAAACGTATAAAAGGCAACCAGCAATACTGACTTCTGAGGAACGCAGCAGCCATTTTTGTCCTATCATTTCTGCTACTAAACATCACTGTCCTATTAAACAGTTATGCCCCAAATACCCAACCCTCCCATGCATCCTTTCAACTGGCATAAAGCTGGTTTGGAGGACAATGGCACCACCATTATTTACTGGAATTCTCAGACGTCCTGCATGCAGAAGGAAAAGAGGACGGCAGTCAGCCAATCCGGCCCACATTTTCAAAAGTTGCCTCTGCATGTGTGTGCCCAGGTATAGACACCTCTGGGGTCTGGTTCTCAGAGATGCTAAGTGCCTACAACTCCCAGGTCAATGGAAGTTGTGGGTGCTCAACACCGCTGAAAATCAGGCCCTAGGCTGGGCGCCCAAAAACTAGGCTACCTTTTTAAATATAGGCTTCAGTCTCTCCTACTTCTGTTATTTCTTCTAGGTGGAGGGGATAATTCTGTGATCGATGAAGAACCACCTGGAAAATACCCCTAAGTGCAATGAATTTGGTGACTAGCAAAAGAAAAGATCCAACTTATGCTACCTCTTACCAACTGGCGCTGGCTTATCTTTAATGTACTACTTCTCACGGGCACTGTCCGACACCTGACATTCTAGAGAACCTTGCCAGGGTTCATGGATGGGGAAGAGAGACATTTCTTTTTAATAAGTTTTGAGATACAGAAGCTATTGAAACCCGCTGTAGATGTTCTGTATCTATTGTGGCAAGAGTCAACATAACATAGCAACGTGGGGGAAATGCGCTTAGGGAACATGAACTGCCATGTATCTTGGAGCCAGACTGTCCTGGTATGTAAGCACGGGGTAGGGCACAGGCAGGCTTCCCACCCCTTCATCTAATCTACACAAGGGCCAAATACAATTGCAATCCCTGCACTCAATATCACTGCCCTGCTCCTCCACACTGGCTCACTGATGGGATCAATATGCAGGAGGGAACATGCTGGCTTGCTCTACCCATGTGCAGCAGGGATGAATCCTGCCCTGGGAAGTTAGACTTTTTATTCTAGTTCCAACTAGGGGCTTCTCCCTGGGCTGTGTGAAGCTGCACATTGACGCTCTTGAGGGTGACACAAGGAAATAATGGAGCCCAATGGCTCTGCATGACAGAAATAAGAGCCTTCCACTTCTTTTTTTTAGCTCATTTCCCTTCAAAATAGCAAATGTCTAACATGAGTGTCTAAACTACCTGTCTATAATTCATTCATAACAAGGTTTTCCTTTCTGAAAATTGTTCATGTTGATTTGAGTGAGTTAAGTTCCAACTTTTGACCTCAGATTCACACACTTCCAAGGGCAGAATCTGGCTCAAAGTTTCTCATTTCCTGAAGCATCCCCTCTCCTCTAACGTATTTATATTTGCAATTATCATCGGGAAGAAAAGACCATGAGTTCACTGTGTGCTGTATCCCCAACTCTGCAATTCACATTTAGTGCTGCAATCCATGTGGTCTTACCATTTAGGTGCACAAAAGAAAAAAGTTTAGGGTGTGTGCACTATATGTGTATGGACTGTCCAGCTCAGTCTTTAAAGTCAGTATCAGACACTGAAAGATTGGTGGCCTGTCTATGCTGATATGGACAGATCTTCACTCTGCTTACCGGATACCTGAACTGGGAGAGCTGTAGTGACAGAGCAGCGCGTTCATTTCAATAGAACATCTCAGCTACTAAAACCCAATAGGATTCTGACTGCTGCCATCAGAACCTCCACTCTGATCCAAATGCCCAGCCACAGTCCCAATGTCACAATTCAAAATGCCAGCTAAGACGACCCGGCAACTAAGCGTATTGCTGACCTTTCTTTGACAGTGCTTTTCTCATCGGAGGCAGCTACCGTCTACCTAAGCAGCAGTGACAGCTAGAAAACACATGTAAGAAAATCAAACACTGGGAAAAGTCACACTAAAGGCCAATACAGTAGGCAGGGCGTTGATTAATAGCAATTCTCCAGCACTCAGTGGGGTAACTGAAAAGGCCCAATTCCCAAACCTACAGGTAATTTGGGAGCCAAAGCTCACTGTCATGGTAGCTAAGAGAGAACATCCTCAGGACTTCCCGACAGCAGGAACCGTGCATCACTTTCCATCGGACAGGGCACTCGGTTGGGAAAGAAGAGGACATTATTGGACGATTCACCACTATTCATAGCAGTCAGCCTCTCACTATGATTCTCTGGAAAAATGTAATCTGACTCTGATATTCTAAACATGACAGAATTGGTAAGCGAATCAAAACTAAGGACCCTTTCGGCGCCATCTCTGAGCACAGCATTACCTCTCTCTTGCTGGCAACTCCAGTCTAGATGACTGGCCTGGTGGCACAATGGATTACACCGAGTGCAGAGAGTGATAAGCCACCCTTCCTCCACCTCCCATGTCTAAAAATGGCCTTTCAGTTCTTGGGGAGCTGCTAAGCCCCTCATTGTCGGGCTCCTGCTGCACCCTTCATGCATTCATCTGGTTGTCTCGGTCTCTTCTTAGCCTCTCTGTGAAGTCGATCAGCTTCATTACATAATCTTGGAACTAATATCTCTTTTACTGATCAGCACCTCCAGCAACCTCAGCTTTGCCTTAATCTGCTTGTATTCATTGTATTCTTCAGCCATGGGAGTACGATCTTCTTTCTGGACATTTCTAACAGAAAAACGGAGGAGATGTGAGAATTTTCGGGCAGGACATTACTTCCTCAGCCATCCCCCCGCCTCTGTTACTTGTCATTTGAAGAGAAAAATGATGAATGTCATTTTTAGTTAGCTACAAAAGGAAAAAAAGGTGCATAACCTAACCTAATAATGGGGGGGGGGGTGAAACTCAGCATATTTCTGTGTCAAAGCTGAAAGTGATCCTGATGCTATTCTAGAGTCAAAACATACTGACATCCTTGTATCAGAGCCAGTTATGCTATCCCCTCCACCCCTCGATCTCAAGCAGTGGTCAGCTTATCATGTCTTATGACAGCTTCCTGTTCCATTGAAACGCTCTCACTGGCTATAACAGAAGCTATTATGAGTGGGTACCCGTTTCCAAAGGTATAAAAGCTTCCATTTCTAGTTCTGGAGGGTCATGAGATATCAGACCATACATCTGTCAGTGGACCAAGACTGAACACTGCTCATCCTGGGATCCAGGCCACACATTTTGGGCAGAAACTTCTGCGACTATAGAAAGGAGGAAACTTTTTGTTGCAGATTAACCCCGGGTCCTTTTTGAAGCAGCGCAGAGATTCAGCATGTTAGAAAAAGTCTCTTCGAGTGCTGAGCCAGGGCTGGTGAGGTTGTCAAAGGTGCATAAATAGATGAATTTATCACATGGGTATCATCAGCTCACATACTACATAGATATGTGTCCATGTGCAAGTTTACATATGCACACAAACACCAGCAGCTGATGCAACTGAAGTGAATTCCCAGGGGCATTAACTTTCTGAGCTCTGATGCTATTCACAGAGCGAGTGCTCGAGCTGCATGCTTATGGCCAAATTCTCCACATAGATGTACTTGGTTTATACTGAGGCAAACGGGAACCATGCTCATACAAGGAGAAAATTTGGCTCGTAGGGTTTATGATGTCAGTTGAGCCTAGGGTGACCAGATGGCCCAATTTTATAGGGACAGTCCCGATATTTGGGGTTTTTTCTTATATAGGCTCCTATTACTCCCCACCCCGTCCCGATTTTTCACACTTGCTGTCTGGTCAGCCTAGCTGAGCCCTTCCCCAAAGTGGGCCTAGCCTTGTGTTCACTGGGACCATCTTTCCCCCTAGAGCACGTATTTTCAGTATCCAGAATCTCTAAAGTCTATGATGTAGCATGTATTTCTCATTATGGAGACTCAAATATGGAACAGACTCTTCATATACACAATATGTTACAAGAAATCACATGCATTTAACTATTGAGTTTCACATTTCTTTTTGAGAGATGATTACACGTCTTGTTGCATTGTTTTCTTGTGCTGCTATTTAACATTAATTTATTCCATGAATTACCTATTAAGTACCAAAGTAGTGTTTGCGCAGACCCACAGATGGGAGGAAGGGATCGAGAGATACATTTCTATAGTGTCCCTTCAGACAAGATTATTATTCTGTCCAGGGCTTTGGAGCTGTGCTCCAGCTCTAGGCAAAAACCTGCAGTTCCACTGCTCCAGACCTGCTCCGGGCTCCGCTCCAAAGCCCTGATTCTGTCCCAAAGAATTACATTCCTAGGAGTCAGTCCATGAGTTGGCTCTAGATTTTATCTTATGGTTTATGTGATTTACTACTCTGTACATATGAGAAGGAGCTTGGAACACTTGGGTTTTCATCTTGGCTCCACTGCTGTGTTAGGGCAAAATTTTCAAAAGCCCCAAAGTCCCTTAGGAGCCTAACTCCTCATGGGATTTAGGTGCTTTTGAAAATTTTACTCTTAATCTCAATGTGCTGTGTCTCACAGAATTAACGAGAAGACTCTCAGGCCTGGTCTACGCTGGGGGGAGGACGGGGTCGATCTAAGTTATGCAACTTCAGCTACGTGAATAACATAGCTGAAGTCAACATACTTAGATCTACTCACCGCGGTGTCTTCACTGCAGTGAGTCGACTGCTGCCGCTCCCCCATCGACTCCGCCTGCGCCTCTTGTGGCGGCGGCGTACAGGAATCGACGAGAGAGCGCTCGGGGGTCGATGCTGCCCGCCGATCCGGCGGGTAGTATAGACACACCCCTAGTGACTTCAACTGGCCTTGGAACAGATGCACTGTATCCCAGCTTCCCTATCAACAAATTGAGGATGATAAAGTGAGGATTAATTTGGTAGCATACTTAGGGCACTTTTTATTTTCAAAGCCTTTTGCTCTCAGTAAGTATTACTGGCAGTAGCTATAGAGATAGATGGATGAATTAGATATGAAATACCTTCCATTTTCTCGGAAAAAATTATCTTCAAATTCTCTCAACTTTTTTCTGATCTGTTTTTTCTCTTCCCTGACTTCTTGGAGCTGCTCTAAGAGTTCTGGCCTGTAGGGTTAAAGTATAGATATAAAAATTACATATAAAATTAAAACAGGAGTGGTATAGTAATTCTACCAAAATATATGTAGCCAATCCTACAAACACTCCCTAACAAATTGACACGACTCTTAAGTTTAAGAATGTGAACAGTCCCATCACTGATCAGCAAAACAACTAGCATTTGCTTAACTTTAACCATGTGCTAAGGTCCCTTTGGCTTCAATGAGATTTAAGCAAATGCTGTGGTTTGCTGCATCTAGGCCCACACTTGGTATAGTACAAGAAATATGACATACATAGAAGCAGCATGGAGGGTAGACAGCCCCATGTCCTGGCTGCTCTTTGAAGGCATCTTATCATCCACTGGAGAAATGAAGCCATCAGCCTCATCTTCTAGTTGATCCAGGAAACTCCGCACGCTGAAATCTGGTTTCAGGGTGACTGTGAAATCTGGTTTCACGGTGCTGTCCTCGTCGGAACCCTCCTCTTCCTCCTACAGAAAGAGAGACAGAGCCCCCATAACAAGAGGTTACTACTTCTCTCTGCAGACACAACCCGCATATTATATTCTTTCACCACAAGCACTGGGCTACAGATATGGAAAGCGGTCAATAGACAGAGACAGCACCTTAATTGCTCTAAGATTTACAGTGCACTAAAGTATCAGTAGTAACCCCCTTCCACACACACAGAGCCTCAACCCATTATTAGTAGAAACCACCACCACAAATTCAGCTTTGTTAGTGAGACAAAGTGCGGCAGAATCACCATGATGAAGAAAAATCAGAATTCTTGGCAGCCTGCTATTGTTTGTTCATTTGTTTTCAGTATTCTTGATTAAGCTACAAGTACTTCCAAACTTGACAACTATTGGACACAATGTCTCAATGGTGCCAGTCGTCTTCCACACCTAAGCCCATCAGTAATTTAGTTGTGACAAATCCACAAGCTGCCACATTAATTTGCATTAAACCTCCCCTGCGGTGGATGCCTCGCAAAGGGCTCTGTAGCACTTGGCATGTTGCCGATAACTTTACATATGGTGAGGATAGAACACAGCAAGGAACCTGTCAGAACCAGAGAGCTAAAGGACTGATTTGTGTTGCAACAAGGAGTTACAAAGGGAAGGTTTGTGATATTTCTGTCCAGTAGAGGAGTTCAAGAATTAGACTGTCTATCTTGATTAAACTAGAACACTGAACTCAGCCCAGAATTTCAATTATACGATAGAGTGAGAGTGAGTGTATAAAATGCAGTTGTTGCTGACTTGATCTGTTACCAGTTCTGTCCCCACATGGATTGTTTGTTGTCTGGAAAAATACAATGCTAAACATTAAAAAGCTGAAATACTTTAGTGAGAGCGCTTCCTTCAAGATGCACTTGGGGGCCTGGCTAAGTGAAAGCTCCCTTTGTTTACGGCTACGCAATGTGAAGGGCTCTGCACACCCAACTACACACCCACAATCTGGCGCTCCCAAAGAGGAACCTGTTCTGGGATTGAGTTATTTGTTCAGATCTTGTTCTGGCTTCTAAACAATTGAGCCCTGTCCTCCTCTCACATCCAGCTAAGTTGCTGTAAGCCAGTTGTATGCCAAAATATAGGTAGCAAGGGAATGAGATAGCAAATGAGATAAAATAAATAAATAATAGGATAGGGAAGAAATATTTTAAACAGGGACTGACACGCCTGGTTCAGCAAGGTACTGACGGACACTCTAGGTTTAATGAGCTCCTGGGCAGTCCCAATGAAGTCCTGAAGGAAACGATGTATGCTAAAACACATTGCTGAACTGGGGCCAAAAAGAGCCACTTCCTTTGCTGTTTCTCCTGCGTTTCCTTTGCTAGTATTTCAACTGTTTCTATAAAATCTTTCTCCCTTTCAAACCTAGATCTCCTTCTGCTTCACTCAGTAAGGAAGCAACAGAGCCAGATTCAGAGCTTGTGTACTCAGGTCGGAATCCACTGAGGTCAATGATGTGTAATCCTAGAATACTCAACGAGTTAATAGAGGAGGTATCTGAGCCTCTAGCTATTATCTTTGGGAAATCATGGGAGACGGGGGAGATTCCAGAAGACTGGAAAAGGGCAAATATAGTGCCCATCTATAAAAAGGGAAATAAAAACAACCCAGGAAACTACAGACCAGTTAGTTTAACTTCTGTGCCAGGGAAGATAATGGAGCAAGTAATTAAAGAAATCATCTGCAAACACTTGGAAGGTGGTAAGGTGATAAGGAATAGCCAGCATGAATTTGTAAAGAACAAATCGTGTCAAACTAATCTGATAGCATTCTTTGATAGGATAACGAGCCTTGTGGATAAGGGAGAAGCGGTGGATGTGATATACTTAGACTTTAGTAAGGCATTTGATACGGTCTCGCATGACATTCTTATAGATAAACTAGAAAAGTACAATTTAGATGGGGCTACTATAAGGTGGGTGCATAACTGGCTGGATAACCGTACTCACAGAGTAGTTATTAATGGCTCCCAATCCTGCTGGAAAGGTATAACAAGTGGGGTGCCACAGGGGTCTGTTTTGGGACCGGTTCTGTTCAATATCTTCATCAACGATTTAGATGTTGGCATAGAAAGTACGCTTATTAAGTTTGCGGACGATACCAAACTGGGAGGGATTGCAACTGCTTTGGAGGACAGGGTCAAAATTCAAAATGATCTGAACAAATTGGAGAAATGGTCTGAGGTAAACAGGATGAAGTTCAATAAAGATAAATGCAAAGTGCTCCACTTAGGAAGGAACAATCAGTTTCACACATACAGATTGGGAACAGACTGTCTAGGAAGGAGTATGGCAGAAAGAGATCTAGGGGTCATAGTGGACCACAAGCTTAATATGAGTCAACAGTGTGATACTGTTGCAAAAAAAAGCAAACGTGATTCTGGGATGCATTAACAGGTGTCTTGTAAACAAGACACGAGAAGTCATTCATCCGCTTTACTCTGCGCTGGTTAGGCCTCAGCTGGAGTATTGTGTCCAGTTCTGGGCACCGCATTTCAAGAAAGATGTGGAGAAATTGGAGAGGGTCCAGAGAAGAGCAACGAGAATGATTAGAAGTCTTGAGAACATGACCTATGAAGGAAGGCAGAAACAATTGGGTTTGTTTAGTTTGGAAAAGAGAAGACTGAGAGGGGACATGATAGCAGTTTTCAGGTATCTAAAAGGATGTCATCAGGAGGAGGGAGAAAACTTGTTCACCTTAGCCTCCAATGATAGAACAAGAAGCAATGGGCTTAAACTGCGGCAAGGGAGATTTAGGTTGGACATTAGGAAAAAGTTCCTAACTGTCAGGGTAGTTAAACACTGGAATAGATTGCCTAGGGAAGTTGTGGAATCTCCAACTCTGGAGATATTTAAGAGTAGGTTAGATAAATGTCTATTAGGGATGGTCTAGACAGTATTTGGTCCTGCCATGAGGGCAGGGGACTGGACTCGATGACCTCTCAAGGTCCCTTCCAGTCCTAGAGTCTATGAGTCTATAAATTGCCAAAAATATACCAGGTCTGGATTTGGCCCGTAGTCTTGTGGTTATGAGGTCAGTGGCCTTTCCCAGGGAAATGTAATCTGAAGCCACAGACTGAGAATAACGACAGATGGAGCACCCACTGGCTAGCCAGGGACAAACTAAGTAAAAACAGAAACCTGAAAACATCGGAAGGAAAACAGCAGGGAACAGATAAAAGATAATGCGATTTCTGATTGATGATTAGATTTTAAAGCTTTTCTAGAGACAGACCATGGCACAGTTTCATTGCCAGTTATAAAACTTAGGCCAAGGAAAAATGATTGCCAGTGCCTTCGGTTGTGTACTGTTCTCACACCTCATCCTGCTGGCTAATTCAGAGTGCAGTGCGTGGGTTTCTGCATTCAGGTACAGGGTGCTGTGCACATTAGCCGTAAGTGCTATGATAAAAGCAAAGAAGAAGGCAGAAGGTGACAACAGCACCTGCTCAGATGTCTGGGAGTGTCTGCTACTCTCCTTTGCCACAGGGAGAGAAATTTTAAAACTGATTACTTCAGACCCCTCCCCCTCTAGAGGGCTGTGGATATTATGTCAATGAAGTCTATCCCAGTGGGGCTAGTTCAGGTAGCTTTTTCCATTTCTAACTGCACTGTACTTGCTGTCACGACTGCCAAGGAGTAGTGCGATTCAAAAACATGCTACTAGCTTTTGCCAACTGGAACCAGACACCATCAGACATAGCACAGAATTGTCACTTGTCCAGGGCATTAGTGCCTCAGATTATAATTTATAGTCACAGATCATCCGCAAAGATTTCAGCTCCTTGAACTGAAGGGAGTGAATCGGAAGGCTCTTTAGTGAGAATTCAACTGGAAATGCCTGACAGACACGTAGGAGCATGATTTTAAATGGGCCTCAACCTGGCCTGGAATTTTGTCCCCACAATCAATTCACTTCTGCAGCCAATCAGACTGTTACTGCATGTGACTATTTGCATCTGCAATCCATTTATTTTTAGTTATTTTTTCACCTTTGTGGGCATTTGGCGCTCCCAGCACCTTAAAACATTCTAAAATACACAATTACAAATACACAATTTAAAATCCAATACTACAGTGCATCAGTTTTCCGAGTGAACAAACTTTCCAATGAATTGACCTGGCTACGGCCTCTCAGGGAGGTGGACTATTTATGCCAATAGGAGAACCCCTCCCAGTGGCGTAGGTATAGTCTACACTGAAGTGTGGCTGCGACCCAGCTCTGCCGCTGGAGTGTGTTAAGTGCAGACAAGCCCTTGGGCAGATAGCCACAACTTCACTACTGCTGGTACCCATGCTAGCTAGATTAAAGCTAGCTCAGGTATGTCTACACATATTGCAATCACTCCTGGAGTTGGAAAGAAATCGCAGCGCAAAGTTGGTGGTGTAAAATTAGAGGACACTTTAAAAGAATATAGCCCTTAATTCAGGCTTGGTTCAGCAATTATCTATTAAATATTAAGAACAATTCACTGAGGGATAAGCAGCTATGTAAACACAAAGCCACTTAACACGTATGATATTGTAACTTCACCTTAATTCATATGTACTTCATATATGCAATTAATATTTAGCCTGCAATAATTATAATTAAAGAATATTTAGTTCATGGTATCTGCAATATTACCCAGTTTTGGATGGTTAGCATGAAATCAGAATGCATTGCAGCATGTTTCTCTTTTTCATACTGTGATGGCAATAACAAGCATGCAGATAATTGTGTCATATGCTAAGCCCCTTGGTGCTGGTGATTGGACCTTTCTTGGACAAAAGTAATATGGACCAAATTAATCCCTAGGGCGTTAACTATTTAAGGCACATGCAGTAATGAATCTGGCCCAATGTTTTCATATCAGTGCTTAACACTGGGAAATACCAACCCATGGCTGCACAGAGTCAAAAAAAAAAATCCAGCCAAACAAACCAGATCAAAAATTCACTAACGTTACTAAGCTGTACTTACTCTGCTTCTAGAAGTGTAGTTTCAAAGTGTAAAATAAGAACTGAACACAGCCAGAAGGCGAACAGGGGTGGGTAAATTTCCATAACCGATACGAGTGTGCTAGCTATAACCTATTTGTGTTCTGGGAAAGCCCAACCCAGCTGTGATGTGGCATAAACGCCTCAGAGCTTTGGTGCGAGAAAAAGAACAGCAAAAAACTGGTGGGGAATATTCAAAAGCAAAAGAAAGCAGAGGTGCAACCAATAATCATGAAGTTTTTACAAAGTAAAATACGTGTGGAGAGGAAAAACACAAAGCCAAGGAAATACTGTAGGCTGATCTGCAGTAACATAAAGGAGGGATTTGTTCAAAATTGGCTAGGCTTAAGCAGCTACTGATGATTTTTTTTTGGCGACACTGCAAAGAATCAATACTAATGAAAAAAATCAATCAATCTCTGTCATTGGCGGGAAGGGAAAACTGATGCAGACTGAGCAATTAGTTAGCAGCTGGAGGTCTTCACCTTTATCTCCTTGACGAAGGAAGCTGTTTCGCCCTCGATAATTGGCTGCAGCAAAGGGCTTCTCCGCTTGCTGGAGGGGGAACCCTGTGACAGGTGTTAACAAGTAGGTTATATTGTGAACCCCTTTCTCCTCCACCACCTGTTCTCTTGCTCTCCTCATCTCCATGACTCTTTTAGCTCATCCAGATCATCATAAGAAAACTGCTTCTTAAAAAGAAAAAGCTTCTGGAAAAAACCTTGAAGCAGAGAAAGGTTTTGTTTTTTTTCAAGTCGCTGCTTAGCAATGGACATCAGTGCCAAGTGCAGGCAAACACAACACTATGCAAGGAAGGGCCAGCAGTGCATGAGCGGGAAAATAAATGCTTTAAGGAAGGGGAAAACAAAAAAAAGCAACCCCATAGATGTATAACGACAACATGTGGCTCTCTGCAGCTACGTTATATGCCCTGCAAAACTCCACAGGCCGATTTTCGAAAGCACTCAGCACTCACGGCTGAGGCCAAACTTTCAATAAATCAGTTCCCATTTAGGCACTTAATTGACATGGCTGGATCTGCGAAGGTGCTCTGCCCCCATGAGCTCCCACTGTTCTCAGAGAGGTGGGTAAAGGAGAAAGACATGCCCCATTGCTCTCAATGGCAGCTGCTGGGGGCTGACTGAGCACTTTTGAAATTCTGGTCATTTCATTTTGGTGCCTGAATGGGAACTGAGCTCCTTGGAGAAGCTGGCTGTAAACTGCCAAGAGGTGGCTGCTGGGTTGGAAGGCTTCCTTCTACTTGCTAGCCTTACGTATCTAGTTCACACAGGGGACTAATCACAACAGTGATTCCAGGAGTTTCGGGGGTTTTAAAAAAAATACAACAGGACATGCCGAGAACGCCCAGAAAAGTGTGCTTGCCAGTGTGTCTGACTGCTCTGAGTAACACTTCGCCGGTCTGTTCTTCTGAACAGACACCCTGTCCAAACAGCTGCCAAGACACAAGCATGGCCTCGCAATAGTGAAAGGACAAAGGATCATTCATGAAACAAAGAGCAGGCAGAAACCAATATAAAACAGCTTACTTTCACTGGCCGGGCGAAATGAGTGTGCATATGTATTTTATAGTACAATAATTTTAGGGCCAGTGACAAGAGCAATACCAGATGTGTGATGCAAGGCGCTTCAAATTTGGGTCACTGAAGATAAAAGCATGTCGGTGGAGCGGATGACAATGGCCCTGCAGGACAGATGTGTGGGACTCCGTGGAAGCGGTAGCACTCGATTGATTGCATCAACTTAGAAAGCAGCAGCAGAGATTTGTGTATTCTGCTAGTAAGTGTTGCAGACTGGGAGACTGGGCTGTCTGGCTGCTGATGCAGTTGAGCTCCTCAGCAGCGTAGGCCAGACACAAGTCTCTGTTCCTGCCAATGTAAGTAACCAACACCGAGTCTACGATGTTGAGGGAAAAAGGAGGTGAGGCCTTAGCCAAAAACCATGTAATGAAAAATCAACAGCAACCCAGTGGAAGGAGCAGCACCAGAAGGTGAAAAGTGCTCAACATCCAGCTCTGGGGCACTGGAGTCCTTGATCAGCTCGACACTAGTCCCAGTTGCTATGGTATCATTGACTTGCAGTCGTTCAGATACTTGGTTCTTTGGTGACCAGGGAGGTTGGGCCTCTGTAACTGTGCAGACGTGTGATTCTCCTGTCCTCCTCCCACCCAAAAAGCTCCCTCACCAAACCAAAGCAATCCCCCCTAGAGAAGTACTGTACTCACAATAACAGGGATGGTGTTGGCCCTGGAGAGGATCTGTTTGACCAAGCGGTACCTGTCATACAAAGGCTTCATCACCTGGCGCTCATTTTTTGTTACCTGAAAAGCAAGAAAGAATGGGACCATGAGGCTGGCAGCAGATACTCTAGTCTGTAATGTATGCTCCTGCACCCTCATTTATCTGGGTTCAAAAGAACGGTGTGCTAGCGGCAATGGTCCTGAGATTAGTATGGGGGGAGGGAGAGCTCAGTGGTTTGAGCATTGGCCTGCTAAACCTGGGGTTGTGAGTTCAATCCTTGAGGGGGCCATTTAGAGAATTGGGGTAAAAATCTGTCTGGGGATTGGCCCTGCTTTGAGCAGGGGGTTGGACTAGATGATCTCCTGAGGTCCCTTCCAACCTGATATTCTATGAACTTTGCCACTCTGACCTGCCAGTGTACCTTTAGCCCTGCTCTTCCAATCCCTGGCATAACTTCCAGCTGTGTGATGCTTTTGTAATGTGGTTAATCGGAGGTTAAGACATTTAGGCTCAAGCTAGTATTCATTTGTCCTCATCATAACCCCCACCCCAACACACACACACTAGGCAGTCTGCATCTGTGGCCACTTCTGTACTCGTGGCCAAAAGCACAGGGCTCACACCCACAGTCTTGTGTCTGGAATCCCAGAACAGACCTAGGAACAAAGGAAAGGAGCTGTGATGACTAACTGCCTTCCCTTGGAGGCCCCTCCCCAAGCATGCTGATCTACAGCCCTTATGTAAAATGACATTGCAATGACCCTCCTCTGCCTCTGCACTTTCTCCCCTAAGATGCCTGCAAGTTGTTAGCATAGAATTGCTCATTTTACTCTCCAGCTCATCTTCTGGAACAAAGCTAGGGAGCAAAACTCCCTTGTAATGACTGGGGAGAATGTAGGAGAGGAGAGGGGGAGATTTAAAGCGACACTAGCTAAGAGTGGTACATGAGAAAGTGAAGCTCTACACTTCTACAGAATCGTTTGCTTAAATGGGTTTCTGTATCTTTAATATCTTGTGGGTGAGACTGGAAACCAGCAACTAGACTATTTCACATGACCATGTAGTTTATCCTCTTCATTTTATTCACCCCAGTGTCTTACTCCCACCCTGGGTCTGTCCTTCCACTGTATCTTGGCTCTAAGTTTACATTAGGAGGCTCTTAGGGCAGGGCCTTTAACTGTGATGTCATTTCTATCTACCTACATTAGGATTTTAAAATGCTGCTCATCACTGTAGTATCTGAGCAACTCCCACGTAAAACCGATAGCAATAGAAAAGTCCTTCATGTAAAAACTCTGCTTGGGGTAGGGTGTGCACTTCGGACAGTTTAAATTTTATTAATTTACTTTTTTGCTGTTTTGTTTTAGGTTGATTCTTTTCAGGATAGATTTGGGATTTTTTCTCTAAAGGTGTTTTTGCGGGGGTTGGTTGGGTGTTTTGGATAGAAGGGAGGAATGTAACCAGCAGTACGGAGCCCAGAGATACACCACCCATTTACAGGACTCGCAAGGCCAGGTTCACCACTGTCTTCACTGGGTTTCATGCTGATGTGATTATATTCATTACAGGTGCAGTCAGCGTTGCCTTGTAAACTGTGAACTATTGTCTGTAACTAGATGGTTTTAATGGTGTTACAAGGGCACAAAATGGAGTAATGCAGTGGTGAATCCTCCCTGCCTAGGCTATGTTGGGACCGAAAAATGGGTAGAATGCCCTGGCACTGCTTTGCTGTTGGACCATACTGTCCTTAAGGGTTAGAAAACAACATGAGAAGGTGCCTGTTGAGGGAAAGAACCGAACCGTCAGTTAATGCCACCTCAAAGAGGATAAACTCCCATGTTTTGTAAAAAAAATAAAAAAAAATAAGGTTTGGACTGGGAAAAATAATCTCTAAGTGTGCAGAGGAAATGGAGGCTTCTTACCCGTCACTAGAGGTTCTTCCAGATGTGTGGTCCCTATCTGTACATCTGAATATTTTCATTATTGATTTCGATAATAGCATAGAGAGTACACTTATAAAGTTTGTGTCTGATACCAAGCTGGTTTGGGTTGCATGTGCTTTGGAGGATAGGATTAAAATTCAAAACGATCTACACAAACTAGAGAAATGGTCTGAAGTAAATAGGATGAAATTCAATAAGGACAAATGTAAAGTACTCCACTTTGGAAGGAATGATCAGTTGCACATACAAAATGGGAAATGACTGCCTAGGAAAGAGTGCTGCGGAAAGGGATCGAGGGGTCATAGTGGATCAGAAACTAAATATGAGTCAACAGTCTGACAAGGTTGCAAAAAAAAGCAAACATGATTCTGGGATGTATAAGCAGGAGTGTCGTAAGCAAGATACGAGAAGTAATTCTTCTGCTCTACTCTGCACTGATTAGGCCTCAGCTAGAGTATTGTGTCCAGTTCTGGGCACCGCATTTCAGGAAAGATGTGGAGAAGTTGTAGAAAATCCAGAAGAGCAACAAAAATGATTAAAGGTCTAGAAAACATGACCTATGAAGGAAGATTGAACAAACTGAGTTTGTTTAGTCTGGAAAAGAGAAGACAGAGAGGGGACACGATAACAGTTTTCAAGAACATAAAAGATTGTTACATGGAGGAAGGAGAAAAATTATTCTTCTTAACCTCTGAGGATTAATGGCATAAATTGCAGCAAAGGCAGTTTAGGTAGGACATTAGGAAAAACTTCCTGTCAGGGTGGTTAAGCACTGGAATAAATTGCTTAGGGAGGTGGTGGAATCTCACTCAAAGGAGATTTGTAAGAGGAAGTTACATAAACACCTGCCAGGGATGGTCTAGATAATACTTAGTCCTGCCCTGAGCGTAGGGGACTGGACTACATGACCTCTTGAGGTCCCTTCCAATCTTACAATTCTATGAAAAAACAGTTAGCATAATGGAGCCTTTGGTCAAAATTTCAGGCCCACGCCATGTGGCAAATAGCAGCTAATGAAGAACAGATCATTTCTTGCTTCATTAGAGTGGCTCCAGGAATTCTGCAAAAATAGATTCTCTGGTTTAACTATAGCTGTTCAGTCCCTACCTCTGCATGCTCATCTGACACCGATGCAGACCCAGTTACACAATAAATCTGAGCTCCACTGATTTTTGTTGTTTTTTAATTTTATTTTAAGTGGCCCAACTGTCCACATTATCCTAGATCTCTCAGTACTTTTCCACTGCAGTAATGCCAGTAGTTGGAAACAGGAAAGCTGGTCAGCTGTAGCCTTCCTTGCT